>NC_057359.1:16010000-16655000 GCF_016509475.1 Prionailurus bengalensis
TTTAAGGAGCAAAGAGGCAGGGTAAGATTTGCCTTTTGGAAAGCTTCACTGAATATTAGTAATCCTGAACCTTGTTTTGAGGGACCTATTATAAATAGCAGGCCATAATCTCTTGGGAACCTTGGGGGACTAGATATGATTTAGAATTCAGAATATGCTGGGCTTCTAGAAAAGTAGAAATGTAACCATACTGGATATTACATAACACCCCCACAGGGATCTGGAAAAAAAATCCCACAATCAAATACATGAAAATACTCCCACCAAAATGTATACATTTTCACTTTCAATCAGACTAATCAGTTCAGATCAGGTGTGTCACTAAATGAAGTAAAATGAAATGTTTGGTTGCGAATGCATTTCAACTTCAGAATTGAGGGTGAGGGATGGTGGACATATATCAAAAATGCCAGAGACAGACAGGAAGGCAGTATAAGTGTGAAAGCCAAAATGAGCACCTGAGTAACAATTATGATGCAGACACTACAGTGGTATAACCGTGGTGCTACGGTGTCTAGATGAACATCCACAGGCTGAATTGCACTCACCGACTGCCTTTCACCAAAGGCAAATTGTTTACACGTTTTAGTACACACTGGATTTTTTTCTCTCGTATAAAGTCTACATTGTATTAGGACTCGGAGCAAGCTGAATCCCACAGCTTTAATGTGATCCACACTGCTCAGCATTCTCTCAAACTATTTTAACAGTGTATTGATAAAACTCTGGTTAAAATATATCATTAAAATCCGGTGACGTAGCCTCTGGACAGTTTGAATTATACTCCATGCTACAGCGTAACAGTTGAGAACTACTCAACTGTTGAGAAAATGGATGGTCAGAAGGAACAAGATTTCAGCCAAGAGAGCTAGTTAGTAATAACCATCATGTTAATCTCAGAAATAGATGATGGTAGCCCTAACTGGGATCATTGTGGGGGCCCCCGGGTTCTCAGTTGGTTAAGCTTCTGACTTCACCTCAAGTCACGATCTCTCAGTCTGTGGGTTTGAGCCCCACATTGGGCTCTGTGCTGACAGCTCAGAGCCTGGAGCCTGCTTCGGATTCTGTGTCTCCCTCTCTCTCTCTGCCCCTCCCCCCTCACACTCTGTGTCTCTCTCTCTCTCAACAATAAATAAACATAAAAATTTTTTTTAAAAAACTGGGATCATTGTGACAGTGTCCTTTGTCCTGGAAACACAGATGATTTTTGTCCCTCTATAGCACAGGGTGGGGAAAAAAAAATGAACATATTATTGACCCAGGGAAAGAAAGAGTACTAATTTATGATTGGAGCTATTGAGAATGTTTCCTGAAGGGAGAAACTTTTGTCCTGAATCTTAAAACATTCAAAGACAGTCTACTAGTGGAAAAGATAAAGTAGACAGTTAAGTCTAAGTGAGAGATAAGAATGAAAGCCTTAAGGTATGTCTAGATGAAGTTGGCAAGATAAGGTGGGGGTGGAACTACCATGACCTACTGTCACATTAAGAAATTTTGTTTTACTCTGCAGGTAATGTGGGCCGCCTACATAGCTGCAGTATAAAAGACAGATCAAAACAAAGGAGGGAAATTTCAACAGCCCTTATGTTCCGAATATGAGCAAGAATAAATAAAATGTATTGTTAAAAAATGTTAACCCCAAATACACTGGTTCTCTAGAAGGCTGCTTTTGTGTATGCACACACATATAGTGTCTACGGGCATGTTTGTGCATGTGTGTTTGCGTATGTATTCTATAGCCTCATTTTCTAGGTTTTAAGAATTCAGCTCAAAGGTATTTCATGCATAGCAACTCAACCATAGAGCCTGTAGCATGACTACCCTTCAGCAATGAAAATTCAGCCATCTTTTCCTGAAATAAACGCAGTGAGGTGAAGCATTCCGTGGCTCATGGGGTGAGAAGGTCTCTCTTGAGGCCCTCTGCTGCAGTGCCCTGGCTTCTTACTAATGAATGCTTCCCTTATTTGTAAACTTCTTTAGGCAAAACAATTTCCTTTTAAGGTGCTTTATAATGTCATTAGATTTCCCATTTGTGTTCAAATGCACTACATTCAGGAGCAGGAGATGCCAGCACTGGTTTTCTCCGGAATGAGGGACCAAGAGAGAAACTCCTTTCCACCGAACATTCATCCTCCTTCTCCTTATAGCTCTGCTTCTTAAATGAGAGGATGCCAGGCATCTGTTCATTTTTCCTACCCAACATTTTTTTCATGGACATGAAGAATAGTGCAATAACACTAGCAGGCTATTGGGGTGCCCAACTTTAACCAGTGGTGTCACGGCCACCATGACATGATGACGGGAGAATCCAAAAGCACATGAACAGTAATCACTGGCATCAGTATTTTGATATGACAATAATACTTTCTTTTTTATTTCCCCTTAAAAGCAGAATTCACTAGAATCTAAAAGACACATGTCTTTGGTCCATGAAGAATAAGGTCATACTTCTGGAATATGTAAAGTTCCCACCATTTCATGAGCCATGAACAAACATTTTCTATACTCTGGCAGCAGTCTACTCTACACTGAGACTATCAGAACGTACCCTAGCACAACGTTCTCAGTGCTTCAAGTATCCCCGCATGTGTGACTTCGTTTCTCTCAACTTGGTATTTTCTTTTGTTTGCTTGACTGTTCATTGGGAACTGACAGGCAAATGAAGTTTAATCTATTCTTCCAGCTTCAACCCCGTGAATGCTAATACTCACGTGCATTCTGACTCTTAGGAGGTTTCGGCACTGATACTTCTCAAAGGATTATTGCAACGAGCTTAGGATTTAGTGTGTAAATCTTGTACCCTATGATTAGCAACCTCTAGAATTCATCACGGGAGGTAAAATAAATAAATATAGATGATAGATAGATAGATAGATAGATAGATAGATAGATAGATAGATAGACAGACAGGTAAATAGACACCATTATGGAGTTCCCAGGGTTTTCATCAGGCCAGGGGAAATACATTACATATATTTTTGCCAAAAGCTGATTAGCCAAGTGGTAAAATAAACACTTGGCTGAAGCAGAGACCAAAACCAAATTCACAGTATTTTGAAGATGAAGATTTCATGCATACCCATAAAAGATTTTTTTTTTCATTATCAAACACTGTTTCAACATCCTCATCGCCCTTTATTTAAGAAATAGCTTCCAGTCAGGGATATATCCGATGAGATAGTTCTATAAGGAATATAGTCACAGAAAAGTAGTTACATCAAGATGCCCTTCCAGTTTTCTGCGTGAGGCACCGTCTCTGTCTTAAGGCTATGCCAACATGACTGATCCACGAATGTTCCCTGTAGAACAGTGTGCTGATCACAGTACAAATTCACTCTGAAACAGTTTGGGTAAAGCTTTCAGAAGCTAACCACTCACTCCTAACTACCTCAGGCAATGACAGGCTTTGTGTAAATGGACTTCAGCCCAAGTGAGCAAGTAAGGCTTCTACTGCAGCTGTTGATGGGGATGAGGCGGCAGTGGAGTGTTTTCCCGTTATGTTCTTCCAAGCTGCTTAGAAATAAACGTGAAGTAATTTATCTGCTTTTATGAATTAACATCTCATGTCTGAGGAGCTCAGATCTAGACCTTCAAGCACTTGAAGCCAAAATAAATTCATAGATAATTAGTTGGCAACTCAGCAAACAGGGTCTCTATCTTCCCATTCTACTTTGAAGTAGCTATGATCCCAAGGTCCCCAGGCTCCAGGGGACATGTTCAACAAAGTGAGTGACGAGTACTAGCCGTGCTCATTTTCCTACAGTATCTTAATTCACTGATACTCAACTGTGCCTGTGGTTTCCTATGCCTGACTTAAGAAAGTATGTCTCTTCTGAGAGTATTGATTGCTGTGATTTTTTGAAAGGACATTATATTAACTAATTTCTTGGCATTATGTAATATTTAAGCTGGTGTATTGACAGAGGTGAATGAGGGGTCTCTAAGAAGGAAAAAGAATGAAAACAGTTCTGAGCCATCATATTTATTTTCTTCTCCTGATTTCTTTTTTTCTAAATAGAATCAGGACTATTTTATTTTCAAAAAGAATAGTTTATGAAAAACAAAATTAAAGGTATGCATTTATAGTATACAAAACCATGAGTCTGATGAAAATGTCTTAAGAAATGTGGTGTTAATAATGAAATATTTAATAGCCTCCCACCAACCCCACCCCACCCCCCACCCACCTTGGTAACACTCTCAGTGGCTCTGTTCCCACTGGGCTTTTCCAGCTCCATGAGCTTGTGTCATTCAGGAAATGACAGAAGTCAAAGTCTGCATTTGCAGAAGTCAAAGCTAGAAGTGTGCCACGAATGTGCCCTGACTAGGGAGAAACTGAGGGGATGAGCATGTGTGCCTGACGGAACTTTAAGAGAAGTGCTTTCATTCAGGAAAAGACAGTAAGTCCAGTGGATGCAAGTGAAACTCTATGACTAGTTGGAGATTTGCAGTGATGTGGATTGATTCCAGTCAATGGACACTCCAGGTGCAAAGTAGAGGTTTAGGTAGGTTTAACTTACAGTATCCTGGGCCCATTATTCTCTTCCCTCAAGAACTTATTATTATATGTGACATTAAAATTACTTTATAATCAGGGATATTGGCTTCCTTTATGTAATTGCTGATATAATACAAGTAAAATCACATGATTTCCTGGTTCATTCCAATTATATCAAATTTATTAGTGTCTACTATGTCCCCACTACTTTTTTTTAAGTTTTTATTTAAATTCCAGTTAGTTAACATACAGTTTAATATTAATTTCAGGTATGCAATTTAGTGATTCAACATTTGCATACAACATTCAGTGCTCATCATGACAAGCATACTCCTAAATCCCCATCACCTACTTAACCATCCCCACCCACTTCCCCTCTGGTAACCATCAGTTTATTCTCCACAGTTAAGAGTCTGTTTCTTGGTTTCCCTCTCTCTTTTTTCCCCTCATGATCATTTGTTTTATTTCTTAAATTCCACATGAGTGAAATAATATGGTATTTGTCTTTCTCTGACTGACTTAATTTGCTTAGCATAATACTCTCTAGCTCCATCCATGTTGTTGCAAATGGCAAGATGGCATTCCTTTTTATGGCTGAGTAGTATACTATATATATATATACATACATACATATAGTATACTATATATATATATATATATACACACATATATATGTATGTATGTGTGTGTGTATATATATATATATACATATATATATGTGTATATATATATATACACATACATATATACATATGTGTATATATATATATATATATATATATATATATATCACATCTTCTTTCTCCTTTCTATGTCCTCACTACTTATAAAATTGGGTCTCTGTCTTCCAGGGTAAAACTTTGTAGTGTAAAAATTTTATCTAGCCTAATGAAATTATATTTTATTTTTCTTGACTTATTTAAACTTGGGAACTTTTAAAACTGTCTTTTAAACTTTCTCTGAACACACAGACCAATGGAACAGAACAGAGAGCCCAGAAATAAACCTACGCAAATACAACCAGTTAATTTACAACAAAGAAGGTAAGAATATACAATAGGGAAAGGACAGTCTCCTCAATAAACGGTGTTGGAAAGACTGGATGGCTACATACAAAAGAATCAAACTGGACCTCTAACACCATACAGAAAATCAACTCAAAATGGATTAAGATTCAAATGTAAGACCTGAAACCATAAAACTCTTGGAAGAAAACATAGGGAGTCAGTTTCTTGACACAGGTCTTGGCAATAATTTTTTGGATTTGACACCAAAAGCAAAGGAAACAAAAGCAAAATCAAACAGGAGGGACTACATCAAACTAAAAAGCTCCTACACAGCAGGGTGCCTGGGTGGCTCAGTGGGCAAGCATCAGACTTCGGCTCAGGTCATGCTCTCACGGTCCACAAGTTCGAGCCCCCATCAGGCTCTGTGTTGACAGTTCAGAGCCTGGAGCCCACTTCGGATTCTGTGTCTCCCTCTCTCTCTGCCACTCCCCTACTTGCACTCTGTTTCTCTCCGTCTCTCAAAAATGAATAAACATTAAAAAATAATAAAAAGCTTCTACACAGCAAAAGAAACCACCAGCAAAATGAAAATGCAATCTATGAAATGGGAAGAAATATTTACAAATCGATAAGGGGTTAATATCCAAAATGCACAAGCACAAATAACACAATAGCTCATATATATATATATATATATATATATATATATATATATATACACACACACACACACACACACACACACACACATAACTATACACACACATATATACATACATACACATATATATACACACATACATATGGCAAATATATGTCAAATAAAATGTGGGGAAAGGACTTGAATAAATATTTTTCCAAAGACATATAAATGGCCAAGAAATACATGTAAAGATGCTCAACATCACTAATCATCAGGAAAATGCAAATCAAAATCACAATGAAATATCACCTCACACCTGTTAAGATGTCTGTTTGATAACAGTGCTGGCAAAGACATGGAATAAGGGAGCCCTTGTACACTGTTGGGGAATACGTAAACAGATACAAGCACTATACAAAGAGGTATAGAGGTTCCTCAAAAAATTAAAAATAGAACTATTATGTGATCCAGCAATCCCACTTCTGGGTATGAAAACAGGATATTGAAGAGATATCTGCATTACCATGTTTATTCATTAACAGCTAAAGTATGGAAGGAACTTAAGTGTCAGTAGATGAATTAATGGATAAAAATTATATAAATATATATATATTACATATGTATATATACATATATATCATATATAATACATAAAATTAAATATTATTCAGCCCTAAGAGAGAAGGACATCCTGTCATTTATGACAACATGGATGAATTATTTATGCTAAGTGAAATAAGCCATACAGAAAGGCAAATACTTCATGGTATCACTCACATGTGGAATTAAAAAATAGAGATGGGAATGCAAGCTGGTGCAGCCACTCTGGAAAAAAAGTGTGCAGGTTCCTCAAAAACCTAAAAATAGAACTACCCTATGACCCAGCAATGGCACTACTAGCCATTTATCCAAGGGATACACGTGTGCTGTTTCAAAGGGACACATGCACCCCCATGTTTATAGCAGCACTATCAACAATAGCCAAAGTATTGAAAGAGCCCAAATGTCCATCGATGGATGAATGGATAAAGAAGATGTGGTATATATATGCAATGGAGTATTACTCGGCAATCAAAAAGAATGAAATCTTGCCATTTGCAACTACGTGGATGGAACTAGAGGGCATTATGCTAAGTGAAATTAGTCAGAGAAAGACAAAAATCATATGCCTTCACTCATATGAGGATTTTAAGAGACAAAACAGATGAGCATAAGGGAAGGGAAACAAAAATAATATAAAAACAGGGAGGGGGATAAAACAAAAGAGACTCATAAATGTGGAGAACAAACAGAGGGTTACTGGAGGGGTTGTGGGAGAGGGGATGGGCTAAATGGGTAAAGGGCGCTAAGGAATCTACTCCTGAAATCACTGTTACACTATATGCTAACTAATTTGGATGTAAATTTAAAAAAAGAAAAAAGAAAATTAAAACAAGAAAGACAAAATCGAGGGAGAAAGAGTAGAAAAGTGATTGCCAGGGACTAGGGAGTAAAAAAAAAAAAACCAAAAAACAGAAAAGGTTAGCAAAAAGGTCCACATTTTTAGTTGTAAAATGAACACAGTCTTAGGATCTAATGTATAATATGGTAACTACAGTTGATAACACTGTATTGTAGAACTGAAATTTGCTAAGAGATTAGAACTTGAATGTTCTCACCCCAAAAAATAAAAAGGTAAATACGTGAGGTGACAAATGTGTTAATTATTTCATTGAGGGGCATCCTTTCATTCATTCATGTTTATCAAATCATCATGCTGTACACTTTAAATATCTTATAATTATACCTCTATAAAACAGAAAACAAATATATAATTGGAGACACTACCAGTACTTATTGATAAAGGAACACGAATAAAGAACAGCTCTTCTTAAAGTTATTGCTTGGAGAATAAATGTTAATTGTTTGTAATACAAAGAAGCACTGAATTAAAGTATACATTTGTTTTTTGTGTCATGTAGACATAATTTTGCAGAAAGTTAACGTTTTCTGGAATAATATAGTGATAATCCAAGACTTCAATCTTATCCTATATTGTAACTTTAAAAGTCAGAAGGGTTTTTAGATATTACTTAGCATTAAAGTTCAAGGTAGTATTACTTATTTTTTTCAATAATAACACAGATGGTCTTTCCAGAAAAATAAACTTCCAGACACTAGAAATCCATAAAATTCGAAAGAAGATATTTACTCTTTCTTAGTGGTGCATGACTACATTTCTGTTAACAAAAGGTCAGGAAAGTTTTTGTTTTAAATGCTAGATAATACATTTCATTTCATAGTTTGAAAAGACAAGAACTTTCAATAAGATTTATATCAGTCAAACATAGGAACACATCTTTATAATTCCTTTTTCCTAAACCTTCTTTGATTACTATATTATTGCTTTCCTTTGCGACGCCCTTTTTCTCTTTCCTTTTAATTTTCATTGCCTTTTTCTTTATTTCTACATTACTGTTGCCATCTCTCCATTCTCACTTAATGTTGGCACCCATCTATTTCAGTTTTTTCTGTTTTCTAAAGCCACATCCTTATGTTATTTTTCCTATAGATCTCTTTTACCTTAATCTGTATCTTTTGTTGGGGCATTCCTCAACTTTACCTTTTTGTAAAAGAGCCAAGTGAAAATGATGAGGGATAAGAAAGAAATTTTAACTGCAGTAAGTAATCCTGAAATTTCTGATGGTGCAATCTTGCTTCAACAATTTTTGCATTTTGATTATGAACTTGGAAATGAATGAGAAATTTCAGAAAATCTGTAATTAGGGAGGAAACCAGTCAGCTGCCTAAACCAAAATTCTCTGAACCCAACATTCAAGTTATTTTGAACTCCACATTTAAATATTTTTTACAGAGACTTTATTTATTTAGTTGTTTGTTTGTTTATTTATTTATGCTGAAATACTGAGCGAAGTCACAAGTGAAAAAGAGAAGAATTATCTTAGTAATTTCACCAACTTTCTAGAACATCTCTCACCAATTTGGGGTTTCTGCTCCTCACTAGCTTTCAGTATGCTTCAGTACCATATAGTTAATCATTCATTACTGAGCAATGATTCTGCATTAAAATTTGATCAGCTCCTTTTAAAAGTTTTATATGGTTATGGTAAGAATCCAAGATGAATTTTAAGGGGAAAAATGAGATAGTTTCCGATGCCCTTTTGCTCACTAAACCCAGTACAATTTATAAATACTCTATAATTTGGAAGGACCAATTCAAATAACAACAGACAGAGTAAAACCAACCATGTCTACACTCTGTGCAAAAACTTTAAGAACATTTATTTTGATACTCATTGAAAGGGAAAATACTGCAAGAGGGAAGTGTCATGCATTTCAGTCTATTTTGAGTGAAGACGGATATCACATAGATTCCTTTCAATAGGAACAGGAAGGTAAGCAAAATGAATCCTTAAATTTTATCTGTTAAAATTCAACTTAAAGAATAAGGCAGATATAAAAGAATAGACTGTATCCACACAGTTTAGTGGCATCTTTATTATCCACCCTATAAATATGTTTATGCCTGTATCTACATTATTTAAACAGAAAGTGTCTGGCTAGAAATTTACATATAAAATCCTCCCTGTATAGGGGCACCCAGGTGGCTCAGTCGGTTAAACATCCGACTGCGGCTCAGGTCATGATCTCGCGGTTCGTGGGTTTGAGCCCCGTGTCGGGCTGTGTGCTGACAGTTCAGAGCCTGAAGCCTGCTTTGGATTCTGTGTCTCCCTCTCTCTCTGCCCCTCCCCTGCTCATGCTCTGTCTCTCTCTGTCTCAAAAATAAATTAAAAAATCATTAAAAAAATTAAAAAAAAATCCTTACAGTATAAATATGCTATTGAAATTGAGAAACTGTATAAAATGTGTAAAGGTCAAAATTGCGACCGAAACTTTCTGTACCCATTTTGTACTTCTGTATGTTTCATTCTCTAGTATTAAATACATTGTGCTATTTTGAGATACTAAATATTGTCAGCATACATAATAATAGAAATTACAGCCATCCGTGAGTTCAATGTGGCCATATCAACCTTTACTCAAGATCACACATTTTGAAATATAATGCTCAGGCAATTCATAAATGTAGAAATGTGGTTTGTCATTTAGTGAAGAAGAATAAAGCTAGAAAATTCAAAACACAGACCTATGTTTTCTTCAATAAATCCTTACACTTAACGTCCATCTTTAGGTTCCATTTTTTTTTTTTAATTTTTTTTTCAACGTTTATTTATTTTTGGGACAGAGAGAGACAGAGCATGAACGGGGGAGGGGCAGAGAGAGAGGGAGACACAGAATCGGAAACAGGCTCCAGGCTCTGAGCCATCAGCCCAGAGCCTGACGCGGGGCTCGAACTCCCGGACCGCGAGATCGTGACCTGGCTGAAGTCGGACGCTTAACCGACTGCGCCACCCAGGCGCCCCAGGTTCCATATTTTTTTAAAAAAAGCGTAAGTAACAAAATTAACCATACGATTTTGCATCAACTTTATACTATTTGTCTTCAGTTTATACAATCAGAAATCTGAATCCTAGAAAAAAATGTGACTCTACTACACTCACTACACACGATGTTTAATTAAAAAGGTTTCAGAGGAAAATATCCTTTGATAAAAACTCAAAAGGGTGGTTCCAATACCATTAATAGGTTTGGGGGAAATGCATTGATAATCTGAAAAAACAGACTGCAGTCATTCCACGGTGCACATGGTTCATCTATCGGTGCCTAATTCTCAGCGCCTCATGAGAACTCAGCAGCAATGCAGCCAAGATGAAAAGGTATTTAACCTACAGCTCCAGAAAAAAAGATTCTTCCGCTGACCTTGTTCATCTGCCACCATTCACTTAGATAGGACTCTTGAACTTTGAGAATATTCTGGAATGAATTTGTGAAAACACCTCACACCAAAAACTAACACCCCAATCTGAAACCTTGAAGAATGGCCTTCATCTTAACACAAAGTTCATATGTATTCATTTTCACATTAAAAAAATGGTTTTTTACATATATTTATTTTTTGAGAGACAGAGGCAGAGCCCAAGTGGGGAAGGGGCAGAGAAAGAGGGAGACACAGAATCCAAAGCAGGCTCCAGGTTCTGAGCTGCCAGCACAGAGCGTGATGCGGGGCTCCAACCCACAAGATGCGAGATCAAGACCTGAACTGAAGTTGGACACTTAACCGACCGAGCCACCCAGGCACTCCTCATTTTCACATTGTTTAAATGAAAGTTTATATATTTTGAGAGAGAGCAAGCGCATGAGCAGAGGAGGGGCAGCGAGAGAGAGAGAAGCCCAAGCAGGCTCCACAATGTCAGTGCAGAGCCCGACATAGGGTTCTATCTCACAAACTGTGAGATCATGACTTGAGCCGAAGCCAAGAGTCGGATGCTTAACTGACCAAGTCACCCAGGCACCCTCATTTTCACATTTTAAAAAAAGTGTAAAAATAAGCAAAACAAAATGGGGTGGAAGTTCTAGAAATAATGGTATAAAGGTTTTAAGTGATTCCTCCCGCAGAAAATAATTATTAAAACTGAATAAAAATACTAAAAACAACTATTTGGAGGCAATGGAAAACAGTAAAAGCAGGCAGACACTAGAGTAGACTTGCTCTTTAAACCTTCTTACTTATTGGATCAAAACCTAAAAGATTTTGGTTTTCTTGCTTGAGGGAACATTCTGTTCTCCCTATTTCTGGAAGTGGAGACAACTGCAATATTACCGGGTTTAGGTAGCAGATAGCTGTCAGAATTCACAACCACAGAGCAGCTAGAGACATTAGAAGAGAGCCTAGAGCCTAGGAAGGACCAGTCAGAGAGGAGAGGGACTGGGGTTGGGAGAGTGCCCTCAAAAGACAGAACTGCTCCGTAGGATTTGCAAGCTTGCTATGCTTTTGATTCAGTGCCTTCTCCAAGCTGCACACAGCTTCGTGCGGGGAGAATAGAAGCCCTACAGCTTGAGGGGTCAGAGTACGTGGAAATTCAGGACACTACAAGTGAAGGAATCACAAGGAGAGTGAACCCCTAAAATCTCAACCTCGATTTTTTTTCTACCATTTTGCCACCTTTCTTCTTGTCTTTTGTATGTATCTTTAGTAAGAGCACACAGCCAGGTGTGGTTGCTGTTATTTTTTTGACCATTAACATAGTCTGTCTCGTAACTAGTGAACTTAATCCCTTAAAATTTTGTGATTTCCAAAATGTTTGATTTTATTTGTATCCTTTTATTTGGGGCTTGCTCTCTGTGATGCATCTTTTTTGGGTCTTTTCTTCCTTCTTCCTTCTGTGAAATTATGCTTCTTTTTCTCTTCCTTCTTTACAATTTTGAAGGTGGCACATAACGTTTTCTGTATTTTATGGTACAGTTACATCTATATACTCAATTTCTCCATCTTCCTTGCAAGCAAACATCATCCTCAATGAATGCACTACTCTTGTCTACATTAGTGCTATTTTTATTTCTACATCAAAAAAGTCGCTCCTATTATTAATATCTTGCCATTATTTCATATCATAAGTACTTTGATTTGTCCAAAAATTTGCTATTTCATCTTGCACTGCAATCCTTCTTTCTGAATTTAATTCACTTCCTCCTAATATACAAACTTTTAACTTTTTTCCCCTCAAGATCTTTCCATAAGTGATCTCTGTCTTGCATGAAAACATTTAATTTGTCTTCTCTTCAGGTAGTTTGTTTTTAGATGGGTATACCATGAAAATATTTCCCTCAACACTATGACAGAACATAATCTATTTTCATCTGATCCCTACTTTTGCCTTTGAGAAAAGCACTTCAGACCATTCCTTCATTCCAGCTAAAATTTGTATTTGCTTTCTAGTAGTTTCTAAGAATTTGTCTTTGAAAGGATATAATTTCACTGCCATGTATCTGGGTATGGAATCACTCTGATTTTCTTTTCTGAACTAATTCACTTCCTGAAGCTTGGAAACTTTCATAAGTTCTGACAAAATTTTAGTCATCATCTCCAACCATATTTTCTCTAGTGTTCCTATTATCACTTCTATTAGATGTATATTGTACTTCTTTAATGAAATATTTTCTTGTAACCTCTGTTTCGTAATTTTCATGTCTTTATCTCGATACTGTTTTGGGTAGTTTCCCCCCCATCAATATTTCCATTTATCCATTCCCTCTTTATCTGCATATAAACTTCCACGTGACACTTTTATTGTATTGTTAGTTTCAATTAATGTATTTTGCAATTCTAAAGTTGTATTGAAATTATCTCAAAATGCCAATACTCCCCCCCCCCCCCCCCCCCCCCCCCCCCCCCCCCCCCCCCCCCCCCCCCCCCCCCCCCCCCCGCATTGTGTCATTTGCTTTTTTTGGAATTCAATTACTTCAATTAACATTGTCTTGCTGTCTGGAGTTTTTGAGACTGCAACTTTCTTTTTCCCCCCTGCCAAATCTTGCTTTTGGTGGACTATCATTTGTGTATTTTTTAATTTGGGTAATATGAACTAACAACATGTGTCTTGTGGGGCATGTGCTGTAAGAGTAGATTCCTAAAGGAGTTTTGTGTTTCCTCTGTTTGACAGAAACTAAATGAATCACAACCCTGATACTAAGTGGTGTTGTTCTTATTGTTGTTGTTACTGTTGTTTTCAGTCTGAAACTGAACATAGGAGAAGCATAACATTTGGATCCTACACAAAGAGAAATAGAATTGGGGGTTAAAGTTTTTAGGAAACACTTTGGTATTTGTTCACTTCAAGCCAAGGAGAGTCAAGTTGCACTCCCTTCTCCCTATGCCAGTAAAGTGGAATTGTTCTTAGGTACCCTTTACCCGAGAGCATGGCTTTTTAAAAGCCCTGACTTTATGCTGATGTTCCAGTTCTAAGTCTGCCTCTTACAGAAACAGAGCCTCCTTCCCTGCCCAAGTGCGCCATCAGGAGAAATAAAATAGCTCCCTGTTCTCAGCATATCTGGAGTATGAGTTCACACACTTATGCCTCTAATGCTTAGCCCCTATATCCTTCAACTGAGTTTTTCTCTTCCTATCTTGCAAAAAAAGAATGTTGTCACATGTTAAAAAGAATTTTTGTTAGTTTTCAGTCAGAATGTTTAGTTGTTTGTGGTGAGAGTGGTTTTAGATAATTTATTCTACCACCTTGACAAAAGATGTCAAGAAGGTGTTTTCTACAACACAACTCAATGACTTTATATTGCTCTTACCATACAATTCAACCTCCTTAGTACAATGTACGAAGAACCTTGACCTTCAGTCCTAACCCTTTGCTTAGGTATCCTTCACACTCAGCTTTCCTATCCCTGGAGCCTCTTAGGTTGTCTTAAGGTCTCCTCAGAGTCTCAGGGCATACTTTTTCCTACTTAGACCCCCTCTCACTCCTCCGCCTGCTCCCACCATCCCCACATGCACATATACATTTATCTTCAGTTCATACTGTCTCATCTTGAAAATCTGTAATAGTTTCCTAACAGAATAGGTACCTCTACAAGGTGTTTCTCAACACTGTGTAGATCACACTGCATATTGCCACACTTACTAAACTACCTATTTCCCAAATGAATCCCTTAACTCCATTCACTTATTCAATGGATGTTTATTAAACATATACTACATACCAGGATCTGTTTTGGTTGGGGACAGTACTGAACAAATCAAACACGAATGCCTGCTGTGAGAGTAAGTGTCCTACATACTTTGTTTATCGGTGCAAATCCCATTTTCTAGCATGGTAACCAGAATACATCAGGAAATCAATGAACATCTGCTTGAATAAATGACTCCTATCGAAGTGTCAGTCAGCATACGGAATTTTAAGTTTGTCTTCTTCATCTTGCATGTTGCCTTACTGAGGTTATTTACAAAAATAAAATAAAATAAAATATAGGAAATCACAACAGCATTCAGCAAGTGTCTAACATATGAACTGCCTTCTGTGTTGAACAATTAAAAAAATAAATAAAATAAAATCCACTAAGGCCAGAGAGTGTATCATCCCCAGGATAGGGCACCTTGGTGATGTAAATCTGACATAACTTAGAGGTAGGACATTTATCACAAAAAATTGCCTCATACGATTTGTAATGTGTTTCGAAAATCCCAAAGCTCCAGACGTGTTCACTTTCATTTGTTTTCATTTCATTTTCTAGATTTTTCCCCACAAAAACTTTTATGGGCATTTACAGTATTTCCTCTGCTATATTTACCTATGATAGTGTTTGTTAACAACTGCTTTCTATTTCATCTTGGTGGATACTGTTCGTGTATCTGTCATATTCTTTATGTAAACTATTATTTGCAGATAGACAATCTGATTAGGGTCAAATTATGGATTACCAATTTTTTTTTCATCTTTACTTCAACCAAATTTGGTAACTGTTTTCTTTTTAAAGGGTCTGAAGTCCCTTCATCCAGTAACAGACTATTTAGGGAGCCCTGCTTAGGCCCTGTGAAGTTTATTTTGCTTGCCACCCTTTGGATAAAAATAAGAATGCATTTACTTCATTTTAACTGGTTTCGGGAAAGTAACATCTTGAAAAAATAAATTCATGATTTGCCTGAATAAAAGTTTTTTTTTCCCCTTTATTCACATGTACAATGTTTCCATTCTTCTTTCAACATGGTGTGTGATTGTATGGTTACCAAAATCACGGCAGATATTTTCTATCCTTTTGTGGTCTTATGCTCTATCTTGAATACTGTATCCTGTAATATTTTTCACCATCCCCTGCAACAAAATTCCTTTAAAATCTTGCAACCAGTACTTGCGAAATCAGTGGCATCAGGTTTCTAATATCCTCTCTTTTCACTTCTAAAACATGTCATTAACCTTCTCTGTTTCATGGTCGTGATCATTTCACCTTTCTCTCTCATGCCTTTGAAAACAACAGTCCGAGAATGAAGGCCAGATCAGACCCACCAGTTTTGAAAAATGCATCAGTAAAGTTTTTAGTCCCAAAGCACTGTCCTTCTGCAGTGACCAGACCAAGGAGATCATAGATCATTTTTTGAACTCTGATGTCTACCCGTAAATCATTCATTTTTTAAGTTTCTTAAAAACACACGTAAATATATTTCTTTCTTTCTTTCTTTTGAGATAGACCTGCAAACAACTAATTTTTTATCTGAACCATCTTAAATCTCTTGCTTCTCTTCTAAATCTGTATCTATTGCTGACTATTCCTCTGAAAAACTGTGAATTCGGTTAGCAACTTTTGGATTCGTTCCTGACATTATCCCTCTATTATCATCCTTATACTTTCTAAAAAATTATTACATTGTCTATTCTTCCTCTTTATATTATTTTACTTTTAATTTACCTAAGCACTTGGTTAGCACTTTTGCCACTGGGAATGTTTAATTTGGTGTTTAAATCCTACAAATTTACTTCTCTTAAGAGTTTTCTTTACATCATTCTTAATGATGCCTCAGCCTTCTCTGTCATCTTGGAAAGGTGCAAGCTCCCACATCCTTGATCATCCCTACTGCAGCTTGCATTTGTTTCTATTCTAACAAGAATTAACTCACAGTCCATACACAGCTGCCAAATTACCCACTATGGGGTTAACCCTTTTCATCCAACATCATAGAATCATCAGAAGAAAATTTAAAAGTGATCTTTACTCATACCTTTTTTTCAGTTTTGCTAAGGTATTTCCACCCTTTTTGTTAAATACTCGAAACTGTTAGCATATGCATTTAAGTAAGTGATTTTGCATCTCCATTTCTATATCCCAATTAAATATTTGGTTTCAGAGATAAGTTTTAGTTATAATTTTCATCTACTTGCATGTTTCTGTGAATGCTGAAATCCCTTTCCAATATTATCTTTCATGTTACGTGTAAAGTATCACCATAAATTAAAATGGTTTTATTTTTTACATTCCTCTTTGGGATTTTTTGAGATTGTTACACATTTCATTTTTAAACCTTTCCAAAGCCTTATGTATGATCTAATGCATTCCAACATACTCTGAATGTTTCACAAATTAATCTTATGTATATTAATATAAATATCATCCTTGCATGGCTCTTGCTCACTGTTAACTGATGCAAAACCCCTTAATCTCGGCCCTAAAACTTGCAGTAAATGTTTCCATACTATCTAAAAACGATCAATTTTTTTTAATGCTAAAACATATCTCACTTCATGTTTCAGAATGTGCCAAAAGTAAAATCTCTTTTCCTACTGTAGTCTTAAAAAGTTTTCATTTTAACTTGCTATCCCAACATTTCTGTGATTTCAATTACTTCATCAATGCTTTCATAAATTACTTCTTTCCCTTTTCTTCTCCTATGAGATATGATGTTGATTTCATTTTCCACCTTTTCCCCTCCTTTTCATATCTGTTTAGAAACTTCAGTGCCATTTTCTCCAGGTTTGGTGCTCCCTTTGTCTTTTACCTTCTTGGGCAATTTCTTGTTTTCTTTAAGTGTGTTCCTTCTCCTTCCTCTCTGAGGGCGCCTTTTCCATGCAGCTTCTTGTTTGGTTCCTTGTTCTCTCCCAAGCTGTCCTCTCATTTCTTATACCAAACTCTAGCACTGTCTCTTTGTAAAAAACCATTTCTTGGGGCACCCGGGTGGCTCAGTCGGTTAAGCACCTGACTTCAGCTCAGGTCATGATCTCACTGTTCGTGAGTTCAAGCCCCACATCAGGCTCTGGGCTGACAGCTCAGAGTCTGGAGCCTGCTTCAGATTCTGTCTCCCTGTCTCTGCCCCTCCCCTGCTCACACTCTGTCTCTTTGTCTCTCAAAAATAAATAAATAATTAATTAAAATTAATTATTTTTTAAAATTAATAATAATAAAAATTAATAATAATAGAATATTTAAAATTAATAATAATAATACAATATTTAAAAAATATTTCTTGATGTGTTCTGCTTATGGCCACAGGGAATTTCACAGAATGTCTTTGACCTGAGATTATAAACTCAGTTGTTCCCTTTCTTGTTTCTTTAAGTGAGCATCCTTTTTAATGCAACATACTCATGAAGAATTTGCACATAGTACCCATTTCCACCTCAAAGTTTATAGAAAAATTCAATTTCTAATGCTTCCAGAGAACCATTTTAATTTGAAAACAAGTGTATCTTAGTCCCATAAGGCTAACTCATCACATTTCACTTCTGTACATCACTTTACCAACTTTGATTTGATAAATATTTCATGTAACATGATTCATAGTGACCATTTAATTAACTAGTATTCTTTTGTTTCTTTATGCTATTTTGGAATTTTTTCCAGTATGCAGGATTTTATTTACCATGGTAGTCTATCTGCTTATTATATGTTAATATACCTCTTAATATATATATACATAATATATAATATATTATATAATAATATAATATATAATAACTATATATAATATATATTATATATTATATTATATATAACTATATATTAATATATAGTTAATATACCTCTTAATAGCTGCTAATATTTATTAAGTGATTACTTATAGACATTTTTCTATGTACTTTGTATTTATTAACTCATTTAATGCTCATCACAAACCTATGGGGTATTATCATTATCTCCATTTTATTTATGATTTTTTAAATTTTTTAACGTTTGTTTTGTTTTGAGAAAGACAGAGCACGAGTGGGGGAGGGGCAGAGAGAGAGGGAGACACAGAATCCAAAGCAGGCTCCAGGCTCTGAGCTGTCAGCAAAGAGCCTGATGCAGGGCTCGAACTCTGGAACCGTGAGATAATGACCTGAGCCAAAGTCAGCGCTTAACCGACCGAGCCCCCCGGGCGCCCCTCATTCTCTCCATTTTAAGAGTATAGACTTTCCATCCGACTTGCCTTTCCTCTCTTATTTCCTATGCATTTGTTTCCTATATCCCTAAGGAACCAATTGCTTCCAACTTAAAATTGGGGTGTCCTGTCAGACTCTCATTTCCCATTGCCCCCATATGCAATACTCAAACACTGTCACTCCCATCTCTGAAACAGCTCATGCCTGCCCTACGTTCCAGTCGCAACTGCCAATATGCTAGCATAGGCCACCAGACACGCCAGGCACAGTGTGCGCATTCCGACCAGAAGATCCGGCCCTCTTAACTCCTAACCCTCACGTCTCCGCGCAAGAGTTGCGTCTCTAATGGAGCTTTCTCTGACTCCTCTGGAAACTTTTAATAGAACGTTTCTCCATGCTGAAATAGTTAAGAGTAGCCGTCACTTTTCTCATAAACACTGCACTGCATTTCTTTTTAATTAATTCAGTTTTCCCGAGGTCTGTGTCAGAAAACCCACCTGACAGGTCTATGAATACTCTTATCACACTAGCCACTGACTTTCTTTTTGAAGCCAACTTATGCAACAAACAAACAAACAAACAGGATTTTATCTCAAATACTGCACTATTGCAGCGACAAGGATAATAACCAACAGCTAAGTCACTGCGAAGTGTGCATTTAAGGCAGCCAGAGAGATGCATCGACACCTACTACCTAAGGTTAAGATGTGTGTCTCTGAAAAATAGCAAATGTATTCGTGCCTTGGGCAACGAAATCCACCAGGAAGCATTAAAAACAATAAATCCCATATTGTGAATAAATGAATAAACAAATAAACAAATATTTAGTGAATGCCTATACGTTTGTAAATTGCTCAATAAGTTCATGAATATTTCTTTTTTTTGTGCAATAGATTCCTTAAAAAAGCAAGATATCTTTTTTAAATTTAAATATAATTGACACGTAACATGATACTAGTTTCATGTGTACAATGATTTATTTTTTTTATTTATTGTGAAATGATTCTTACCATAAGTCTAGTTAACATCTTTCATCATACATTGAGTACTGTAAAAAACTTATTAATCTTATTTCTTCACATCTAGAACACTGCTCCTGGTGACACATTATACACATATTATTTATTAAATCTTGTAATGAAATGTCTTTGTCCCAGATCCCAATCATAACCTTTTCTGACCACAAATGGGAAAATTCTGGGAGCAATTCAAGTTTATTCCCTCTTCCTTCAGGTAACTCTCATGCTAATTAATGTCATTTAAAACCTGGTATGTCTGTTCCTAGTACTGTAAACTCACAACATCTTTAGGAACTGATACCAGTATAAAATTCATAGGTCACTTAGCCTGAATTATCTCTACAAGTTCCCCAAGTAGTTTTGTGGGAGTATTTTTGTCTTTATGCAACAACCAAATAGAGACAGTCTTTCTGCTGACCTGAAGTTCGGCTTAGGATCTTGTTATTTGAATAAACTCAAATACTGTGTATTCCTTTGACTTATCTTCCTACCTGAATCAGGAAACCTACAGCATAATATCTTGTTGAACTGCTTATTCCTGTGGAAGAACATCACACATCTAACCTTCTCCCTACAAATTCAACTGTTCTTATATATTTTTTGCCCTTCTTTTGTTGTTATGAGATATCTAGGTATTACAAAGAATAAATGTATTTTTCCTTTCTTGTTTATTTATTTTGAGAGTGAGAAAGAGCTAGAGAGAGTGAGAGAGACTGTGCACATTAGTGGGGGAGGAACAGAGAGAGAGAGAATCCCAAGCAGACTCCATGCTGTTAGCACAGAGCCTGACACAGGGCTTGAACCCACAAACCATAAGATCATGACCTGAGCAGAAACCAAGAGTCCAATGCTTACCTGACTTGAGCCACCCAGGAACCCAAAGAAATTTCTTTTAATTATTTTTCGTATTTTCATATTTTTCTTAATTATTTCCCTACTTCTTTTCTTATTCCTTCTTTTACCAACCTCACTGTGAAAAGCCTTTCCTTTCCCTTCTCTCTCCTCCTCCTCATGTTCTTCTATTCCCTCCTTTCCCTCCTCATTCTTCGTCTCCTTCCTGTCTTTCTTATTTGCCGCAGATGCCTTGACCTTCAAATGGCTCCCGTGACTGAATCCAGGCTCGGTACATCTGAAACATTCTTACAAGTGCTCTTTCTCTTGCATGTTCCCTACGACTCTTCTCTCTCTCTCCTGCTCTTGCTTAACCTGTGTGCTAAAAAGAACAGCCCTGATTCTGCTGAAGCTGACTACTTCTCATAGCCCTCCACACCTAGCTTCCCTGTTGTTCCAGCCCAGTGTCCACCACTCATTGGTGATGCTTACCACAGAGCAGTTAAGTACATAAAATCCCTCGTCACCAAGCCTGGGTTCAAATCCAAGCTCTGTTTTTACTGGCAGTATGAGCTTCCTTTCTCTCATAGCACTGATAACATCTGTAGCAAGAATTTGTCTGTTTGCTCATTTACTCAAATTTAATGGCCTCTAAAGGAATTTAAAGCACCTGATAACATATATTATAAGCACAAATAACATATATTATATTATATTATGTTATATTATGTTATGTTATATTATATTATATTATATTATATTCATCTTACAGTATCAGATATACATGATACTAAATATATATATAAATATTATAAATGTTTATATATAGCATATATATACATATATATATATATATATATATATATATATATATATAGAATAAAGGAATGAATACATTAAGGGTTTTGGCAGGAATCAAATGAGATTTTGCATATAATGATGATGGTAGCTGATGTTTATTGAGTCTTTGTAATGTTCCAGACACTATTAAAGCAATTTGTACATTATCTCATTTAGTCCTCCCAGTAACTCTCTGAGGTAGATATGATTTACTCTATTGAAAAGATAAGCAAACCATGGTACCCACATGTTAAATCAACTGTCCAATGTCACACAGATAGCGGGTGACAGAATCAAGAAGCCTGACTGTGGATCTTTGGCTCTTACTTTCTACACTAGACTGTTCCCCAGTCTTTGCATTTAGTACTCTGATGCACAAAATACTAGATAAAAAGTACTTTCAGAATTCTCCTTATTACATACAAATTAAATAAGAGTTTGTATATATGCATGTATAGGTATCACACATCTTATATATAACATAAGGATATAGAGATGGATATAGATGAATAATATTTCCAAAAAAATCTTAGGATATAATGAATAATAGTTATCTATTTGTAATATAGATCTATTATTATTTTCCCTATGAGTGGACAAGAGCAAAGAGAGAAAATAATAATGCCTAAGGTCAGGTAACTTGTTAATGGCTGAAAGAGATTTACAACCTGGAAGTATTCTGTTGTTATTTTCCACTATCAATAAGTCATCACTACTAATGAAGAGATGTATGTATGTACACTTACAACTGTAGGTGTGTCTATACTTACTACATTCATTGAAGTCGAACTAATTATAAGTTGTTTCTACTATAGTTCAATGAATGGTCTGAGCAAGTGTCATCAGACAGGATTTTTAAAGATAATTTATTGGCTGTTGTCTTACAATATATTTTTTGCACTTCAGTTTAATGATTTATTACACACTTTAAATATATATCTAAGTGGTCTACTTATTATCACAGAAGCAGAAGGAAAATAGTATCGATTTATTACTGTATACAGGAAAAGAATGTTAAAGTGATTTTTTTTCTTTGTTGACTATATGTACTTGTATCTACATCATTACAGCTACATATGAACACATCTTCCAATGTATATAATACAGGACATTCTAATTCCCAAATGGTATTTGAATTTGTGGCATAAACCCCTCTAAAATGTATTTTGCTTTACATACTAGAGACAAATTGCTTGTGATGTCACCTTGCCCCAGGAGACAACATTGCCTTTTCCACAGTTACAATATTTTGTCTTTAAAATGCCTCTTCCTCTTTCTGGTTGTGAGTGGAGAATTTTAAAATTGTTTCTAGGTTTTTATGGTTGAGAGTTAGAACTATATTTTCTAAAGCAATAATGTTTAACTTTGAGGCAGAATAACTTTGAGAGCCCTGAATAATTCACTTTGACACTCCTGGCTCTCTAAAAGGTGCCCAAGGCAGGAAGGGGTACCATATTGTCTTATGGAGTATATTGCACTGTTTTCTTTGTCATCACTAGAGATGAATCCCAGGAATCTTAAGGAAGAAGCCTACATCAAAAATTTTGCAAATTAGAATTCTCTTCCCCCGGCTCTCAATGAGACATGACATAAAAATATCGGGTCACTTTAATGGCAAAAAAAAAAAAAAAAAAAGATGGTCTCTGTCCTGTGACAAGTCACCTTGATTTTTATTTTATTTCATTGTCCAGAACCCCATTTCTAAGACTTCATTACATGTATTTACACCAAGCAGGCGGTTGGGAAGTGCCATCTACCGATTGTTTTCTAAGTTGGAGTCCCTATAATGTCTCTTCATACATCAAACTATAATTAAAACAAAACACATGGGAAATGAAGCCAAGTATTACTTTAATGGCTTGAGCATTCATGGTTAGTACAGTCGGTGTTTTTCTTGTTTTCAGAAACCCAAATATCGTAAATAGAATCCTGCAGCCAGCCTTGTGTTTCAACTATATAACAGAGGCCCGGACTCGGGAGTTTTAACAATTTCACTTCAAAGGAAAGCAGACTACTCAGTGGCTCGATTTTTGTTCTTTTGAAGCAATCAATAATAGACTTGCCAGTTTACAAAATGTGCACATATGAGTAGTGTATCAACATTGTTAAATAAAAGGTTACTGCATTAAATAAGATGACCTTGCTACCTTTTAGTTGCAGTCTTAGAGAGCAAACTTGTTTTAATTAGCAGTCAGCAAGCAGACTGTAACTTCGCTGAAGGAGCATTGAAGAATCACTGCCTATTAACAACCCAGCGGTAAGTAAGCCAGCACAAATACTTATAACCAAATAGTGTGCATTTCAGGAGTTGAGAGGATTAGCTATTGGGCACACAACACAGTGGAGGAAATTGCTTTATTCCCAGTACTGCTGGGTACCAGGAGGCAATCACTGTGCCTCTAGCCCATTAACAGCATTCAGAGTGTTGCTTCCCATAGAAGGGGTTATTGGCTAACCACTGGGTGACCAATTAAATGCTATGAATAAGTCCCAAACCCAGCAGCATGGGGCCTGTTTGTGGCACAGTGGTATCATTACTAAAGTGAAAAACTTGATGAGAAAGGAACATATTTAATTATAGAACTATACAAATGGCTAATTAGGACCATAAAGTGAAATGAATGACTTTCCAGTGGATTTTTGAATGTTACTGATAACTGCTCAGCTTCTTTGGAGACCATGAAAGTGATCTACAGCTAGAGTTTGCACGTCATGGTAATGGATGGATCTTCATTAGAGGAAGCTTTTTTGACCTGGTTGCTCAGGTAGCATGGGTTCTAAAGACAATCCTTGATTCCTTTCACTGCAAGGGTTCCTTCACTTTAACCCCCTGGTCTCTCATGAGTTCCGCTTGCTTTCACAATAATTCTTATGGGTTTAAATGCAGAAACATTATCTGCAGTAGTCACTCCCTATCAGTTGGAAAACTGAATTGCAAAAGGATGTCACTTTTTTTGTGGGAAACACTGATCCACGCTCAGTTTAGCTTCTAAACTCTGGGATTAATCTGAAATCTGCTGTCGGACTTTAGTAATCCAAGCATTTCAGTTGCTAAATTCATATGGGGCCTCTAGATTGAAGAATGACCATTAAAGACTGTGTCTCACTTGTGTCCAAGTTCACATTAAAGAAGAACACAAAGAAGATGAAGGATACTGGAAATTCACTGGGAACCATGAAAACAGAAATAAATATGACTGATGCCTAGCTATCAGCTCTTGAAGCAAGCATCTGTTTTGGATGTGCTTGTTGGTTTTATGCTAACTTGGTAAGTCCATGTCTAATTTTTTTTTCATTTATCAAACATTTAATAAACACCTCTCTGGTGTAAATAAGTATACTGAATATATGCAGAAACACATAGTAAGAGATAAGGAAGGCAGCAAAGAATTATACTGTTTTAGTCAGGTAAGTAAAGAAAACACTGCTAACATTAAATGTCCATCTTTGTTTTTATTGCATTTTACAGCTTAATTTCATTTTTTATTAAAAAACGATTATTCTTCTTAAAAAATTCATCAACCGCTGCAATATATGCAGTAAAAAGGGAAATTTTATCAACCCAATCCCCTCCACAGTGTGTTAGGGACTATGACATCGTTAAGAGTTTAGTAACCACCTTCCTGATAATCAAGGCTTGAAAAGAAGTGCTGGTAATGGATGAACTTACAGCCAATCTGGCTAGGATTTTACATGAGGATGTTACAAAATCTCTATATTTGTAAATACATCTTATATTCCTAGATTATTGTATTCAATAGTAAAGAAGGGCCAAGATATGTTTGTACTAATTCTGTTTCTTAGAACACAAGGGAAGTGGAGATGTTAAGAATAGAGATTCATTCCATTGCCACTGATCACGAAAATACTTCTCCTGAACCTACCGGCTGATTGGTTAATCAGAATTCACATCAATATTATTTCATTTCTAACTTCATCACTGAAATGAGTTGGAGAGTTCTAAAGCTAGCAGGGACCTCCGAAGAAGATCATTTGAGATGGACCTATGTATGCAAGCAAGCTAGACTTTATCCATCCAACAAAGCTACGGCTCCTTACATGTAAGACATCCCCAGGCGTGCCTAAGAGCCCACGACCTTTCTGTCAGGCTGCTTTCATCCAGGTCGCACCTATGGCCAAAATTAGGTTCTGCTTCTCAACCCCAATTTCTCGTGCTAATATTTAAACATGTTTGTCTACATCTGCCCTTGTATTGATTAGAGACCTCTGAAAATATTCCTCATCTATTAAAAGAAGTTAAACACTTACAGAAAAGTCTTTAAACTTTGATGACTCTCTGGAAGTTATATTTCTTAATTTTTTTAATGTTTATTTCTTTTTTTTTTTTTTTTGAGATAGAGAGAGAGTGTGTAAGTGGGGAAGGGGCAGAAAGAGAGGGAGACACAGAATCCAAAGCAGGCTCCAGGCTCTGAGCTGTCAGCACAAGAGCCCAACATGGGGCTTGAACTCATGAACCGTAAGATCATGACCTGAGCCAAAGTCGGGTGCTTAACTGACTGAGCCACCCAGGTGACCCTGGAAGTTATATTTCAAATAATCACTATTTCTTGATTTTTTCCTTCATTATTTCTTAAAAGCTGCAAATTTCAAACACACACAATGTGAAAATGCTAACATATAAATTAGCCGTGCCCTGATATTGGCTATTATTTTTTAAACCATTTGCCTTTTAGTTTCCTATCAGATATTTTGCATGGTACATTTGTCTAAACAGTATCTCTCCACTTTATTCAATGATTCTCTAGGTTGTTCCTGCTTCTGAATATACTGAATAACCCCTACTGGATTTGTCCCTATCCTGTTGACAGGCCATTTTTAATTTCTCTGTTTCAGGTAATAAAACGACTCTGCCAGACTTCTTCATATTCAAGTTAAAGACAGTGTTTTCAACTTTATCACCAAAGGCACAGGTAAGAGTATTAAAAACATATCAATTACTTTTGTTAAAGCTTTACTTAAAACTGTAAAATAACAACAACAACAAAATAACTGTGAACCAAATATAATTGCGTTTCCATGAGGATTCTTACTATTTCCTAAAGAAACTCAAGTTGGATTACAAAGGCTTTGCTGAATCACATGTATTGTTCAGAATGCATTCCTGAGGGGTGATGAAGGGATTATCCTGTACAACAAACAACAAACATCCTAAATATTTTATCTATTTTTCTCTCTAACCCCCATATCACAGGCAGCTACCCTCAGCTGTTTCTCTCCCTTGATAAAACTCCACTCTTGGATGATTCTCCTGATTCACTTTCTTGTTCCTTCCCAATCAAACTTGACTTCTCTTTTACCCCTCCAAGTTACCTCTCCACCATATTCTCAGATCAACACAGAAAGATCCAGAAGTCATCAAACAAAATGATCTGAAGAAAGTAGAAAGGGAGAAAGGTTCTGGATATTTATGTTTAATATTTCTGACTCTGCCACATTAATGTAAACAGTAAAAAGTAAATTACAGTGTACCCATTTGAAGGAAAATAATCCAACCATAAAGGTAATAACTGAAGACTACAGAACCATACAGATAAATATTTATGGCAGAATAAAAAAAACTGAAAAAAATGACAGATTTCAGAGCGGAAAATGCACCAAAAAAGATAGTCAGATAAATAAATACATATAGTGTTAGGGTAAAAAAAAATGTCCATTAACCTGTGAATAGATAACAAAGTATGCTACACTATGTAGTATTACATACGAATACATAAAAATACAAATATATACATGTATACATACATATGAAATATATTAGAAAAGCAAAGTAAAATGACAAAATGAAGCAGTCAGTATAAAAGTGAAAATATGGTCAGTTCCACAACTCAATGTATGCATCAGTTATAACAAATTAGTTTAAGGGAAACACTAGTTCTAAAATTGGGGCAAGAGAAAAAAATACCTTTGGGTCACCTTTCATACTCTGTTAAGAACATCTTCAACAGCATTCATTGCTTTGGACAATTCACGTAATCAAAGTCTTTCAGAAGATCCCTCAATATATGCCAAAGTACAACTCAGACAAAGAGTAACTAAAAGTAGCAGAATGGGATGTGGTGGTATTTAGGAACGGAGAGAAATAAACAATGAGGTCCACATATGCAGCAGATGGATAATGTTATAGTTTAATACATGCCACATTTTAATGCTTCTAGAGGAACAATTAGATTTTATACCATTGGGCAATCAGCCAGATTCGACGGGTATTAAGATCAGTTAGTTCAATTTCCTGACAAGCATCTGAGATACAGTTATTCTACATTGTCTATATTGTTCTGTATTTCCTATACTGAGTTAAGTTAGATTAACATCCTTTTTAGAAAATACCAAGATATAACAATATCTTATCCCTAGGCAAGTGAGTAACTGTAACCAGTAATATGTACACATATATGGATATGGATATGTAACAAATATATATTCATAAAATAATCTGGGGTCTTATATTTTCAAGACAAAAATATGGGAGTGTGTCAGTTTGAGGCCACTGACAAATAGATTCCAAGGCAGGATCAGATGTGCAGGAAGAAATGCCTCTTAGGGATACAGCGGTGAAGCCAGGGAAGGTAAAGGGAGCCTTCAGAACGAGGCAGATGTAACATGACTATAAGAGACAAGGCATGAGGATAAGGAAGGGTTTTAGACTGTAGAACAGTCCAAAACAGTTTTGGCCAGGCCAATGGAGAATTCTAGAGGTAAAATCCCCAGTTAAATGGCTCCCATATCCTGCAGAAAAAGCCCTGCATTAGTATTCTGACTGTGCTCAGACACTCGCTGGGAGCAGTCTGTGCAAAATGTGTCCTCAATGCAAACACAGTCATGGATTCCGAAGATTAGCAAAAGGGGCCTTCAGATAATTATGTTCCCTGCAGTAGGACATATGAGTGGGACATTTCCATGGCCACCACAGGAGGCTTGTCATATACAGAGAAGAAAATATTTCTTGTGATTTGGTGACCACAAATAATACATGTATTCAGTCTGAATTCACACTACCTGAGTAGTGTAAAATCAACTTATAAGGAGAATTTTAAAAGGTTTCCTGATTGGTAGTCTCTTGAGAATCTAGAAAAAAATAGAAATCTTCTCTGAAATGATGCAACTTTACCAGTCCTCATTAAATTTTAAGGGGAAAAAATGAGTGACACAATAAAAATAACAAAGCACACAAGTGAGCAAGGAACCATGAGTGTAAGTCAGTAGAAACAACAAGCAGTATAAAAAAAAATGAAGGAAAATTCAGATATTGGAATTATCAATATATAGGAATAGAATAAAACAATTACATTTAATATGTTTAAAATATGTTGAATAAAAGATGATTGAAAATATGTACAAGGTATAAGAGACTATTAAACATATAAAAGTAAATTTGAAAAAGAAGCAAATGGTACTTCTAAAACTGGAAAATAATTTTAAAAACTTGATAGATTAGACTGTGAATCAGAAAACTATGGCCTATGGGCCAGCTGCCTGTTTTTGTAAATAAATTTTACTAGAATGCAGTCAGGCCAATTTGTTCATGTATCACCTTTAGTTGTTTTCATGCTACAGTGCAGAGCAGAATGGTTGTCACAGAGACCATATGTCCCAGAAGCATGGAAGATTTACAACCTAGCCTTTAAGAAAAAGCTGGCTGATTCCTGAATTAAACTCAACCAAAAGAAGAATTAGTTAACTGGAAGAGAAAGTCAAACTACCCTGCATACAACACAGAGATGCAATATATATGAAAAGGAAGTCAAGAAACAGAAATGATAAAAGGAAATAAGATAGATTACATACATAAGTGAAATTTTGGTGGAAAAAAAAAAGAGGGGAGAAAGAATAGGGAATAGGTGCTATTCAAAGGGAAAGAGGTTTTTGTGTTTTTTTAAAGAATTGTTAAGACAATTCTTAGATCTAAGCTGTCCTAAACTTCACAAGAAAACGTATCACATATCACCAAAGAACAAAATTTCTTCGAACCAGCCAAAGAGAAATGAGAGCTCAACCACAATGGAATGGGAATTTAACAGATGACAGATTTCTCAGTAACAATAATTAAAACCAGAAGACAACTGAATAACAGCTTCCATGTGATGAGAAAATATATTTGTAAATACAGAATTCTATACACAGAAAAATTATTGCTCAGCAAGAACAAAATAAAGACTAAAGAATAAAGAATATACTTCAGACCATAAATATGATGCCTGACAGGAAAGAATATTAACAAAGACTGCTTAATATGGGGTAAATCTAAATGAATACTGACTGTGATAATTATACATCGGGGGCTAAAAATCAGGACAAAGATTTACTTGAAATATACTTAAAATAATAAAAAATAATAGTATTTAACATGAGAGGAACTAATGGGTATTAAGGAATTCTAAGATTATCAGTTTTCAAGAAGAGGGTAAACATACTATTTAATTTTATATTTTGAGTATAAGTGTAAAAACAAACAAAGAAAAATAAGTGGCATACAACCGTCAACTTCCAAATAGGCAGGGGGAAATGGAATGGAAAAAAAAGAAAAAAAAAATTGGGAGAGAGGGAGGGGAGGGAGGGAAAGAAAGAGGGAAACATAGTGAAAGAAGAACTAGAAAAAATAAAAAAAAAATTGATTAGTTGAAAGCATGTAATACAATGGAGCACTCAATCCAATTATCAATCACTATAAATATAAGTGGTCTAAATTTTTAAGTTAAAAACATTTTTCAGACTGGAGGTTATTTTTTTTAATTCTTATCATATGGTATGAATGCTATTCATACTTAAAATATAAGAAGAGAAAAGTGTGAAAATCCAAAGGACTGAGAAAGATACAGGGAATATCACCTACCAAAAAGAAAGCTAGTATAGTTCTATTAATGTTGCCAGGGGGAAAAAAAATGCAACTTAAGGTAAAAACCAATATTAAAGACTAAAAAGCAATTCATGAAGATAAAAGTTGAAACTCACCAGAATAATGTGACCATTATGAGCTTGTAATTATTTAATAACATTAGATTCAAAATATATAATGAAAATTTTAACATAACTACAAAGATAAATGAACAAAGCCATAGTCCCTGTAAAAATTTTAAATATGCATCTCTAAGTAAACACAGATCAAGTAAGTAACTTCAAAATCCATAATGACATGACATGAAGCACAAAATTCAAAGCCTGATGGAATATATAGATAATAAGCACTGAACCTATCAATTAGAGAATAAACATTTTCTTCAAGTACATATAGGTTACTTGTGGAAGTTGACCATATGTTAGAACTTAGAGCTATACTCAACAGATAGTTGAGATTAGTCAAACTAGGTTCTGGCCAGGGAACAATTAAGTGCACTTAATAACCAACAACAATAACAAAATAGATCAGAAAACACAATCTATTTGGAACAAATCAGAGGTCAAAGAAAAATCATAATGAAAAGTTTTAAATATTTAAAATTGGGAAAAAGTGAAAATATTTTATATTAATACTTATAAAATTTACAGGAAATTACATAGGGCATTTCACACTTTCTAATATATACCCAAATGCTTACAGTATAGAAGGCTGACTCCAAAATAATTTAAGAATTGGCACAGGGGCATCTGGGTGGCTCAGTCAAGTAAGTGTCCGACTTCAGCTCAGGTCATGATCTCACAGTTTGTGGGTTCAAGCCTCACGTCAGGCTCTGCACTGACAGCTCAGAGCCTGGAGCCTGCTTCAGATCCTGTGTCTCCCTCTCTCACTTCCCCTTCCCCACTCGTGCTCTGTCTCTCTCTCTTTCTCTCAAAAAGTAAACACACACACAAAAAGAATCAGAGAATTAATATTTTTGGCTTGTACAACTTTTGTTCTTTGTTACAGCTGTCCAACTCTGCCTACGTAACACAAAACCAGCTGCACACAATATAAAAATAATGGGTGTGGCTTTATCTCTTTATCAAAATGAGGTTTTATTTCTGAAGAAAGGCAGCCAACCACAGGGCGCCTGGGTGGCTCAGTTGGTTAAGGGTCCCAACTTCAGCTCAGGTAATGATCTCATGGTTCCTGAGTTGGAGCCCTGCATCGGGCTCTGTGCTGACACCTCAGAGCCTGGAGCCCGCTTCAGATTCTGTCTCCCTCCCTCTCTCTGTTCCTCCCCCACTCATGCTTGTGCTCTCTCTCTCTCTCTCAAATAAATATTAAAAAATTAAGCAAGAAAAAAAGAAAGAAAGAAAGAAAGAAAGAAAGAAAGAAAGAAAGAAAGAAAGAAAGAGAAAAAGAAAGGCAGCCAGGGTGTAGTTTGCCTCACTCCTGGTCTTAGGAGAATACCACTGAGGGAACCAACCTTCCTCAGTACTCGGTACTTTCCAGATAAGGATCTAGAAGTGCTTGTCCAATGCAGCAACAAAAAAATTGAGTCTTCACTTTCTGTTACTTAGATACACACCACTGGATATTGAGAAAAATACCATTAGCTGTCCCACCAAAAAAAAATGTTTTAAAAGCCTCTTAGAAATAAATCCTTTTAATGAAATAGAATCCTAGGGAAAAGAACTCAAAATAGTCTAAACTATCTTATTAATTTCTTTAATGTTTGCATATTCTCTTTTTTCCAAATCCAAATCAAACCCTAGTTCATCATCCCTGGAATCTTAATTATAGCCCCCTATCAGCTTTTCGTATCCTCCTACACGCTTTGAAAACAACCTTGTTCCTTCTCTTTTTAATGATAACACAATAATATCTTTAGCCAATGTTAGCCTGAAAATGTTTAGACTCACCTTCACTATACAGTGATAGAAGAAGAAAGGTAGAAAATAGAAAAATAAATAATGTTATCCCCTAGAACAAGACTACTTTTATGTAGAGATTAATAGTGAGGTTAGGTCCTGAAGTAGATTGAAGAGTTCTCCTGAATGGTATGGATCTGTTGGAAAACAGCAAAAGCGTGGAAGGCACAGGTGGGGTAGGCCTGTGAGTGAGACTGCAGTGAGGTTGGAGACATGAAAAGCATAGCTTAGTCTTTAAGGTTTTCCAGCTTCTCCCTATTGGAGCCAAAGGTTGGTTTTTACCCCCAAACATTGACGAGGAAGATATTTCTGATCTCCTATGCTTTTGAGCTTCTTCCCCAATTTTTGAATCTGCTCCCACTCCAAACACCTGACTGCATTTCTTACGCATTCCCTCTTTTTGAGTTCTGTTTTATTTTCCTTAGCTTGTATTCTGACTCCCATTACCCCTTGTTTAATATAGCAAGAAGAGCTTGATTCTCTTTCCTTGAAAATTAATAATGCAGTGATTACCTCTGCATTGATTATTGTTACTTATTTGAACTACGGGTCTCTCTGGTCCTCTCTAATTACTTCTACCTACTGGTAATGATTCTCTACTTGAATTCCACAGGCCAGTATAATTTCACAAGCAAACATAACAACACTCTCAATATCTCACATAATGAATTTCTCATCAAAGCCCAGATCCTAAGCTAAGCCAATAATGATTCTTCATGGTAAAACAACAAATAGGACACTAGGCATTAATTAATTTGCTAATAGCTGTTTCCTATTTACAGACCCAGCTCCTTTAATTTTTCTCTTTTATACTGCAAACTGAAACATGTGCAAAAATAGTTTGGCTATGCATTCACTAAAAATGTTATTTTTGCAAGTAAAAAAATATATCAAAATTGTTAGCTTTGAATAAAGAAACTGAATTTCTTTTCCTCTTTTTTTTTTTGTACTTTTAACATTTCTCTACGTAGAACATGTGTTATTTTTATCACTGGTGAAAAAAGTAAAATAGAAATAATTTTTTAAAAAATGGTCAAAAATCCAAGGCTGATTTTTCAAAAGTATATGTGTATTGATATAACTAGTTATTTTAATGCTACCTTCACAAAATGTGTATTCCACCATAAGAAAAGGGTCTATTTTAATACATACAGTTATATGTATTATATATATTAATATAAATATAAATATAATGCAATATCTATGAAATACATTCTTAAATGTATGTATGTGTGCACACATATACGTAGGTGTATGTGTGTGTATGTGTATATATATATACATATGTGTGTATGTGTGTGTGTGTGTGTGTGTGTGTGTAGTTCTAAAGAAAAATAATAATAAACTTCCTACGTTTTATTTTGAAAAGCTCTGGGGGCGCCTGGGTGGCTCAGTCAGTTAAGCATCCACCTTCAGCTCAGGTCATGATCTCATGGTTCATGAGTTTGAGTCCTGTGTCAGGCTCTGTGCTTATAGCTCGGAGCCTGGGGCCTGCTTCAGATTCTGTCTCCCTTTCTACCTTTCTCCCGCTTGTGCTCACTCTCTCTCTCTCTCAAAAATAAATAAACATTAAGAAAAATGTTTTGAAAGAAAAGCTCCAAATTTGCCAGAATGATTATTTTTTAGTAGCAGGTGGCTCTGGAATGACCCTTCTTAATTCAGTACTTTGTAGTCCACAAAGTATTACTTTGAAAATTGTTCCATTCTTACCAGAAGTCCTTTCAACAGAAGTGGTTTCTTAAACTAACACCTCTGTGGGTTCGTTTAAGTATACCTACATGTGGTATGTAGGAAAATAGGAAAATACTATAAAATAGGAAAATACTATAAAAAGCAGAGGACTTCTCCCTCATCGGGTGTTGTCTTACGCTCAACAGCAGTTAACCCAAAGATCTGTTTTTCCCTTAGAACGCTGCATGTACAAAAACAAGGAATGTTCTCTAATTCCTAACAATGTCACCCCTACCTTTTTGCTTTCAATATACCACCATTTTTCCCCAAAGCGAAATATAAATTCTTCAGAGCTAATAAAGGCAGCCCCCTTTAATTTTTAATAGAGACCACAGTATTAGATAAACCTACATAAAATTATTCATGCAGAGATAGATGCACTAATTAAAGCAGGAGGAAAAAGTTAGATTTTATACATCTTTAAATATGATGCTATAAGCTATGGATTCTGTGATAGAGAAACTGAGTTTCATTTTCACGGATTCAAAAATAACAATATTGAATCCACACAGCCTTCATCGACATGAAGATGAATATTAAGTGCCCTCTGCATTCCTAGAAGAGATCTAGAACTATCTCAGATATATTTGGAAGTTTTCAGGACCCCTTGATAAATGCGCATTTCTCAAAATGTAGGAGATAGCAGAGGCAGGACTGAGGTATGAGCAGGAGGAAACAGCAGCTACAGCTCAAGGAACAAACCTCTAGGGTGGGTTGGTGGGGGGCCGGCGGTGGGGGGGGGAGTCGGTTTTAATGCAAGGAATAATCTGCAAGAGAAAGGAAGAGAATGTGAACTAGCCATAATGATCCTGTCACTCCAACACTAACCAAACTCTACGGGGTTCTCTGAATGCCTTTCTTTATCTGAGTCATTCTGCCTGTTTGTCTTTCACTTTGAAGGCTTTAGCCTATGACTCTTCCCTGGCTTCATTATCCTAAAGTAATTTTATGAATGTTTTAACGTTATCAGATATGATAAGATGAATTGTGTCTGTAGAAAATTCGTATTTGGAGGACCTAACCCCCAGGACCCCAGAGTGTGACTATGTTTGAAGATAAGGTCCTTAAAGAAGTGATTAAGATAAAATGAGATTAGGGTGAGCCCTCATCCAATATGACCAGTGTTCTCATAAGAAGAGGAAATTTGGGCACAGATATGTACAGAAGGGAAACACACAGAGACTCAGGGAGAAGATGGCCATGTACAAGCAAAGAAACAGCCAAGATCCTTCCCTCACAGCCCTCAGAAGAAACCAATCTTGTGAACACCTTGATCTTGAACTTCCAGCCTCCAAAACTGTAAGAAGGTAATTTTTTGTTGTTTACACCACCCAGTCCAGGTGTTTTGTTAAGGCAGCCTTGCAAACAGATACATCAAATTTTCTGAATTTAGATTTACATGCTCTAAGTCGTGTGTCTAAGGCACTTGTCAGATGCTTTAATGTTTGGACGTATTCGGGTTAAGTTAGGAGTCTGGATGAAATGAGTGGTTTGGGGCAGAAGGCAAGATTCTGCCCCCAGATGGACAAAGCTATATAGCACCTGCTAGGAGACCATGAGAGTGATGAGCTATCCAGGGGATAACAAAAATAAACCAGAAGGTTCACCATATGTTCCTATTACAGATCGAGGGTAAGTGTCTTCTGTGAGACCCAAAAGGATAAAATTTTAGTGAGAGAAGTGCCACTCATTCTCATTATTGGGCAATATTGAAAAGTATTTGTTCTCAATTTAAATGAAGGTTAGGTCTCAGAAAATGGCTAGCAATAAGGAAAAGTAGTCCATCCTGAATTCTAGTAAACTGAGTTTTGATTATTCTCTTTTTGTTGTATTATATTTGAAACCAGATATATCAAAAAGGTCACTTACAATGTTCAATGGAGTCAAACACTGGGTTATAATCATGAATTACCTCTTTCTCCATCTGTAACAGTATAGAAACACTGATCTAAGAAGTCTTTCTACCACTCTTACTGGCATTGTTATATGTTGTTCTGACTACGATTTACAAAAGGTGATACATGGAATAATGTTGGTAATCGTTTGGCCATTTTCAAAGGCAACAAGGGTTTCTAGATTTAGCATATGAAAACACAGGATACACACTTAAATTTGCATTTCCAATAGGCCATGAGTATATCTTCAGCAAAATATGCCCCATGAAATATTTGAGACATATTTATTCAAAAACAACCAAATCATTCCTTGTTTATCTGGTTTAAATTCACCTAGGCACCCTACATTTTATCTGGCAATCCACGTATATTCTCCATTTTTACTCAAAAAGCAATAGCTTTTCATCATTTCTTCATCAGAGGTGTCCCGATTACGTTAGCTAAAGTTTCCCGGCTTTACCCTAAAACCATTAAAAACAATCAAGAAACATTTGAATTCCCAGAGTTGTATCTCACATCACCTGAGCATTATTGCATAGCATGGCACATGACAACCAATGAGGTTGTTGCTGTCACTGGGAAATCCTGAACACTTTGATGAGCACTTAAATACTGTTGTCCTGAAGTCAATTCATGTATTTTTCTAAAAATGTTCATTTTTCTTCACTTTATTCCAAAACTATTCAACAAGCCACACAAAAATATGAACATAAAGCATGTAAAGCATTAGCTATCATATCATATTTTATAATCACAGGTTTTAGGATTCTGAAAGGCAGTTAAAGTTTATACTGTCAAACTCCCTACTGATGAGAAATGCTTGATAGCTCATACAGAAGGTCACTTGTCTTTGAATTAGCCTTTTCTTTTATTGCCCCCCAAATATGGATCTCCTCCATTGCAAGAGAGTTTATTCCAATCAGTGTGGATGTATTTTACATTTCTGTCCTCACTCTGAGCTGTGTGCTGATTGGTAAATTTATATTTACTTTGCTTTATTTCGTATTTTCTAAATTATCGATAGTAAGCATACATTGAAATCAGAGTTTAAAAAAAGATATTTTTAAATTAATTTCCTTTTTTTAAACATTTATTCACTTTTGAGAGATGGAGAAAGACAGAGCATGACTGGGAGAGGGGCAGAGAGAGAGGGAGACACAAATCTGAAGCAGGCTCCAGGCTCTGAGTTGTCAGCACAGAGCCCGAGGCGGGTCTCAAACCCATGGACCCTGAGATCGTGACCTGAGCTGAAGTCGGATGCTTAAATGACTGAGCCACCCAGGCGCCCCCAATTTCTTAAATAAGTTTCTTCTGTGTGTCAAGTCATGATCTACCTTTATACAAATAACATCCCGTTATTGGTTTGGTTTATGTCCTCAGAAACAAATAGGCAAGTTAAGATTCTGTCTCTCAGGTGCCTAGGTGGCTGAGTCGGTTAAGTGTCCGATTTCAGCTCAGGTCATGATCTCACAGTTTGTGGGTTCAAGCCCCACAATGGGCTCGGTGCTGACAGCCCAGGGCCTGGAGCCTGCTTCAGCTTCTGTGTCTCCCTCTGTCTCTGCCCCTCCCCCTCACTCCTTCAAAACTAAATAAATATTTTAAAAAATTCAAAAAAAAAGATTCTCTCTCTCATGGGATGATCCTTTTCAAATATTTAAAAACAGTGTTTGTAATTTTCTCTTCATCTTCTTCAAGAAAAACAGTCTGATTCTTTATTCGTTCTGTGAGGATTTTCATGATTCAACCATTCTAGATATCCAGGATTTCTTAAAACATGCTGCCCAGAACATGGGTGTAGTACTTCTGTGATCTGAATAAAGGAAAATAGCAATGAACCCTTCCTTTATCAGTAACACAAATTATTATCACAGCTTATTTTTTTATCTCCACACTGTTTTTGACAAGTGACAGGTTAATTGAGAAATCTTAACTCCGGAGGTGTACAAATATAAAATTATTCTTATTTCAGTCTTTGTCCTCAACTCTGTTATGTATACCTCTTTTGTATTCCTCAGCACCATGTCAGGCAATATGTGAAATCCATTATATTAAGAACTTTTCGTCTCATATCAAATTCAAAGCTCTGTCCAGCTCTTCCAGTATGCTGAGGCAGGGAGGAGGGCCAGAACTGGGGCTCTTTTGTTTTTTAACCTGGTCATTTCTCTGGCTGGCCAATCCCTCTGTGGGATTCTTGTCAACCCCGTATGTCATCCCTAGTAGCATCCTGAACAGTTCCTTGATTTGCGAGATCCAGCTCTGGCTTATCCTCTTCCATAGCCTGTAACTCTCAATCTCCTGCCACCAGTAGAAGGCATTATGACCTCTTACTGCCAGAGTTTCAACTGGCAGAAAGCTTTCTTGGATAGAATCTAGCAAGACATTTCAAGCCCATCTTCTTCCTTAAGTATGTGTTCAGTCTGTGGGAATTCAATTATCCTCACTACACCAAACCTTGAAACAGGCTACCCCACTGCTACACCATTTTTGACCCACCATCTTTCCTTTAACTTTTCTTCTGCTTAGATATTGCACAGGAAAAGATAAGAGATCTACTACCTAGGAAGATATCCAGCCAGTAATCAGTGTGCTAATCTTTATAAATGAACCTTTTTGGACCATCTCACCCAAACATGTATGTCTCATCGGTGGAAAACTTGACTTTTCTTGTTCTTACCTATTCATGTGCCTATCTATGATTCTGAGACAATAGGGGGGAAAAACACACTAAAAACCTCTCAACACCCTATTGTGTAATTCAAGCACAACTTTAGATACCTTAGAATGGGTTTCTGGAATAGACTCTTTCATAACCTATAAATATGTCACATCAAAAATAATTTTCCCACAGGATGCAATGGTAAAAGTGCTCATTATATCATTTTCAGAGCACACTGCCTTCCGGCTGGCCATTTGCCTACGCACAGGCCACTTGATGGCATTCCCACGGCACATCATCCTTCACCTCCTCAACCAGGTAAGTTACCACGATACGTTCATTTTCAGATGTCCAAGTTAAATGTTAAGATTTTTAAAATTTATGTTTTTGTTCTTAACACTTATGCCTTGGAAAAAATAGAGAGTGGAAACTCTGAAATGTAAGCATCCTCAGAAATGCATTCCAAAAGGGAGTCCTTATCTCCAACTCTTTTTGATACTACAAGTAACTGATGACTGTTCTATCAAACACTGTAAGGTACTTTACATACACAATTTTAACTTCATCTTCATTAACAGGTCTATGAGGTAAATATTACTGTTACAGATATTTTACATAAAATTAAATGAGACTAAAAGAGATGAAGAAAGCTAGAAATTAGCAGAAGCAAATTTTTGCAAGTGCATTTGTCAGAAAGACCATTTTCTCTGCCTGACTCCAGAGTGTGGCCTTTTTTTTTAAATGTTTATTTATTTTTGAGAGAGATACAGAGCATGAGTAGGGGAGGGGCAGAGAGACAGAGAGAGAGAGAGAGAGAGAGAGAGAGAGAGAGGGAGAGAGACAGAATCCGAAGCAGGCTCCAGGCTCTGTGCTGTCAGCACAGAGCCCGACATGGGGCTCAAACTCCAAACCGTGAGATCATGACCTGAGCCAAAGTTGGATGCTCAACAGACTGAGCCACCCGGGAGCCCCAAAGAGTGTGGACTTTTAACTCATTTAAAACCCAGACCCTGCTGGAGCTCCTGCCCCAACCTATCACCTTTGGTCTACAGCTCAAGGGTCTCTAGACTATAGCTCAGAGAGTCACCTATTTTCCAGCAAGGGAAGTCCCAATCCCATCAAAATTGATGGAGGACATTTGAATTTCCGAAGTTCTTCCAGTAACATGAGAATATATAATGGGTAAGATCTATAATGCCATTGGTACAGTTTTAAGGGTGCTATGTTTTAGGTATAACACATGCTAAATAAGTTTTTCCTATCTGGCTGGGAATCTACCCTAATTGCTAAGGTGAAAAGGTCAGGTTCAAAAAACTAACTCATACATGAATTCTTATAATACAATCTATTCACATTAAGTGAGGAGTGTCTTTCACTTGCTCTTGTTCATTTGTGTAAATTCTACGAAGTCTGTTTATATGTCCATGCAGGTTTCTTTATATAGAGGGAAAAGTAGATTGTAGAGAATTTGAATTAAATGTTTGTGTGCAGGTATGATTAAGAGTGTGGGATCTGGAACCAGACTGGAATCAAGCTGTGGCTCAACCACTTACCTCTGTGACCTCGAACAAGTTCCTATGACTGACTCTGACTTAGCTAGCAGTTCCTCCTGTTAAAACTGCTGAGGAGTAAATATGAGACATAGATAATAATTTTAATGGTGCCTGATAGGATGATTTTACATAACATCATTCTTGTAGCTGTTCCTATTGTTTTTGTGAGGCCTTACTTTCTAAGAGACTTAATAACCCAAAGACAGAGGACCCAAGTATTTGTACCTATAAGCCCTTATAATGCTATCTGATTTTTAGAGTTTTAGTCATGTTACACAACCAAAAAGAAAAAGCAAACAACAACCAAAAAACCAAACAAACAAAAAAACCAAACCATAAGCCACTTGTTTGCATATGCAGAGCAAGCCAACAGATTAGATTTAAAATGTCTAAAAATAGACTTATTTATTCAAAACTGACTTGCAAATAAATTAAGGAAATTAAGATCACCCCCCCAAATCTTAAAGAGACAACTTGCTTTAGCCTTATTCTTTTCTACTCCTATCTTCTGAGAGACTGAAGAACATTACACTTGCATGCCCTCTCTCATTTCCTAACTCCTATTGAAATAAAATACCAAAGGGTATATCTGTTAAAACATATTATCATTTTAGTAAGAATATTAGAAACCTTGTAACAAAGTGAGAAGTCCAGATTATATTTGGAACACTTCTAAATTCTTGGATCTGCTTAATGATAAATGTAGTCTTCCCTCACTATCTCTTCAAAGATACATCAAAGAATATTGCAAAAAATGTTACAACACAGACGCTATGATTACTTTTTCACACTAATAAAAACTAGATTAAGTTGAAATTTGGCATTAGATCTCAATAAGAATGCATTTTTTCTATTTCTTTGTAAAGAGATCATTTTCTAGCTACGTGATGCCACAACAGTACATGATTGAACACAAATTTATTTTTCTAGAGTGATACATTCATCGAGCAACTGCATGTTTTTGTTTTTGATTGCTTAAATATTGTACCCTACATCTTGTCCTTCTCTCTCTGACTCTCCATTCCCTCATGGCAATTTAAATTAATATTAATGATGCCTGTAAGTAGCTTACTGGAATGGTTTGTTGTCGTATTTTATAAATAAATACTAGGTACTGTCATATGAAAACAGAATGCCCAGGTCTGGTTTAAATTCCAATGGATGGAAATCTGTTGTTTAAATAGAAAGAAGTGGTCATTGGTATACACCAGTCTGTGGCATATTTCAAAAAATGGAAAGGTAACATCTTTAGATGGTTAGTTGGATTAGAAATAAGGAGCAGTGTTAAGAAGTAATGTCCTTCTCAATTTTGTCCCTAAAAATAGCGTAATTCACTTGATTATATACCAATCAAACACCCCAAAATACCTTTTTTTTAAGAAGCTTGTGTTTATATACAGACTTGTTTGTGTGTATTTGAAAGAATTCCAAAATTCTTCTACTTTTATATGACAGTTCCTACTATTTACTTGCATGCTTTTTATGTCTTAAGATATGTAAAGCATCAACCCTAGTGTTTACCACTGAACACAATATTCCCACATATAAGTCTACATAGAAATATGCCAACAAATTGAACAACCTAGAAAAAGTGGATAAATTCCTAGAAACATGCAATCTACCAAGACTGAATCATGATTAAACAAAAAAATCTGAACAGACCAATTATTAGTAAAAAAGTTGAATCAGTAATGAAAAATCTCCCAGCAAACAAAAGTCCAGGACCAAAAGATTTCACTGGTGAATTCTATCAAACATTTAAAAAAGAATTAATATGGGGCGACTGGGTGGCTCAGTCGGTTAAGCGTCCGACTTCAGCTCAGGTCATGATCTCACAGTTTGTGAGTTCGAGCCCCGCGTCGGGCTCTGTGCTGACAACTCAGAGCCTGGAGCCTGCTTCACATTCTGTGTCTCCCTCTCTCTCTGCCCCTTCCCTGCTCATACTGTGTCTCTCTCTGTCTCAAAAATAAATAAACATTAAAAAAATTTTTAATAAAAAAAATAAAAAAGAATTAATATCAATCCTTCTCAAACTCATCCAATTCATTTTAGGAATTGGTAGCATTACCGTGATACCAAAACCACTAAAGGATGCCACAAGAAAAGAAAATCATAGGCCAATACCCCTGATAAACACAGATAAAAAATTCCTCAACAAAATATTAGCAAGCCAAATTCAAAAATACATTAAAAGCATCATATATCATGATCAAGTGGGATTTATTTTAGGGGTGCAAGGATGGTTCAACATCTGGAAATTAGTCAATGCTATACACTACATTAACAAAATGAAATATAAAAAACATATGATCATCTCAATAGATGCAACAAATGCATTTGACAAAATTCAACATCTATTTACGATAAAAACTCTCAATGAGCAGGTATTGAAAAAACATATGAAGGAGATATTTGGCAAGCCCACCGCCAACCTCATACTCAATGGTGAAAAGCTCAAAGCTTTTCCTCTAAGGTCAGCTATGAGACAAGGATGTCCACTCTCACCATTTTTATGCAACATAATATTGGAAGTCCTAGTCAGAGAAAGTAGGCAAGAAAAAGAATAAAAGGTATCCAAATTGAAAAGGAAGAAGTAAAATTGTCAATATTTACAGATGACATGATATCATATAAAGAGAACCTAAAGACTCCATAAAAAAAAAACCTGTTACATGTAATAAATGAATTCAGTAAACACAGTATATAGAATAAAAATGCAAAAATATGTTCTTGTTCTATACACTAATAACAAAATATCAGGAATAGAAATTAAGAAAACAACCCCATTTATAACTGCATCAAAAAGAATAGAATACCTAATAATAATTTTAACCAAGAAGATGAAGGAACTGGATATTGACAACTAAAAGACAATGAAAGAAATTGAAGAAGACACAAATAAATGAAAAGGTAGTCCATGTTAATGGAACGAGAAGAATTAATATTGTTAAAATATCCATACTACTCAAAACAATATACACCTTCAATGCTGTCTTCATCATATTTTCAATGGCATTTTTCATAGAAATAGAATAAGCAATGTGGAAATTTGTATGGAGCCACAAAATGCCCCAAACAGCCAGGGCAATCTTGATCAAGAAGAACAAAGCTGGAAGCATCATGTTTCCTGATTTCAAATTATATCACAGATCTACAGTAATTAAAATATTATGTCATAATTTTTTTCATTTTTTTAATGTTTATTTATTTTTGAGACAGAGGGAGACAGAGTGTGAGTGGGGGAGGGGCAGAGAAAGAGGGAGACACAGAATCTGAAATAGGCTCCAGGCTCCGAGCTGTCAGCACAGAGCCTGATGCAGGGCTTGAACCCACGAACCGTGAGATCATGACCTGAGTCGAAGTCGGACGTTCAACTGAGCCACCCAGGTGCCCCTCATTTTTTTTAATTTGAGGGAAAGAGAATGCAAGCAGGAAAGGGAGGGGGCAGAGGAAGAGAGAGAGAGAGAGAGAGAGAGAGAGAGAGAGAATTTTAAGCAGGTTCCATGCTCAGCATGAAGCCAGAAGTAGGGTTCCATCCCATGACCCTGAGATCATTACCTGAACTGAAATCAAGAGCTGGATGCTCAACCGACTAAGCCACCCAGGCACCCCAAAATTTCTTGCCAGATATAGTCTTCACTGATTTTAAGAAGACAAATTCTTATATTCCGTCATAGAAGGCCACTACTTCTGGGAAAATTAAACATACTGCACGGTTATTTATATAATCAGCTGTACTGTTCTTTCAATATTCAAATAAGCTGAGTTGAAAGGCCTCAAGAGAAGTTCTTCAATAGAGTAATTCATTCTTGAGTAACAGTCCTTGCGTTGTCCTAAAATGTTGTGTCATATAAAACAAAATTTGTTCATGAAACAATCACAATTCTTGGTGACCATCTAATCTGTCTCATTCATATGACAGCATAAATGAAGTCTGACACACAAAATTGGAATCATCGTGTTACAAAACGCAAAATGGTTAACACTTTTCGCCTCCTAAAAAAATAACGAACTAATATTTAAACACTGACAAATATTTTTGTTCTGTCTCCTCTTCTAAAACAAAATTTGCAGTGTGTAGAATAAAATTAACAATTCTGTGCCTTCGTTTTGTTACTCATAGATCTCAGCTAAATGATCATATTCTGAGGACAGAACCGTAAGTAAGTTAAAGCCTGTATTGGCAGAGCTTCACATGGATTTGTAACGCTGAAAAGCTAAATCTTATTTCTTCTTCCTTCCAGTGATTGGGGCTTTTTGTTATTGCTAAGCAGATGAACTGGAATTACTTCTTACCAAACAGGCTAACAGTGTGAGGCACCTGAAAAAACCTGAATAGTGGCCAGAAGTCTTTCTCACTTGATAACAACAAACTCCCTTCATTTTCCCTACAAATCAGCCTCAGCGACCATGTGTGGTTCTGTCTGCAACATGCCGAGGAATGCGTTTGCCTCTGAGGAGACTCAGGAGAGACGCGCAGAACTGGCTGGGGGATGATCACCTTTCATATAGCTTCACTTATTTTGCTCTTCTCAAGAAACAAATATTGAATTTGGTATCCTACGTATTGAATTTGAAAACAATCTGTATTAAACAAAGCACTTAGGAAGTAGAAAAACATAACAACACTTGAAGAAGTACATCCAGTTTAGTAAAAATTCAGTGATAATGAAGTTTCTGGTGCATTAAAAAATACACACACACACACACACACACACACACACACACACACACAAAGAATATGGAAATTCTATCCATTGGTGGGAGGTTAAGCCAAACAAGGGATGAGGTGCGTCGCTTGCTCTTGTGTATATCAAAATGTGCAAATGCGTTTCTGTCAATACAATAGACAAGCTTCAAGAGGCAAATAGAAGTTGTCACTTCCTACCTCAGATTCATGACAAAAGTATGACTTTGAAGACTTTTATCATTGGAGCTTAAATATGGCACTGTGGCAAGACAATGAAATAAAAAGATTGAATAGCAAGAAAAGTCTCTCTTGTCCCACAATGTACAATCAACATTTTCTCACTTGCATGAAGACAGGAAGCAGGAAATTCCCAAAGCAGGAAACATGTCTCCATTAAGCCTCATTTCATACCATTCCTATGGCTACTACCAGACGGCTTGGGAAAGAGAATGGCAATCCCTGCCTATGGAAGACAGCAGAAGACAACCTGAGTTTTCCTTGAAGACAGCTCTAAGGGTGGGATCTGACTGTTGAATGATAATTCACCTAGGAAGAGTTACCTACGCTGCAATATAACTAAATACAAATAATTACAAGGATGCTACAAATAATGATCAGAATTTCATTTAACCCTTTCAACATGCCAGGCACTATCAGAAAGGCATTACAGATAGGATTTCATTTAATTCTTAAGTTACCTCTATGTGCTAAGAACAGTGGATTACCATTATTCGTGCATTTAACTTAATATCATTCATGGCACTCAAATCTATGCCAGACATGTGGGCTTTATTTCTTCTTTTCCCTCTCTTTTACAGACTCTAACATAAAGTCATAGTTTGCATATATGTGTGTGTGTATGTGTGGGTGTGTGTGTATATATACATACATATATATATGGATACACAGAAGCATGCACACAGTACTTCATAGACATTTTAAAAGATAATCTCACTGTACTCGACTTTTACTCTATTCACTCATCTTACCACCTTAGTGCATCATTGCAAGAGCATGACAACAATAGCAATAGTTTGTCTAGAGATCATGTGAAGTGTTAGGTACTTATCCTAAGCAGTCTACACCCAACTCCCAGAAGCTCCTTAAGGTTTTCGTTTCTGATATCCTCATCTTACAAAGGAAGAAACTGAGGCAGAAGGTTACTGAGTAGCCTGTCCAAGATGACAAAGCAGTAAATACTGAATATTCAACTCAGGCAGTACTATGCCCAGCATGACGCTCTTGACCATTCTCTTACACGGCCTCATTTCCAAAGCTACCATACTATTATGATCAATAGTTTACAGATGAAGGCGACTGGGCTTAGAGAAGTAAAGGAAATTGCCTAGGTCATAGAGCGAACAGTGGTGGGGCTGACACTGCACCCCCACAAAGGACACACTCTTAGACATAATGCAAATTCACGTGCTCTCTTCCTCACCATGGGGCTAGAGTTTCAGTCATTCACAGCCACTAAGTTGTATGCTGTCACCTCTGCATCAACGGGCAAGTTATTTGGCCTCCTGTTCCCTCAGTTTCTCACAAAGTAAACTCTGGGGTCTGGTCCTCTGTTTTTGAAGATAAACACCAGCGATGCACTGTCTTGGGATGAGGAAACAGGGAAGGAGAAGACAAACTTTGTATCTTATAAGGCATTCGCTGGAAAGCCATCTTTACTCCCCTTGCTCCCCCCAAAAAAGGATTCGAACGGAATCGAATTAAATAGCAACTAAGAAGTGCCTTGAGATATGTAAAGAAAGACACCTTATGCCATAGTCCAGTGCTGCCTTGCTCCTGACGGTGCCATTTATGAAGCTTTTTGCTGAATGATGCCAGTCATGAATTTGAAGCGGCCCACATGTATTCCTTTGCTGTGGCTTCCTCTTGCTTGCCGTGGCAGGAAGTGAAATGTTTCACAGACTACGATTTGAAGGGCAAGAGCAGCCAAGTACAAGGTTACAAAAAGACTGAGCCAACCCTTTATGTCAAAGTCATTATGACACAACATGTTTCTGTATTGACCCAAGGATTTCAGCATAGAATTGAACAATTTCACACCGATAGACCTGTTTTTTGTCCGCCACCATTAACAGCAGTGCGAAAATCTACATGCTGTATTATAAAAGGACTCCCACTTCTTCATGAGAGAAAACAGTGTAGCCATAAACTCAGTCCTGAGAAATAAACCTGGGGAAATAAACTTCAGTTGTGGCTAAGTGTCGTGGTGATTTTAGCGCGCTTTCCTTAGCTGCTATTTAACCACAGGTAAAATCTTCGAAGAACGAGGTCTCTCAGTATGGGCAGCCCAAATGTTAAGTGGGATAGCTCTGCCCATATCCATAAATATAATGGCACTTTCATGCTTAAGTATATACCTTCTAACGCTTCATATCATCATGCTATGGGATTGTAAAACTGATTTCACAGCAAGTGGTTTATTAAAACTCCGGCCGTCACACAGCATTCCTGTGCACTGGATTTTCAATTTTGTTGTCGCTTTTGATTCCCTTTTGCATATGTATTTGCCAGGAAAACCAATTACCAGATGGCACATGGTTATTTTTACATTTTGTATGGAGGACTTCCAGCTGATAATTATGACATTACAGGAAGACTCCTATGCTTTGCATTAAGAATCTTTGGCAGAGGCCATCATAAGCGCTTCCATTTGACTCTACAACTCCTGACTGATATATATTTATAAATTATTTGTAGATAACTCTTATATATCGGGGAAGAACTTCCCTTCTTTTAAATGAGGTACCACAAACATGGCATTCATGAAACAATGAGCTGTTTTTCCACTCCTTCGGTTCGTCAGCACACTCATATATACTTAAAATTTTCTAGTTCAAGGTAACTCAGGACAAATTGTCACAGCCATCGCATACTGCAGAAGCCACAGAGTCCAGTGGTGTCTGTGTGACCGAGGCTTTCAGACCTGTCAGGTGGCATCTGTGTTACAGCATCCAGTCATTTTTTTTTATTAGCTCCCTTGCTTTAATGCCTCTGAGGGAGGTTTTAAGAGAGAGGCAGAGAGAAAAGGAGAGACTGAAAGCAAAGGTAATAGTACAAAATGACTATAATTACAATTATGTAGTAGTAATAAATCCAGAATTGCGGTATAACACAGCAGAGTAGAGTCGGGCCTTACAACACATTAGGATTAGAATTAATATGCTATACTTTTGTTAGTATATCAACCCCCAACCCCAAATACATCTCAGTTCCTAGAAAAACATTGTGTCGTGTTCCTCTGCTCTGCTCCCTACTTGGACACTTCTTTCCAATTACTTAATTATGTAGAGTGTATGAAATCCTGTTTCCTTAAATGTCACCAACGCTCTCCTTGGACTCACCTCAGTAACAAGAAGGGCGTTTGTTTTTCCCCCTGCATCCATACAGTATTGTTGCTGCTGTTTTTACTTTTTTCAAATTATTTTTAACGTCAGGGAAGCACGGTTACTACAGTATCACACGCTAATATTGTTTAATTATACTATACGTTTTAGGCAAATATTGCTCTAATATTAATACACTTAAAAGTGGGCTGTGAGGAAATGTTTTTTAAACAGCTTAATTAAAATTCAGAAAATTTTGCCAGCTTGTTTCCCAGTTTCAATGATAAAAATAAAATGCTGTGCGGTTGATATGAGAATTAGTCCCCAGAGAATAAAGAGAGGACTCAGTAGAAATCTGTGTGCTTCCAGACTGTACTTTCCTGCTCAATCCAGTGAACACGAAGCATGCATAATTTGGCACTGCTGTCTCTGTATTTGCATTTAGCACACATACATTAAGCTAATTAATCATGTTGTGTCCTACTCCCCCCAACAAATAAATTAGCTATTCTGTTGGCTGATGACAAAAGTGCTAATTTTTAAACAATAGCCACACTAAAAATTCCGGTTTGGTTCTATTTCCGTTTTAGGTAATTAAGTATTTATTGACAGTCGATGCTTTTCTAGACTGACCCTCCTCCTTCTCAACATGATTTCTGTGTGATTAATATGACAAAAAGAAAAGGCATGTGCTGAATCAATCTATGCACACTGACTGTTCATGCAATTAATATTCCTATTCTCCACAAAGAAAAGCAGAGTGGTGAAAGTATCATTATTGAAAGGAGCTCTTTATTAAGTTGATAGAGTTAAAAATTAGAAGCAGAAGGAAGTGATTAGAGAAAAGCATCACGATGGAACACTTCTTCATCATGCCTGATATTAAAGTGACTTCTAGAGGCACACAACGCTTTCTGTGACTTGTGTCAGAGAAATATAGACAGCCTCAGTGCTGACTCTCATTATGAGGACATGTCTTTAATCCTCTCGCTGTTCTTGACCCTGATTCTCAAGATTAGCATTCTGCAAAAATGAGTGATTGGGTTATTCTGGCAAGTTTTACAATCACTGACTTAGAGCACGGTTCTGATCAGTGCGGTACAAGGCTAAGGTAATGCTTGCTCTTCCTGACATTTTTCTTCTCTCGTTTTCTGTTAAGGAGACAATCCAGCGGCTGTGGAAGACTTTACAAGGGTCGGTGTTTGAAAGTTTTCTCTAAAACCACGTTAATGGAACAAAATAATGGGGAACCAACTGAGACTGAGGCCTAATTTAAAGTCATTTTGCCAAATTAAGGCATAGCCTTTCACCCACGGTACCACTCACCTTACCCACATTTGTCTTTTCAGTTGACTTCAGTGGATTTGTGAAACATTAAATACCAAAACACCTAAAAGTAAGCACTTTGAATAAAACCTGGGAGAAGTTCGAGATTAATACAGATATTGCCAACTTGGATGATACATATTTTTTCCCCAAATGGCAGCGTTTGGAAGTTAGGAAGAAAACTCCAGTTGTTTTAAGAGAATGTGTCCTGCATTCTGAAGATGACAAACATGAGGCAGGTGGGGAGTTATCACTTAGTAAATGGTTACAAAATGGAAGAAGTAACCTAATTAGTTAGAATCCAGATAAGGAAATTAACTCATTATATGACTGAACACAGACATTTTTTAAAAACTGAAAGAAAAATGACTATTATACTTTGATTTTGAAGCTGTTAATATTTCAGTTGAAATGTTTAAACTCAAGATATAACCAAACGGTGTTTTCCTGTCTTCTCTTCACCGTCTCAAAGACATAATAGGTAAATTGAATGCCTTATTCTTAATTCAAGATACATATAGAAGGTCATCAAAATTTATTTTAAAAAAAAGAAGAAACAAACAAACAAACAAGGATGAGAGGGAGGGAAAAAGAAAGATCCTTACACAGATATTTAAAAGGGAAAATAATTCGGGGCGCCTGGGTGGCGCAGTCAGTTAAGCGTCCGACTTCAGCCAGGTCACGATCTCGCGGTCCGTGAGTTTGAGCCCCGCGTCGGGCTCTGGGCGGATGGCTCAGAGCCTGAAGCCTGTTTCCGATTCTGTGTCTCCCTCTCTCTCTGCCCCTCCCCCGTTCATGCTCTGTCTCTCTCTGTCCCAAAAATAAATAAACGTTGAAAAAAAATTAAAAAAAAAATTTATAAAAGGGAAAATAATTCAATCCTACAAAACTTAAAAAAAAAAAAAAAAAAAACTACTGCAAACAAAAGGATGGAAAAGAAAGCCAGAAGTGTATGTAAAGTTCTGTCTTCCACAGGAATTTTACTTTCTCAAGTTTATGTCTAGTATTTTATTAACAAGAGGAAGTTATTTTCATCCTGTTTTCTTCCCTTTAATTCTTTATTTCTTGAAAACTTTTGATGAAAAAATTAGTTGTAAAGTTGAAGCATGAGATAGATCTATTTTTTTGATCCAGGAAGAAGTCATAATGTCTCCTGGGTCTCCAAAAGACCTGACATCTTGACATCTCTGTTCGTCACACTACACACACAGATCTGAAGGATAAATGGTCCAGAAGTTGCAAAAGCTTCTGACTGTCTCAGAGAAAATGAAAGGCATTGAGAAGTATAGATATTGATGTAGTATCTTCTGTATTTAAAAATGGCAGCAAGAAGACTACTATATATATAGATTTTTTTTTTCACATGTATGAGAATAAACAGACATAGAATGTGTCGTACTCTAGGATGTTTCTAGAAAGCCAGTCCTTCGGGTTAGTGTTCTCTCTCTTAGTCTGCAAGTTATCTTGATTCTTTGATCAAAATGAACCAGGCCATCCCGGATGGCCGTGAGCTTGGTTGGCCTGCTGCTGCTGTTTCCTTGCATCACACAGCTGTGCTGCATGTCACATGACAAGGTCACTACCCAGGAGGGGCTGCTGCCCTGCTCATCGGCACTCAAGCGGCACACATCGGCTGGCCTGACCCGGTGGAGAAGGGACGATGTTACAGTCAACTGCTGGAAGGCAGAAGAGAGTGGAATGGGGTGTGAGAGAGATGCTACAAGACACAATCACACGGCTTTGTCTGATTGGTGGGCATCGAGAGAGCATCACGTCAACAGAGCTGAAACTCTCAACAGGGTAGGATGGCAGCAACCAACCCAGTCCTCTGAGATCAAGTAACTGGGAAACATTTCCCCCACTCCTGCGCACTGAAATCATTTCCATGTCTTTTTTTTTTTTAATTTTAATGTTTATTTATTCTTGAGAGAGACACAGCACGAGCCAGGGAGGGGCAGAGAGAGAGGGAGACACAGACTCCAAAGCAGGCTCCAGGCTCTGAGCTGTCAGCACAGAGCCCGATGTGGGGCTCAAGTTCATGGACCGCAAAAACATGACCTGAGCAGAAGTCGGATGCCCAACCAACTGAGCCACCCGGGTGCCCCTGCTTCTGTGTCTTTTTATTTAACGTAGTTTAAAGTGTAATGGAGTATATAAAATGAGGATGACGTGTGGTCTCAGAATTTCCTTAGCCTTATAAAATAACTTCAATAGAAAGGGATCCCTTACGGAGTAAGGCTGTATGAGCCCGTATGTGAGTTGAAGGGTCCTACCTTGAAAAGAGTTGAACTTTTTGTTTTCTGGGAGTTTAAGTGGGCTACGCAGAGGGAGAGGAGAGGGGGAGAGAGGAAGGGATACCGTTCAGCTAACAACTGGTTTTGATTTAAGATTTTCCAGAAATACCTCATAAGCTTTAAAATAATAGTAAAGAAAGTTTGGCTTATTTACTTATTTACTTTCCAACAGTATTTCACCACGTTGAGTATTTTTCATCAAATGCCACTGATTCATTTAAACCAAAGCTGAGAGTTGTTTTTTGGGGTTTTGTGAGGGAGTTGCTTTTTGTTTGTTTTAAATAATTAGGTTATAAGAGGCAAGATGAAGAGGAAGAGGGAGTATTTTCATTCACCTTATACCACAGCAGCACTATTTTTTTAAGTTATGAAAAATAATGTTGTTTTGATGAAGACAGTTTTCAGAAAATTCCATCTTCTTCTATATATTCATAAATATTGTGAAAGTACACAACTGAAGTTGAGACTTAAAAAAAAATTAGACTTGTGATCTCCCATGTTGACCCCAAATCTGCTTCTCATTTTCTGTTCAATATTTCAATGTTAAATATCAAACACTCACAACAAATATACACAGTTAACTGAAGCCTCAACTTTTGGAAAAATTTTCAATGTACACTTAAAACATGAGATAGAAAAAATGGATTAAATGTACTGGTTGGTACCAGTAACTAGGACATTTTTGTGAGATAAAATGTGAGAGTAAAATGAAGCTATAAATATGGAAAGAGATAAAGAATACTAAAAGAAAGAAAGAAAGAAAGAAAGAAAGAAAGAAAGAAAGAAAGAGAGAGAAAGAAAGAGACTGTCTCAGAACAGAAGCACCAATTAAAAAGTGAAAATTTCAGCCAAATCATCAGTTTGAGAGTATGTTTTTTTTTTCTCCCTCAGAACATATTTTGACATATTGCCATATAACTATGGGTTTATTTTTTTCCAAGTGCATTGACCAAATTAACTGATTGCTTTTGCTTTACAAAATTTCAACCTAAGGATGAAGAAAGTTTTAAATTTGCAGGTGGATTGTTGCTACTGTCTGCTAAACAAATGTGTTGAACATCTTGCGATTTGTCCATCATGTGCAGCCTGGGTGTTCTTTTTATTTTTGTCTTTAATTGCTTCTTGAGCTAAATATAAAACCGAGCCAGCCTTACTATTGTTGTGCAGTGTTAACAAACCACCTTAATAAATTACTTTTGGGGTGGAAATCCTGGCAGAGAGCCATATATGTTATTGTTTTTGTTGTAATTGTTGTTTGGGGTTTTGTTTTGTTTTTAAGTACACTACCCCCAGTTCTGTTTCCAGTGTGTCCTTTACCAGCCATTGAAACGTGCTGTCACTCAAAAAGCAGGCTTGCTTCTGGGCTCCTCTGCCTAAGTATACCTGAATATTTCAGTTGAAAAGAGGTGAATACAGAGTGGCTGCTTCCTGTTGCTAGCTGGCATTTTCAGACTTTTATTCTTTGAAATGGTCTAATATTTACAACAGAGAAAATAATGAAAATGGAAATAAAATAATATGTATAGGAAATAGAAAATGCATGTGAAATTGACATAATAATATTGCTCAAGGGTATGAGTTGGCATTTCTCGTAAAAAAAAAAATAGGATGGAATAATATGGATGATTGTTTTTGAGGTCTTCAACAATTAGTCAACAAACCAACACATATTTTTGAAGCTCTAGCAGGTGGAAAGTACCATTCTGGGTTTGAGGAGGAAGAGAATAGAGCAACCATCTTTGTCCACAATTTCAAGGAAAAATAAGGAAAGTGGGATCTGAGCAAGGTGAAGATGAATTTCCATGCTCTAACACCTTTTCTCTCCTAACCACATGGCCTTGCTAAGGTAGCATATCCCTTTCAAACCTCTATTTCCTTGTCCATATTTAGACAGAAACATTTCTAACTCCCACTGATTTTGTGGGGATAAATAAGATAATGCATGCTAAAGTGTCCTGAAGAAAATGCAATCCTGTTCTAATGAAAAGTAGTATCCTTGTTGACATTTTCATTGCTGTGGGGGCTGTCCGTGCATTAGAAGATATTTAAGGAGCATCACTGGCCTATCCATATCCACTAGATGGCCAGTAGCAGCCCCATCCCCTAGGTTGTAACAACCAGAAGGTCAAATTGCCAAATGCCCTCTGAGGGGGTGGAGGAAAGATTGTGTTGCAGTCTGAGAACATTTATTATGTATATATGTGTGTGTATATACACACACATATACACATACATACATGCATACATATATACAAAGAATAAAAATTTCAGAACTAAGGCCATAAAACATCTAATGTATGCAGATATCACTTAACCCACATGGTAAACAAAGACCCACCAAAGAAAAGTATCTGTTTGTTTGGGATTAACAAAAAGCCCTTTCAGACACGTTTTGCACTGTGCCACACATGGGGCCACTTAATTCCCTGAACAACCACAACTGCCTCAGTCCAGTGTGGAAGAAAACTGGCTGTGTCTTCTTGGAACTTTCTCCTACCCTAGTCGTCTCGCTAGTTAAAAGAAATACTTTCTAAGTGAGAACGTAAGTTAAACACTAAACTTCTCATTTTTATCAGCTTTATTAAAATGTCTTTGAAATAAATATTCCAGCGAAAGGAGGACTCTGGGGAAATGGATCAAAATACCTATGGAGAGTTTATGTTAGGAGAACCATTTGGGGAAGGATAACATAAAAGGTGAAGAGCTGAAACCAAGCTTGAAGTGGCATCCTACCATTCACTGACTGTGACCTTGGGCCAGACACTTACTAAGTTTTCTCAATTGTAAAAAGAAAATAGTGCAACCTTCACAGCACATGGTGCAGCTATGCCAAACTCTCAAAAAAACCTCCTGGAATGTTATATAAACAAATAAGTGTTATCAGTTCCTTTCTTTCATTATAGTAAGCATGTTTTTACAGTTTTCCATTGTTTATAAAATAATTCTACCAAACTGACTTCATTTGACCTCCAAACAACAACTTAATGAGTTATGTATTAATATTCCCATTTTAGAGGCAACTGGGTGGCTCAGTAGGTTAAACACCTGACTTCGGCTCAGGTCATGATCTCACAGTTCTTGAGTTTGAGCCTGGCATCAGGTTCTGTGCTGACAGCTCAGAGCCCGGAGCCTGCTTCGGATTCTGTGTCTCCCTCTCTCTCTGCCCCTCCCCTGCTCATACTCTGTCTCTGTCTCTCAAAAAATAAATGGAAATTTAAAAAAAATTTAAAAATTCCCATTTTACACTGAAACCAGAAGAAGCTCACTAATTTGTCCAAAGACACACAGCTAGTACAAAGCAGACAAAAGATTCAAACTTCTGTCTTCAGGTTACAATGACCATTAATGCCTCATGTGTTTTCTCTAAATGTATGACCTCTGTAACCATCTGTCTTCTCTGGGACTCATTTTTTTTCTACATGAGGCTATAAAAGTTAGATGCCATCAAATATATTTTTCAACGCTAAAAAAATCTTTTCATTTTCCCTATTTGACATGATTCTAATGTGCACCAAAGTCAATGGTAGGATTATCATGAATAACAATCACTGATTTTTACTTACGGGCCAATTAGAAGCACAATAACTTCCCATTTATCTGATTATTTTAATCTAAAAATTTCTTAACACAAAAAAAGGGTACATTTTAGCAAAGCACTGTGTGTGTGTATGTATGTTGTGTGTGTGTGTGTGTGTGTGTGTGTGTGTGTGTGTGTGTATGTTTTAAGTTCAAGAGTGCTGGTGTATTCCTAAAAAAGAATTAAAGTATTAAATTATTAAACTATTTTTGGCTCCATTTCAAAATTACAGTTTTGAACTGTACATCAGGTAATTCCCTCCAATAAAAAGTGTAATGGTTACTCAAGAGTTAAAATCTTCTCTCACTTTTGCAATTGTGACAATTTGTCTATTTCTGGTTTAATATGTGACTGTCTCAAGAGACCGAAGGTGCCATTAGTGAACACAGAGCTATTGCTGAGGAAATGCTAAATAAAATTAATGTCTTTGGAGTTACTAACCCCAAACACAGCCGCACTCCCTGGGCATGTGACTATGGAAAGACTGTGCATATGAGCCTAAAACCCAGGAGACCACAGCATTGTACTATGAAGAAGATCTTGATTTAGTAACATCTGGTCTTTTTGTTGAGCTGAAAAAGGTAGTGAGGATGAAGGGAAATGCAGTTATTATAGCCATGCTAAAATTAATTTGAGGACGATGACACAGCAGTCATGATTATTTCCTGAAGATCTTATCCCCACTAGGCTTACCAATCCCGAACCGGGGCTGTAAATGAAAGCAGATTACTTTTTCCTGCAAGATCTATGCAGGGATGGGAAGAGATACAAAGAACAAGCTTTGCTGGGAATCTCTAGTTCTTCTTCCAAAGAGCTCAAGAAAAATGGTACACTCCAGTTCACACAGAGAAGCTGGGGAGATTCTCCAAAACCTTAACCAACTGCAGCCCTCCCTTTCGGTGAAATTGAGGCAAAGTGAAACGAGGGGATCCCAGTGGTGCAGGGGATACCTTCACTACTACTTTCCCTCTAGGGAAGCTCCACAGACTCTGAAATTGAAAGATTCAAGACAGAAATCATATGGTCATGTCTCAGAGTCAATTTCCACTGTCTGACCTTGTATCTTGTCTCAGCTGGAGATTTTGATGCGTTACCTTATGCAGGTAAAATCCTCCCCATTACCTAAGCAACCCTGAGCAGCCAGCATCCTCAAGCATCATTATTTGTCAATAAGGAAAAATGAGGACTTTTTAAAAAGCTACATCATGCTTCTCAGATGCAGGGTCTGGTGTCTCAGTGACAATTACACAGAGAATACCAGCCAGCTTCACAGCCAATCTCTCTGCTACCAAGACTCAGATACTTCATACCAGGTAAGGCCTATCATCTTTTAAAAAAAGCCTCCAAATCAAAATTCTTCATATATTAGCTTCATTTATTTCTTCTTGGGTGTGTCAATTACATCGTTTAGCTCTCCATCCCTATTTTACCCCAGCTAAATTTTGCGTGCCCTCCATAGCTCCTGTCTGTTCTCAATTCCTGGGTTGGATTCTTCCCTTTCTCCCCTACTTGTTGGTTGGGGGCCTCCAGACCTGAAGAAATGTTCCAAAGTCTAATAATAAATAATAGCCAACATTCATCAAGTGTATGCTGCACGTCACGTATACTGCATGATGCTTTATATACTCTCAATACAATTAATATAATATAATATAATATAATATAATATAATATAATATATATGATATGAATTGATATAATCTGGGTATTATTCTTCCCGTTTTACAGAAGAGTTGAGAAGCATTACGTATGTCATCATTATTATAAGCCCTATATCCCCATCTTTAATAGATGTATTCTTGCTAAAGTCCTAGATATTGAACTTAAGACAAGAGCCAAAATCGTTCATAGAATCATGGTTTGAGCAATGCCAACCAACCATTCTGGGGCAGGCAATATGGCACCTCTGAAACCCAAGTCAGGGAAGAAAACTTTTAACAAATGCTTTATTAGTACATCTACTGATTTCGTATCTTCTTTTAATGGGGCTTCTCTGCATATCACCATGACAATCCTCACCCCTTACAAAGCAGAACTTTTATTAAGAGAGGATGCAGAAGAATGGAGCTGTTGATGTTTATCCACAGATAAGAGAGGCACTGCTGGGTGCCTTCATACACTTATTGTCAGGCTCTGACATTTTATAATTCAATTAGCTCTGAAAGATCTCCAGATACATCTCTTTTCCCTAACATCTGTCAGTAGGCACAACACTTGATCCAAACCTCTGTTCTCTCCAGTCTCTGCAGCCAAACATAAAATAAAACGTGAGCATCTAAGTTACAGAATTCCTATACAGAAGTAAAAGGGAGGAAAATCTCTCTAATTCCTAACTTCTTTCCTGCGTCCCAAATTTGCCCATGTCTTTTGTTGTCAACTACTACCACTAGCTCAGATCTATATCAACTCTGCTCTAGACCACTGGGATATCTTCCCTACTGGGACTCTTGCTTCCTCTGCTTCCCCTACACAGCATCCAAAGTCATCTCTGGAAGACATAATTCAAATCGTATCATTTCACTACTTAAAATCTTCTTTAAAATTCCCCAACACACTGCATGCAGCACAGCCTTCTTATCCTGACTTGGCAAAGTGGTATTTGATCCATGCAGCTGGCTTGCCCACACTGTGTTACCCGCACTGGTCTTCTCTTCCTGGAAAGATCACACTTGCATTTGGGCTTCTGCAACACCTGTTCTGCCTGTCTTGATGTTTTTCATCTCAATCCTCCTAGACCTGCTCCTTCCAGTCATCCAGATCTCAATTCTCTCATCCTGTTTACAGCAATCTTCCCTGACCACCCAGCTGACAAGAGGCATTCGGTCAGTCTCTATCACGTCACCTTATTTTCATCCACTATCCAGCCTACGACTGTACAAAATGTGTTTGGTCTCTCTTTACTTACTACATCTAATTCCTTTATAAGTGACTTTTTTTTTTCTGTCTAATTTGCTTACTGGTACAGGCATAAAATATAGTAAGAATTTAGGAAATACCTTGGAATAAATGAATAAATAAATAATGAATGAATGAATGAATGAATGAATGAATGAATGACTCCTAGTCAGAAGAAGGAGGTTAAAGACCCACTGGACTAAAAAAGAGAGGATATCCAGGTCCTGAGTAAGTAGATGAAGTACAATGAGGAAAGCTATTTTGAAAAACAAACAAAAGTTTCTAACGAGTTTAGGGATAACAAAATCTGGTTTAAGGATTTCTTTCTGATGCCCTGCCTGACGACCAAGTGAAGGTAACTGCTAGAAAACTCATACAATAGTTCTCCAAATATGGGATTGAAATTCTACTCCATCTCTCAAACCCTGCCTTGGATAGATCTCAACGGTATTATGCTGAGTAAAAAAATAATAATAATAATCTCAAAACCTTATATACTATATAATATAATCCTGAGTATGTACTGTCCTTGAATATCAGACCACCCAGCTGCCCTTACCAAACTCAATTTTTCATCTAATTTTCTGTTCTTATTATTATAACTTGACTTTAGGGATGGGAGCTCTGAATCACTGCTCTCCACCAGTCCCAAACTGCTGTAATCTCAGCATGCTCTTCAATACAGAACCCAAAGAATGTCAACACCTCAAGTAATACCATGTAAATATTTTAATTTATCTTCCTGCCTTTCTGACAGCTCTTCTGTATCCAGAATTCAGTGTTTCAAATGTCCTGAAGAATTCAAAGTCCTCTGGGACATGAACATCCCTAAGGATCAAATGTCTCATGAAAATATTAATAACCACATATTTCATGTTATTTTAATTAATTTTTATTGTAAAAAATATACATGATCTACAGCCACTCTGGAAAATGTTTTGACAATTTCTCATAAACTTAAACACACTTTTTTCATATGTTCCAAAAATTCCATTCCTGGACATTTACCCCAGAAAAATGAAATCTTATAACCACACAAAAACCTGCATGCAAATGTTTATAGAAGCTCAATTTATAATCTCCAAAAACTGAAAATGAGCCCAAGTGTGTTTCATTCATGAATAAACTTTAGTACGTCTGAACGATGGGATACCACTTAGCAATAAAGAGGAGAAAACTATTGATACATGTATCATCTTGGATAGATCGCGAGGGTAGGCTGAGTGAAAAAAAATCTCAAAAGCTTATATACTATATGATATAATTTATATAACATGCTCAAACATTTAAAAATGATGAAGACAGAAACAAATCAAAAGTTACTAGGAGTTGTGGATGAACCAAGTGTGTGAATGTAAAGAGATCACATAAGGGAGGTTTTTAGGGGGACAGAAGTATTCTGTATCCTGATGGCCGTGGGGGTTACATGAATCTTAACATCTGTGTTACAATTCATAGACCTGTACCCAGTGGAAACTACTAACAACAACAACAACAACAACAAAACAAAGAACTGTATGCAGCAAACCATACTGTATGATTTTTAAAAATAAAAAATAACTATATAATTAACTATATATGCCTACATATGTGTTTGTGTGTATGTTATAAAACATCCAAACAGGAGAAAACAATGTATATAAAGAAAAATACTAAAAGCCTCTTGCTCTATCCTTCTAAATTCTACTTTCAATTGGTAGCTGCTGTGAGGTTAAGTAGTTCCAGAAAAAATTTCTAGGTGTCTATATTTTATTTTTTTTTTAATTTTTTTTAACGTTTTTATTTATTTTTGAGACAGAGAGAGACAGAGCATGAACAGGGGAGGAGCAGAGAGAGAGGGGGAGACACAGAATCCGAAACAGGTTCCAGGCTCTGAGTTGTCAGCACAGAGCCCGACGCGGGGCTCGAACTCACGGACCGTGAGATCATGACCTGAGCCAAAGTCGGACGCTTAACCAACCAAGCCACCCAGGCGCCCCTTTAAGTGTCTACATTTTCTAGTGTCTATTTCTGCTGATAGATAGACAGACAGATAGACGTATCGAGGTATACCCATATGTCTATATTTGTATGTATGCGTCTGCACACAAACACACAGATTTGGACAAGTGGAATCACACTATATTGTTATGTAATCTGCTTTTTTTTTTCTGTTAACACTACTTCATAGTCATCATACAATATTAACAAAATCATAAGTAACAGTCTTTACAACTACATTATATTCTAATGTACAGATAAAATGATTTATTTAGGGGTGCCTTGTTGGTATTTAGACTTTTTCTAAATGTTTTAGTTTGTGTTTGTTTTCACCATTTATTTTAAGTAAGACTGCAGTGAATGTTCTTGACACATATTTTTTTGCATATTTGGATGAGTACTTTTGTAAAAACAATCCAGGAGAGGAGTTCATGAGTAAAAGAATATACCCATTTTAAGTTTTTATAGACACTGGTAAATTTCCATCTGTCAAATGAAAACAAATCCTAACATAGGTAAGAAGAAGCTCCAATCAAAAGTACTATTGAACATAGTGAAGGTGCAAGTATATCAAAGGTCTAGCAGAGAGGATTTTTCTTTTAGAGGAAAAAAATAAACAAGGCTATGAAGAATTGCATGTTGGGGAGCGGGCTAAACAGGTGATATAATGGGACAGCTGACCAGAAAATGCTTTTCCCTGAAGTCAGATGATTCTTTACAAAGATCCTTAGAAAGAGAGGTTGCTCTGCATGGTAAAATGTTCAAAGGCAGGCCAAAATTCAGGGTCCTAGAGAAGGAAAGAAACCTGGCAAAAGTTTGGTCAAGTTAAGTTAGCAGGTATTTTGTCCAGATTGGTCAGTGGGGACACACAGTACAGCTAATCATTTATGAGACCAAAAAACATGAATTGGAAAAGTCTGTGTCTCATATTGTCATGAGGAAATGAGGGAGTCAACTGCGAGTCTTATCCATATCATATGGGGAAGAGTGAATCTTTGCAATAAGCTGTTTCTGGGAACACAAAAGTGTAGAGGGAAGATTCCTTGATCACAATTATTTTCTAGAACCACAGGAGCTTAATCAAAGTTAAACACTGCCCCTTCTAAGAATGATTGTATTGATTGATTCTCCTCAATCATATGTCTACTCAATATGCCCTTGCCTACTCTTGCTTTTAAAGGGTTTTTAATCTTGAACAACGTGAAAGGGGGGAAAATGTCATTTCACTCTTGCTTTAATACACCAATCTCCATCCTCCTCCCTCTCTTGTGGCATGGTACAAAGAGTCTGCTATAGGTATCGTGACTCAGAAAGAAGAACAGTAAAGTATACAATCTTATGTGAAAAGAGATGAATCCCTGAGGCTTTAGGAAATCTCTCCCCACCCAACCAAATGGCATAAAAACCATAAGCAGGCACACAGTTCTGAGGTCCTCTGACCTTGTGGATTTCTTCCACCAAAGAGGCTGGAAAGCAGAACCCTAAGTCCACCTCCCCACAGAATAAGGGGGGCCCCTGGGGACTCGTCTAGGCATGTCCTTTTTTAATTTCTTGTTTGCTGGACCAGCACAATAGAAATAACTTAAGCATGGAGTTATCCTTAGCATTCTTCAAAAATGAACCAGACAGAGGCCTCTCCTAGCTCATACATGTGTCAGTCATTTATATTATTGTTTCTGAGTTAACTGTTTGCAACCTTCTCTTGTTTCTCTTTGCTTTTCAGATGAATTTTTTTTAATTTTTCTAATAAAATAAGCCTTTTCTTATTCCATTAATGCAAATATATCTTTCCCAGTCTATCTTTTGTCTTTTAAATATTGTAAATACTTTTATAAACTTGTGGTAAACAATTTTTCCATTTTTTCCTTTATGCCATCTCTGTTTGAGTTCATATTTATAAAAGTCTCACTGCTCCAATATTATAAAATCTTCAAATATTTTCTTCTAAATATGTTATTAATATAATAATATAATTTTTGTATCTGCTTTGGTATTCAATGTCATCTTGACTCCACTCTGGTAATTTCTAAAGTAAACCTCAATGTTATTTCATGGATAGTTTTTACTTTTCCATTGGCAGGAGTTGATGTTTATCATAGCTTTCTTCTTATTTCCTTTTTTGAGGAAATAATTTCTAAAACTATGGAGTTAAAAGAAGTTTCTGTCTCACTTTTTTTTTAATCAGTGTAAACACCCACATTAACAACTGTTCAGTCTCCCACAAAAATCATCTTTGTGTTAACCCTTTATAGGCAAACCAACCTCTTCCTCCCCTCATCCCTAACCCCTGGAAACTACCAATCTCTTCTTCACCTCTATAGTTTTGTTTCATATCAAAATGTTATGCAAATGCAATAATACAGTATATAGCCTTCATTTTTATTGCTGAGTTGTATTCCCTAGTATGCATATACTCTTAAATTCTCTTCCATCATTCATCTGGTAAAGGCGATTTGGGTTTCCAATTTTTGGCCATTCTAAATAAAGGTGCTATAAACATCTGTGTACAGGTTTTTGTCTGAAGTTTTCATTTCTCTGGAATAAATTTCCAAGAGTACAACTCCTAGGTCATATGACACTTGAATGTTTAGTTTTACAGGAAACTGCCAAAATATTTCCCGGTGTGGATGCACCATTTTACATCCCCCTCCCCAATAAATGTATGAATAATTCAGTTTTCACCATCTTCACAAGTATTTGATGTTAATTTTTCTTTTTACTTTAGCCATTGTAATAAAACTCTCATTATGTATGATTATCACTATACCTAAACTCTCACCGGGCTTTAATTTTAACTATTCTAAAGACTAAGTTAAGCATCCTTTCATGTGCTTATTTCTCATCTGTATATGTCCCTCCCACCCCCCAAAAAAAACACCTGTTCAAGTCTGTTGCCCATTTCCTAGCTGGAATTTTTTTTTATAATTTTTGAATTTTTAGAGTTCATTATATTCTAGATGCAAGTGAGATATGTGGCTTTAAATTTTTTTCAGCCAGTTTTTAGTTTGTCTTTTTTATCCTTCTTACAAAAGTAGAGATTTCTAATTTTGATGAGGTATAATTTAGTAGTTTTTCCTTCTCTATATCATATTTTTGGTGTCAGGTTTAAGAACTGTTTACCTAGTCCTAGATTCCAAAGATTTTTCTCTTATATTTCCTTCTAAAAATTTTGTGGTGTAACATTTTACACTTAAATCTGTGATTCATTTGATTAATTTTTGAATAAGGTGTGAGGTTTGTTCTTCCTTTTTATTTTCTTTTCCTTTGTTTCCTTTTCTTTTCTTTTCTTTCCTTTTCTTTTTTTCTGCCTATGGATATCCAACTACCCCATTTGTTAAAAGGCTGTTCTTCCCCCAATGAATTGCTTTTGTACTTTACAGGAAAATCAATGGGTCTATTTATAGGTCCTCTATTTTGTCCCATTGATCAAAGTCTCTATTCTCTACCAATACCACAGTCTTGCTTCTATATATAGTAAGCCTTCATATCTAATAGGGAGATTCTTTCCACTTTATTCTTTTTTAAAATAAAATAGTTTAAGCTATTCTAGGATCTTTGCTTTTTCATATAATTTTTAGAATAAGTTTGTCTATGTCTATAAAAATATTTGCTGGGATTTTGACAGGAGTTGTATTAAAATTATAAATTAATTTGGGGAGCAGTGGTATCTTTATTAATGTTGAGTTTTGAAGTTGGTAAGTACATTATGTCTATTTTGGTCTTTTAATTTCTTTCATGAGCACTTTGTAATTTTTAGCATAGACATTCTGTACATGGTTTTCAGATTTAGTTAAAATATTTACATTTCTTTGGAACAAATGCATTTTTAACTTTGTTTTCTACATGTTCATTGTATGTAGAAATGCAATTGATATTTTTTGTACTGGCTTTAAGGGTTTTTTCTCCAGCTTTATTCTATTATTGGTATGCAAAAATCTACACATATCTTAATGTGCACAACTTGGTGTGGTTGGACATATATATAAACATTCATGTTATCACCAATCAAGGTATTAAATATTTCCAAAGATTTGTGTGTCCCTTTGTTTGTTTTGTGGTAAGAATACCTAGCATGATATCTACCTTACTAACAAAATTTTAAGTGCACACTTATTGTTAACAATGGACGGTATTTTGCACAGATTTCAGTAACTTACACATCTTATCTAACTAACCTTATACCCAATGAACAACAACTTCCTAAATCTCTTCCCTCATCCTCTGACTCACCATTCTGTTGTCTAATTCTATGTACTCGACAGTATTAGAGGTCTCATATGAAAGGAATTACCTAATATTTGTTCTCCTGTGATCAATTTTGCTGGACTCACATAATAGTTCAAGAAATTATTTTGTGCTGCCCTTCAAATTTTCCACATAGATAATCATGGCATCTGAAAATAGGCACAATTTTATTTCTTCCTTTCCAATCTGCCATTTGCTTCTTTTTCTTGTCTTATTGTGCTGGCTAGAATTTTCAGTACCTTGTCAAATAAATGTAGTAAGTATACACACCTTTGTCTTCTTCTACATGTTAAGAGGAAAACATTCAGGATTTTAACATTAAATATGATATTAGCTTCAGTCCCTAATAGTTTTTTAAAACAAATATGATAAAGTTCTTTATTTCTACTTTACACAGTTTTTAGCACAAATAGATGTTGAATTCTGTCAAATGCTTCTTCTGTATCAATTGCTATACTCAATGATTTTCTTCTTCTGTAGCCTACTGAAATGATGGAATGCATGAATTAACTTCTAAACATTACTTTAAACTTATATACATGAAATAAATCTCTTTTTGTCTTTATGTGAAAGTCTTTTTATACTTGGATAGATTCAATTTCTTAACATTTTGTTGATTTTTAAAATTAAGCTCATGAGAGACATTTATTTGCTAAGGTTTTTGTCTGGTTTTGGTATCAAAGTAATACTGGCCTCATACAATGAGTCTGATTCACAATTTTAAAGTTATCCTGCTATAGAATTTTGCTGAATTTGAGAAGGCTATATCATGTTTGTTAAGTAAAAATGTATAGTTTGGCTACACCCCAAGACATGTAACATTTTGTTTTACCAATGCCAAACCAGAAGTTTAATTCTAACGTGCATTAGTAAAATCTTTCTACAATTTCTTCAAGTAAGTTTATTTTTATCACACTCTGTCAATAATCATGCTATGATATTTATGTGTTGTTGACCTTTTGCTGTATTTAACACCAGAGAGTTATATTTCAGTAATGAGCTAAGTGCTTTCCTAGAAACCTAGTACATGAATGCAAGACAAATTATTAAACAACTATTGTATTTTTGCTAAGCACATTTTGCACCATTTTCTATGTCAATTTCATTAAAATATTTTAGGCTCCTTACCTCCCCCAAATAATCAGTAGCAGTGGGGAATTAAGCAAAATGAATGGGAACATGTGTGTTTGATGTGACACATGTAAGTATATTAGGTAGATAGTGTAGAAAGATCACTGACCATGGAAACCCAACATCTGAGTTCACATTCTGGATCTGCTGCTCATTAGCTATGACTTTGGACCAATCACCCAACTATTCATATTGATATAGTAGAGATACTTAATCTTACATAAGAGAGACAGAAGTAAAATAATTTTGGTAATAAATGCTAGGTAAATTTTTACTATAACAATTTGCATTTCACTTACCCGTATTTTGCTTTAAGTATAAGCTTTGGTACAGAGATATATAGTACTGATACTGACATAAACCAAATGATTCTGAAAGATGCTCAATTTGTAGTGGAATTTTCAAGCATTGCAAGTGGGGAAGCTCAAAATTTTCTGGTTGAACAAACTTTGAAAAACATATTTCCCATGGAAGAAGAAGAAGAAGAAGAAAAAAAAATAATAATAATAATAATAATAATACTTCTGGAAAAAAGATGGATAAAATGGGAAGATGTTCTGAGTGCAAAAAAAAAGTTAATACATTTTAAAATTCTATAGTTCCCATTTTGTAATTCATAATATACACTAGTTACTAAAATCTCAAGGAAATCTTGAAAAAGACGCCAAAGAGCTTCATTTAACTCAACTTTTTTTTAAAATTTTTTTTTAACGTTTATTTATTTTTGATACAGAGAGAGACAGAGCATGAACAGGGGAGGGGCAGAGAGAGAGGGAGACACAGAATCTGAAACAGGCTCCAGGCTCTGAGCTGTCAGCACAGAGCCTGACACCGGGCTCAAACCCACCAACCATGCGATCGTGACCTGAGCCGAAGTCGGACGCTTAACCGACCAAGCCACCCCGGCGCCCCATTTAACCCAACTTTTAACATTTGTTTACACGTGAAGCTCCCTTTATTTTTATTGTTTTTAAATAGTTTTTGTTTATTTATTTTTGAGATAGAAACAGAGCATGAATGGGGGAGGGGCAGAGCGAGCGAGACAGAATCTGAAACAGGCTCCAGGCTCTGAGCTGTCAGCACAGAGCCTGACACCGGGCTCAAACCCACCAACCGTGAGATCATGACCTGAGATGAAGTGGGACGCTTAACCACCTGAGCCACCCAAGCGCCCCATGAAGCTCCCTTTAAAAACAACAATAACAACAACAAAATCAAACTTGTATTCTCCATAAAACTGTGAGTCATTCAGTAAGACATCCTTTACTCAGAGGAAAGCAAAGCAAAGTCATTAATGCAAGACAAGGGTGCCTGGGAAAAAGATATTTTCTTTCTCATCTTTAAAAATAAATTAGAGAAATGAAGTCTGAAAATCTTAATTTTTTACAAAAGATATAAGAGCCATATGGTTTATTTAACTCATATGTTTTGAAATATTTTAATTTACTGCATTTAGCACTTTATTGAGTATACATTGTGTTAGGATGTCCTTGGAACCACACTAGAGGGGACGGCCATCTTGCCAGCGCAACCCAAGGAAAAGCCCCTAGTAGCTGCCAGAATGATTTGGAGGTCAACCAATCACCGAGCGACAGCACGACCTGACCTGATGCGAAAAACGCCCACCCGGACCTAAACCCCGAACCCGCTGCAGCTTAAAAACCCCACCCCACCACACCTGGGGGCAACTTCCCTGACTCCTCTCTCTCTCTCCCTGGGTCACGGAACCTCGCCTGAGACCTTAGTTCCCAAATAAAGCCTTTGACTGTTAAAATTTTTTAGCCTCTGATTCCTATCTTTACCCTGCCTTATGCCTGACCCTAACACATTGTATATAACAATATATGATAAATGCCTAATATATTTAAATACATATTTATGTCTTTAAACTTACGATAGCGTAATTCAATATATAATATTAAATATAAGTATAGGTTCTTAAATATGCTAAATACATATATTTGGTAGCATAATAAATATATATTAATTAAATGTATTAAATACATTAAATATGTATTAAGTACATAAAGTAAATATATATACTTAACATATTTAATATTTTATTATTTTGTATCTATTATATTTAATATTTTAATATATAACATAAAATTATATGGATTGATATTTTAAAAGACATTTTGAATATTTTAAAATATGGAAAAGTGAAATATAATTTTATATTTCATGTGTTAAATTATGCAATGTGTATTTAAACATATATATTTAATAATGTATTGTTTAATAATTTAGTATATTAAAATGAGAAACATAATTTTATATATCACCTATAAATATAAATTATACATAAATATATAAGTAGATCTATTTGAATTTATAAAACATTAATATATGATATAAAATATATTAACTTATTTTTCTAACGCATGTAACTTGGAAAAAAATTGTTTTAAAGGCCAAAATGTAAGATGTATGTGCATCTGATGTAAACTGGAGACACAAAGCATAGAAGGGGAAGTCATTAATGAATTTCTTGGGTCAATCAACTCTCCCTCTTACCCAAACAATTACATACATGGATACTCAATTGCCTGTATCTCTTACAACACAAACTCTCAGGTTATTTCAACTTTCTTTAGAATGAGAGTTTCAAAATTATACAAGTGTTTGACTTAACAGTATTTTAGTCAAGCATGCTTTTCCATTTATTTTATGGCTCACTAAAAAAAAAAAATCATGATAATATCAGTATAACTCATTCTTATGAAGAAAAACGTACAGAAAAGGAGAGTTAATGCCAAAGAAACATCCTTTCCCCTTGCATTCGAAAGAAATAGCTAAATAGTTGTAAGTGTCAGAAGGGGAAATCTTACCTCAACTGTTAGTGTTTTGACACCAGCCCTCCCCGGGATATGGAGGAATGACAACTGTACATTCAAAGCCTGTTTGATCAAATTGAAGTGGTAATTCTATGTCAAATGGAGAAAACAAAGCAGCTTCAAATTAAACAAGCAATGGTGCATTGGCCATATTCATAGACTTTCTCGGTATTCCTCCAAAACCACTTTTTTTTTCCTGCTTAAAATATATCTCACAGGAGAAAACTGCTATTTTACAAAGACCACAACATCGAAGTTGGGGGTAACTTCTTACAGTAACTGGTGGTACCAGTGGTTGCTTTCTACTGAAGCGATCTATGTGACAGGGAATGTTCACAGCCTTGCTATGTTTCCATGGACTTAATCATACATTAAGAACACCTGCCAACATTTTTGCACTGAATTTAAAAGCGATAATAACGTATAATCAACACCACAGCTAATAATACAGAGCACTTACATCATATGTTCAACTATCCACTCAGCAAAACCAAAGAGGAGAGAAAAACATAAAGCAGAATGAAAATAAATATAAATAGTGCCATAGACTTCTGCCTGTCATTGGACCCATACAGCCCTTGGACTGAAAAAGAATGAGTTTGTTGTCCCCATCTACTATCTATCATCCAGTTGCCATGAACCCCTACCCTACCACTCTGTCACCTCCAGCTCTAGAATAAGCCTCTCATCGGGCTAAAGGGGATTCCTGTGATCAGTTGTAGACACACACACACACACACACACACACACACACGCGCGCATGCATGCAAGTCCAAGTCAGGGACCTATTTTTTATAATGGAGAGAAAACTAACTCTGTTGGATTTCACAAAGAATTGTATGTTATATAGTTAGTGTACTTTATTGGCTATTTAGGAAGTATTCATGGATTTTTTTTTTTATTCTTGAGCTTAGTTTTATGTACTGATCATGTAATAGTAATGACTACTTACTATGGACTCATGTGATTTTCATCATATAAACTACTCTAATTCCAATTTAAACTTCATCTATCTACCTACCTAAACTGTCTAACCTATGTATATCAGAATACCAGTAAATCAGAGTAGTCTTATGATAAAAAACAGAAACAGACCCATAAATACAGAGAACAAACTAGTGGTTGCCAGAGGGGAGGGGATTTTTAGGGGTGGGTGACATGGGTGAAGGGGAATGGACGTTACAGGCTCCCATAAATGGAATCAGTAAGTCATGATGATAAAAGGCACAGCACAGGGAATACAGTCAACGGTACTGTAATAGCACTGTATGGTGACAGACAGTAGCTACACTTGGGATGAACAGAGGATAATGTATAGACTTGTTGACTTGCTATGTTGTACACCTGAAACTAATGTAAAATTGTGTCAATATATTTTGATTAAAAAAGTGGTCTTATTATAAAAATAACCTTCGGGGCGCCTGGGTGGCGCAGTCGGTTAAGCATCCGACTTCAGTCAGGTCACGATCTCGCGGTCCGTGAGTTCGAGCCCCGCGTCGGGCTCTGGGCTGATGGCTCGGAGCCTGGAGCCTGTTTCTGATTCTGTGTCTCCCTCTCTCTCTGCCCCTCCCCCGTTCATGCTCTGTCTCTCTCTGTCCCAAAAATAAATAAACGTTGAAAAAAAAAAATAAAAAAAAAAAATAAAAATAACCTTCAAGCCTCCATAATTTGTTTTAAATTTATGTCTAAAAAGTCTGATGGTAATTTTATTAATAGCAGTAGTTGATTTTTGTTGGTATATCAATGAAAACTCTCTACAGTTCACAACCACTTCTCTAGAGAATTTTTTTTTATACAGTGAGTGAAACTTTAAAAAAAAGGGAAGGAGGATAAAATATGAAAGAAAACGTGAGAGAATACCTTTCTCTAAATATATAAAGTTGTTATTTTTTTTACTGTTTATTTTTGAGAGAGAGAGAGACAGACAGAGCATTAACAGGGAAGAGGCAAAGAGAGAGAGGGAAACAGAGAATCTGAAGCAGGCTCCAGGCTCCAAGCTGTCTGTCAGCACAGAGCCTGACATGGGGCTCAAACCCAGGAACCATGACATCATGACTTAAGCTGAAGTGGAACTTAACTGACTGAGCCACCCAGGTGCCCCGATAAAGTTGTTATTTTAACTCACTATTTCAAGTGTTCAAAATACCATTAATGATAAAATAAGCTTTATACTCAGAGTTAAGGATATTATATTATACACTGCTTCCAGAATTACTTTTCATCACTTCAAAATACAGATGAAACAGTCTTGGTAAATGTTTATTACCTCCCTTCCACTCTCGGATTGGATAGAGCATAATGTTGAGATAGCAGACACGCATACAGGCTTGTGACCATATCGACCATCAGAGGGGTTGCGCCTCTACAATCTGGGTTCTGTTTCCATGTGACTAAACAAAATATAGGTGTAACTGTGTTTGGCCTCTAGGGAGGATGTCAATTATTGGGGCCAGAAGGAAGACTGCAGTAAGGAGTTCTTTGGATCTGTAAATAGAAGATGATATTCATCCACCCACCTCACAGTCTTATTGTAATGACCAAATGAGGTACTAGATGTAAAGATTTTGAAAAATTTGTAGTGCTATCAAAAAGGAGCTGTTGCTATATTACAATATCAAAACTATGTCCGAAAGTGATGCCACACAACTGTACCAACCTGTTAATTCTAGTTCCTTTCTGAAGTACTGTATATGCTGTACCAAGTCTTAAATACAAATAATGTTAACAAGTGGTGTAAGAATAAATCAGTTTCCTCAATTTTTTTTTATTGCAATTAAAGGAGCCAACCTTCAAGATGGATCCCACTAATCCTTGCCTCCTGGTGTTCATATTCTGTGTAATCTCCTGTTGAGTGTGGGCTAGACTTATTGATTGACTTGAAACAAAGAGATTAAGGCAGAAGTGACCCACAAGTTAGGTCATAAAAGGCAGTGTGGTGTGCCTCTTAATTGTTCCTTGATCACGTACTCTGAGGGAAGCTAGCTGCCAAGTCAGGTGCAGCTTTATTGAGGGATCCACATGGCAAGGAGCTGAGACCCTTTGCCCACAACCACTTGAGTGAATTTGGAATAAGATTCTCTAGCCTCAGGAAAAGCCTCAGATGATTGCAACCCTAAGCAGCATCTTGAGTGCAACTTCATGAGTGACTCCAAAGCAAAACCACCGAGCTAAGACACCCATGCATTTCTAATCCTCACAAGCTTCATTAAATAGTAAATTCTGGCGACTTTAAGCTGTTAATTGTCAGGTTAATCTGTTACATGATGATAGGTAATTAATGCAGATTCTGGTACCCAACATTTCTGAGAAGAAAAATACATGTGGAATGACTTTGGAATCAAACAGTGGTCAGAGGTGCAAAGATTTGGGAGAGGGTTAGTGAAAGTTTAAAGTGCCTTGCATACAACTGTTTATAGAATTTTGAACATTGAACTGAGAGTAGGTGATCTCGCAAAGGAGACTGTCAACCAGACGGTGTTGAAGTTGCCATCTGGTTTCTTCTTGCAGCTAATAGTGAAATGTGAGAGGCAATACATAAGCTAAAGGAAGAACTATGAAACAAAAAGCAAGCACTGGCTGGTTTTGAAAATTCTCAGTCTCTCCAGATGGCAAACAATGCTGAAATTAAGAAATGGCTTCTGAGTAAAGGTCAAACTCAGGAAACTCTCAGGAAATTACAGTCTAAAGATGACACTGAGATTGTGACTATAAAATCCTTTAAGACTTCAGAAAGACCAAAGAAGGCACCTTAGACTCCACTGATTTAGATTAAAGGGCCTCTAAATATTTTAAGGGTGTAACTGACAAATCAGTTTAATCAAGCCTCCTGGAAATATAAAGGCACTGTCCTTTAGAAGTCAGAGGCTGAAAACAGGCTTATCTGTAAGACTTTTGGGGATGTGTTTTCCATCTAAAGTGCTGGACCCAAATAAGATTCACAGAAGACCCATAACTTTTTATTTGGAGGGCACGGTTCTTATGGTAACTGTGTGCTTAACTTTTTATTTTATTTTTTATTTTTTATTTAGATTCAAGTAAGTTAACATGTCATGTAATAATGGTTTCAGGAGTAGAATTTTGTGATCACTTACATAGAACACCTAGTGCTCATCACAAGTGCCCTTCTTAATGCCCATCACCCATTTAGCCCATACCTCCCAATCACCTCCCCTCCAGCAACGCTCAGTGTGATCTCTATATTTAAGAGTCTGTTATGGTTTGTCTCCTTGTCTGTTTTTATCTTATTTTCTTTTCCCTTCCCTTCCCCTATGTCCATCTGCTTTGTTTCTTAAATTCCACATATGATTGAAATCATATGATGTTTGTCCTTCTCTGACTGATTTATTTCGCTTAGCATAATACACTCTAGTTCCATCCACATTGTTACAAATGGCAAGATTTCATTATTTTTGATCGCCAAGTAATATTCCACTGTGTGTATGTGTACGTGTATGTATGTGTGTGTGTGTGTGTGTATATATATATACTTGTTTTTGCCATATATATATATACACACACACACACTCACATACACATACACACACACCTATACACACACACACACATCACATCTTCTTTATCCATTCATCAGTCAATAGTCATTTGTACTCTTTCCATAATTTAGTTAATGTTGATAGTGCTGCTACAAACATTGGAGTACATGAGCCTCTTGGAATCAGTATTTTTGTATCCTTTAGATAAATATCTAGTAGTGCCATTGCTGGGTTGAAGGGTAGCTCCATTTTTAACTTTTTGAGGAACCTCAATACTGTTTTCCAGAGTGGCTGTACCAGTTTGCATTCCCAACAGTGCAAAAGGGTTCCCCTTTTTTTGCATCCTCACCAACATCAGTTATTGCCTGAGTTGTTAATTTTAGCCATTCTGACAGGGGTGAGGTGTTATCTTATTGTGGTTTTTGTTTGTATTTCCCTGATGATGAGTGATGTTGAGCGTTTTTTCATGTGTCTGTTAACCATCTGGATGTCTTCCTTGGAAAAGTGTCTTTTCATGTCTTCTGTCCATTTCTTCACTGGATTATTTGGTTTTTTTGGGTGTTGAGTTTGCTAAGTTCTTTATAGATTTTGGATACTAACGCTTATATGATATGTCATTTGCAAATATCTTTTCCCAGTCTGTCAGTTGCCTTTTAGTTGATTAATACCTTTGCTGTGCAAAGACCCATAAACTTTTTAAAAGAATTATTATCAACGGAATCTGTGTCCGTGTGGACTGAAAGGAACAGAGGCGGTACAAATTGATATGAGGCTATTGGACTTTCAAAATTCTACCGGCAAAAAGCAAGCACAGAAACTGTTCAGCTAAAGAGATATGCTACTTTTCACAGAAAAGGGATGACTCAGGTGTGTCGGGAATGAGCCAAACCCCAGAACTTAAAACAATGGAGAACAACTTCAGAAAAGAACACGAGAGAGTTTTCTCTCCATGGTCCAAAGACTCTTATATGGAGTCTTTTTCCCTCCTTCTCCTTTGTGACTAAGAGTTCCTATGGCAGTTATCCTATACCTGCCTAACTATGCTGATTATGTATAAGGTAGGAAACTTTCTTCTTTAGTTCACAGAAGGAGTCTTATCTGCACTTGGATTGATTAAAATCCTGGACTTTAATTTGATGCTGCAATGAGGTAACGTGGGGGTATGACTACATTTTTTTTTTTAATTTTTTTTTCAACGTTTTTTTATTTATTTTTGGGACAGAGAGAGACAGAGCATGAACGGGGGAGGGGCAGAGAGAGAGGGAGACACAGAATCGGAAACAGGCTCCAGGCTCTGAGCCATCAGCCCAGAGCCTGACGCGGGGGCTCGAACTCCCGGACCGCGAGATCGTGACCTGGCTGAAGTCGGACGCTTAACCGACTGCGCCACCCAGGCGCCCCTCACTCATTCTCTTTAAACAATGTGGCATGAAAGGGAGCAACAGGTCCAAATATTCTTAACAGCAAAGACAATTATAAAGACAAATTCAGGACAAAAAAAAATCTCTTATTATTAGTGTGTAAATTTCAACATAAAATGTTTTAGCTACAGTTTCAAAAAACAGATGCGACAGGGCAAGGTGAATTTGATCAGAAGTCTTAACACTGGGTTTTCCCTATTTAAGTGATTTCATGTAACATGTTCTTTAGGCATACCTTCATCAAGTAAGACCATACAACTACACTTCCTCCCTGCCTTTTTTTTTTAAGTCTTTGATTATTGTTATAATCTCTCTAACAACTGGTATCAGGAGAAAAAATGGTTAAAAGTAATTTTTCTGCTATGTATATTTCTTTAATTTATGCTACAACTTAGCTGTGTTCCAGTCAAGCTCTTCAATGAAGACAGATCCTTGCATTCGATATCATCCTACAAAACCACAGATTTGCACAGAAGTTTTAACTGCCCACAAGGATTTTCCCTACAATTTTTTTTTTTTCGGTTTTAGCGAACCCAGCATACATGTATCATTAAATCCATGCAGATATTGTATCATAAAGCCAAATGTAGGGAAGGCAGCTTGCTAGCTGAAGGCTATAGGCAAACTTGGGTTTGGTGACTCAAGCAACTAGCATCATTGATTGTAGTGTGAATAAATCACAAAGCCATGCAATGTCATCTTAACAGTCTTTCTATTTTTAAATAATGCTACTCTTTAAAGACAATAAGAAGGGCGCCTGGGTGGCTCTGTCAGTTGAGCATCTGACTTAGGCTCAGGTCATGTCTCGAGGTTCAGTGAGTTCAAGCCCCGCGTTAGGCTCTGTTTTGACAGCTCAGAGCTTGGAGCCTCTCTCTTTCTCAAGAAATGAATAAACATTAAAAAAGTAAATTAAAGACAATAAGATGTGTCTTATGGTTAAGTGCCTTCTGCGTATAGATCTGATCTTTCAGAGATTTTATATTTTAGTATATCTAATAATTTATTTTAATATAAAATATCTTATGTCTAGTATTTTATTATATACATTACATTTTATATTATATGTGTGTATTATATAAACCTATTGTATACTTTGTTTTATTATACATATAAAACAAAATAGATAATAAAATATACTCTCTCTCTCTCTCTCTCTCTCTATATATATATATATATAATCATAATACTTTGATCAAAATAAGTATGCAGATAGTTCATAGTGAAAAGATCAAATTCAGGCAACTGATCAGGAATTTTGAAATAATCTGACACCTTGTCTCTTTCTTTATATGGTGTTACTCCAACCCTGGTGCAACTTTACTGCCCAAGTCAGTCCCAGTACAATTAATCACACTGCAAATGTCTAACTCCTTGGAATTACCATCTCATTATAAAGTTTTGGGCCCCATTATTTTTGACTTTATACTCCCTTCTCTCAAGGCCTCCTCCACAAGCCAAAAACTGGCCACGGTCACCGGGAGAGGAAAAAAGGAAGCAGCTTGTAAGTGCTGCCTCTTTTCTCTGAACATCTGGCTTTTATTCCATTGCCTTTTGTACTTTCCACACACAGATAAATTACTCATATGTAATAATTCTTAAGAAACTGAGAAAAATTAAAACTTTTATACTGGCACCCAAATCTTTAAAGGGTTTTGCTGAAGATATTTATTTCAGTGTGTTTTTTTTTTAATGTTTCTTTATTTTTGAGAGAGAGACAGAGTACAAGCAGGGTAGGGGCAGAGACAGAGGGAGACACAGTATCTGAAGCAGGCTCCAGGCTCTGAGCCTAATGTAGGGCTCAAACTCAAAAAACCATGAGATCATGACCTGAGCTGAAATAGGGCGCATAACCAATTGAACCACCCAGGCACCCCTATTTCAGTGTTCTGAAGAATTCCAGAAGTCTATGAAAACACGAATAACCTCAGAATTTAATTTTGTGTTGATTTCTCCTGCCCAGCTTGGAAAGGATTAAAGAAGAGAGACCAAAATCTGTAGATATGAATAAAACTCACCCAATGGGGCATCAGAACATCTGGGCTTTAAAACCACCTCAGATCCAATATTATGCCAATTCTTATCATAACACTTGCTACCTGAGTGATATAAATAAAGAGACAAGCATTCTTTAAAGGCTGGCAAAAGCCAAATGCCATTAAAGACATATTTTTAAATTTCTCACCTTGGAAGAAAACAAAAATGTCTTCAGGACCTCAATCCCCTCATATCTACGGTTAAGGCTGATCTAAAATGGTGGCTCAAAAACTTTCATATGCATTAGAATCAAGTACGATGTTTGCAGAAAATTTCAGATTCTCAGGGCCAATCCACAGAAATTTGGGTTAAATAGGTCTGGTATAGAACCTGAGAATCCTGATTTTTGTAAGTTCTTGAGAATAGAAATGACATTTTGATAAACGCTGAGCTGAACCTCCTTTGAGCTTCCTTTCAAGATGAACAACCTTTCTTTGAGAAGCAAAAAAAAACAGATTTCAGATAGTTCTTAGCTCTACGTTAAATCACCACACTATCTTAGGTCAGGTGTGTCCTGTTTCCCCCAGGTTGCACTTGAAGGTACAGCTGATTTTGAGTTTCGGAGAGGATCCTTCCCGCAAAAGAGAGCACACCATGAAAATAACACTAAGCTACTGTGTTCTTTATGGTCAAATCATGTAATCCGTCACCACATCACTTTTCTTTTGGATAGGTCATTGCTGAGGTGTGAACCTGATTATTTTTGAAATGTTAAAACAAAGGAAGTATGTATTATCACTGTCTCTTTGGCAGCATGGATTTTCTTTCAATTCTTTATGCTGCGGGGGGCAAGGAGAGGTTTAGCTCTAGTGAGCACTAAGAGATCTTGGAATCTCTTTTGAGCAGGAATAGGGGAAGAGAAAAGAGCCAACTGAATCATTACAGCTGTCAAAAGCATTTTCTTTATGACATTTTGTGTATCCCTTCATTAGGCCATCACATAAATTTTTACTGTTTAAATGACAATCAGATGCATATAGAAGCATGTTCATTAAGACTGAATAAGGAAACTCTTATCAAGTGGGATCTCTGTAACAATGTTTAGATATGTTAAAATCACATGAAACATGTAACTTCCCCAGTGTAACTGGACCGATGCTATCCAGTAACCCAAGAACAGAGAATAGAGGAATAGAGAATGAGCCTAAAGTTCCCAAACAGTAATTAGAGAAAAGAAAGTAACATTTCCTAAGATACGAAAAATTTGGTACTTCAAAGACAGGTTAACTGTACATTCATAAAGCCCAAGTTAAAATATTTCCATTGTGACTAAAACTTCAGTTTTATGTCAAAAGATATGTTCTAGTCTCCGCCATTTACTGGAGGAATGGCTCTGGGAAAGTCTTTAACCCTCTGAACCTTAGTTTTCTCACGGTGACTACCGGAAGGCACCTGGGTAGCTCAGTCAGTTGAGCATCCGACTCTTGATTTCAGCTCAGGTCACGATCCCAGGATCGTGGGATTAAGCCCTACATTGGGCTTGGAGCTGACAGTACAGTTTCCTTGGAATTCTCTCTCTCCCTCTCTCTGCCTCTACCCTGGTCACTCTCCCTCTCTCCCAAAATAAATACATAAACATTTTTTAAAAAGAATATTTAAAAAATAAAACAAAATAAAATAAAATGGGACTAACGAAACATCTTATGCAAGGCTATCAAGAGAATTAAAGAGATGTGAGTGCACATTGCCAACAATAAGGCACTATATGAACACAATATTATGCCAATTCTTATCATAACACTTGCTACTTGAGTGATATAAATAAAAAGACAAGAATTCTTTAAAGGCTGGCAAAAGCCAAATGCCATTAAAGACACATTTTTTAAATTTAACAAACCTTATTTTCCCACTGAAATCATTAATGATGATGACGACGGTGACGGCAATGACTTCCATGGTCTGAAATTCAGCAAGTGTTTTGTAAAACAATCCAAAGCCATAGTGAAGACCCAATGTTGAATCTACACTAGGAGTCCTTCAAACAGAAACAAACTGAATCAAAATAAATCTCATCCCTGGAAGAGAGTTTAAGCCTGTTAGGTCAAAAAGATCCTATTCATTCAAAAAGAACTTTGAAGCTAAGGCTTAAAAATGGTCAGGGTGTAGCAAAAATGTCCTTTCCTCTCATTTCTTCACCATTTCCATATTCCCAAACATAGCTAATGATTTCCTTTGCTCTGGAGACAACATAGAACTTGAAATTATATAGGTTTTTCCAATACAAAACCTACATTGCTGATTTTCACAGACAGGAAGCAAGGGCAGAGTTGTATTAAAATTATTTGGAGAGGTTTTTTTTCAAACTATCAAGTGCCCTGCACATCCTTCCCCACATACCTGTTCCCATAACAGGATTCTAATATTATGATACGCAGAGAAAGGAAATACAACTCCAGAAAAACATAACACATTATTATCGAGGAAGAGAAGGGTTAAGCTGCATTATTTGAAAATGTTCTCATGCATACCCTCCAGCACTACAGATTAGAAAACCCTCAGGTCAGATTGCTATGTGCTCAATGATCTTTTTAGAATGAACCTTTTTGAAAACAACAACAGTGTTCTTCACACAAAATATGGTATTGTCAGAGTAGTATTATTTTCTTTAAAAATGAACAACTGTATTACTTCAGGTCTATAAACAGTCATCCAAATAGTGTGTAAACTGAGAAGTGTTTTAAAAATAAGATAGATACGGACAGATAGAAATATGTAATATATATATATATTTTCTGAAGTATAAATATATTACAACTCAACAATTGTGCCTATAATGAATATACTGCTTCCGGTGTTTATAATCCATCTTTCACTGACATTGGCATCAGGATTTGACAAAGGAAGGTAGGGGTTGGTATTGAACAAAATTGAGAAGAGGGAAGGAGAAAAAGAAAAATAGACATTCAGCAGAGAAACAGCACTTTAAAACAAAACATATCTAAGTGCAACAAAAATGAAATTGTGCCTCGAGTAATTGGTATCATGCAGGTGTTGGTAAAGTAAGATCTGAGCAGATTAGTTATTTGCACAGATTCTATGGACAATTTGCAGTGGACTCGTAGGAAGCTTGTCGGTAAGCATGGAGAGGAGGATTGTTTGTGATTAACTTAAAGCAAGGATAAAGCCAGGCCTTTATTAAGTACATACTACAATCTGCACAACATTTGCAATCAACTAGGAAAGGCCCTGGAAGGGGAGGTAAACTCATAGAGTGCTAGATAGCTGGCAAAAAAAAAAAAAAAAAAGAAAGAAAGAAAGAAAAAGAAAAACATCTACTTTCCATGAATGGCTCAGTTTTGTGAAGGAAGAGTGGAAATGAATTAGAATTCTCTAAATATTGAGATTCAATTGCCATAATATGCTTAGGGGCATTATTGTGGAATTGAGTGCCTGGAGGCAGATGACAGATTTGACCCAATGCCCTTATCCAGGAATCCTCCAACTCCAATCTAATGAACACATACTCGTAATTATTTCTCAAATAGTTTTTATCTAATTTTAAAGTGGATAATTTATACCACTTGTATAAAAATGCATTAAGTTTCATTAAAATATTCAGCATTAGTAGAACTTTGAGCAGAATACATTTCTTATGGTTTCACAAAGTCATACATATTTATAATATTAAAACTCTTCAGTTGCTTTAATAATAGAATCTCTACCCCATAGATCTGAATACTAATTTTAATATGCTCCTATAGAAGAAAGCTATGTGCATACACACAAAAAATGCATTTGCATTTTATACTTTCTTGTTTTTGTGCTTATTTCTTTTTTATTACGCTTTCTCTTAATTAAACTTTGCTTTTCAGCAAAAAGCTTGTTTTTCCCCTTTTCTTCACTCTTATCTTTTTTTTTTTCTAAGTTAAAAATACAAGCGCTTGGAAGGTATTTACCACATTCTGTTAAGGAAGTCAAGGAAGGATCTCATCTTATCCTTCCGGCGTGTTCTGCATTATTTCGGCTGGTTTTGTTTCAGTTCAAGGCTTTGCCTAATGGGTCATTCATTTTTGAGAATATAAGCCTTAGGGGCAAAGAATCACAGATGCTGATGCATTGCTAGTCTCTTGTGGCAAATCTAAAAAGGGAAGTGTCAGAACATCAAACTGGGAGAGGTGGTTTTTGGTGCATGATGCCTCCCACAACTCAGTCATCTCAGAGAGCATCACGAAGCGATGAATTAAATAGTCATAATCGATGGCTCTAATCAAATGGAGCTGTGATCTATCTACCATCTACCCATCCATCTTCAGAATCCATATCTAAAGTGGCTGATGCACGGAACTGCCGAAAGTGGGCAAGTATACACTCATAATAGCTCCCGTCAGCCTGGAAATCAGAGCTATTGAGAGAGGAAGTCTGTGCCAACACACAGGAGCTACAGCTTTTTCTTTTCTCAAAGTGCAGTGAAATCTTTAAGTCTTCTGATTCACATCTGTACAGTGCCAATGAGAATGTAGTGCGAGATTTAAAGTATGCTTCTAAAACAACCTATAAACTAATACCAAGATCCTGTTATTCCTGGATTCCTCCAAGGAATCCAGACACTGAGAAACATTAAACTAATCTTCCATGGGCTTGTGAAGTCACAGACAGGAGTCTGAAAGAGTAACACTTCAACCTAGGAAGCTTGAGTTCATGAGCTCCGTATAGTTATTCTTAAGCTGATTTAACATTAAGCAATTGTTAAGTCAGGCAGTGACCTGGGTTTTAAAAACTAAGGCAGGCTTGGAGATTTCACTCTAAGTTTAAATTTGGACTTCCTCGCGGGTTAAATTTGTAGTGTGGGCTATCATGTTGACACCAATGAAGTGAGGTCTGGTCAAGCAGACAACGGCCTGGGAATCCAGTGAAACAAGGTGCACATCAACATTTGACTGAATTACTTACACCCTCTGAGCCTCTGTCTTCCGTTATATAAAATGTGGATAATATTTGCCAACATATGTTAACGTGGATTTTTTTTTTTAGACTTGGTTAATGCTAAGGCCCCAGGATCATAGAGGTCAACTACTCCTAGCTTTCAAAGTGAGCTCCTGAAACATCTAGATGGAACTTGCACAGCAGTGATGAAACCCAGTTCTGCAGTATGTCTGCCCTTGTGAAATTTTTACCAATGACTCAAGGGTATAAAAGGATTCAAGTTGGCCACCCCAGGGGGAGTTGGAGATTAAAGGAAGGATTTTCTTGGAGAAAGTTGTTAATATGAGAGGATTTCCTCCACTCCCATGGAGAGTAGCAAGGAACACTTTAGTTTTACCTCAAGGTTAGTGAAAACAGTTTCAAGGAGACTACACAGTGGGCATAATATATGTGCCTTACAGTTTCGGGGAATACTATGGACAGGCATCTGGTTCCTACCTGACAAATCAAAAGTACAAAAGGTTGTAGCTGGAGTTGTTCAGGAAGCTAAGGCTTGCCTTTTAGAACCCAACCAAGAAGGCCACTTAAAGGGGTGAAAAGACCAGTGAAGACATCAGGATATATATACTGAATACCTAGATATGAGGAAGGAATGATAAGTACCAACTAAAGCAGAAGTATTTCCCCACTTTCAATGAATTACAAGTGGTAACTTCCTAAGTTAGAGGGACTCAGAAGTGCCCACGAAAGTGACTGGTGAAAAAGAACATAAACTTTAAGCATCTACTATGACCCAAAGAAGCCGACACCAGATGGACACCTGGCCAGGCATGTTAAGCCCTTTCTGATTTCCTCAACCCCTTCATTTTTTAATGATGGAGATGGCCTGAGTCAGCCAATTGAGTAAACTTTAGACTGGAAATTAGAGAAGATATGGGCCATTTTCACTTCTCCTCATGCTGGGAAGCTATTTTAATGTGAAAAGTTTGAAGTTTGTGATTATGACACTGAATTTGACGTACATGAGACCATAGTATGACTAAAAGTAATCAGACTTCCAAAAAATCCATAAATGACAAGGAAACTTGTGGGGCCAGCTCTAGGCTTCTCATCCAGAGGCTGGAAAAGAACCAGCCATTCAGAATGTGTTTGAAGGGCCACTGTGGGAAAAGAATAAATTTGTTCTATTATCCCCCATATGTCCTGCCTGATCAGTATACCAATTTCATTGCATTTCTTCTTCTGAGCTGTTATAAGGACAAAGTGAAATAATACATGTAAAAGCACAGTAGCCCTATGAAGTGCAGGGTAACAAAACAGTTGAGTCAGGACAGCTGCTTATCACAGCTAAGATCCCATTATTGTGGGCTGCTTCAGTAACAAACATTTTTGCATGAATCTTTTGATACATATATAGAATCCAAAGAACACAACAGCTAATGTAAAGAACATACATACATACATACATACATACATACATACATAAAAGTTGGTCTAGGCTTTTTCATCCCAAACCTGTGGAAGGGCTTTGGGAATTAGTGAATGGTGCTTGCAACTGGGTTCAAGAAAAGGAAGGTCTGGGGTGCCTGGGTGGCTCAGTCGGTTGAGCGTCCGACTTCGGCTCAGGTCATGATCTCACAGCTCGTGAGTTCAAGCCCCGCGTCAGGCTCTGTGCTGAGAGCTCAGAGCCCTGGAGCCTGCTTCAGATTCTGTGCCTCCCTCTCTCTCTGCCCCAACCCACTTGCACTCTGTCTCTGTCTCTCTCAAAAATAAACATTAAAAAAAATAAAAACATTAAAAAAAAAAAGGAAGGTCTGTATCTTCCGTGGTGTAACAAGGGAGGGTGGGAGTAGTCTAGTCTGGTGGGGATACACGTTATCACTCTTGTTATTCAGAACTGCTGGCCAGAGTAAAGAAGCTGACTGACTTTTTAAGGAAGATTATTGTTCCTACATTTTCAACACACGGTGCACTTTCTTACTGCCTGCACTTGGGATGGAGCACTCTCATTTCTTCTCCCTCCTCTACCTTGGTATGCCGTTGCAGCAGACCATTGATTTCCTCTACTGTTCTAGTCCAAGAGATGAAATATTTTTAGTGACATCAACTGGGTGTGGAGACAATATCTGCCAAACTTTTGTTAACCCACCATTTGCTAGAACTGATTCTAGCATCTATGCTCGTTGAGCAAGTCTCCCCTGCTCTTCATTGGTCCATGTATATCTCTACACTGTCAACATAAATCTGCATTGGTGAAGATGGTCTTTCCAAACTGAGAAAAGCTGTTCTCAACCAAGAGCATACAGTTAGCTACAAACAAGGGCTTGGGTTACTTTTATGGGGGTGAGAAACCTTCCATGGAAAACATTTAAGCCCAACAATATGGCAGATATCAGGACAGTGGCAAAGAAGAGTCCAGAGAGTAAAACTTTTTTTTTTTTAATAAACTTTTCACAACTAGATGCATCATTATCGCACTATCTGGCAGCATACAAAATGGCCATATGCATTCAAGTCCAGGAGAGGTCATCCATAGAAGTGGACTGAGAAAGGGGAAATTGGGTGGCGGAAAAGAACATGGACTGTGGTAAGCATGAATATCTAAGTGTGAATTTTGGTACTGCTACTTAGTACCCCCATAAAATCATGCTAACTAACTCACTTCTCTGATCAGTTTTCTTACCATTACAATGGTGAGGCCAATGCCTGTCTTGCAGCTTAGTACCCAATGATAGAACACGGGTTGATAGCAAAACAACCAACACAACACCTGGCATTCTCCTAATTAAATACATATAACAAGCTTCAGGATCATATTTGGCACAAAGCAGGCACTCAGAAATGCTCTCTCTCCCACTTTTTCTGTAGAGTATATAATATATTGGATGGGATATAAAAGCATGACATCTGCAGGCAATGCTTCATGAAGGAAAAAGCTTACATGTGTAAACAGTTTTTCATGGCCAAGTAGAAAATGCATGTACTTTGAAATTATCATTTAGTATTTCAATCACCTTGAGTAAATTAATCTATGTTGGTATTGTTTTTTTTTTTCTTCATCTTCAAAGCAAAAGGTAAAAATAGAGTTTTTTCACAAAATTAAATGATCTATATAAAAGTATTTAACACAGTGGTTGGCAGAAAGTTCTCAGTGCAAGCTTTCCTTTCCTTCCCTTTCTTAGCTGGATAAGGAGGCTGGAAACAGAATAATCATTGAAGCACAACATTATGTATAAATATATGTAAATAAATATCAATACGATTATCACTTGATCCATTGATCTACCTTAATTCTTCTTGGTATATTATTAACCAAATTTAAAAACTTGAGAATGAAAAAAGGATCAAGCATATCAAGCAGATATGTCCACAGGGAAAATAACAGTCCAAGAGAGATAAAGTCCTGAGTAAGACACACAGTATCAAAGCTATTTTCATTAGTTCTTCACAAAAATAAAAGACATCACACTGGCTATATCAGAATTGTAAATCACTGATGTAGTAAAATCCTTCCGCAATACATATGCTGACACTGACTTAAAATGGCCCTCTTCTATTAATGCTGAGTCATCATCAAACTATTCAGAGTTCAGGATGGAGGTGGGGTGGTGGTCTGTGGATAATCTCACAATTGGACATTTCTGGGTGGTGAGCAAGCTGGTCCAGTTCACACTTTCTAAGAACAGAGAATTGCTATTATCATGGAAATTTGCCCTATAGAGATGAAGGGGGAAAAAGATGTTATCTTTGGCTGGAGTTGGTCACTGAGGAGGCTAAATTCAAACAGAAAGCCCATAGATCTGCTTCAAATGCGCTTTAGAACTGAATTAGAATCACTGTGATTTCTTCCAAGTTAACCACACTTCAGTCCAATTTGGCTAACTCCACTGGTCACTTATAAAATAATCTTCCTTAGAAAAGAAAAATAGTGAAAGGCTTTCAAAAAGCATACACAAGGAAATCTTTATGACTGTATATAATACATTAATCTAGTTCTATTAAGAACAGTCCTTAGTGGGGCGCTTGGGTGGCTCAGTCGGTTAAGCGTCTGACTTCAGCTCAGGTCACGATCTCGCGGTCCGTGAGTTCGAGCCCTGCGTCGGGCTCTGGGCTGATGGCTCAGAGCCTGGAGCCTGGAGCCTGCTTCCGATTCTGTGTCTCCCTCTCTCTCTCGCCCCTCCCCCGTTCATGCTCTGTCTCTCTCTGTCTCAAAAATAAATAAACGTTAAAAAAAAAAAATTTTAAGAACAGTCCTTAGAGTTACTTCTCAAAGATATGTACTGAATCACTGACAAGATTTTTTGTTTGTTTCTCACGACTGTTCTCCAATTGAGACATCTTTTTTCTAGAAGAACGGTGTTGAAAACATGCAGAAACTAAGGTTTACCTCTTTTCTCTGGTTCATCAAATTAGCTTAGATGTGACCTTCCTAGAATGGAGAAATAGGAACTTTCTAATATTTATAATACATACATATTTCTTCAGACTTTAGCAGTCTCAGAGTTTAGAATGGGGAAAATATTTGGTTCTTTATTCACATTCAAACTAGAATTTTAAAAAAAGCTTTTAAGTCTTTGTACTATGTGTAACAGGAAAAAAAAAAAACTATTGGAGAAATAATTACACATCCTCAATCTGTTTCTAACAAATAGATCCTGCTATCCAGAGAAGAATCTTTAGTTAAGAACAATCAATATAATGTACATTGTGGAAAATAATTAGTTGATTGTGAATATAAAGTGCATTGTGGGAAAAAAATTAACTGGTTGATGTTGAATTTAAAACTAAAGAAGTTGAGGCAGTTAACTTGCCTTGAATAAGAAATGGTGAGTTCTGGAAGGACTTAGAATGAATAGTGGCAGGAGTAAGGTTGAATGGACAAGTCGGGGGTGAGGTTGCAAAGAAACAAAGGTTTGGTGGCTTTTGAGTAAGAGGAGAGACCATTAAAATGATGTTGTTTGAAAATTTTTCCATTGTTGAGAAGGTAAAATATTATGAGTTAAATAATATAACCCCTATTGTCTTTCTCCTCTATGAAATCTTTAGTAAAATACCTTTTTTTTTTTTTTTTTTTTTGCTCTAGTGCCTAACAGAGTATATTTTCTTTGAATAGAAGTGCTGAGCCTTATTCCAACATTGGGGCAGAATTCTTATGGAAGGACCACATTTATTTGAATATTACATGGATAATCACTGGAAAAGAATACTCAATTCTGACTAAAATCAGGAACTATGTTCAAGTGGGAAAGTTAAGAAGTATTTCAGTGATTTCAGTTGAAATTCTAATATTTCATTTGGAATTCCAATATAATAATTGGATAATTACTTAATACATCTATTCAATTATCAATTTATCCATGTATATTGAGCCTCTGTTATGTACTGAGCATTAGGATACATAGTTGAAGCAGAGATTGCTTTTAAAGCTGAAGACACATCTTGAGACGTGCATAGTTAATAAATTTCAAAATACTTTTAAAATCAATCTCCCTATGATAGGTAGTCTCAACGTTTGCCAATAGAAATCACCAATTTTTTTTTCTCTCTCTCACAATCAAATTCCAAGACCTCTGAACTCTTTCCTAATATCAACAATGTAGGCCTTTCATTGTAACCCTCTCATTGTGAAATGCTTCACTGCTAAGAGCAAAGGGAAGCTTTCAAGAGGCAGTGGTATTTGGCATGGGTAATGAAGTAAGAATTGCCAGGCAGAGAAAAAGGGAGCGATGTTCCTGCCAGAGGGCACATCAGGTACAAAAATTCTGATTACTGATGAACATGGACTGTTTGAGTGTGTGGCTGCAGTCTATAGATAGGGGATGGGGAGAAGGAGGTGAGGCTAAGTCTATGGACTAGGGTTAGATGCTTAATACCCTTGTGTGACAAACCAAAGAAATATTACTTCATCTTGTGGACCAGAAGGAGCCAGTAAAAGTCTCTAAACAGGAAAAGAACATGATCAGATTGTTTACTGCAAAGGTTACTGGCAAAGAATGGATAAAAGAGGGTGCATCCAGTGACTGAGACTTAATAGAGAAGTTTCTGAAATAGTCCAGATGGTCTATTTACTATAGACAAGAGCTGCTGTAGTAGGAAATAAATTAAAGGCACACTGAAGATGAAGAATTAATAATAACTGAATGATTGGAATTGGAGGATGGGGCAGAAGTTGCAGAGAATGGCTAGAGCTTTCTAGGTTGGGTAGCAGGGCAAGGAGAGATGTCCGTAGAGGAAGAGAGTTTACACACAGTGGATGACAAGACAAGGGTCCCATAACAAAATACAGTCTGTACCCACTGCTTCTGAGGTAGTTCTAGTATAAATGCTCTACTCTTCAAATTCCAAGAAAAACTTATCTTTAAAATATACGATTTCTAAAATCAAACACTGGTTGCAGCTAGAAGAAAAAAAAAAGAGTAGCTTTCCTAACTGGCAAAATTCATTTTCTAAGAAAAACAGAATCACTAAAAACTTTAAGTGATAGAGTAAAAAAAAAAAAAAAAAACAAAAACCAAAGGATAATAACTAACAAAAAAACAAGACTAAATTTGCTTCAATTAAACAAATGGATTTATAAAATCAAGTCTTAATAATATATAATAATGTTCTTATACCATGACTCAAATATTTATATACTGCTTACTCTAAAATATTGATAATTCCCTATATTTTAAAATAAAAGGTAGAAAAAATAGTTTTTATTCTCAATATACAGTGTGTATACTACACTGAACACCAAGGGTATGTTAGATAATATTGTTGAGCTGTAAAAAAAAAAAAAATACTCCTGGTGTTTTCCACGAAAGTTTTGTATCATCCAAGTAGGTTTTGCTTCTAAAGTCAAGAAAAAGATCTCATTTCCCATAACATAAAACTAAAGTAGAATATTCATTCCATTTTTAAATGAGTCACTGAAAATCAAGTAAGTATAACAATTATTATTCTGGTTCAAGGTCAATTAGCATTCTGGTCCTACTAAAAAACAGTCCGTTCTTAATCATGAGACCTCAGAGCGGTTTGGAGACAATTACTGAGCACCAATTGTTTGGAAAATGGCTGTGAGAATTCACAACCAGCTATATGGCAGCAAGGGTAGGAGGTTAGGGAGTGGGGGGTACGCTGAAGCCACCATTTGTTTGTTTGTTTGTTTTTTGGGGGGGCGCAGTGCATGGGCACTTTGCATGGCAACTGACCACATGGTGAATAACAAATAATTTAACTCCTTTCCTTCCAAAAAAATTTAGTCCTTTCCAAATTTTGGCCTGTTAGCCTTATAAAGCTATCAAAAGCATTGCTCTTATTATCAGACTCTTGGCCAGGAATCAGTTTGGAATCTGCAAATGCCCTCAAGGGAAACTGAGTGACCCCAGAGATAGGCTTATGTCTCTCCAATTTTTGTCTTTTATATATTTCTTCACTCCTTTGTTTGCTCTCAAATGCCTTCGAGCCAATTTTTTTAACCTATTTTGTCCAACCTTTCTAGGGGAATTTGTCCTAGGTACCAGGAACAGAATTTTAGGGTTTTAAAGATATTTTTCTGCCTTTACTATATTGGCTTTCCTTCCCCCATAACTATTCTTTCTGAAAATTCCTAAAGACTTGGATTAAATAAGTCACATGTCCTTTCTAGAAGCATTTTACGTTATCAACATGCTTTTCATCTGTCCATTATCTTTAGTTTTGTATCTTATGTTTTGCCATCATCGAAGATAAAAGGACTAAGGATTCCCACTTTGAGGACTTGATCTACATAGTGTTTATGCTAAGAGGATATTAAAAATCTCCCAATTTTAAGAACATCTCAGTTTATTCAAAAACCCACAGCTGGAGGAACATGTCTAGAGGGATGTTCTGAGTTGAACATCAGGAACCCACGGTCTGCAAGTTCTCTGTTCTCCTGATTGGTTAGCCTGTTGAGCACAGCTGGCTTGTCAGATCCCACATGTCCTCATACTAGCTGGACCTTCCTAGCTGGATACACAGGAACAGACTGCCAGCCATTAGCTGATACACATAATCTGATCACTTCTTCGTTTACATATGCCTCTATCCAGTTATAACATGAATACACTTTTGAGTAGTGATTAATCATATTTTAATATTGTATAGAAAATTCCACACTGCACTTGTACACCATAAAATTTTAAAATTGCAAAACGGCACAGTTGGTTTGGCTAATGTAAGGCTTTTCCTAATAAAAACTTCCACTGGTAATCTTCCAACATGTACTAACTACCAGTGACTATTCAGTAAAGCACTCTACCACTATCCAGAGTGAATACGCACCAGTCCCACTACCACTGAAATCTTGGAAAAAATCCATCTATACTCTGTTCTATAAATGTCTACTGAGAACCTACTAGAATGATATATACTCAAAAAGACTAATATGAAAGTTAAGGTTGATGAGTCTACGACCAAAAAGCCAAATATCCCATATGGAATAAAACCTAGCAAGCCAGAGTGTCGGGAGGCAAAGTGGCTACAGCACAGAAAGTAAAAGTATAGAATTGGCAAGGCTGGAGAATATATTACTAATAAGACACATTTCCCAGCAAACTTTGTAGTCTGGGTAGACTATAAATAATGTGTGATCACAGAAATTCTCAGAGAGTGAACCTTTTGCTTCTAAGTAGAAGTGTGTGTTTGGGGAAAGGGGGGGGGTGCTAAATTTCAAGTCAAATGATTCCATTCTGCCACCAAGGATTAGTATGACCTTGGAAGGATACCCAGACTCTAGGAGTTTCAACCTCCTCAGCTATATATTGAGGATTTAAAGGATCGCCAAGATATTTCCCAGCACGAATATTTTATGATGTCATTCTCTTGAGTCCTTCTGCGATGAGAAAGAGTAGTCAAGGTAAAAGTCAGATGACTTCAAAAAGGGGTTGAAAGCAGAAACAGCCTAAGCAAAAAGGCAGTAATCTATATGATGGGACCGGAGAGGAGTGGCAAGACTCCGCCTACGATGTGGGACCCTCCCTGGTGTCATGCCTCCCTCTCACCTGCAATAAATCCTACAGCACTACTGTGCAAGAACTGTGCAAGATTCTCTTGATGTTGATAGAAGAGGCAGTATTTTCAAGAGCACTTACTGCAGGTGTTATTTTAGTCCTCCCTTTTGGTCACTGAAACGTACAAGGTATCAACTTTTATTTTTTTGTTACTCCTTGACTATTCTTGTTGGCTTTTGTATATGCATCTCTAAGGGATATTCCCCAGATTATCTGTGCTTGATTTACACTTATGACATTACTTTTGAAGGGACATCTGAGCGATTCATGAGTTAATAATACATTGTTTTTGACTCCTACCTATAGCATTTAATTACTCATTATAACCCACTCTTCTATGTAAGAGAGTAATTAGATAAACAAGGCATAAATATAATAAGTTGATGGGAAAAAGTAGACTTTTTCAGAAATAAGTTAATCATTTGTGATACCTTTAATAAGGTTAGGTGAGTAGGTTAAATTGATTTTACCTTATTGAAAAATTTCCATTTTGCAAAGTAAAGTAATATCTGTGGTTAAAAAAAAAACACATTATGTACCCTCCATAGAGCATCTCCCTTTGTTGAACCTCTTCAGGCTTCCCCTGGCCATTAGTACAGGTTTATGCACACAAGGGAGACAAAGCAAGGCCCTGCAATACTCACTGATGGGCTAATAAGCATCTAGTGCATGGAGGGAAGAGGCCCTGAGGGCAAGAAAAACATCTCAAGAAAGTAGTCTTCTTGGCCACATTTTCTAAAGCAGCAAGTAATGGAGAAACGAGCTAGGCTAAATAATGTATACTTTTAACAAGTTAAAAATGTATTCATGTGGAATCTTAACAGAAGTATATGAGTTACTTCGCAGTAAATAATCAGCTAAATTGTTTAAAAAAATAAAATGTCAATGAGAAACTAATCTAGAATGCATGATTGCCATCGCTAAAAGGCAACAAGGGTAGGAACACAGCGGTAGAGATGCCAAAACGAGGGGTAACAATGTGCCCTTCGTTTTGGTACGAGGAGGTTGCCACTACTTACTAGTTGTAGCTTAATATTTCTGTGCCTCGGTTTATGCTTTTACAAAATGAGGTTAATAATAGCACCTGAATGTTTAAAGAAATTATGAGTCTTGATTAATGCACAGGAAGCTCTTAAAACAGCACCACGCACACTGTGTCAATTTCAAGTGTTAGCTAATATAACTGCCGCTGCTACTGCTGCTGCTGATGTTGTTATTATAGACATCATAATTATCTTGGTAAAGAACTGAAGAAGATGTGCTATAATTGAGAAATTCAGTATATGATATTTTGGCTATAGCCTTTATAGAAAAGATGACAACACTGAAACAAGTTAACTGGGATGAGTTTAACAGAGGGGATTTTAACGAAGTCAAGGACGGTATTAAAGAAGAAACCAGCAAGAGATGGCATGTTAGCCCAGGGCTAGCAACATTAGGGAGACTTTACCACTTGCTGAAAAAGGACAGGAAGGAGACATCATATATACTGGAACCCAGAATAAGTAGCTATAAAGGAGAAGGAAGGGATTGCATGTCAGGAGCTATGGCCTTCAATAAAGAGATGGGGCCAGGCCATACCAACCTGACAGGGAGGAATTCAGAGGAGTAAATACCATAATCATGCATTTTTTTTCCATCCTCCAGATTCATATCGGTGCTTCCCTTGGCCACATCCAACTTGACGTCAAAGGGCAAGGGGTTTCTTTAATGCTGTCTATAAAAAATGATCTTCCCAAGCACAAAGAAAGGTAACGAAGGATGAACTTCCCAGTCAGCACAACTGACTGGACAAAAGGAAATCAAAGATGAACATAGAGGTCATTTTGAAGGTCTTATTCTGCCTCTGACTAGGGATTAAGTCTAGGCAAAAAAGTGGACTGCCATATACAGAAAAAATGCTGGGGGGATAATAGATTCTGAGTCCTGGCTTCCCCCCAAAATAAAAACAAATAATATTTTCTAATAAATGGCATCAATTAAAATTGTACTCTTCAAAAAAATTCAATTAGTCCACGTTTAGAGTTCACACTCTGGGTAAAGCCTTGCATTTACAACCCAGGCTCCCTCTTTTTAGCACAGTGCTTCACTCCTGTTTACAGTTTAATACTTCTGGATGGACAGTCGACTTCACCGGGTTTTAATATTTTCAATCACCACCATGAAAGAAAAGTCCAAAGTGATGATGAGGATTAAGACAGAAGAGGGACAGGGGTGCCTGGTGGCTCAGTCAGTTAAGCGACCGACTCTTGATTTCAACTCAGGTCATGATTTCACTGTTCATGAGTCTGAGTCCCACATCGGGCTCTGCACTAGAATTCAGAGAGTCTGCTTGGTATTCTTTTTCTCTCCCTATCTCTGCTCCTCCCGCACTCTCCCTTACTCAAAATAAATAAATGAATGTTTTTAAAGACTTTAAAAGAGAGAGAGAGAGGAGGGGTAAAGACCTATCTGGACCGTAGGGAGGGGCACCAAAAGGTGGTTGTAAAAAGTCACCTCACCTACTTCACAGTTTGAGTATGACCACTTTATTTCCACCCTAAAAGAAAAAAAAAAATCCCTTTGGTATAAATTTACTACAAGTTAGGCAACTCATGAGGTAAAACAGACATTAGCTGTGTCAGTGATTTCTCCATGTCTCACCAGGTCAAACAGAGCTAGAATAGAGTGCCAGGGAAGTGCTCTAAAGAGAGAATGGACTTTAGTCCCATTTGTATTGGTGCCTTCTTTCCTCTATCCTAAATATATTTAAATATGTTAAATGTATAGAATCTATCATATTATTCTCTAAGACAAACATGTTTCCATGTATCTGTATTTTTTCTGATTTAAAAATTATTTCTACTTTCACTTAGATTACTACTCTTGCTTTTCTTATTTTTTTCCATCCATCTTACTTTTTTTTTTCACTCTTTACTTCATTGATGTCCATTCCTTAATTAGAAATGACAACACATAATGCTCTAAAGCTCCCTATAAACCTTTTCGTTGGATATATCTCATGAGTATTTACATATGGGGCATTCATTATTGCTATTACTAAAGTCTGTTGAGCTCTGAATTTTTATTTCCAATTTCACTCAGAGTTGGGTTAGGGAAATACAGGCAGTTTTAACTCCTAAGTGGTTGGATTTCTTCTTATTTTCTTTTTTAATGTAGTTTTGTGTGTGTGTGTGTGTTTTTTTTTTTTTTTTAACTGTTAGTCTTATTCCATTTTGGCCATAGAATGAGGTCTATATCTGCTTTTCAGTTTACAAATATTTGATCCCAGGATCTCTTTATACTCTGAAATATCATAGAAGATTTTAAAGATATTTTATTTATATTGGTTATATCCATCAATTATTACTGAATTAGAAAGTAAAACAGAAAAATAAGAATAATAATCTTACTGTATGTTGGATGCTAATATAACACATTTCAGGGGGACTGTATTTTGTTTGGCATGATAAAAAAAAGAGGAAGTATAGCATTTGTTTGTAGTTCTGCAAATTTTTTAAATGTCAAATCCAATAGAATACAGGTGGAATCTCCTATATGCTTCTACTTTTAATCTATTGTGAATTTTGACTATTAGACTGAAGTATATGAAGAAAATATAACTTTGTGCAGTTACTTTGCTGGAAAGGGAGGAGAGTCTTAATAGACTTCTCAGATGATTGTGGATATTTTTATTTTCTAATATATCAAAAATTGGCAAGTTATCTTAGAGACAAATTTCTTAAAGGTAAGTTACAATGTGTGCAATGTGGGGATCTGAAACTAGATCAACTAATTTTTCACACTCTAATCCGTTAAAATCCATGGGTCTATCTTGCACTTCAAATGCATGATTTGTAACATCACTTAAAAAAAATACTGGCTCAGTGAGTTATTTATTTTTTATTTATAAAATTTTTAAAAATCACATTCATTAATACCATCACCAATTTCATCAGAAAAGTCTGGGAAGTTGTCAAGTGTACAGTGGGGAGTACAAGTTTTCTGAAATTCTGATGTTTACTTACAAACTTGAAATTTACTTTGGCAAAAAAACACATCAGATTTGTTTTATTCATTTTCAATAAAATGCCTGCCAAATACTCAAATCCTGAAATTTAGCATTTACTGTTAATTTTTCAAGCATAAATTGTATTCTACCAAAAAAAAAAAAAAGAATTAAGGATAGTTCAGCTTGCAACTCAAACTACCACACAGTCCTTTTCCTGAGACAACCGTCATTCTTTGGTATACAATATAAGCTCCTTATAAATATGCTCAATTTCATCACACAGAATATTACAAAAGCATGTTCTTAAGGGTTGAGTTAATCAAATTAATAATTTTTACTGTTTCACCTAATACACTCTTAAATAAAATTAGTATTTGTTTTCCTTTGAGTACATGGTGGCAAAGAACACAATGACTAGTACAGTTTGGTGCCACTGCCTTGATCTATTTAATTTGCCACCACTTTTATACACTGTTGCTGTACCATCAGTGTAAATGTCCACAAAGTGAAAAAGATAAACACCACCTCACTATTACTGTGAACATCTTGGATGCTCTAAGAGTGGTTAGGAATGCCCATGGATCCAGAGACTACACTGTTTAATAATGTTTAAATAATTAAGTATATTCCCAAAGTGTAGGGTAGAGAGTTCACGTATCTATCAACAAATTCAACTGTACTCATCTAAAAATCCTAATTATTTCTTTATTTTGTAATATTTGATGTGTCATGGATCTAGTAGTATTTATAATTTCCACTACTGTTATTTCTGACATATTTCCTTTTATTTAGATCAACCTCACTGGTATTATGTCCTCTGCTTTTATCTCTGAAAGCAAATTCCTTCAACTCTATATTACCGTACAAATCAGTGTTCATTCTCCAAACAAATGTACTACAGATTTTCCATTTACCAAAAGAATCTGACCCTTCTCATCACACTTAATTAGTACTTATTGAAATTCTGCTTTATATGATACTCTACCAACCTCACCCTAAGCCTCATCATTAATGGAGCTCATATATATACATATATATATATATATATATATGATATAACATGTATAACATATATATGATATAACTTATAAATGTGTATAAATATGTATATACACATACATATAAATGTGCATATATATATATATTAACTCAATCATTTACTTGTGACTTTTCTATGTCACACTTAAAAACCTACTTCTTTAATTATAAAAATTAAAAATTATACATTATTTAATAACACATACTTAATTTTACACATATCTACTAGGTTCTCTTGGTGTAAAAAGAGGAAATAAATACAGTTTTCCTTTCTTCTAACATATCACCTGGTTTGTACAGGTATAATCTGAGATATTTAGGAACATTATTTTGTTGTTACCATATTTAATATTTAATATTCTATTTAAATATTGTATTCAAAGGATTATTTGTGGCATACCATTATCTATATACAATTCTATGAAATGTATTCAATTCTCACTATATTTGCTTCTATGCCATGGCTTTCTTATTTGGTAGTTCTCTATACTGTTTTATTAATCATCTGCCTAAATAAGTCCTTGTGCATTTTCTTAATGGAAAGGAACACAGGCTCTATATTTATATAGCTGTATGCCTGATTTTTTTATGTTCTTGTATGTTAATGTCAACCTTAATGATAAAAGGATATCTTTGCCTTCCTCATTATTTTTTCAAAGATTTACAGATATTAGTCTACTTTTCCTGACCTTGAATGTTGAAGAGAATTTTGAGACCCTAACTGATATTCATTCTTTTGCAGATAACTGATTTTCTCTATGAACTTACAGGAAATCTTTTTCTTTTTTTAACATTTCAAATACAACTAGGGAATGTTATTTTTCTCCTTATATTAGTCTTGCCTATACATAATAATCTTTCAGAGTCCTTTGGACTTACAACTTAAGATCTTTTTTCAGTCTTTACTTGTATCATTTCGCTGATCATTGCTTCTGTTCTATTTACTCTAACCACCTCTTTAGAAATTCTGATGATCTGGGTATTGAATTTCCGTTATCTACCCTCTATAACTAGTAATTTTCTCACTCATTTTTATTATTTCTATAACCCCCAACTCTGCACTTCCAGAGCGCATATCAAGCTTTTTCTTCCCACATCACTCACAGGAATTTCTCTAGTACACATTCTTGTCTTTGCTACTTATAATGATGTGTCAAATTTCTGCAAGGCACTACCTCTGTCCTTATAGTTTCATTTTATACAGCTCATCCCCTTTTTCCTGTGATCTGTCATCCTACCATGGTACCACTGTACGCATTTTCATACCAGTTATTTTTTTCTTAATTTCTCTAAGAAACACAGTAGTTGTTGCAAAATGTGTTAACTCTTCCTAAAAGTTTAAAAATTACTTAATGGCGTATTTGTGCTTGAACCAACTATCTAGAGCCACCATCATAGGTTGGTACATGCATATAAAAATAGATGTGTAAAAAAATCAATAACTTCCCTCATCTGATTACATATTAAATATATAGATAAAACAAAGCATATAAAATTTGTAACATGTAGGACTAAAGCTAATAAGAAACATATCTATATGAATACATTTATGTATGTCAGAAAGCAATATACAGAAAGAAAATTAAAAATTTAGACATACTATGATTCTGGATGGGAAAGTAGAAGAGTTAAGATATGTCAGTTCTCTGTTAACCTATAAATTGATGAAATCATAATAAAAATTCCAATAGGCTTTTACATATGAAAATAGTCATGGAATGTTATAATGCACTAATAGTAAGGAGAAACTTTGCCCAACAGATATTTAAAGTAATTTTAAACCTGCACAAAATTAAGTCATGATGGTACTGACAGATCAACAGATTAACCATCAGAAGCTAAAAGAAGAGCTATAAAAATGGAATTTCAAATCAGTCAGTCAAGATTCAGCTTCAGCATCAATTGGAATTCCAGTATAAACTCTGGGAAATAGGAATTTAAAACCAATAAATAAATAGGAATTTAAAACCAATAAATAAATAGGAATTTAAATAGGAATTTAAAAACCAATAAATATATATATAGTATAATACATATATATTTCACAGTATAATATACATGTATGTATTATAAATATATACAAAAAGTATAAAGCAAAATTGACTGAATTGAATTTTTAATGTAAGATACGGGCAAAAATAAGTATATCAGAACAAAATAAATATGAATATATGTATAAACTCCAGTAAGAGTGAGCTATACCAAAGTGCAATTGACTAAGAAGGACTTAATATTCCCCTCCTCTGGACTAAACTTTAGACAGGCTTCTTCCTGATGATAGGTTCCTGACATCCTTTTCTTAGAGCATTTACTTTAAACAATTTGCGATTCTAATTTTTTCTCTGCTCCTGTGAGATATAAATATTTTACAGCACAGGATTTCTCACTGACCTGGGAGCCACTCCTTTGAAAGACAATCAAGAAAGATAGGATCCCCATCTTCCAGTCTCTGGAGAGGAGAATGAGCCTCACCTTGATAAGTGCCAATTCGCAAACACAGATGCAAAATCATAACGATCACCTGCTCACTGATGTCCCAATATTTTCCTATTAACTCGCTCCAGCATTTAAAAATCCTCCTGACTTCTGTGTGTAGCAGAGTTGAGTTCAATCTCTCCTGTTGCAATAGTTTCTCTGGCCTGACCTAACAACCTTAAATAAACTATTGCTTGCCTATTTAACTGAGCCAGAACAATTTTTCTTTTATACAACACACACATATGTGAGGTATAAAGACATTTTCAAAGACTGATATACATGAGTACATAAAAATAAATTTGAATTTTCCTAACAATTAAAAGTAATGATGGAGTTGCTATTTTCACTGAAAGAGAAACATTGTCATGAAATATCACTACAGAGTAATAGGGAAAAATGGTTACAAAATAAAAGAACATGTAGAGCATAAATCTATTTTTGCTTGATTTAGTTTTTTTAGGTTTTATTTTTTTAAATAAGAGTAGTTATACACACACTTACAGACATACACAAATATACACAAAGATATACATCAATATGTTGACAGTATTTTCCTCCTTAGATAGTGGGATGATAGGTTAATGTTTATTTTCTTCCTTGTATTTTCTTAATTTTCTTATTTTTTTTCCTACAACATGTATTAATTTCACTAGGAAAAGAATAGATATGTCCATTATAGAAAAATATAAGGAGAGTTTGTCTGGAATGTTATGTTTTATTGTCTTTATACAGGAGAACTTTTCACCAAATCCATGTTAATTCCTGTTTTTTGTTGCTCGTTTGTTTGTTTACCCAGTCTCAAACAATGAAAAATATCTTGGCATTTTGCATGTTCTCAAGGCAAATGTTTTATGCTCCATATGTGTCACATCTCTATACTGAATTCCTACTCCAAGCCCATTTCTGTCTCCCTTGACCCTGACAAATATTTTAGACTCTTCCTCTGACATGAATTAACTGATATAATTTTTGATTACCAATTTAGTTATCCAGAAATTTGACCATCTGTAAATTTCAGTGAAGTCCCGAAAAGGAAATGTTCACTCTGTGGTTTGGCCTTGCATTTAGGAAAGCTTTTGACCCAAGCGCAGCTTCCTAAATATGCTTTTGTACTTGGACCTACTCCAGATTTTAGGTATTCAACTCTCTTCTCTGATGCTGTAATCTGAAACAGCTTCAGATAAGAGTCTAAGAGACTGGCAAAAACCATGGCCTCTCTCTATTTACTATGAGTTTCTATTTACTATGGCTTATGTTTGCCCCTGCCCAATCACTCTCAGACATTTAGATGCAAAAACCATAGAGAATTTGTTAAAAATGGACATTCTTAAACTTCAGACCAGAGCTTCTGTGTCAGAATAACTGGTAGAACCAGAGGATATTCATGACCAAGAGCTTTTGTTGTAGGTGATTCTGGGACCAAGTATTGAAAAAAAGCACCCTGAGAAATCACAATATACCCTATCCCCAAATCTACATTTACCCACGTATCTTTGTCCCATGGGATTAAGATATTTACAAATGTCTGCCAAATTCTCCTCATGAATGTCCCACAACACTGTATCATTAGCTCATGAAAGAGAAATTGTGAGTGGGCCCTTAGTATCATCTTTGAATCCCATTTTGTCCATCCTCTAGAGCTGAGAAATGATTAGAAGGAAGACCTCCTTGCAAAATTTCTAGCAACAAAATAGACTTTTCTGTTTTCTATTCTGTTCACCCTTGTTAGCCAATGCATGCGTCAATGAGTCATTAATAAGCTGAACATGAATTTAAATCTAATTCTAGCCCCCCCAAAAAGATTTGAAATTTTAAAAAGTTGATATTGGTTGATCCTGAGTGAAGTGTATCTTTTTCCAGTGGAAGATGCTGTTTATAATAATATCAAACTCTGTATGAATCAAAATACCTGGTATTCTTGTATTTATGAAAATTAAAAATCTAAAATAGTTCCTGTTTCATCTCTTACTTTTACAAATATCCCCTACTGCCAAATCTTATGTTAGCCAAATACTTACTACCCTTCACACATTGCACACCTACCACCATCTTTCACCTATTATACACCTTATACAGAAGTTCTATTTAAGCACTAAAAGAAAAAAGACTATCAAGATTTTCAAGACATAGGGCTCAATATCATCTTAACACCACATCCTGGGTGCTGGCAGATTCTGATGTTTCATTGTCTTGTCCAGGTAATGACATAAATGGGATTTCTAGAGCTCATCTGCTATGTCACCACAGTAAATAGGCCCTCTACTTATTATCACAGAGACAGCCACTGGATAAAAATGATGGGGATATTACTATAGATGACCGAGCAGGAAAGAGAGAAAATGAGACAGAGACTGATGCAAGAGACATTGTGAAACCAAAAGACAGACAGATTCAGAATCTATGGACTCTAATAATAAGGCAAAAAAAGGCAAAAAAAAAAAAAAAAAAAACAAAAAAAAAAAAACCAAAAAAAAACCAAAAAAACAAGCCCCAGGAATACTAACTGTCTTGGATCTTCCCTGGGTTTGGCAAAGGGCACATACAGTACAAACAAAGCAAGAAGCATGCAGTAAATGCAGGAGCCACAGTTACCCAAGTCTAAGAATGGTTTAATCACACAAAGGTTCAACATAGCATAAAAGCTTTAAACTTAGGTACAGTGTTGACTGAGAGGACTATAGCTGAAGTGTCTCCTTCAAATAGAACTGTTCAAAATAAAATAGGGAACCCTCTTGCACTGCTGGTGGGAATGCCAACTGGTACAGCCGCTCTGGAAAACAGTGTGAAGGTTCCTCAAAAAATTAAAAATAGATCTACCCTATGAGCCAGCAATAGCACGTCTAGGAATTTACCCAAGGGATACAGGAGTGCTGATGCATAAAGGCACTTGTACCCCAATGTTTATAGCAGCACTCTCAACAATAGCCAAATTATGGAAAGAGCCTAAATGTCCATCAACTGAGGAATGGATAAAGAAATTGTGGTTTATATACACAATGGAATATTACTTGGCAATGAGAAAAAATGAAATATGGCCTTTTGTAGCAACGTGGATGGAACTAGAGGGTGTTATGCTAAGTGAAATAAGTCATACGGAGAAAGATACCATATATGTTTTCACTCTTATGTGGATTCTGAGAAACTTAACAGAAGACCATGGGGCAGGGGAAGGAAAAAAAAAGTTAGAGATGGAGGGAACCATCCATCAGAGACTCTTAAAAACGGAGAATAAACTGAGGGTTGTTGGGGGGTGGGAGGGAGGGGAAAGTGGGTGATGGACATTGAGGAAGACACCTGTTGGGATGAGCACTGGGTGTTGTATGGAAACCAATTTGACAATAAATTTCATATTAAATTAATTAATTAATTAAGAATGGTTCTGACCCATAATTATGAGAGACTTTGCAAGGACTCTCTTCTGGTGCTTAATTTTAGGGAGGTATTTTGATAGTTTGTTTTTGCATAACACATTGCCCCAAAACATAAAGGCTTAAAACAGTAACTCCTTTTGCCTATTTGCTCACACTTGCAACTTGGGGTAGGCTTGGTGGGGAGAACTTGTCTTTGTCCCAGGAGGCTTTGCTCTGTTGGCTTTAAACTCTGGGGTCTGGCTGGGACTTCCCTAGTTGGACCATAGGTCCCAGACTTCAGTTCTTGCTATTGGCTGGGTTCCTCAGTACTCCTCCCTGAGCTTTGTGCAGACTTCCTCACAGCACGGAGGTCTGACATCAGTCTGACTTCTTATGTAGCAGCTAGCTACTCTCAGTGTGCAAAAAATAAACATTACCAGATCTTCTTAAGGTATAAAACTAGCAAATAGTTGCTTTCACCACGTTTTATTGGTGTGGTGGGGAAGCACATCTCAAGTCCAGCTCAGAATCGAAGGGAAGGGACCATATAGGCATGAATTCCCAGAGGCATAGTTCATTTGGGGAGTGCCCAAGTAACAGTCAACTACAGAGAGAAAAAGCTTCCTTTGTTCCCAAGAATATATGGCTGAATATTTAATTGTCTAAATAAACGTGTCTAAATTTTAAGCATTTCTTTACAAAGTCCTGTTTTGTAGTACTCAAGTCATGGAGGTAAATTTCTGATTGGATACTATCACACGTTTTCTGCAGAAAGAACATATCTAAAGGTTTGAGATTGCATTGTACAAGTCAACAACAGCGGTTAAAAAATTAGAGCAGTGGAAATTTAGGCAAGGTTCATTTAAAATTTCATTCACAAGCCTCTCAGAGAAGTATAAAAAGAAGTAAGTTGATGAAGATAACTCTCTATCCTATAGTGACCTAGTATGGAATAAAATTGAATCTCTATAGATAATCCTTTAAAAATATATAATGCATATCCTTCCTGCTCTTTTCTTCCTTTTACATGTGTATCTTTGAGTAACATGATTATTAGATTTAGTTCTCAGGAATATATTCCCAGATAGCATTAAGAAAGAATACAGATATTTTTAAACTAAGAAGAAAATAGCCTGAATACACAGAATCTATCAGGATCTTATGGGAAAGAATAAAGCAAGTTTTAGGTATCTAAAAATAATTATTAAACTAAATATGAAGGCTAATAACACAGGGACCAGACTTACATCCTGCTATACTTAAGATAAAATAGCTTGAAGGAAATTTGTAAAGAAATAAAGAGTACTTAACAGAAGCAAAAGTATTAAACATAGTAAAACCTTACCCAAAATGGTTGGGAGTTTTCTATTTCACTAAATATTGTAAGTTACCATAACTTGGATAATTCCAAAATTTAAAAAGTCTTTGAATAATAATTATAAGCATTCATTCAAGTTCAAGAACACTGTAAATATATACATTTTTTAAATCTGCAAAACAATTTCACTTTTATCACCTATATAATTTTTCAACTATTCAGTTGAGTAGATAATTTCCATTTTAGTTTCACTGATCAAATGATATAATTGACCAAAGTATTATTTCTCCAATTTAGTGTATTTTCTATTATGAAAGCTCATGAGGTTATTGCTTGGTACAGTAGATTTAAATGATACATAATATGTATTGAATCAGTAGCATATTACATGAAGTTGTTGGGAAAGCCTCTAAGTGTAAAAGCACAGTTTACATGACTTGATAACAAGCTTCCAGAATGTCAGCCAAATCATACCCAAAGTCTAACGTGGCAATAACTTTATATTTTTGCCTGGTACCTGCAAGCATATGAATCTTACAGCTCCTGACCTACAGTGAAAATTGTAACTGGAAATTCCCTTAGTGTAGTTAAGGTGTGCAAGAGCTCATTAAACTCTACAATTAGTTATTGAGATAAACAGTTTTTGACAGAGGGATCGATAGACACAGGTTCTAAATACAGAGCAGTCCCTGAAAGCCAAAGGCATGGGTAAGATGGCCCCAGTTATAGGCAGGCTTTGTGGAAGGAGGTTGGGGGCAAACAGGGGACACCATTAGGGCATAAAGCCTGGAATAAGAGGGAGCTTCTCACACTGGACAGGTACTGCACAGACAGAATAAAGGCATTAGCTAACATCAATGGTCTTGCTGAGACTGCTCACATTCAAGAGAGTGAGTCTAAGCCAAAGATAAGATGGATACTAATCTCTCAAGTTTTCCAAGATATAATCCCATGTTAGTGATGTTCTATATAAAATTACACACTTACCTCACATTACTTTCTATATTTTTATTATATTTTTTAACATAAGAGCTGTTAGTAAATAAATAGGCATTTAAATAGGCATCCCAGTGATACGGGAGAATTCATTATATAAAGAATTTATCGGGGCGCCTGGGTGGCACAGTCGGTTAAGCGTCCGACTTCAGCCAGGTCACGATCTCGCGGTCCGGGAGTTCGAGCCCCACATCAGGCTCTGGGCTGATGGCTCAGAGCCTGGAGCCTGTTTCCGATTCTGTGTCTCCCTCTCTCTCTGCCCCTCCCCCGTTCATGCTCTGTCTCTCTCTGTCCCAAAAAATTAAATAAACGTTGAAAAAAAAAATTAAAAAAAAAAAGTAAAAAAAAAAAAAAAAGAATTTATCTAAATTATTTTTCTCTTCCCCAGTCAAGGATATCATATATTTGACTACACAAGGCTTCTTACACAAAGACTCTGTGATATTTTCTTTCAGATCTCAAGACCAACAACATATGTGCTTCTAAGACAAGGTGAAATGCTTCCTTCTTGTTTTTCTCTTTCCTATGGTTGCTGGGAAGCTTAGAGCTAATTTATTTTTAGGAAATTGCAGTAGGTTTTAAGAAGCATAGATTAATGGGGCACCTGGGTGGCTCAGTTGGTTGAGCGTCTGACTTCAGCTCAGGTCATGGTCTCGCAGCTCATGAGTTTGAGCCCTATGTCGGGCTCTGTGCTAAAAGCTCAGAGCCTGGAGCCTGTTTCAGATTCTGTGTCTCACTCTCTCTCTCTCCCTCTCCCCTGCTCATGTTCTGCCTCCCTTGGTCTCATAAATAAATAAATAAATGTTAAAAAAAAATTTTTTTTAAAGAAATGTGGATTAATGATATCTTTTTTATCCTTCACTGACTGATTTGTCAACTAAAAAAAACCAAAATCTTGTATTAGTGTATTAAAGAACTTTTGTGTTACATTGTATGCTAATTATCTTCTTGAAGTGTGAATAAATCATTTTCAAATACTTATTTGTACATTTTCCTATGGACAGCACTGATCTCAAAGTAACCTGCTTGACTGAATCTCGACAGTCACTTAACACAGTTGTCAAATTATTTTTTTTTTCAGAGTATTTGAGATTTGGCATTTAAAAAAAAACAGAAAGTATGTTATTTCCCATTTAGAATTTATTCTCTGTGTTTTATTGGGCTGGTCACTTCACTTATCATTTTTCCACTTATAATATATAGTCAAAGGTGTTTCTTTCTCAGTATTATTGAGCATATCCAATGAGCTAATAACATATGTCAAACCTTTTAGAAGCAATTAAGTGGTAGCCTAAATTGTTATTATCCTTCATACAGTAAAGCACAGGAGAGCTAACTTTGGGGCAATTTATATTCAGGATTAATTGAAATTTAATATTAATTAGAACATGTGGGATTTAAGTGTTTTTGAAATTAGCATAAATACAACAGTTTGAGTAAATTCCGTCAGTTACTTAATGTCTGTCAATCAAAAACACGACAACCTTTGCATAGGTTGTACTATGTGGTCAGCATCAAAGAACAATACATAAATACTGATCAGTTTCACTCATTTACTATCCTCTTCCCTTGTCTCACCAAACTAGACTTTGGGTGATATTTTTGATACATACTTTTCTTTATTTATACAGTTACTATTGTATTTTTTCAAATATTCATCATCTTTGTCTGAATCAAAGTTATGTGTCTTCCATCACCACCCCTCACAGGCAGAGAATCCGTCTACACAATTGCCAGAAACCTCACTTCATAATGATCCAAGCATAAATTGACACATTATAAACTCTATTTGTTAGCAATCATATAGAAAAAAGAACATTTTCAAAATAAAATTAGATCCCTCCTCCTCGTTCCTCTCTGTAGTAACAGAAATCCAGAGTACTGAGATCTGATCTACTGATCTAACTAAAATATATTCAAGTGGAAGCATATAGAGATTTTAATATATGTTTTGCTACATTATTTTCAACTAAAAGTAATCTTTTAAAAATGCATTTTAGTATCCCAGATGGGAAAGTAGAAATGGAAAATAGGGAAGATATTTCACTTGGTTTTGGAAGGAAAGCACATCAATTAACAGATTTTAAATTATTGGCCTGCTTTCACAAATTAATGTATTTTGAGGCAGTGTGTATATGTAGAAAGGAAGTTTCATAGTATCTGTTACTATTCCTTTAAGAACTGTAACTTCTGTAAGAAAGTAATGAGTTGAAAGAATTAGAAAGACATCAGGAGCCTTCTAACAATTAGAAGAATCTGTTAATTAGCACAGAATATGAATCTTAAGCTGCCTTGCTCATCAAATCATTTATTTTAATGAAGCAATGTGGATCAGAAACCTTACTAACACAAAAAATAATTGTAAGGAAAATATTTAAATACGCAAAGCTTTCAATGGAAATATGGTCCAGGACTACAGGATATAGACACCTTTAAAACTGGATTTATCATGACGTGTACCTTCCTCTGAGGGATTCTGTGAGGACTAATTAACTGGAATTTGCTTTATGAGTATTAAAGAAGAGTATGGAGCATGTCTGTCATGCCAAAAATGCTGCAAATGGTCCATCAAGCTCACCATTTTAAGAGGTCAGACAACGTAAGAGTGGTGCAGGGTCAGTTTAAATAGGGACCATGGGAGTTCACTATATTCATGATTACTGTGAAGAAGTAAGAAAATTCTATCAGCAGCCATTCAGAGTTCATTGACTGATATTTCGTTGGCTTTTAAAATATCAAGTAGAGGGGCGCCTGGGTGGCGCAGTCGGTTAAGCGTCCGACTTCAGCCAGGTCACGATCTCGCGGTCCGTGAGTTCGAGCCTCGCGTCGGGCTCTGGGCTGATGGCTCAGAGCCTGGAGCCTGTTTCCGATTCTGTGTCTCCCTCTCTCTCTGCCCCTCCCCCGTTCATGCTCTGTCTCTCTCTGTCCCAAAAATAAAAATAAAAAATGTTGGAAAAAAAAAATATCAAGTAGAAAGAAAATTAAAGAAGTGTTAGTGAATGCAACGAGGGTTAGAAGAACATAAGATCGAGAACTCAATGTCCACCTGTATGCTTTCTTACAAATGTATCACTGATTGCATGGCTTACCTAGTTCTATCATCTTTCGAGAATTAACTTTATGTGCCTCGTCGGTGTAATTTTTCTTAGTATCTCTATAACTTAAGCAGTTTCCCCTTCCATAGGATGCCCTCCTCTGTGCTCCTACAGTGTAGTCTTACTTTTTTACATGAAGATTTTCTGTCTAATGTGCGCTGCAAAATGCTGGCTGTCTGCTCTACTTACACACAGAATGGCTCTTTGTGAAGTCTTACTACCTTCTCACCTGAGAAGGACACTCTGATATAAATCTAAAGTAAGAGAGACAAGTGAGAGGAAGAGGAAGAGAAAGAGCAGATTTACTTATTCCGTAAGTTTATTAAGACACAATACACACAGTGCCTACAGCCCAGAATACATTTAAAGTCCAGAAAAGGTTCTAGTTTCTTTTAAATCAGGGGAAAAACGAAATTTTAGCTTAAAAATTACTATATATCAAGTATTAATATATTATTTATATATAATTGCCATTAATAATTTAATATATAATAATATATTATGTCTTATGCATATATAATTGTTATTATTTAAATATTTATCTTTATACTGATACCATCATACTCTTTCATTCATCGATTAATTTTTAGTGGAGAAGAGACGTATGCAGGCAAAGTGGTGAAAACCCTCAAAGGTCATACCGCAGCCCTGGAAGAGACACAGAAGAAGAGAGGGAGAAAGAATCACTTCCCTCAGCGAAGGGAATCACTTTCCAGTTAAGGTATGAAATGAAATGCACTGTGGTGCATGTAACAATAGGAAATGTCCCCCATACCCAGGAGTTCAGGTGGTGTTTCTGCTATTCACTTTTCTATCATCATATAACTTAAATTGGTTATTCTATACTAATAGGTGTTCAAACAATAAAACTACATGTAAAGAACTAAATTCACATGTTATTGATGAATAATAACATTTATTCCACATTGACTATGAGTCAAGCTTCTGATTCATGGTCTCATTTATGTGTCCCACAACCCTATGAGATAAAGATTATTGCTAACAACCTTTCAACTAAGGGAACAGCAGTTTAAAGACGATAAATGGATAAAGAGATCTATAGATTCCCAGCCATTTTAGGCCTCAATTGGCATTCAAGTTTGGAGGGACAGAATTATAAATCCCTCTTATTATTCACTTATTTGTGGGGATTCTCAAGTGCACATTATTTCACAAATTTAACTTCCTTTAACCTATAAATATTTTCTACCTAGAGAGTTATGGAAAGTAGCAGTTTAATCCTAAAGAAGAGTTAATAACATTTAATTTCAAATTGCTAATGTTATACCTTTAGTCAATGAAAAGGCCACTTTTGGAGGAAGTATAAATTGATATAATGCCTTTGGAAAAATAGTTGGTAATATCTGGTAAAGCTGAACATATGCACACACCACAGCCTGACAATCCCATACCTAATTAATGTGTGTACATGTGCACCAAAATATTCATGAATATGAAAAACTGGAAACATCTCATATATCCATCAAAGAATAAGTATAAATAAAATCTATTAAAAAATGGAATATTCTACAGCAATTAGAATGAACTAACTACACATCAACACATACAACTATGAATGAGTTTTATAAATATATTGTTGAATGAAAGAAATCCTATACAAAAGAACATCTACTACTCTATAATTTCATTTGTATAAATTTCAGAAGCAAATTAAACGTCAGTTCTAGAAGCTGAGACAGTGTTTCCTCTGGCATGATTAGAAGATTTAAATGGATCGCCAGAATGGCTTCTAGGTTTCAGTAATAACCTCATTTTTTGACCTGGGGGGTGATTTTATTCACTATATTCACTTTGTAATAATTTATTGAGCTTATGATATATGCCCTTTCATCATATATATCACATTTCAGTAAACAAATATTTTTTAAGTCAAGGTAAAAATTCATGCAACTAAATTTCTATATTATATTTAATACACTGTGTTAATATTCCATGCAAATAAAATATAATAGATTGGAATTTTTCTTACAAGACTTGCTAACTTGCAGAGGAAATTATTAAAGAAGAAGCAAGTGTGAATTATTCTGACATGCTTTTGCAGGAATAACTCACATGGTTATAGCACAGGGGCAAACTTCTGACATGATAAATGGTGACAGAGAGAATTAATTTAATTGAGATGAGGATAAAATCAATGCAGTAGATTAACACAATCCCTAAATTTAAAAATCTATGTATTTTCCCCTTTAAAGATTTAGTTATCTGTTCTGAAGTAGGGTTATGATTTAATTATAAAACATTCCAAGGTAGAGACTTACTAAATTGATGGTTCATAACCTGTTTTTTTCTAACATCGTGTGTTAAAGTTACAATATATAAGAAAATATTATAAAGATAATTTTAGAAGTTAAAAGGAAAGGGCAGTTTAAAAATTAAGTCATATTTGGCAAATATTTATAGCTTGGAAAGTCTCAATAGTTTAATGTCTTCTGTATTCTCCCTGGCACATTTTGGTCTAAAATAGATTAGATAGATAAATGGTAAAATCCATGCTGGGCTCTGCTTTAGTCTGCATGCTGCTGAACAATCATCAAAGTTATCCAGTAATTGAAGGGCTAGATCTATTATTATCTCCTAATGATTAGGTCAAATCAGTCAGGTTGGAATCCTCATTACTATGACAAGGGTCTCTGGAGCCACTGCCCCTTAACAACTTATAACACAGCAACGTTATAATATTTAATCAACTTCTCAGCTATACATTTGTGGTAAGCCTCCTCCCTCTCCACATGAACAACCTGCTATGCTCAGCACAGCCCCTTTAAAAAGCCTCCTGCCAGCCAGCCATGTCTAGGTTTTCAACAGAGGACAGACTTCTCTTCTGACCGCATCCCCTCATCACCTGGCCTAGAAGATTCACAGAGAACTACTGAGGAAAGGATATAAACATGATTAGCTACAATTTAGGCCATACAGTATTACCTTCAGGCTCCCAGATGACCTGTCACTTCTGAGAAATCCTTGCACACGAGAAGACTTGCCAAATGCCAGTAATATTTGTGAAAAAGTAGAGTAGGCAAGCCAAACTTTCAGTTCATGGCCGATCCACCTACCAGCTCTTAGCTGAGGTCCTCACTCTCCTGTGGATTCTATTTCCATATCCCAAAGAAACCCATTATCTCATCATTAGTTATCATATCAAACACCTCCTTTTAGTTTTAACTTCAATAGACTTCCTTTTTATTTATTTAATTTTTTTTTTTGGAGTTGGGGGGGTTACCCTCCCCTTTCCACTTTCCTTCTACCTATTTTATAAAGATATTTATAACCTTTGGGGAAAAAGGAAACTGTTTACACGTATAATTGTAGCTAAAAATCAGATTACTAATTCAGTGTAAACTGTTTGATCCAGAACATTGTTAGATATTTAATTACTTGTCAAAAAAAGCAAAAATACTTCTTCAGTTCCGGGTCCATTACGCAAGTAAGGCCTGCTAGTGAAAACAGGAAAACAATAAAAGCTTTGAGGGCAGTAGAATTTTGACTGATAGGCGCTCAAAGAAAGAAAATGCACAATAACCAAAATAAATTCTACAGTGGCTGATGTCTTTTTTTGGATATTTTTAATGGAAAATCAGTGGTTAATTTGCACAGAAAAGGAGAGGTTGTGCTTCATTTTCTTTAAGATTAAAGCCAAATTCTTCATCCTGGAATTTTACCATGGAACCCATGGTTTTAAGAAAACACACCCCCCCTTTTTTTTTAAGTTTATTTATTTTTGAAGGAGTGAGAGAGCGTGAGTGAGGGAAGGTAGAGAGAGAGGGACGGAGACAGAATCCAAAGCAGGCTCCAGGCTCTGAGCTGTCAGCACAGAGCCTGACACGGGACTTGAGCTCACAAACTGCGAAATAATGCCTTAAGCCGAAGTTGGACGCCTAACCAACTGAGCCACCCAGATGCCCCAGAAAACACACCCTTCTTTACATGGAGACAAAAACTGAATACACAAAAAATGGATCAGAGAGCTAAATGTAATAGGTAAAACTCTACAACTTTTATAAGAATACATAGAAATAAATCTTTGCATCTTGGGTTTGGTAAAGCCTTGGTAAGTATGACACCAAAAGCACAAGCAACAAAAGTACAAAGCAGATAAATGAGACTTCATTAAAATTAAAAAATGTTTGTATTTGAAAGTGACACTATCAAGAAAGTGAAAAGAAAATCCACTAGAATCTAGAAAATATGTGCAAATTATATATCTGATAAGAGATGTTTCCAGAATATACAAACAACTCAACAATGAAAAGAAACATGTCAATTTTTAAAATGAGTAAAAGACCTAAACAGAAATTACTCCAAAGATATACAAACAGGTGCATGAAAAGATGTTCAACGTTATTAGCCATTACGGAAATATGACAAGATATTACTTCATACCCACTAGGCTGCCTATAACCAAAAAGATAGTAACAAGTCGTGCTGAGGATATGGAAAACTGGAATCTTCATACATTGCAGGTGGGAATGTTATGTTGCAGCTGCTTCGAGATACTGTTCGACAGTTTCTTAAAATGTTAAGCATAGAGTTACCACACAACCCAGTAATTCATCTCCTGAGAAAATACCCAAAAGAAATAGAAACACTGCCTAGACAAAACTTAAAAGACGCCCATCACACAAGAGCACATATTGAATGATTCCATTTATATAAAATGTCTAGAATAGGTACATCTATAGAAACAGAAAGTAAATTAATGATTGAGTAGGATTTGGGGGAGGAGAGCAAATGAGAATATGGAGTAACTGCTAATAGGTACGAAGTTTCTTTTGGGGGGTGATAAAAATATTCTGAAATTCACTGCAGTGTTAGTTGTATAAATCTGTGATTATACTAAAATTCATTAAATTACACACTTTAAATGAAAAAATATATAGTTGTGAATTATATAAATATGTTATCTAGGGGCGCCTGGATGCCTCAGTTGGTTAAGCATCTGACTTCCTCATAGTTCGTGGGTTCGAGCCCCACATCAGTCTCTGTGCTGATAGCTCAGAGCCTTGAGCCTGCTTCGGATTCTGTGTCTCCCTCTCTCTCTGCCCCTTCCCCCACTCAGGCTTTGTCTCGGTCTCTGAAAAATAAATAAATAAATAAATAAATAAATAAACAAACAAACAAACGTTGAAAAAAATTTAAAAAAATATACTCTTTCCCCTAAAACAATGTTATCTATGTGCTAAAATATGAAAGAAAATCCAGTTGGGAAGGAATATGCAGCAGCAAATGAGTGTGATAGGATACAAAGGATTATAACAGACATGCCTTCAAATTGCTGAGGAAAAATTCTCCTTATTTTCTATGTCAATGACACAGTTCTTACTGACTGCCATGTGTCTATTATGTGTGTGCCCGACAGTGTATATATGTGTGCAACAGAGTGACCAGGCTACATACACTTGGATATATTTGGCTCACGGAGTACTGTAGCACCTCTATCGCCCAGATATCTATTTTTATTCATGGTTCAGCACAGGGCATAAGCAGTGCTATACTGGAGCTAGCTCCTGTCAGTCCAAGAGAGCTGAATACAGGCATCACTTCCCAACTCCATGTACACATCAGTACCCTGAAGTTGTCCAAGCTGGGAGTATTTACACCATGGAAATCCACAAATACGACAAATCAAGACTCCCCACTGCCCTCCTCCACCACCCTGTAGCCTGCTGGTTGTTAAACATTTGCCAGCACACCACTGGGTTTAAAAGTTCTTTTGGAAAGTGACCCATATAGTATCACACTTGGGATTCAGATATATTCATAAATGCCTGGAAAATTGAGGGAGTCATTCAGAAGCCAAATTGCCTGAGGACACTATTGAGTCTCTGAGAAAAAAAAAATGTCATAAGGGAGTACAGAATATGGCATTGTAAGCCCTCCTAGCAAAAGAAGCTGGGAATCAGGAAGAATCAAGTGTTCTGGGTAAAACTCAAAGGCACATCAGCACCTTGGAAGGAGACAGCTTTGGAGAAAACTAAAAAGTGCTAGACACAAACTTCTGGAATGACTCAATGCTCAAGTAATCCTGCTATGGGTTCTTTGTAAGACACAAAGGGGAGACGCTTCAGAAAGAAGCTCACCACTCCGAGAGCAGCAGGGGCCTCAATGAATCGCAGGGATCAGCAGCAGGCTTAAGGGGCAGCCCCTCAGCTTGAATGGAAGAGGGGCTCGGCTGAGCATAAGGGCAGCTGCAGTGGCAGGTGGGGACTGTTCAGAATGAAGTGACAGGTAGCAGGACAGTGGAGAAGCATGGTCGCACCTGCATAAGCAGAAACCACAGCAGCAGTGTGGCATTGAAAGAACAGCAGAGAAGAGGAACCTTAACTTAACATGTTAATTCATGAGTACTCCTCTCTGGAGGCTCTAATATCCTTGAAGATTAGGGAATTTTCAAAAAGAATGTAAGCAACCAAGGTGTATGAGTGTATCTTCTGGGGAGGTAGCTGTTACCACAGTAAACTGATCATACATCATCTATCACAAAACTCATACCATATGTCAGAATTATTTACTTTCCAATCTGTATCCCATAATATATTGTCAGCTCCGTAAGGTAGAATTTATTCTATTCATCTCAGCTCCCACGGCAATCATAGGGCACATTGTGAGCATTCTATGTTTGTTAATAACAGTAAGAGCTAATAATTACTCTGTATAACATTTAAAATGTGCCGGGCACTAGTCAAAGAATTGCACATTAACTCATTTGCAGTTTATGAGAAGGTATTAATATTTTCCCATGTTAAATAAACTAAGGCAGAGAAAAGTAAATAACTTGCTTAAGGTCATAAATTCTCCAGATAGATGAATCAGTAGACAGATGATAGATAAATAGATGATAGATAGATAGATAGATAGATAGATAGATAGATAGATAATGGATGGATGGATGGATGGATGGATGGATTGATGGATGGATGGATACATTCAGAAAATTTGGCTTATTATCTAAGTTCTGCCACTTTTTCAAAATGTGCCCTAAGTTTTTCAAACAGGTATAGAAGTCCATTAGAAGGCAGTAAAACCAATTTAGTGGATTACAACTAGTGTTTCTTTTATTTTGTTTTGTTTTGTAGCAAATGTGAGTTTGCTCTGTGAAACCTCAATTTCAGTTATGTGTAAGTATGGGGGTGTGTTTGCGTATGCAGGGGCAGAATGTAAAATGCAGCTCCCACTGTGGTTTCCTATCACAATTTGAGAAACCCTAATCCAGGCTATATTATTTTAATAGCCTCTGTTCCCTAGTTTATTCAAAATTATCGTGAGCATGCAGTGCTCAATAAAGTAGGTATTTTAGAAGACACTTCCAGTGTATAGGCTTGAAGCTTTCCTAATATAATTAAAACACTGGGAAAAAATAATTTAAACTAATGAACTAAAATATTACATATGTAACACTCTGATCTGATTGTCTTCTCGGAAGAGATGTTACACACATTGTAAGGCACATGTAATGTTTTAGGTTTTTTTGTTGACTTTTAAAAATTCTCTCTGCAAGACAGCTCTGTCCAAAACACTGTGGCCCTGAATGAAGAGAAAAAACGACCCGCGAGACTCCCTCAGATGCATTATTGAAGTTACGATTCGACCATCACAGCACTCACACTTCTACACGGAGAATGAGATGATAACAATCATGAGGAATGATAAATGACTGAACAGCTCTCCTCTCTGGAGCAGTCTCCTAGTTATGGGGAAAAGCCTCTTCTCCACCTCCACTCAAGAAAAGAGAAAATGCAGAACTGCTGAGACCTTTCGGGGGAAAAAAAGTAATTGCCCAAGCAGAAAGTTGAAACCTCTGTTTTCAGAGGTGATATATTGTCAGAATGAGAGGGACTGTTTTTAATACCATTTTGAATAAGAAATTATGCAACTACCGTTGTCCTCTGCTTTCCCAAAACTTCTTACCCATGGCTCATTGTAGAAGAATGAGAAATAGGCATAGCTCAAAGAAGGGAATCGGTTCTTCTTTTTTGCACGTTTCTTAAAAATCATACGTTTTTAAGTATTTTACAAATGATAAACTTTATGAAAATATCATTTATTTTATTACCTAACTAGAATATTATTTCCACAAGTCAAAGGTGAGGATTAGTAGCTTTTTTTTTTTAATTTCCTGCAGCAGCTAGCAATTCTTAAAAAAAAATTTTTTTTTAATAGATTCCTACAGTTAACAAATGCCTTCTAGTGAAATGCATTGAGTCTTGAAAAGTAGGAATCCACATATTAATGGCATGTCTTGGCTAGGCAATTTTGTATATCTTATCCCATTTTTATTTCATCAAATTAAGTCTCTCAAATGAGTATTGTCACCCTGGTTGTAGGGAAAGAGGAAGAAGTTATTCGGCTAGTAACAACTGTTTGGCTAAGCTGAGAATCATCCTGAGGTCTCTGTGTTCACAGTGCTCACACTCACTCCTTTACGAGTAGTTGAGGCATCATACCAATGTGGAAAGAGAATCACCACATCCCATCACTCCACAGAGCATAACCTACGGATATTTTGCTCTGTTTTCAGAGGTGATATGTTATCAGAATGAGAGGGACTGATCCATAAATAGGAGACATTTAGGCACTAGAGTGACATTTTCTTTCATTATTTCATTTCATGTCATTTGCCACATGTTGGTCTCTAATCCCGTGCACGTTCCTGTCCCTATGTAATATTCAGTGTGAAATTCTATGTCAGTATATTTAAACTTCCAAAAGTCAGTAGGTTCAGAGTTGTGATTCCCATAGCAACCATAATTCCACCCCTTTGTTTTTATATAGCATTTGTATAACTGGGGAAGTTGTTAAGTTTTATATCTTAATATAAATATGCAGTCATGTTGAGTGTCTTTTTATAGTTGCTGTGGGAACCACAATTTAGAATTTTCTTTGCATTTAAATTCCCAATCAGATTACTGCAATCACTGGCGTTCCTCTAATTTTATTGAAGAAGTGGTAATGGGGAAAAGGAATAGTAATTTTATTATGAATTCCCATAGTTTTTATTTTAGAATATTATTTAACTGCCAAAGGGAAATTAAAATTTAAAAAAAAAGGGGGGGGGAGGAAAGACACATGGCATATTTTGAAATAAAATGGCAAAAGGAAAGAATAGTATGGTAAAGAAACGTAAAGTAACTTTAAATATGTGTAATTCCCAAGTATTTTGAAACATTGTGTTTCTTATTGGTCACAGAGTAGTAAATGTTATAAATATAAAGACCTATTAAGTTCTTAGATCTCTAATTATCAGGCACTGGTGTGCACTTTGCAAGTAAGGAGTGACATGAGTGTGTGTATTGTGTTGTATTGATTGTCTTGTGTGTGTGTGTGTGTGTGTGTGTGTGTGTGTGTGATGCACTTCTCTTTCCACTCAAAGGAAGAGTTTACTGAAATTAAAATATCTGCATATGATTCAGTATCCTTTTAAGTCTTGTGGGGCCATAATGTGAATGTGTGTTTAAACCCCAGGTAGTTTTTATTTAATAAGAACTTACAAAAGTCTTGTATGAAAGTGTCTGATCAAAGAAAGGAGTTTGAAGTCAGGATGGATATTCAGGCAAAATCAGTAATCAAACTTAACTCATAACATTTCCCTCCCCTAGAGCAGCCCCAGCTGATTTTGGCAACATTTCTAAAACTCACAAACCACAATTTAAGAACCATTAGTGTAGACATATCTCCTAAATAGAAAATAAGCCAAATATCATGACATGGTGGTATATTTCCTTAGTGCATTCTAGACAGCATCTCTGAAGCCCTAGAGATGGTAATGTTGATGAAGATGGTTCCAGTTTTGTTTTTCAAAAGAAAAGGGGGGGGGACATTTTGATAGGGATATTGTTGCCTCACAGTTGACAAAACGATTTTGTGAATTATAAAATCATATCCTTTCACTATGAAATTGTTTTTTGTAAATTTTCCCTCCCAAATTAAAGTGAGAAAAATGTTGTAGCTTTGGTGAAGTTAAAGAGATACAAAACATGCAGAGCCCTCTGGTTTCCCAGCCAGGAAGATAATAAACCCCTCACTTCATAAGATGAATCCAGGTCAATGGTGTTCCTAAGGTTCATAGGTCTGCAAACTGGATTTTTTTTTTTTTGGCAACTCAGAGCTGAACAGACTTAAAGTAGCTGATTTATTCAGCCAAATTCATAGGAGATTAGGATGTAAATCCAAAAGCCAATTTATTAATGTTTTGTAAACATAATGATTGCCAAGTTGTCTGTGTTACTTGTGAAAAAGTTTTTCCATTATTCCATTCTCTTCATTTAAGTAAATCTTCTTGAGGATGCTAATTTTGTTTTATTTTTAAAATTTTTTTTTAACATTTATTTATTTTTGAAAGACAGAGAGAGACAGAGCGTGAGCAGAGGAGGGGCAGAGAGAGAAGGAGACACAGAATCAGAAGCAGGCTCCAGGCTCTGAGCTGTCAGCACAGAGCCTGACGCAGGGCTCAAACCCATGAAACATGAGATCATGACCCGGACTTCAGCTCAACTGACTGAGCCACTCAGGCACCCTGAGGAGGCTAATTTTAATTGGGTTGCCCACAAAGCCTGGAATCAGATATAAAAGGTTAACTGAAAGATCTGAATGACAACTGTCTTCTCCATTGAAATTATTTATGCCAAGATGGCTTAAAATTCAAGATGGTGGCAGTAACTGCATTAAGAGACCACAGCAGACGTTGCTGGACTCAAATGCCACAACTAGTCAGCATGGGTCTCATCCCTTCCCCCAACATCCTTCACAGATCCATACATATTGCCCTTAAAGACACATTAATGAACACTTAACACAACAGGGTCTACAGAAAGAGAACTAAAGTGAGGTCTTTATATGCCATTATTGCCCAAATCCTATTTTGTAAAATTCATAGATGTCATATGCTTTCCTATGACTCAAATAAGCACAAAATTCACAAATGACCATTTGACCCAATGAACACAAAAGTATTCAATGCACAAGAAAAAAGTTTAAGTCAGTTTTGCAAAAATTGACCCTGACATGTATGCAGTCACTATTCGTAAGAATTGTATGTTACCTTTTTTAGATATGCACAAATAAAAATATGTTTTTACACAAATGTGAATGGTGCATGCTTTCTTTAACAGTCTTTCTTCCTTCCTTTTACATGGCTCCCCCACATTAACAATATCCTTTATTGTCTGTGTTATATGATCACCTGTCCTGTGTTCCCTGGCTCCATATCATAACAACAAGAATTCTCCTTTTATTTTTACCCCATGGACAATCCTAAAATTGGAACTATCAACTTGGATAGTTGCTACTCTCTCAGAAGCTGTAATGAAATGACTTATGCTAGATTGATTTGAGACGTGTCCTAATCTCTTTTCTGACAATCTATGATCAAAATTACAGCCCCATCATAATCTCTGGGTGCTGCGGGGCCTTGAAGCAAGATTATCTAGTAGATTCAGAGAAACCCAACTGCCCTTCTGGCCCTCTTTGTAATAGTTAATGGCTTGCACGAGCATGGCGTCAGCATTTCAAGGGAAAATAGTAAACACCATATTTAATTTTCCTATATTACAATATCCAAGGATGCAGAGGTAAGAGAACCTTCATGAAACTGATCCTAAGTTTTTGACATGGTTACTATTGCTATTTCCAAAAGACAGAAATATCATTGCTGTCAAACAGAGCAGGCTGCCACAGGGAGTGGTGGTCACTTCGAAGACTCTGCCATGGAAGGATAATTTTATATAATTTATGAGAACTGTTGCTCTGAGGCAGGAGAAGTTATTGTCACCAAAACACAGGCTGTCACAGATGGGGGTATTAGCCCGTGGAGTGTGACTTATCTGAGAAGGAGTTTAGTTCAAAATGCAAACTCCTCTATTTTCATATTGTTTCATATTCTATCTTGGGGCACACTTTAAATTGATTGACAGACACTGAAAAAAATAGTTTAATTCCAAGGAAGTTTAATAATAAAATCAAGGTAAAGTCTCCATCAGTAAAACATCTACTAAAATAATAAGATGGATTTTGTCAAATAAAAACGCTATAGCTGTTTCCCACTTAACCTATATTTCTCTGTCATCTTTGTACTTGTATTTTTTATTCCTTTTTCACATTTAAATCCCAGATGAGGAATAAAATTGAAGCAAAAATTTGCATATTTAAATGAATACTGTCAAATTTATTGGGACTGGGATCAACTGTAGATTATCAGAAAACTCTGGAGGGTGATAGGAGACATTTCAAAATCAAAAAGTTTACTGCCTTTGCCATCTGCAACATTCTCCAGTCCAATTTCCTAATTTCCTTCACTTTGTTTTCTCTATGGAACTTTTTCCTTCTTCCACTGAGATCATTGGTGTCTGCTCAGTTGGGAATATGTTGTCTCAATTTTCAACAATTTCACTATTACCCATTCTCACCCAGTGATGCAAAAAAAGAAAAAAAAAAGTCATCAAAAGTAGAAGAAACCATCCAGATTCATTAACTCCACCTTGGACACCTCCTAGGGACTGTTTTCTAATGCTCACTGTTTCCTGATTCACAATATTTGAAATTTTTGACTCAGGGACTCAGCTTCAACTCTGGCAGAAAAGATCATCCAGGCAAATTGCCTGACATTTTATATTATCTGTGATTATGCTCCCCTCTGCTACTTTAGGTAACTGGCAGTTGATTATGCGGTGGTATCTCTACATCCATGGCCTAGCCTTCTGCTTCTAGTCCTTTCACATGTAATGTAGCAACAAGAAGTCCCTAATATTATCCACCCCATTAGTCTTCAGTATGACTAAAAACCTGATTAAATAAACACTAAATTGACAACTTCATTCATTCAAAATATATTTAAAGAGTTCATCCTACCAAAACTGTATTTGAACTAGACAAAATATTAAAAGGAAAGGGGGAACAGATGTCTGAGTGGTTCAGTCAGTTAAGCGTCTGACTCTTGATTTCAGCTCAGGTCATGATCTCATGGCTCATGGGATCTGTGCTGACAGTATGGAGCCTGCTTGGGATCCTCTCTCTCTTTCTCTCTCTCTCTCTGCTCCTCCCTCTCTCTCTCAAAATAAATAAATAAACTTTAAAAAATGAAATAAAGTAAAATAAAAGGGGGAAGGATGACCATTGTTTCTGAGGTATCATAGTCTATAGTACCTGAAAAGAGTACAATTAACAAATCTGTATGCCTGACACACACAGGGAACAAGGGAATAGGAAAAATCTTCCACCTTTTAGTAGTCTCCAAGAGGAAGAAATGATCATTGAAGTGGCAAAATTTAGAATATTCATTGGACCTGCTTTTCTGCCTCTTCCTGTTGATATGAAAATGGTGCTTTCATTAGACATATATATAGCAATGTAACACATCTCCCAAAATTTGGCAGCTTAAAACAATGAATTTTTAACATCTCATGCAGTTTCTGAGAGCCAGGACTCTATCGTAGCTTAGGGGAATGGTTATAGTTCAGAGTCTCTCATGAGAGTGTGGTCAAGAGGTAGGACAAGATTCCAGCTATCTGAGGGCTCGACTGGGCTGGGGTGGGGGGATCCACTTCCAAGCTCCCTCATGTGGCTACTGTCAGGAAGCCCTAGCTTCTCATCAGACAGGTGTCTCCATAGGCCTACTCAATAACTGGTTTTCCCAAATTAAGTGATCTAAGATAGAGGGTGACCAAAATGTCTTCTACAATTTAATCTTGAAGGGGCTTACCATCCCTTCTGCTAAGTTTATTGTACAAATGAACTTGGTACAATGCAGGAGAAAACTAGACAAAGTTATAAATCCCAGAAAGAAGGGATCATGAGGGGCCATCTTGAAGACTGACTACCCCAGGTCTGTGTTCTCTCTATCACGTGTGCACCGCCCCCCACCCCCGCCTCTAATATATGCTTGGTCTTGCTTCAAGTTTCTGTACCCTAAAGTTCAACCATAAGGGTTTGGTTACGGGTTTAGGGGAAGGAGGTTGAGACTTGAGGTCAATCTACATGCTTTAAAACTATTTCAACAATACTAACTTATTCTCATTTTCATTTTTGTATATAGCAAACTTGATGGGAGGTTATTTATAGGACTGAACTGGGCATGTCTAGACCTTTTAGTTAAAACTCATCATAAACCATCAAAACTCTTGCCCTACACTATAAATTAATAGATATAATATATACGTATATATTACATGCATATACATATATATATATATATATTTTTTATTTTAACCAATGTTCACTGAGTAAGTTTTCATTGAACACCTACTATGTTTCAGCACTCTTCTGGATGCCTATGATACATCAGTAAATAAGCATCACACAAAAATCCCTGCCCTCATAGTGTTTACATCCTAGTGGGTAAGAAAGATACCACAAATAAATAAATAAATAAATAAATAAATCAAATATTATGTTAGAGGATGATAAGTCTTATGAAAGAATACAGCAGTGGAAAGGGGATTATAAATTCTAGGGTGGGGATTGTAATTTTTAAACAAAGCAGTAAGGATAGACCAGGTTTAACAGGTCACATTTGAGCAAACACTTGAAGAAAGTGATAAAGCCATGCACAAAACTGGAGGAAGGGTTTTCCAGGAGAGGGATAAGCTATGCCAAAGGGCCTGGGTGGGAACATCTTATGTTCTTCACTGGAGGAGAGTGGGAAGCAATAAAGAGTAGAAGGAGATGAGGTGTGACAGGTTACAAAGGAACGAGTTTTAAGAGGCCACTGAAAATGTTGGCTTTTAGTCTGGGTGAAAAGGGGAGATACTGGATAGTTTGTTTTGACCAGAGGAGAGTAGATAAAAATTAATCCAACAAGGAAGTAAAGATATTCACTATACATAAGTAAGCATAGGGATATGTTTTCATCTTGTTTATGTCCAGTGCTATTTCCATGTCACGACTACTCCCTCAATTCCACCCTCCTCCACATTTTACCCTTTAAAATTCGGCTCGGGCCTTATCAACTGGCTCTCAGGGGAAAGGAATCCCTGAAAGGTAGCATGTGCAATTTCTGTGATATATATACTTCCCGCATGGCTGATTTCAAGGATGGTTGTGTTTAACAATCCGCTCCTGGAATTTTAATAGATCGTCCTGAGAGCCTATATGAAACAGCTCCAGCATGCCGTGTTTGTGCCCCACAGGGCAAACACCAAACACAGTGACTTTTACAGTCGTTGTTACACAAATGTTTAACGTATTCATAACAATTATCACTTCTGAGTACCTATTATATGTCAAACATATCACTCACCCTTTATCAAGTATTCCCTGAAAAGCCTTGCAATTATATAGGCAGGAAGCCATTTTTCCCCCATATATATTCCTCCATTTACCTGGAGGTAAAATAACTTTTCCAAGTTCACTAGCTAATTAATAAGTGACAGTCATGATGTGAACCATGAACTGCTTATGCCTTTCAGGTTGTGCTAGATAAATGACTCTAACCTGAAATTCAAAAAATAAGGTGTCTACTACGTACCCATTGTGTACATTTTTCATCACTGTGGAATTGTTGAAGAAAGATAGCATTATTATCAACTCAGCTGAAATCCACTAAATATCATACATACATTTTGCACCATGCTATGCATACAAATCGAGATTCCGCTCTCTGCAACAATTTTACCTTCTCTCCTAAAGAAAGACATCTAAATCAAATCAACAGCACCACACTCACCATCCCAACCCTTCACACTGCGTTCTTTAAAATGACGCTTAAGCACCAACTATCCCGGGAAACTTTTTTTCTGCACAATCTTTCTCTTCCTGGCTCCCCTCAGAATGAAATACATGCCCAAAAGTTGTGTTTTCAAGTATCTTGTGAATATATACAGCACACTAAAACACATGGTTATGTGACAAGCATGTGTTTTATTTCTCTTTTCTCCATTAGGACAAGAACTCTTTTTTAAGACACGGGATTGTGTCTTAGTCACCTTTACATCTCCACCACCTGGTATGAGATGTAATTTTTCTTTTATCTTTTTGTTTGACTAAACGAATGATTAAACAGATAAATGCAAGATTCCGGGCAAATATCATCATTTTATATCTGGTATTTCTATTTATATAAGTAGTTCCATAACATCACAAATTTATGATGGTATTTCAGCTATCATCTATTTCAAAACCCAGAATGAAGCGCTGGTTAGATGCTTGAGCTCTAGAGTCATACTGCCTGTGTTCCACTTTGTTCTCCCACTTTACCAGCTGGGAAGTTACTTTCTCTTTCAAGGCTCTTTCCTTAACTATAAAATAGAAATGATTTTTATAAGAGTTAAATACATTAATACATATAAAACACAGAGAAGAAGCTTGGCAAATAGTAAGCTCCTGAACAGGTGTGCCAGGGGGGGCTCAGTCAGTTGAGCATCTGACTCTTGATTTTGGCTCAGGTCATGATCTCACGGGTCGGGTCGTGGGACAGACACAGTGTGGGGCTCCCCGCTGGGTGTGGAGCCTGCTTGGGATTCAATTTCTCTCTCTAGCCCCCCCTCTCCCTCTGCCTCTACCTCTCTCCCTCTCTCTCTCTTTCTCTCAAAAAGAAAAGAAAAGAAAAGAAAAGAGAAAAAAGAAAAAAGGTAAGCTCCCAAATAAAAATGAATTATCCTTTCACTGGTAAGCCTATTGGTAAACATAAAATATATTTATTTGAGGGGCGCCTGGGTGGCTCAGTCAGTTAAGCATCCAACTTCCCCCAGCCTGTGAGTTCAAGCCCTGCATCAGGCTCTGTGCCAACAGCTCAGAGCCTGGAGCCTGCTTCAGATTCCGTGTCTCCCTCTCTCTCTGCCCCTCCCCTGCTGGCTCTCTCTCTCTCTCGCTCGCTCTTGCTCTCGCTCTCGCTCTCTCTCTCTCTCTCTCTCTCAAAAATAAAATTAAAAAAAATACATTTAGTTGATTAAAGAAAGCATGGTTTTTGTTCAATGCCAGGGCAGTGATTAATTTTTTCTTAAGACATTATCACTTAACATAATAAAAACAATAACAATTTCCACTACTAATTTTCCCACAAAGGTACATATATTAACACCAAAACCAAACTTCACATTCTTTTAACTATTTTCTCCAAGAAAGCTAACAAGAATAATTTGATGCTGATCTCACATTGAGTTTGTTCTCTTACCTGTCTGCTCTTCACCAACATGGGAGATGTATGAGAATTGGCAATACCTTTTCAGCCCTGGGTTATGCCACAGTGAAATCCAAAACTGGCATAAACAGTCTGGGAGGAACAACTGGGGCTGTTTTAGTACAGAAAAATAAGCTGGTGATGACCCACCACATCTGACCTCTCACTGAAATTATTAGGCTAATAGCTATTGTTAGCAAAAATTATGTTTCCTAAATTCTCTTATGTCTATCCTCTCCTTTATTCCATCCAGGTAAACTTGAGCTTAAAAATATAATTATAAAGACCCTTTTAATAAATCCTATTTCTGGAGTGTCTGGGTGGCTCAGTCAGTTAAGCTTGTGACTCTTAATTTCAGCTCAGGTCATGATCGAGCCCCGAGGTTCAGGAGATCGAGCCCCTCCCCCCTCCCCTCCCCCCACACCGGGGCTCTTCGATGACAGTGCAAAGCCTGCTTGGGATTCTCTCTCTCCTTTCTTCTCTGCCCCTCCCCCAATCCTACTCACTCACTCTCTCTCTCTCAAAATAAATAAACTTTATAATAAATAAATAAACCTTATTCCCTATTCCCATAATGGATTTCCTTATTTCTACAGATTAAACTCATTTTGTCCAATCTGGTTTTGTTTCCACATGGTGTTAACTAGAATATAGCTTTAGTATAGGAAGCTCTTTTCTTCGTCCTTTTACTTTCCTTAATGAGATTTCACATTTTCTTAGGAATCTGCGTTCCAAAGTATGGTTAGCATGATACATGTCCACAATTCTCAGGGTTGTATAATACACACAAAAGTTTTTGTGAGCGAATTTTGCCAAATAGTCACCAAAACTGGCTGTGTCATGAAGACTGATAATTGGTGAAAATCCCTCAAAAATAATTCAGAAAATCAGCATCACAAATTCTATATTATTTTTCCTTTTGTGATGATATATCTCTACATGAACAACCCAGATAATTAACCTGACTCTGTACACACATGAAACTTTGGATAGTGTAAGATACTTTTTACATCCAAAAATATAGCTCAAATATAGTTATTGAGGCGTACTTATTTCTCCAACTATGGAGCCTCAAGACCAGCTTTGATGGTGATTTATTACAAAATACTGTCAGAAATCAGAAATACAAAATGAGTGATTAAAAAGCTCTGGGCTTTTACTTGAATACGGCCTTCTTTTTCCCTACTTTACCACTTCGAACTCTATGCAATACACTCTCCTGGTTCTTCTTATGCTCCTCTTATAAAAACATTTAAATAAAACATCAGATTGCTTCTTGCCTGACCTATAGGCCCCAGGCAGATTAGCCTCATTCCCCATTCATATACTACTCCTTTTACCATATGTGGTGTCAACTTCTGTGTTAATGGCCAACTGAAAGGGTGTGATGAGGAGCAGAAAAAGGGAAAATTTGCTTCCATTCACCTCTAGAAAAGGAGAACTATTTAGGGGAGGGGGGGGCTCTACTATTCTCCAGCTTCATGGGAATTCTACAGGTAGGTCCACTTAAAACAAACACTATTTAATAGAATTTAGCTTTATTGAGACCTGTTTTCAAATGGGAAAATTTATCTAAAAGGTCACTTTTAGCACATGGCCCTAAAGAACACCCTGCCCTTTCTACTATCCCCAACACGGTGGCTTTGCATGGGATGTGTGCTGTCACATTAATAGAGGACATCAAGTCTAATGGAGACGTGCTGGGGTTCCGCAGAGTGTGAATTATTAACTCAGGCATATGGGAGTGTATTAAACAATCCTGCAAGGCAGAAGGCATTGTTTAATGCTCTGTTTGTGTCTGATTCCTTTTTGTTTTCATACACCGATGGAAACCAGGTAGGAATGCTAACAAGAAATTTCAAACAGATAAGAGAGAATTTTAAGCTGTTGTCATCAGTCTCAGCTTCTGTCAGTGCATGAAGTAAACAACTTCAGATGAATTAGGCAACAATGAGAGAGACGAAGGATATGGCAGAGGGATGTCAGCACCAACACTATTCCTGCACAATCATTACCAAAGCTCAATTAACTAAGCTTTAAATTCAAGAGAGACAGAGGTCCAGTCCTTCTCTTTTGTTTCTGTAGCTCTTGAGATCCTATTAGAGAAACTGAACTAAAAAATGCTAGCCAATTTTTTATCACATCACTTTTCCACTGAAATACAGATTTCTTTAGAAAGTATCTCATTCTGATAGTAAAAACAGAGAGTAAACGAAAACGGCAACACAGGAAGAGGACTCTTGCTGGGGAAATTAGGGCCAGTCTGGGTATTTTAATCGAAAAGTTGTTTAAAACAAAAAATCATAAAAGTAATACATGCTTATCCAAATACCTTGATCATTTCATCGTAAATCATGTAAGATGTACGTGCAATCGCCAAGCTTCTGACGTAGAACCAAGGCTTTTTTCTTTTTATACTAGGGGCCCTCCCGTAGTGTATCTTCCATGATTTTCAGGCTCCAGGATTAGCTGTTTTTTGTTTGTTTATTTTTTAGTGGGATGAGGATTCAAAGGCTGTGAACAGCCCTTATAATGAGTACAGCAACTATTCTAATTAGCTACTACTCATGCCCTGCTAGTCATTAAATATTCTGAACATCATCTTTGCTTGTAAAGCAATGTGAGTAAACAATTCCTCTAGATTTTTAAGATTTTTTTTTCTCAAATATTTTATCATTTTTTTCATCCACATTGAACAGCATTTTCAGCAACTTACCTTTATCAAGTCTTTCTGAAATAGTCACCTGCTTTCATAAAAACAACTCTTTTTCTCTGCACTTCCAACTGATACATTTATAAAATAGTTAATTAAATAATAAAGTAGTTAACATTAAATAATACAAATATAATCATATGTACAACCACCAGAGAAAGTTTGGGAAGAAGCCACTGGCTCTTGGAAAGCATGTAAATAAACACAGAAGTATGTGAATCTCCTAGAAAGCGTCTACAAGATGCAAGCACTCAGTGAGTCACACACGGTAATCAACATGTTAGAACACACTGGAACAGAAGAATGAGAAAACGTCAAATAATCCAGAAGATCAGTTACCTGGGAGTTAATTAAGAGACCATACACTATACTGTTATATTACTAATTACAAAGATAAAACTATACGCATATTGTCATATCCCAGAACATAACAAAAGTATATGTAATATAAACGAGCTGTAACAGAAAATTTGAAAAATGTGCTCAACTTGCCCAAAAGTATTTCCTTAACTCAAAATTACTTGACTCAAAAATTTGACTCAAAGTATGTGTTTCACTCATGTAAGGAAACTAAATTACAATTTGATTACCACTTAAGATCCGCTTAGAAAAGCAAAGACCATGTATTTCATGTTCATTGGAACATAGCTAAGGTGGTTCCTTGTGTTAAGTGGGCTACATACATTTGCACCAGAAATGATTTTGGCTGTGGACACAGAGATCCAAAATAAAATGGCTATTTGAGTAATCCTCAGTGACATTTTTCAACATGTGTAAGAAAACACTGGTAAATCAGAATGCACCTGTGGTAGGAAGAATTCTAAGATGCACTCCCCCGCAGGATCTCAGACCTAGAAGTTAAGTACATTTTCTCTGGAGTATGCATTCACATACTGATCTAGGTCCTTCTCTGAAGTCATTTTGTAGCTATAACTAATGTCTAAAATCAGTTTACCTTACAATTAGAGAGATTGTCCTGTTTGGGCGGGCGTAACCTAAGCATACGAACCCTTTAAAAGTGGAACATTTTCTTTTGCTGGCAAAAGAAGAAATCAAAAACAGGAAAAAAGTACAGCAAATTTTATTTTGTAAAAATCTGCAGTGCAGTGGCGGATTGCAGTTGCTTTTCTGGGAATACAGTGAATACCGAGTGTTGTTTTATGGGTGGGCTAAGAAATAACCAAAGGATGTTTATGCATGGTTCATCACATGTGGCATACAGTGTGCAGAGACATCAAATTACCCTCTGAAATCCAACTTTAGCAATTGAGTCTTAATACCTATTATCCATTTTTCTACATTCTACTGAAATCACAGAAAATAAAACTGAACATAATAGCTGGTCATCTATTCAGACAGACGCAAGAGAAAGGTGACTCTCAAAGTGTGGTCGCCAGACTAGCAACATCAGCATCGCCTGGGAACTTGGAAATGCAAACTCTAAAGCTCTATCCCAGACCCACTAATTCAGAATCTCTGAGAGTAGGCCCAATTATATGTGTTTTAACAAGCCTTCCAGGTGATTCTGAACCATGATCAAGTTTGACAACTGCTGCTAAAAAGACCCTATTATTACTTTAATCTCAATGCCTGCTGCTGGTCTCCACTAGGGACATTATAAGCCTCTGTGAGAATCTTTGTCCGTCCATTTTATGTTATACACATTCCTTTCCTTACAATCTTCTACTTCTCTGTAGGTCTCTCTCCTCTAGAATTTAGATGTGATATTATTATAGAATAAACCTATTTAGAATACTGTTTAAAGTGGTATTTTTGCAAAAGTCCACTATGTAATAATACAATTTAACAATTTGAAAAGCCAGAATATGTGATCAGGCTTGTGAATGCCCAAATGTCCCATTCTGTTTGGATATGTATATGCAAGCAAGTAGCTTTCAAGAGAACAATGGTAACACTCCCCTTAAGTAAATCCATACATAAATAGCATGGGATTTCTAAAGCCATTGCACTTGTGCATTGGCATAGATTTGTTGCTATACTTCTGCAAAAATGGAGACTATTGTAATAAAATATATTCTACCAGAACTTAAAGTATCTCATATCACCCTAAGTATCTTATGGACCCATTAATTATAAGGGGGGGAAAAAGGATAGAAGATAAAATGTGTAGGGGACATAAATGTTTAACCACCACATAGAGTCTGAATAATTAATGGAATGATACCCTTTAGTGCAGAGCCCCATATCTTTAAACTATAAGAGAATATGAGTGCACTATTTCAATATTTAAGCCAAAGTAAGTGATGTAGTTTCTGCATGTGAACTATACGTCCGGGCAATGGATTGAACAAATGCTTCACAATAATAAAATGGCTTTTAAACGTGAATTGGTCTCCTAAGGTATAAGGATTTCCCTAACCAACACAATTTATTCAGAGTAAGATTAGCAAAGACAATTTTTGAAGCAATAATATTCATTACCTCCACATTTTATAATATTGCTAGTTTAGTGTATCTGAAGTGCTCCAGTGTGTTTAGACTGAACTTTCATCACGTCTAAACAGCTTAACTGATAGTTACTTGATAACTCTTTTATGAAGCAGTTTTTTTAATAATGCTTTCATATTTCTGGTTTATGATGCCATTAAAGTCATCATTTGTCACATTAGTAATAGAGAGATTCTTAAAATATCCCTAGCAGCAATTCAGGATGGCTTTTAATGTCAGCATAAATTCCTGTATTACTAAACTAGCTATTTGAAATATTAACAGTGTTGTTTGCAATTTCAAAATATATGTGACAACGTAAGTACAGAACGTAGATCCCTAGTTTAGAGAAAACCAGAAAACCTAAAGGAATAAAGCTAAAATAGGTTGGCTTGACCTTGTGATAGGATTTAAAAGCAAAGAAAAAAACGTTCCTTTCGTTGTGGAACAGATCGGTGAAGTCGCTGCTACAGAATTATTTATTCTCCACAGACTAAGCAATTTAAAGTGGGGAGTAGTGGAGGAGGGGGGGAATCTAACTTGCCCAGAATTCTATTCTACAGTGAATCTATCTCAATTCAAACGCTCATGGATGTGGTTTCCATTTTTTTCTTAGAAGTTAAAACACTGCATGGCATGCTTCCCCCCGACCCCCCACTCCCATTGCCTCTTGATATGGTGAATTTCTCTAGGGGGCCGTGGATGAGGCCCCAGGGCTCTAAAATTCAATTGGACATAGTTGGTTCGGTGGCACAGGCTTGTGTGCTTACGTAACACCATCCCATCGCACTGTCAGCTGCTCCATTCTTGGACACAAATGGAGTATTAATGTCCAAGAACCCCACTGTTGGGCTGCTTTGCAGACGGGCTTCACACACTCTACGGCTCTGCTCTACGTCTGCAGCATCACAGGTGTGTGAAGACTACAGACCTGATCTTCTAAGAGAAGTTTCTCTTCACAGAGGTGTAGTTAGGTCTTATGTTTGGTAGGTACGTACATAATGAAAACTACCTCAAGGGCCAAACCATGGGCTTAGGTCTATGAGGTAGGGTTGTGTTTGCAAAATGGAGACACTAACAGAAAAGGACCATTTGTTATGGAAGATGGGTTATGGTGGAACGACACTCTCCTTTCTTGAACCATAGAGCACCTTTTTCCTGCTCTTGATGCTCCCCTACTATTTAGTCACACAGAACATGTTAGTTATAAAGTAAAAAGAGCACTGAAATGTAAATCATAAAATTCTTGTTTCTAAACCCTTTTAGTGTTAATGTGCACTTGGCCAATCTTACAATCTTGCTGACCTCATTCTCCTCATTTCCATAATTATTAACTATATTTGTTTTATCAACTGCAAAGTGTGAATACAGGGTTATTAATTAAGCTATAGTTGACACTTCAAAATGTTATTTATTAATATAGTTATTTTGCCTTCAAATTATCTATTTGTCTACTGTAACACTGGTCTACATATTACCATTATTGAAACTTTTTTTTTTTAACTCTACCTTTGGACATGAGAGGAAAACAGGAAGAGAATGTCACAGTCAAAATTTTCATGCCTGACTATACCAAGTTATTCCTCTTTCTAAAAGAACTACATTCAAATAAACTGTTGACTGTTGTCACTATGAATGGATGGTGAAATAATTTTGTTACTGAAGACGTCATTTATCCACTGGAAATGTATCTTAATTCTCACTGGCATAAGCCTTTCTCTAGTTCCAAATGTTAACTGGGCCCATGAGGAGTAGGGCTTTCATGAAAAAGAGACCAAGTAACTTTCAACAAATGAGAATAGGGAATGGCCATCACGATTTCCCATCTATCTGCATTTGTTAGGCTTCTCCAGAGAAAAAGAACCAATAAAGTGTGTGTGTGTGTGTGTGTGTGTGTGTGTGTGTGTGTGTGTGTGTTTGAATAGAAGTACTATATATATAGGAAGAGAGAGAGAGAGAGAGAGAATGAAACTTATTATAAAGAATTACCTCACAAGATTGATTATAGAGGCTGACAAATCCCAAGACCTGTGATGGCAAACTGGAGAACCAGTAGCTGAAGGTGCCAATTCTATTCTGAAAGCTATCTGGCTCAAGTCTCAAGAAAACCCTGTTTCAGTTGGAGTCTGATGGCCAGGGAAAAACCAAGACCCCCTCTTAAGACAGTAAGGTAGGAGTTCCCTCTTATTTGTGGGAGGGTCAGCCTTTTTGTTCTGTTCAGGTCTTTAATGGATTGGGTGAAGCCCACTAATCTGCTTTATTCTGCCTACTGAATCAAATGTTAATCTCACCCAGATACCCTAAAGGATATTCCCAGAGTAATAAGTGACCAAATATCTGGGCACCAGTGGCCCAGACAAGTTGCTCCATAAAATAAACCATCACATAATCAAAGCTCAGAGGATGGGAAATGCTTTATTACATCCTAAGATTCCTTGGTAGATGGGTACCTAATACCCAAAGTAGAGTGATGTCATTTTGACTAATCTAATTGATTTAGGAACTAGTTAACTATATTACAAAGTAGTAAAATTGGGACCAAATGCATGGATAAATCTATACAATCCAGAACAAAAAGGTTCTGTTCCAACAGCAGATGGGTTGAAGGTTTTGGGGTTGCATCCATCTTCTGCCCTGAACCTTGTAGACCATGTTTCTTTAAATCTGAATCCTGCACCAGGCATCACAGTGGCTCAGTTGGTTAAGCACCAGACTTCAGCTCAGGTCATGATCTCGTGGTCTGTGGGTTTGAGCCCTGCACGGGGCTCTATACCAACAACTCAGAACCTGAGTCTGCCTCATATTCTGTGTCTTCCTCTCTTTCTCTGCTCCTCCCCCACTTGCACCCTGTCTCTCTGTCAAAAATAAGTGAACATTAAAAAAAAAAAACTGAATCCTGCACCAATTCCCCTCCCCCCCAACCCCCACCCCATAATCCTCTAAGTTTACTATAAGTGTTCTGAGGACTACTGGACAACACACCCACAATTCACATTTTACTCCATATACTTAGCAAAATATAGACTCTATTTTCTCTGGATTGCAGGACTTATTCCTAGTTAATTAGCAATTTTCTAACTCATGATTATCTGTCCACATAAGAGTATTAATTATTAATTAAGTCTTCCATGGAAGACTTGTTTTGTTATATAAGCTTAATGATTCTTATTAGATATTACAATAAAAACTTCATTAAATACCATTTGAAAAGCAACAATTTAACTAAAGTTGTTCTTATTGACTGCTACAATGAAAACCTGAGATTTTAACAACTGTATTACTATTTAGTGAAATGCATAAAAAAAATTGTCATATTCGGTAAACACTTAAACTTACCTCTAACTTCTAACTAATAAAAAAATGAAATCAATAGAGATGTAAACCTAGGTAACAAATACAGATGTGTTTGTGTGTAGGTGTGTGTGTATTGTACTAGGAAAAAATGATATGAACGTTTGCTATCTTCATGAAAAGAAATAATAACATTCCCATTGTGTATATTTAATCCAGAGCAATAAAACAGAATTAAAAAAAAAAAAACCAATACCTGTGGTGTGTATAGTTTTCTACTGCTTATATCCAAATGTTAACAACCTAGGTAACTTCACACAAATTGACTATCTTGCAGTTCTCTGAGCCAGAATTCTGACAAGGTTCTCATTGGGCTGAAATCAAGGTTTCGGCAGGGCTGCATTCAGTTCTGGAGGCTCTGGAAAAGACCCCGTTTCCTTGTCTTTTCCAGTTTACAGGGCCGCCTGCTTTCCTAGGCTTGTGGCCATTCCATCTACCTTCAGTGAAAACACTGTGGCACCTCCCTGTCCCTTTTCCATCCTCAAGTTCTCTCTCACCATTGTTGGGAAAGGTTCTCTACTTTTAAGGACTCCTGTCCTTGAAAAGATTGAGCCCATGCAGATACTCCAAGATGACACTTCAGCTGGAGGTCCTTAACCTTAATCACACCTGCAAAGTCCCTCTTGCCATGTAAGGCAACAAAGATTTTGCCATTCACAGGTTCCATGGATTAAGACGTGGGCACCTTTGAGGGCCATTATTCTGCCAACCATATGTGATAAAATTGCTTTAGAAATATACATTAATAGACAAAGATCTCTTAGGTTTTATTTTTCTTTTCAGCAAAGTAATTTGCATAATATTAGCTCCTTCAATTAGAAAAACTAGAAAATGCTTTCATATGATAACTTGGAACCAAGAACATATTTAAAGAAAAAAATTTACAGAATTAACTATATATCCTAATTAATAGCCCTTCTCAATTACTAATAAAGCAGTCTGTATTATAACTGAAATCAATTTGTCTTCATTTTTAAAATATCTTCTGCACAGTTGTGGCTTGATAATTAAAACATTATGTCCAGGAACCATCTCCTTCTAACTCAGAGTCATTATTGTCTGGTGAAGTCATTATCTTGGATTAATTGGGTAAGAGTGGTATAATAATCTGTGGATGACTTCCAGCTCTTAGGAGAGCACTGAGAAACTCTGTTATCTTTAGGGTAGCATATAAATTTAAGCTCCATTAAGTCAGGTGCTGTATCTCCTTTGGTTCACTTCTAGGGCAGTGCCTATCACACAGTAAATGGTGAGTAAATATTTTTGAAAGAACAATGAAAAATTGAATGAGTCTGTATATTGACCAAGAGGTATTAGAGTGTAAGAGCACCTAGAAAAAGTTAAGAATAAATGTAAGTTATAATTTGAATGTTTCACTTTAGATCAATTTTCAGAGACTAGTGATGATTTTTGCATCATTCCTTACCTAAAAGCCAGTTTGGAATATTTAATTTGCAATATATGTGAATCTGTTGCATATATAGAACTTCTAGATATGTTAGGTCATTGATCTTCCTTCACATACTTTGTTCACATACTTACTAAGTAAAAGATTAGGCTTTATGAGGGAGGCTTCAGAAATAATAAAGCAAATAAACGTATTAAGATAAAAAAAAATTGGGCACCTGAGTGTCTCAGTCGGTTGGGCGTCGGACTTTGGCTCAGGTCATGATCTCACTGTCTGTGAGTTCAAGCCCCACGTCAGGCTCTGTGCTGACAGCTCGGAGCCTGGAGCCTGTTTCAGATTCTGTGTCTCCCTCTCTCTCTGCCCCTTCCCAGCCATACTCTGTCTCTCTTTCTCTGTCAAAAACAAATAAACATTAAAAATGTTTCTTTTAGGGGCGCCTGGGTGGCGCAGTCGGTTAAGCGTCCGACTTCAGCCAGGTCACGATTTCGCGGTCCGGGAGTTCGAGCCCCGCGTCGGGCTCTGGGCTGATGGCTCAGAGCCTGGAGCCTGTTTCCGATTCTGTGTCTCCCTCTCTCTCTGCCCCTCCCCCGTTCATGCTCTGTCTCTCTCTGTCCCAAAAATAAATAAACGTTGAAAAAAAAATTAAAAAAAAAAATGTTTCTTTTAAAAAGATAATTTTTTTTTTCTGATGCTCTTGTGTTAGATGTTGCAAGAAATGCAGTTTGCCCTCACCGGAGAGAGCAGTGGCACATGAGAGAAAGAAAGTTCTCCAAAGTTCACTGAAGCTAAATGCCTGCTGACTTTGAGAAGCATTAACTACCAAAGCAGACCAATCACACTCTCAGAAAGAGGTTTTCCAATCTGTAACACCTGCCATTCTTTCCATTCAGGCACCATCTACCCCTTCCTCTGAAGCAAGTCTTATGAAGAACAAATTCTTAGAAGAGAGGAAATAAATGCTACCAAGGTCTTTAGGAGCACTTGTGGTAGAAATACCCTGCAAAGCACTTTGCTTGGTACCAACTCATTAGGTAGCAGCATTTGCAGTGGCGTGGCCCTTTTCTCCCTCAGGAAGGTGTTTTTGTTCATTTTTCTTAATGACATTCTGATTGAACAGCATGCCCCCTTAGGACTGGCTTGTCTACAGAAAGAATAGGAATAGTTATTTCATGCCATACCCCAACATGATTAAATTGTACCCTCACTTAATGTAAAGTTCTACCAACATAGCTGGTCAGGTTTTCACCTAAATATTTTTGTTTGTTTGTTTATGATCAAATATTTCTTCTAGTGGCTAGAATAATGCCTAGCTCATAGAAGTGGCTAAATATACACTTAAGTGACTAAAATGATATTTCTTTCCAAACAGAACTGTCCTTTTGCATTCCTAATGGGTTTAATATTTTTAAAAACATATTTTGATATTTTTGTCATGTCAGTATCTTTTTTTCCTCCCTCTAGAAACCTTCTGCTATCTATAGTAAGCCAGATATATCATTGTTCCAGTGACAGAGAGGATTAGAATAGAATAAAAAGTCTCAGCAATTCTGTGTCAAGATGCTAGTCTTACAAACACAATTTAAAAATGGGCAAAAGGAAAAAAAATAAATACATACATTCATATATACATATGGGCAAAGGATTTGAACAGACATTTCTCCAAAGAAGATATACAAGTGGCCAATGAGTACATGAAAGAATGTTCAACATCACTAATTATTAGGGAAATACAAGTCAAAACCACAATGGCATACCACTTCACACCCAACATAACTATTATCAAAAAAAAAGAAAAAGAAAAAGAAAAAAACAGGGGCACCTGGGTGGCTCAGTCGTGTAAGCATCCGACTTCAGTTCAGGTCATGATCTCGCGGTTAATGGGTTCGAGCCCTGAGCCGGGCTCTGTGCTGACAGCTCAGAGCCTGGAGCCTGCTTCGGATTCTGTGTCTCCCTGCCCCTCTGACCCTCCCCTGCTCGCACTCTGTCTCTGTCTCTGTCTCTGTCTCTGTCTCTGTCTCTCTCTCAAAAATAAATAAAACGTTTAAAAAAAATTTTTTTAAAGCATTGGGAAAGGTATGGAGAAATTGAAACTACACTGTGAAAAGAAGTATGGTGGTTCCTCAAAAAATTAAAAACATAATAACCATTTGATCCAGCAATTCCACCTCTAAGGATATACCTAGAGAATTTAAATCAGGGACTCAAACAGATTTGTACACCAACGGCCAATGTGCATAGCAGTATTATCAACAATAGCCAAAAGGTGGACACCATCCAATGTCCATAAACAGATGAATGGATTAAAAACTGTTCTACATACACAATGGAATATTATACAACCTTAATAAAGGGGTGGTGTGCTTTGAAGATGGAGGGGAGGGACCAAAAGCCAAAAAATACAAGCCACCATGAGAAGCTGAAACAGTCAAGGCAACAAATTCTCCCCTCAAAGTCTCCAGGTTTGCCAACACCTTGATTTCAGAATTCTGACTTCCAGAAATGTAAGAGAATAAATTCATTCTGTTTTAAGCCAGTCAGTTTGTGGTAATTTGTTACAACAGCAATAGAGAACTGATACGACAATCAGAGAAAGACTGAATAACTGTTCCAAGGAAAGGAGACTATAGAGTCAGGATAAGAACAGTCTGTGATAAGAATTCAGTTAATTTACTATAAAGAATATTATTGAGGCAATTATAAAACTTGAATGGTTATCTAAGGATTATGGTTAATGTGAATTTCTTTACTTTTTATGATTGTTTCCTGTGGTTGTGTAGGAGAATGGTCTTGTTTGTGGGAAATACAAGTGAAGATTTTGTGGGTGATGGGGCATCAGGTTAACAACTTACTTTGAAATGGTTCAGAAAAAAATTAGACCTTTAAAATGAGGAAATAGGTTAGTGTGCCACAGATGCTCACATCTGCCTTACATAAGTTCTTTGAAAACCAGACCCTGAAATATACGTGTGTGTGCCAAAGGCTTATTGGGAGTACTTTCTGAATCACCTGTAAAGAAGTGAGGGCAGCAGAACTGGGCACAGGGAGAATCTCAACACCGATACCGCAGCAATAGTGATATTCAGGGTTACATCGAGCTCTGGACCTGGGATGGTTCTTAAGAGTTGCCTTGAATTGAGACCCCTAGACTCAATTCAAGTCCCCTTGTAATAAATTTCTTTCTCTCTGCCTCTATGTCTTTAAATTTCCACATCAAGCAGTCACTGGATGCCAGCTGCCCCAAAGTGCCGGTGCAAGCTTGGGTAACACAGCCCCCTTCCACCAAAGGCAAACTGTACAAACCATCAGCAGCCAAGACTCTCAGCAGCGGGAATGATTGGCACAGCCCTCAAAGGGGAAACCGGTCAGTGCAACATCGTGTTGTCTACACCCTCTTAGGGAAATGTATGTCCTTGTAGGAGGAGGAACAGAAAATAAGAAAAAAGGTCATAGCATAATATGGCTGGAGTCCATTGGCGATCCAGGACCCTCCCCAAGGTCAGCCCAAAAATTGAGACTAAGAGAATAATACAACTCAACTCAGATAGACTGAATGAGAGCCTAAGAAACCCAGCCTGAGGCCACACTGCCCTTCTGGATATAGTAGAAGATATGTGAGGGCAGCCTCACAGAGTTTTGCGCTGTGACATAAATGGAGTAGTTGAGGGTTGGGGGAGCTCCCAGAATGAACAGTTTGGGGGATAATGTGAACAAGTGATAAACTAGAAGAGGCCTGGGGCTTGCGGAGCCCCCAGAATGAACAGTTGTGGGACTAACGTGAACAAATGATGGACCAGAAGAGGCCTGGAATCATAATAAAAGGCTAGACTTGGGAGAGACCTCACGACCAGAGAGCATGTTCAAGACTAATGACTTCAGTGATGGGTACCAATTGGTGCCCAAAAGGATGATTCAAGCTAGCCATACTCAGCAAGGATAAGCACTGGAAGGCCAAGGACAAGATCAGAGCATCCACACCACACAGCAGACTAGCTGAGACCCAGAGACAGTCCCCAGATCAAAATGTGACTGATATCTCATAACTCCATGTGGATTATTTACGTCCTGCAGCATTGGGTAATTTACTCATTCTCTCAGCAAATAATTACTGAATGTCAGTTTTAGGTTCTGGGAATACATCAATGAGCAAAACTTATTTTTTAAAAAACGTTCTCATGGAGCTTACATTCTATTAGGGAGAAATAATCAGTTAAGTAACTGAACTCTATATGTTTCAAAGACTAAGGATTTACTGATGAATTGGATGTGGAAATGTAAAAGAGATTAAGAATGACTAATACAAAAGAATAATGCTCAGTAATAAAAAAATAAATGAACTCTTAATATAACAACATGGATGAATCTCAAACAACTGTGTGTAATGAAAGCCAGATAAAAAGGAACATACTCTATAATTCCATTTATATAAAATTCTAGAAAATGAAAATAGTCTATAGTGACAGAAAGCAAATCTGTGGTTATTCGGAGGTGGGGGAGAGGTAAAGAGGGAAGAATTACAAGGAAATTTTTAAAGGTGATAACATATCCATTATCTTGCTTATAGTGATGGTTTTGCAGGTGTGGTAATTAATTTTATGTGTCAACTTGACTGGGCCACACAGGGTGTCCACATATTTGATGAAACATTATTCTGTTTCTGGATGATGTTAGCACTGGAATTGGAAGACTAAGTATTGCAGATTGACCTCCCCAAAGTGGACAGACCTCATCCAATCCACTGAAGGTCTGAACAGAACAAGAAGGCTGAATAGGAGAGAATTGGCACTGACTGCCTGTCTTTGGCTGCATCAATGTTCTGCCTTCAGTATTGGGCTCAGACGAACTGTATTATTGGCTGTCCTGGGTCTCCAGCTTGCTGACTGCAGATTTTGGGACTTCTTAGTCTCCATAAGGAGATGAACCAATTCCTCATAATAAAACTCTCTACCTTCCCTAGTCCTGTCTACTTTGTCTCTCCCTCTCCCTCTCTTTCCCTCTCTTTCCCTCTCTCTCTCTCTCTCTCTCTCTCTCTCTCTCTCTTTCTGATTTGTCTGTTTTTCTGTCTCTTGGGATCCTGTGTAGAAGTTGTTCTCATTAGACACCAGTCAAGTGCATTCACTGTTCTATCTACAAATTTAGTTTCATTTTCTACTTAACAATTTAAATAAACTGAAATACTTCATATATACACATAAATATACATACACATATATAACACATATATAACACAAATATATGTGTATGTTTTATATATATTATATACATACATATATTTATATATTATTTATTTATTTGTATACACACATATATCCTATTGGTTCTGTTTCTCTGGAGAACCCAAAATAATGTAACAGGAATGGGGGTGCCTGGGGGGCTCAGCCTGTTAAGCATCCACCTTCAGTTCAGGTCATGATTTCATGGTTCATGAATTCAAGCCCTGTGTCAGGCTCTGAGCTGATGGTGCAGAGCCTACTTAGGATTTTCTCTCTCCCTCACTCTCTGTCCCTCCCCCACTTGTGCTTTCTCGTTTCCAAAATAAATAAAATTTTAAAAATATACAATAGGTATATGCATATGTCAAAATTTATAGATAGATAGATAGATAGATTTTAAATGTGCACAGTTTTAAGGAACTAAAAGCATAGATTTTTTTTTTTATTTGTCAAGATGGAAAGACTACTCATCAGAATGACTCATGAAGAAGGGTTCAGTTTGGAACTAAAAGAAAAAAACTCTATTCTCTTTATATTCTACACACTCTACTCAAAGTGGTTCACTTCTGACATCAGGTATGTGTGGGTTTTCCACACCAACCAATTCTCCAACTTCATATGCTACAATTCAGTCATGACACTAAATACCCAGAGTTAGCATAGACCCCACAAGTTGGGGGCTCACTCCCACAAGACTGCCACTCATTTCAGAGGCCAATCACAAGAAGTAGGTACCCAGGTTACCTACACTTCTGTCTGATTTGGCTATAAATCAAGGGTAGCCACAATTCCCTCCTCAAGTGGGATCATTTGCTATAATAACTCACAAAACTCAGGGAAATATTTAGTTATGTTTACCAGTTTTTCATGTAATAAAGGGTATGATAAAGGATACAGATAAATAGCCATATAAAGAGATACCTAGGGGAGGTCCAGAAAGGTCCCAAGCCCAGGAGTTTCTGTCCCTGTGGAATCTGGGTGTGCGACCCTCCTGGCACGTGAATGTGTTCACTAACCTAGAAATTGTTCTCCAAAGCCCATACTTTAGGGATTTTATGAAGGCTTCATCATGTAGGCAAGAATGTTTATTAACTCAACTTCTTCCTCGCTCAGGTCCGAGGATAGGGGATAGAGATATAAGTTCTAAGTTTCTAATCATGGCTTGGACTTTCCGGTTACCAGCCCCCATGCAGGAGTCCACCAAGAATCACCTCATTAGAGCAAAAAAAATATTCCGATCACCCAAGAACTTCCAAGAGATTTAGGAACTCTGTGTCAGAAACCAGGGTGAAAGACCAAGTATTACAACAAAATATGCTCCTAGCACTAACTGCTTAAGAAATTACAAAGGTTTTAAGAGTTCTGGCTTGGAGCTAGGGATAAAAAACAAAATATATATTTCTTATTACATCACAATATCACAGATACATGCTATGTTAGAGATATCTACCAAATAACCAAGTGAATTGTTTTGTTGGGGACTGTATATTCAAGTCTAGAGTTTAGGACTGAGACAGAACATGAGATATAAATTTGGAAATCATGGCACTGAATAACATTCCTCAGAAAGTAAGTGTTCTTAAAGAACAGAAGTCTGAGAACTGGGAATTCTTTTATTTAGAGCTTGAGAAAAGGAGTAAAAAAACAGTCATTCAAAAGTATTGTCAATAAGGGCAAGAAAAACCAGGATAATATGCTCTATGCCATTGAAAGATATTGCCTCAAATATAAAAGAGTAATCTAAATGGATGATGGCAAAAAGTTGCCTATTAAACTTAACAAAGCAGACGCCCTCATTATGAGTAATTTTTTTAGGGTGAGGTAGGGTAAAATACTGGACTGTTGTGGATTAAAGAGAATGAGGAGGGAGACACTGAAGATGGAAAGTACTGATGACTCTTTCTTTAGAGATGTAATACAAAATAGAATAAATAAATGAGGAGCTAGCCAGAGACTGAGATAAAGTCAAAAAATCATTTTCTTTTTAACATGGGAGCAACATATTTGGTGCTGATGGAAATGATCCAGTAAAGAGAAAAACATGATAATGAAGTAGAGAAGGAGAGAATTTCAAGTGATATAGTTTAAGTAGGTGAAGGGAGACGGTGTCTAGTGGACAAAGAGAGGAATTAATCATAGACAGGAACACAGTGATCCACACACAGTAACAGGAAGCAGGGTGAAGGAGATGGGCAGAGAAGTGCATGGCCAATGGCCAATGTGGTGGTGAGAGTTTGTGGAAGTTCTCTTCCGTTTGCCCCTATTTTCTTTCAGAAAAAATAAGAAAGCAGTGTCTTTAGCAGAGAGTGACACATGAGAGGAGATGCTAAAGATTTACGCAGAGAAGAGAGTATGACATGGTCATGAACAGATATGAACAAATCAGAACAATGCATCACGATTTCAGGGCAGTAAGATGGGCCTAGGTGAGATCAGCGCCCAAGAACAGAAGCCCTGACAACACGGCTGTGTGTTTTCCCATAGCAAAATGTGGCTGTGCTGATGTAGACATAGAGCAGTCAGAGGATTATATTTTACAAGGTTTGGTGTTTTGCCAGATAAGTACCACACACCATGCAAGGACAAAACACCTGAAAATGTGTCCAAAGGAGGGACTGAAATGAAAGATCATGAAATTAAAATGCATAAGAAAGTAATTGAAGACCAGGCAGTGAATGAAGGATGATAGGGATGAAAACAAAATAAGACAATAGATTATATATCCCAATAAAGTGGAAGACCTACAGACAGACCTACAGAGTGAGCCAAAAAGACAGGGTATGGTGGTCAGAGGTAGCACATTTGAAGCTGAGATTCTGGCGAATTGGAGTTATCAACAGAATAAGCTCTAGTGTCTGCCATGGGAGTGGTTAGTGAATCAGATGGGGTCGAGCACAAGACCCATTATTGAAGAACAGATAAATGAATTGAAGGAGGAAGATGTAGAGAGGATACATATAGGCAGAAGCAGTACTGGAGACAGTGACCATGAAACAAATCAACATTTTCAGCAATGATGAGAAATGCCATGGGAATCAATAGATGACTCTAACAAGGTGTGGTAGAGAGTAGTACAGTCTAATAATGTGAGGTTGTAAATTTTGTCTTTTTAGAGGAAAGAGAGAAAGAATGGTCCAGAAGTGAGGATCGGGATCTGGGTTCCTTTGCTTACAGTGAACCAATAAAATGAAAGGAGATGAAGAGAAAAAACACTCCACTGGAGATCATTTGCAGAGAACGATGTCCTCTAGAATCAATTTCACCTAGAGGAAAGGAAAAGATAAATGAACAAAGCAACCATCAGATGAGAGACTGAGTACACAATGGATTTTGATGATAAGGATTCGAGTTTCAGAGGCACATCAGAAATGTTTTAGGATCTGATGAGGGGTGAGAAATGCTATCATAATGAGCCATATGTGGATGACAGGTATAAAAACTGCTGATGACTGGTACAAACAAGGATATTAACTTAGTTTCAGGAGACAGCAGCAAAGCAAGGAGTTTCAGTGGAAAGAAGAGCTATGAGGAACTCACTAAGGCCAAGTGGAGTTCTGGGGCCCCTTCTGTAGCCAGGGAAGGGGGTTTTGCAAGGAGGAGAGAGATGCAGACATCAAAGAATGGGGAACTAAAAGAGAAAGAAAAGAAAAAAAAGAAAGAGAAGAATCCTCATAGGGAGTTCAAACTTTGAGTTGACTGAATACTTACCTGGAAGTGACCTGCAAAGCAGGAAAAATAAAAATTACCCTCATAATTTTTAAATTTCTGCTTTATTTGGTCAACGATAGAAATCAGGGCACAAAAAAAGTTTATTTCAGCTATAATATAATATAGAATGCTTCTTCTCTTAATGAACACATGAAAAGTAATGAATGTATTTTGATCACATTACATGTGAGGGCTCATGTAAGATTCTTAAAATTCTGTTTGCAGCAAAATATCTGCATATCACATGGTTACAAACCTTGGCAAGAATAGAAACAGGGCACCAGTTAGAAGACTATGACATTAATCTAGCAAGAAATTATTGTGGATATGATCACAAGTTTCACATCAGAAGTAGTTGCATCAGATTCTAGATATATTTTGATCGTAGGGACAATAGAATGTACTGACAGATGATTATATGAAGGAGGGCTTATGACAGACAGGAATCTGGATAGTCCAAGATTGTTGTCCTGAAGAATTAGGTAGCAAATCTATCTTAAAGAAAGGTGTGGGCTGAAGATAAAAATTTGCGTGTCCCTGGTATACAGAAAGAAATAGAAAGACAGATACAGGGACAGATATAGATGTAGTCGTAAGGAAACTGAAATAATGCAAAGAATGAGTATATACAGGAAAGAAAGAAGACCAGGTTTTCAGCCTAAGGCATAGTCTGGGATCTGATAATCCAATCACTTCTCAGTGGTGAAAAACCTAACTAGTGATCATGCTATTTCCTGGCCCTAAAATGAAGTATAGAGGGGAGATAGAAAGGGAGGGGGAAAGAGAGAGAGAGAGAGAATCTGAGTGGTATGTTCAAACACTATACAGACTTTAAACGTAAGGTTCTAGAGAGGGATACCTTGTTGGCTCAGTCAGCTAAGCATCCAAGTTCAGCTCAGGTCATGATCTCGTGGTTCATGAGTTCGAGCCCCGCATCAGGCTCTGTGCTGACAGGTCAGAGCCTGGAGCCTGCTTCAGATTCTCTGTCTTCCTTTCTGTCTGCCCCTACCCTGCTTGTGTGAGCTTGCTCTCTCTCTCTCAAAAATAAACATTAAAAAAATAATAACGTTCTATAGAGAATTTAATTGGCATGAGAATATTTTCCTATTATAATGTGAAGATATAATATAAAGTGAAGAAAGCAGGATAAAGAACTGTATGTGCATTGTGTTCCCATGTATTTGTATGTGTAGATGAACATGAATTGGAGTGTGTATATGTAAATATTATGACTTAGACACATCCAAACCACATGTGTTGAAAACTGATTCTTAATTATGCTATCAGAAATCACTTCTTTTGTGAACTCTCACTCTTTAGCAGTAGCAGAAAAATTAAATTGTGTTGTATCCTGACATTTTTGACTCTTTTAATTTAAAATTTTGTCTACTCCAAGTAAATATTCATTACAACTCAAGTATTATTATTTTCTCAGCCATTATTTAGTCATCCTTCTTGAACATTCCTCCCACTGCCAAAGATAACTTTCCCCAATTCTCCTGGGAATTTTTTTCTGACATAATAACATATAATTTTAATAATCAAAAGAAATTTTAAATGGGTCAGAATACTTGTCCCATCTTCCAATGTTCTAATGGCAATCAAACAAGGTGATGGGTTAACATTTTAGAAAACTATAATGTGTGCTATAAATATATTCTATTTTCAGCTCATTGGGATGCACTAAACAATTGTTTCAATTTCTGGTTACATTTTAAAGACTGTGATAATGAATCCTATACATGTCTGAGTCCATGTGTGGAAACCTGCTTACTAAAGAAAAGTGCATCTCTCTAATACAATCAATCAGAAAAATGTGGAACTTCTCTCTAGAAAGGTTGTATTAGAAATTATCTAGAGAAAGGAGTCAGGGCAGCATGTATAGTTTGAAAATGATCTCAAGATAATACTGATATATGCCTTATCTCCCCTACCATGCAGATTATGAATCACTTCTCTCTGTTATCTATACACTGTATTAGTGTAGCAAAGTAAGTCACCTGAAAGAAACATGAGTGAGCTGTACTATCTCAGACCCTGTAGAAGTGTCTTTACTAGTCTATGATTTAATTTTATATTAGTGTTTGCTCTAGTAAAGAGCCATACAGAGGTATTTCTGCATCTGCTGTAAAACTACTAAATACATTGCCATTAACTTTATTTAATGTCTTTTACTATAAAAGTACAAGTGGTAGAGTTTAATGCCAAAGATGTTTACTTCTGTAGAGTCAGTCTTCTATTTATCAGACATTAATAGATAGACAACCTGTCATCTTCCCCTCTTTGGCTTCCAGGAAACAGATTAAATTTCAGGCTTAATTATGGAAATGGTTCACAATTCCTTTTCTTCTCTTTCTGTATATGTTTCCTCATATCTTTTACATCATTTTTAATTTTTTAGCTTCATTTAGCTAAATAGTATTATATGCATTTTTGAGGGAATTTTAAAGTAGAAAAAGTGAGAAAAGATTGAGGTCCAGAGAAATCTCAAATGAATGAAGTAAGGGGGAAAAAAACAGAGGTTGTGTTAGGGCGACAGTAGTTTAGGGGCCACTTAAAGAATGAGGCAGGGATGGGGACAGGACCTCTATCAATGAAGAGCAATGAGGAATATAGGAGAGAAGGTGAGCAAGGGGACAGTGGTGGGAGTTACGGAGCATTTTGATTCAACAACCTAAGCGACTCCATAACTCCTGATAAACTGTGATTGAAAGCAAGGAACGCAAGAGGACAGTAAGTTTAAAAACGATGCCTGAAATTTTCTCAGGGAGAAAAGTGATTTTAGCCAAGTGTGGCTGTCCTGTGAAATTCGTCATGTCCCACACGATGTTTGTTGGAGGATAAGAAAGCCTACCTAAATCAGTAGGGGGCCTGTCCCAGACACCCCACCTGGCCTGCATCCTTAGAAGGCAGACCACTCAAATGCAAGTTACTTCTTAGTTGCATATACCATGCCATCAGATATTTTGAAAATATCTTTACCAAAGTCCATTTAGACAACTTAGCAATGTATGGAAAGGAAGCAGATGAGTTACTAGAGATCAGTCTGTTCCTTCTTGAATCCTGAATTAATTGTAAATTTATATCATCACCAGACATACTACACAAGGTGTTGACACTATAGTTTCTTTTGCATTGACCTAATAGCTCTCTGAGTTTGGCAGATCCCTCTGTCTGCAATACCTGTGGCCTTAACATGGCAATGGGGCCCTCAGTCAAGTGACCGCAACTTAGTTCCAATTGTGGAGTCACCATCAGAAGAGGAGGGACGTGCAGTTTGCACATCTCCTAAATTCCTGGTGATGATCTTTAAAATACAATAAAGGCTTGAGGCAATGCTCCCAGTAATGAATATATTGACAATAAACTCTCACCATGTTACCATGCTTATTGTGGAGAGAGCTTCTAGTTCTAAAGTCTCAGTGTCCTTTCTCATCCCTCCAGAGCACCGAGAGTCCTGAGAGCACTACACTACTCATTTTAATGATTTTTCTTTCGCATGATAAATGAAGCTTCGTACATTAATTTGCTGCTAAAATTATTTACACGGTATGTTCTGCCTTAAGAAAAAGAAAGGTTCTTTTCTCTCCCAGACCACTGGAAAAGATGGCACCAAGGCAGTTACGCATGGGATATATTTAGAAATTTCCTGTCTCAAACAAAAACAAAAACAAACAAAAAAGCAAAGAAGAAAAGAAATTATCTGTCTCTAATTTTTTTTAAAAATGACAGGTTTTAGGGGCGCCTGGGTGGCGCAGTCGGTTAAGCGTCCGACTTCAGCCAGGTCACGATCTCGCAGTCCGTGAGTTCGAGCCCCGCGTCGGGCTCTGGGCTGATGGCTCAGAGCCTGGAGCCTGTTTCCGATTCTGTGTCTCCCTCTCTCTCTGCCCCTCCCCTGTTCATGCTCTGTCTCTCTCTGTCCCAAAAATAAATAAACGTTGAAAAAAAAATTTAAAAAAAAAAAATAAAAATGACAGGTTTTAGAGGTGGCGAGGGGCACTGTCTTTTTTAGTATGTTGTTTGGATAGATTCTACTGTGAGTAAATAAAACCAAGAGGGGTAGTAGCAGTGCTACAACACAAAATATTTGTTTGAAAATCACAAAACTAACACACTAAATAGATCCCATAACCTTATGTACATGCATATCTTGTCTTGTTTTAAAGTTTGGTAGAACTATTGTTGCAATTACGGAATTCAGAAATAACTCAATGAAACTGCATAGGAAACCCTTATTCAACACTTTGCTTTGCTCTCCCCTTTCTTTGAGTAAATCTGACGTTATAAGCATAACTGGTTCTCTGTGGACCTCTTAAATAATTTAAAGATGCTGAGCCTTATATTCTACAGCCCAAAGATGCTGACATTATTTTAAATTAGGTTTTTACACTTAAAACGTATTGAAGTGCATTTGGGGGAGATGAAGTTTTGCTACCTGTGCTTTTTTTCTTTTTTTCCTGCAAGAACAGTGTGTAGCAGACAGAGTCAGAATAAAATAATATCTCCATGGTTTATGCTTAATTCTTTACCTCCAGTCAGATGACATGGGCTAGGGTAGCACACATATGACAGCCTGGTAATTTCAAAACAATGGTTTGGTTTTAATTCTTTACCTCCAGTCAAATGACATGAGCAACACACCCATGGCAACCTGAAAATTTGAGAATAAATTCTGAATGCAAAAAAGAGTTGTTTATATCAACTGAAAGAAGCAAAACCTAAATATTTTGTAAGAAAAGCAATAGAGCACTCTTATAACGTTCAATGGATCTGAATTTTGCCATAATTCAAAAGATGTCTGTCACACACAAAGCCGTATATAAGGGACCAGGGAAATGCTTGAAATATGGTCCATTACTCTCCCCTGTGGCACTAATTTCAATGGAGTTCAGCTATGTCTGAATAATCCCAAACCTAAGAAGTACACTCTTCTTTGTCAGCACCTTTCTCTGTCTTTATATGGAGGCGGAAACTCAGCCCCATCCTGTTCCCGCATACAACTGCCACATGTGGTTTTCAAGTCCCTGCACTGAATGTATCTGGGCCAGAGGCAAAGCTCAAAGATGAACGAGGGCTTCATACACTGCTTGGCCTCAATCAGAATTTTCCTTATGTGATCAGGCATATTCCCGGTTGCCGTGCAATGCAAGTTGGCAAGGAAGAAGAGGAGTTTAAAAAAAAAAATCAAGAAATGGGCACCTCGCCAAGTTTTCACAGAGTGAAAAATTGGAGCCCCTGAGAGAAACAAATGTTTGGAACTGCTAACCCTTCTGCCCTATCACATTCCAACTCAGTCAGATGGTCACACCCGTCTCTGCCAGAACATGCCATGCCGTGTTATTGAGCATGGGGACAGGTTTCTAGCCTCACAGGATATGGTATAATGTGCTGGGGAGTCATATGAATTCACATGAAAGATTCTTTTTTTGCTTGTACCTGATGCTGAAGTTTCTCATGTCTCCCTTTTTCCTTTTCCTTGCCCTGCCCCTCTTCTAGGTTCATTTCCCACTGGAACCTTAGATCCTGTACTCAAATGATTCTAGTTATTACATTTTACTTGCATGAGTCAGGTTCATGGTCACGAATCATAGATTTAATCTCCAATGAGCAAAACTGACTGAGTGTAGAAAAGATAGGCATCCTGCTCAACAACAACAACAACAACAACAAAAGAATTAAGCCAGAAGATCTCAAATCTGTTCAGATGGACTGTTTTGACCTTAGTGGGTATAGCAACAAAAAACCCTGGCTAGCAATCATCTTGGGAAAAAAAACTCCAAGTCAGCCAAAAATAAGGAAGAAACATTGGACTTAGATTTTCCATTTGGTGGAGATACGACTTTGGGAAAACCACTTAATATCTCAGACTTGTCTTTCCTCACCTGCCAATGTGTACGATAACGACTGACAGTTCACATTACAAGATTATTAGAAGAGGCAAGTAAGATGGCATGTAAGCAAGCTCATTTTAGAAATGTAGACCACCGTGTGATGGCCAGGAACTATCATCTGGCTTTTCCCATGAGTACTACAAAGGTGTAAAGTTGTCATTCCTTCCAGGGGCGGTTCTCCACAAAGCAGTAGTTAGTTCTTGACTTAAAGCCTTCAACTGTAGCTTTGTCTTGTTCCATTTTGGATCTGTTTGAACAGCTTTATCGACACATAATTCATATACTATACAATCCACCCACTTAAGATATATAATTCCTTTTTCACATATACACAGGGTTGTACAACCATCACAATCTAATTTTAGAACGTTTTTGTCCACACACACACATAAAAATACCCATCTGCAACCACTCCCTATCCCCTCCTGACAAACCTTCACTCCTCAGCCCTAGGAAGCCTTTAATCAATTTTCAGTCTCTATGGATTTGTCTATTCTGGACATTTAATATAGATGGAATTACATGATATGTGGTATTTGGGGATTGGCTTCTTTCATTTAACATAATGCTTTCAAGGTTTCAAGTTGTAGCATGTATCAGTACTTTATTCCTTTTTATCGCTGAATAATGTTCCATGGTATGGATATACCACTTTTCTTTGTCCATTCATCAGTTGTTGGACATTTTGGCTGTTACAATTTCTTGAATACCATGAATAATGTTACTATGAATGAGAATTTATATACAAGTTTTTGGGTGGACATACTTCTATTTTCTTGAGTATGCACCTAGAAGCAAAACTGTTGGGTCATGTGATAACTCTATTAAGCTGCTGAGGAACTTCCAGACTGGTTTTCAATTGACTCTATTATTTAACATCCCCACCAGTAGTGAATGAGGGTTCCAGTTTCTCCATACCTTCTACAACATTTGTTACCGTCTGTCTTTTTTATTATAGCCATCCTAGTGTGTGTGAAATAGTATATCATCATAATTTTGATATGAATTTCCTAATAACGTTGAGCATGTTTGCATGTGCTTATCAGCAATCTGTATGTCTTCTTGAGAGAAACACCTATTTAGACCTTTTGGCTATTTGCTAATCAAGTTGTCTTTCTTTTTTTTTTTTTTTATTTAGCTGTAAGATTTCTTTTTTTTTTTTCAATAAATTCCCTTACCAAATATATGATTGGCAAATATGTTCCATTATGTGGGTTGCTCTTCTAATTTCTTTATAGTGTCATTTGCAGCACAAAAGTTGCTGTAAATTATTTTTGCAATCCAAGTTATTTTGATGTAGTCTAGATTTTTTTTTTCTTTTGTTACTTGTGCTTGTTAATTGTGTTGAATCTAGAAAACTACTACCTAACACAAGGTCAAGATTTATTCTTGGGTTTTTCTGAGTTTAATAACTCTAACCTTTATATTTAGATTTATGATACATTTTGAGTTCATTTTTGGTGTGATTTGAGACAGGCACCCAACTTCATTATTTTGCATGGAGGTAATCTAGGTCTCCCTCTTCTATTTGTCAAAAAGATCATCTTTCCTCGGGAAATTATCCTGCTACCTTGTCAAAAATCAATTAAGTATATATTTATGGATTTATTTGTGGAACCTCTAATCTATTGATTTTTCTGCCAGTTTTAAAATCAGAGAGTGTGAGTCCTCCAACTTCATTCTTCTTTTTCAAAATTCTTTCAGCTATTCTGGGTCTCTTAAATGTCCATATGAATTTTAGGACCAATTTGTAAATTATATTATTAAAATTGGCACTGAATCTGCACATCAATTTGGAGATATTTCCAAATTAACAATATTAAATCTTTTAATGCATGAACACTGAATGTCTACCCATTTATTTAAATGTTCTCTAATTTTTTCTGTGTCTCCCTCTCTCTCTGCCCCTCCCCCGTTCATGCTCTGTCTCTCTCTGTCCCAAAAATAAATTAAAAACGTTGAAAAAAAAAATTTTTTTTTAAATAAAAAAAAAATAAATAAATGTTCTCTAATTTCTTTTTTTTTTATTTCCGTGTTCTATAGCTTTGAATGTACAGGTCTTGCATGTTTTCATTAAATCCATACCGAAATACTGTATTACTTCAGTGCTGTTGTAAATGGAATTGTTGGCTCAATTTCATTCTTGGAATGTTCATTGGTAGTGTGTAGAAATGCAACTGATTTTTGTATAATCACCTTGCATAGTAAAAAACCCATCTGAATTCATTTATTAGTTCTTAGTAGTTTTTTAGTGGATTCCTTAGGATTTTCTATATGCAAACTCATGTCATCTGCAAATAGAGATAGATTCACTTTTACCTTTCCAATCTTAGATGACTTTTACTTCTGTTCCTTCCCTAATTACCCTGGCTAGAGCCTGTACGATTGGTGTTTAATATAAGTAAAAGGTTACAGTTTTCTATTTTAAGAGAAAATAGCCGTAGAAAAAAGGACAGTAATGACAAGCACAGAGTAGTAAGCATATTTCCATATTTCCATATTTGTTTTTGTTATGATTGTTTTAGTGGGTTTGGGGTTTTAGTTGTTCATTGTGGATCTGTATTACATTTAAATATGTAGTCCACCTGGAATTTCTGCCCTTGTTTGCTGTTTCTCTTTGTTTGCTTATACCTGACTTTATCTCCACAGGGATATTAGAGGACCTATTAAGCTAACTGTGGAAGAGAAGAAAGCAATGCCACAGGCCCTGTCAGACTTTCAGTTTGCTCAGGTTGTCAAAACTATTCCAGGACCACTCTTGTATCACACCTGGCTTAATTAAATGGTCAGTTAAAATCTGATGCCCACCTTTTTCAACACAGAAACTGTATCAAGAAAGCTAGATCTCATTAATTTCACAACTTTATAGAAATAGTGATGAGTAGAAAACAATAGGTAATCAAGTCTACTGACCTGAGTGATCACAATATGTACAAATAGCCATATATGCATCATGAATTTTGAATGAATAAGAGAATCTAAATGTGTTTATTTTTTTTTTGTTTCCTAATCATGTAGCATGTTGCTAGTTTTCCACTCTGCTTTCACCAGCTCATCTATGCAGACAATTCAATTTTTATAACTGCATGTTTCCCTCAAACAAGTCTTCCAATTTATCTTAATTTATAGACTCCATTTAATTGCTGTTAACTAATCAAACACCACTGAAATAGGAGTCTGTGTTTATTTTATTTTTCTTTAATATATGTACATTTAGAAAATAAATATATGATCACTGTAATACATGAAACAAAACTAATATGCATACAATAGTATTATTTTCACCCTGCTCTCTCCTTCCAATCACTGACCTCCTCCTCCCATCACAGAGACAAGTAACCTCTGAGAGCAGCCTAGTTTGTAATCAAACTTACCAAAATATCTACACATATATGAATTTTTGAGTTTATAGATTTGGGATTTTATAAACACTGGACTCATCCAATACACATTATTCAAACTGTTCTCATTTAACAATATAACATGAACATTATTCCACTTCAAAACAACTAGCTTTAACTGTTTTTCTTGCTTTTTTTAAAAAAAACTAATTATTTAATAGCATGCCATTCCCCAATGATGAAAATATAAGTTGTTTTCAGTTTTTAGCCACTGAAAAAATCATCTTTGTACATACATCTTCTTGGGTTTCCTTTTTTTTCTAAGTTGTTTTGTCATGTATTCTGTCCATCATTCTTTTGTTCCCCCCTCCAATAATCAATTTGTAGTGGTTTTTTGCATAATATTTATATTGTCTCTAACATATGCATCTCATTTTTTTCCAGTTCTCTAGTCGGCTTTTGACATTATAAAATGATAATTTAATCCAGACAATTTTTTGCAACTGTTTACATACTTATTATTATTTTTTTTAAGTTTCATTTACTTTGAGAGAGAAAGAGACAGTACCAGTTGGGGAGGGGCAGAGAAAGATGGAAGAGAGAGAATCCCATGTAGGCTCCACACTATCAGCACAGATCCCAATGTGGGGCTCGAACTCATGAACCCATGATATGATGATCTGAGCCGAGACCAAGAGTTTGAAGCTTAACCAAATGCGCCACCCAGGCGCCCCGCAACTGTTTACATAAATGTATCTTTTCCTTTATGCATTCTATGTTTTCCACCTATGATAAAAAGATATATAACAGATGATAGGTAGATAGACTGATGTAGACAGATGGATGAATATACATTATGTTGACGAGGCAAATACAGTTTTCAGAAGAACACACTGGTATTTGGAAATAATGGTTGCCTGGGAGAAGAACTGAAAGAAAGCTGCTTTTCCTATGTGTCTCCATTCACTATTTGAATTCCTAGCATATTTAATTAGAATTGTATAATGGCAAAGGGCGTAATCTCAGAAGTGAGTAGGCCGTATTCAAATCTCTGCTCTGACAACTAACTGTGGGAAATAGATCCATTTGCCTCTCTAAATTCAGACACTCCCCCAGAATTTTTCCTGAAAATCCATTACTCTCTTCAGCACTTTCAGTGCTTGTAAGCATTTTTAACATTTTCTATTCATTGTAGTTGTTTTTCAGCTGTATATTTTGCCCAAATAATCAAACTCATTATTACTTGAAAAGTCTTGCTTCTGACTTGAATAGTAATGATTCTAAGTAGTGCTTTGAGAGTGAGCTCAGTACACACACACACATATTCATTAAATGTCTACTTATTCATGTTCTATGAAAGGTTTTTATGATGAATAAATATTAAACTTAATTCAGTATCTTTTCAATACCCATGAAAATAGTCATAGAATTCTACTTTGACTTATTGTTCTGGGTAATTATAGTAACATATTTCATAATATTTATTTAACTTTAAATCACTTGGCCTGGACTTCACATGGCAACCTGCTAATATTTTTATTTAGAAGTTTGCACTAACATTCATAAGTGGGAAAGTCTGCATTAACATTCGTAAGTGGGATTGGTCTGCAGCTTTTATTGCCTAGTTTCAGTTTCAAGGTTATGTTGATTTCAGAAAAAGATTTTGAAAAAAAAAAAGCAAAGATTTTGAATCTTTAATCATTCTCTATGCTCTGGAACAAGTTGAACACATTAGACATTTCTATTTGTTAATGGCTGGGTAGAATTCACTTATTAAACTCTGTGGTTTAAAGCTTTATCAAAGGAGGTAGCCCTTTGAAAACTATTAATTTTTTTCTACAGTAAATGGCTTACTTCAATTTTTATAAACTATCATCATCAATTTCTTATATTATCAATTTCTTTCAGATAATATATATAAATATATATATACATATAATTAACCAAAGTGTTATCTTACTCCATGCTAATCATTTCTTTTTTTTTTTTAATTTTTTTTTCAACGTTTATTTATTTTTGGGACAGAGAGAGACAGAGCATGAACGGGGGAGGGGCAGAGAGAGAGGGAGACACAGAATCCGAAACAGGCTCCAGGCTCCGAGCCATCAGCCCAGAGCCTGACGTGCGAGAGATCGTGACCTGGCTGAAGTCGGACGCCTAACCAACTGCGCCACCCAGGCGCCCCAATGCTAATCATTTCTTAAAACTTTTTGCTATCTATCCATCTTTTTCATATTTTGTCACTTAAAGCCAAATCTATTTATTTTTAATTTCTATAAGAGAATTGGTTCTTGGATTCACATAATAGTTCTCTCTTTCTCTTTCCTTTTTTTCCTTCTGTATTTTAGAGCACTGACTTCTTCCTAAAGGCTTTTAACATTCTGAGTTGAATATAATTAATTTTTTAGGCCTTAATATAGCTATATAAAGGCTATGGGTATAATGAACTGTCTTTCTGTCATTCTTCCATAGGTTCTGATACAGGGTATTGTATCATTTATTTTTTGAAATATTTTATAACTATTTTAATTTCTTCTGTGGCATAGGAGTTGTTTAGAAAGATTTTTTTTAACCTATTCTTTAATTTCTGGGGCAGTGTTTTACTTTTCCTATAAAAAGTTAGATAGAATCATTAATTGGCCTTATGAAATTAGGCAGGTTTCCATTTCTCTCTCTCCCTCTCTCTCGCTCTCTCTCTCTCTTTTTAACCTGATTAATCAAACTCAGAGAAAAGTAAAAGTCTCAAGACATGTGTTTTTATTTCTCTATATCATATCTTGTTGTGTTTTGTTTGCAATTACATGGGATTTTTTTTCAATATCATTATTTTAGAATTGGGTTTATTTCCCTCATGTTATTTGACAGAACAGAAATGTCTGGTGTTAGTCCGTATCATCTCATTGTATCATTTCTTTTTTAATGCAAATGAGACGGCACCAAGATTGACTGAAAGGTTCCATCAGACAGAAGGAGAAGGTGTAAAATACCTTTAATGGCAAAGAATAACAAAATTCACAGAGAAAGTTATGTGAAGCAGGGGCAACCGCAGCAGAACCCCCACTCTCGAAGGTCCTCATGTCCCCAGTTAGGGGCATAAAGTTGCTCTGAAGATCAAGGGCCAAGAGTGAGAATTTCTCTGTTTTTGTTTTGTTTTGTTTGTTTTGTTTTGTTTTAAGAGAGGAGTTTCCCTTTGCCATAGTTTAGAAAATCTGGCTCCTTTCCTGCCTGCTCACCAGATACACAAAACTGGTACAACACAGCCTTTAGCACATCCCTCAGTATTTAGGAGGAGGTAAGTAGAGCAAAGATCAGTCTCCCAGGTGTATCATCCCGCAGCCGAACCAAACGGAAGGCCTGCCTGAAGTCTATTTCGGCCGTCCCCTTTAATGATTGTAACCTTGAATTCTGCTTTGTCTGAATTCTTGCCTTCCTTCCTTGCTTCTTTTTCACTTTTACATTTGCCTGTTACATCTCTATCAATATTTTCACATGTTCAACCTTTATCTGTCACGTTGCTTTATGGGTCTTGCTTAAAAACAACAAAATATTGAATTTTCTTTTTTTTTTACACCATTCTGATTATTTGATATAAAAATATAGGCAAGTTTGCTGATGTAACTAACATACAAGGCATTATTCACTCCACCTTATTTACTTTTTAACAGTTACTTACTATTTGACACATTTTATCATTAGTTTCCCTTACTTTCATTAATTTTTCAGCTGAGTCAGCTTTCTGTTCACTTCCTCTATCTCTTTCCTTCCTGTTAATTTTACAGTACTTCTGTGCACTTCAGTTTTACTAACAGTGATAATTAAGCCTATATTAGTCCATTATTTCATCAAAATTAAATAAAAACTGTTGTCTTTCTCTAATATCTGATGCTTAGTTTTCCCACCTCCCACAATTTCACTGAGCCCTTTGGAATAGAGACTTCTTGTGAATAGAGCAGTCCAAGATAGCAGAAAAGGATCTCCTCCTTTTCCAAAAATATGTAAATGCTACAAACAAAATCACCCACCACTTAAAAAAAAAAAAAACTAGAAAAAGTTGACATCAAGGGAACTATCAGAAATGAAGAGAGACCAAGGAATCAGATTATTTTGTTTGGCAAAGCTGGGGGTGGCTTACAGGGGTGTGGAAATTGAGGTTTCAAAGCCTGCCTGGGGAGCCTGGCCAGGACACAGGTTCACCGCAGGGGATGAGCTGACAGGACAAAGGGCAGCGCCGTTTCTGTTTCTGAAACTGGGAATTAAGAACTCTCCCTACCTGCTTGAAGAAGGAAGCTGAATGCTTCTTTCTTCTTAAGGCCGCGAGCAAAAATAGATACATCCGTTAAAAATTAGAAACCCAAGAAGGTTCCTTTACTGCAGAGCTTCTCAAACTGGATACAAATCACCTAGAAATCTTACTAATAAAATCCAGGCCCTACTTTGGTAAGGCTCAAGATTCTGCATTTCTAACAGGGTGCCCACGCTTGAAGCAGCAAGTGTCGGTCTGAATAAACACTACCCCTGGGAAATGTGGAGACACAAGTTACTATAAAAGTTGACCTACTGTGAAAACTGCACTAACAAATGTAAAAACACACTATAGGGCACAAAGGACATCCATTGCAATCTCCTCTTCCAAGTTGAGTTCAGAGTCAAAAATTTTTAATTTACAACAGAAACTGGTCAGTAGACCTAACAAATGAAAAATGGGGTATTTCAAGCCAGGCCAGCCAGCAAATCAAAAACTGCTTATTTGTCAATAAGGATACTTTTATCTGTAAGTAAGAGAAAAAAAACAAAGACTAGAAGCTTAAACAATCAGTACATTGATTATTTCATATAACAAAAGTATAAAATTAGGCAGCTCAGGTTAACTCAGCAGAATGGCGGCCATAGGATTCTGGCCATAGGATTCTCTGTGCTGTTATCCTCAGCAAGTGGGCTTTTCACGCTCCAAGTTTTCCTTGAATACCCCCCAAATAATTACCACCATTCCAAGCAACACATCCTTACTTGACTCTGTCCAAAACAGAAAAAGTAGGGAAGGGGCAGTTCTTCTCCTAGGTCCCTCTCTTTCCATCAGGACAAGAGCTCTTTCCCCAAAGTCCCTGAAACTATTAGGGAAGTCTTACCCTGAGTCTTGTGAGAATGTGTCAATACCTCCCTCTCTACAACAACTACTGGCAAAGTATGACTTTGCTTGGCCCAGACTAGTCAATGGTTCATCTCCTGGCGTTAGAGAGGGGTTGGCCTTCTGGAAACACATTTCTCATTCTCTGATCAATCCTCAACATAATTGGCATTCTGTTCACTAAAAAGGGAATGGCTATTGGTTAGGAAACCAACATTGTCCAACCTTTTTTTTTAACTTTATTAATTTTGAGAGAGAGAGAGAGAGAGAGAGAGAGAACATTCAAGAGCATGAGCAGAGGAGGGGCAGAGAGAGAGAGGGAAAGAGGGAATCCCAAGCAGGCTCCACCCTGTCAGCAGAGAGCCCGACATGGGGCTGGATCTCACGAACCATGAGATCATGACTGGGCCTGAAACAAAGAGTTGGACCCTTAACCAAGCCTGAGCTATCCAGGCACCCTTGTCTGTCTCATCTGATGCTCATTTTAAAATTTTCAATTTCTGAATTTCTCTGATGTCTATTTTGGCTATCTGGGGTGAACATGGGGTTATTTCAGGGTGCCAATGAACATAAAACCTAGGATTTGGATGACAGCCACATTCCTATCTGATGTCCCAATATGTCTTATATCACTGTTTAAGTAAGATTTGTATATAATCAACTTACAGCATAGAAATGAAAAAAGCATTTTATATTTGGGGAGTGACACAGGAAAAAAAAGAAAGAAATATATTTTAGAACATTTTTAGGATAAATGCCAAAGTGTACATATGATATTACTTAAATTTTAGATAATCCTTTTTACATATATACATGTTATATGACTTTTTATCCTTTCAATGAGATAAATTTTAAAAAAATGAATTTAGTAAGAGTATTTCAAGTTTTGACAGCAGCCTGATAACTGTTCAAACCATAATGCTTGAGAGTTAATCAAACAAGAAATAAAATTCCGGTGACAAATCATAAGACTACTAAAGACAATCCTTTTATTAGAAGTAATAATTCAAAGAAGGTTGCCTGTCTTCTACTCCCAACATACAATCTACAGGAAAGTGTAATATTAAGAAACTTAAGGAAGTTGATCTGGCAGGTCACAGACAGGTGTCAGTGAGATTTGTTTTCTTTGTTTTTCAGAGAAAACTAGTTTTCAGAACTGGAACGTACAATCAGGGAAAACTAAAATGCTTTAGGCTAACTACAATCTCTACCCTCTTAAGATTTTTTTAGCTGTTTTTTTGTTTTGTTTTGTTTTTCTGTTTTTTGCTTTTTGTTTTGTTTTGCTTTCCATTTTGTTCCGGGCTAAGTCACATGTTTCCTCTCAAAGGTCATGATGCCTCGGAGATAGAACAAGATTAAAATACCTCCAAACTCTATTTGCGACTTGGATAGAAATGCCAGGTACTCCCCATTCTTCTTAAATTCGACCTCCTCCACAATTCAAATGATCAACAACAAGCATTTGTTCCATTCCTCACAAATACTGTGTGAATTAAAGATAAAAATCCAAATTCCAGGCCTGCCCTCAGCATACTGTCTTTTTTGAGTCCCATCACAAATTTAGAGTTGGCTAATTTCTTTTTTTTTTTTTTTTTTTGCTTTGTTGGGCTATGTAATAATAAGGACATAGACCTTCAGATGGGGAAAAAACAGGTGGCTGATGTTTCTAAAGCTAGCATATGTGTAGGCTGGAGATGGGACTTCAAGCAGAGGATGCCACTTGGAATGTGAGGTAGGATTTGGGGAAAGCTACAGGGGTACCTATATATATGGCAATTAGTCAAGAGCATTTTGTCAAGGTCATGTAGCAGTAATTCCATCTTGTCAAGGACCTGTGTGTTTAGCTCTGTGAAAATATTAGATGAGGAATAATGCTCTTGGTCTTTCTGAAAGATCCAAACTTGGGTATTTTCATTTATTCGCACAATCAAACAAGTAATTCATTGTAAACTCATTCTGAATGTGTTCCATAGGAGCGCATACATCGTTTAAAACTGAAAAGCTCCCTGATTATGGAGAAACATTGGAGAAATCAAAGAATGCTTTAGATTTATATAGTACTTAATAGTTTGGGAAAGAGCTTTTAAAAAGCTGAAAAGAGAGCACGCCCATCATAAAACCTTGTGAAAAGAAGAAAGCAGGACTCAGAATGGCTGACTTTCCCAAGGTTGGCCACCTAAGAAATTTTCTAGACAGGGGCGCCTGGGTTGCTCAGTCGGTTGAGCATCGGACCTCAGCTCAGGTCATGATCTCACAGTTTGTGAGTTCAAGCCCCACATCAGGCTCTGTGCTGACAGTTTGGAGCCTGGAGCCTGCTTCGGATTCTATGTCTCCCCCTCTCTCTGCCCCTCCCATGCTCATGCTCTGTCTCTCTCTGTCTCTCAATAATAAATAAACATTAAAAAAAAATTTTTTTTAAGAAATTTTCTAGACAGGAACTAGACCTTCAGTCTACTCTTCAGGTTAAAGATCTTCTGACCCCAGGTCCAAAGCACTTTCTAATTTACATAACACTGTGAGGTTGATATTTAAAAATAACACATTTTGGAAAAGTGCACTCATTAAAAAGAACAGGGCTGGAAAAAGGGCACCAAGGGTTTTCTGAGTTGGATTTCCTTTCCCCAGAATGAAGTGGGCAAATAGACTAGGAAGAGTACTCCTTTCTTCCTCTCTGTCCCTGTATCTCCTCTCTCTCCTCCTCACACTATTTATTTTACCTTTTTCAAGAAAAACGTTTACACTAAACTGAATCTCCTCACACAGATATCAGTATTCCGTAAGATAATTACTTCTATTCACATTAAAGTGGCATGTATTATCGTTTGTTTCTTCTCAAATTTCTACACTTCACCTCATCTCATCAGGGTGAGTTTAAAACTCAACATTGATGGCCTCATGTCTTTGGAAACATTTCATATTTTAGAAAAGGAAGACTATAATCAAAATTTTCTGTTGTTTTTTTAAAGGAAAACCGTAATCAAAGATTTCTGTCATTTTAAATACCCAAACCAATGAATTAACTTCCAAAATTCCAAACAAGGTGGCAATCAGAAATCTTAAAACCATGTTAATGTTGACACTCTATTTCAAAGATAAACTGGTTACTAAACTATAAAACACTTAGATAAGTTATAATCCCACTTAGTTGTTTTTTTGTTTTTATTTTACCCTTTTTCAACAATTGGGGTTCATTAATTGTGTCATACACCAATATAGGCTGTATGCTCAAACAGAAGAGAATTTCAATGAAGAATGTACTATAATCATGCAAATTTCCCACTTTTCATATTCATACACCTTACACTCAACAAACCCCATTTCCTAGTGTCAGGGACACACCTCGAAGATATCTGGTAGGAGAAGAAGATAGCAGAGTCTGCAAACCCTTCAAACGGAAATGTTAAAGAAAATTAGGAAACATGGCAAAATTGTACAAGCAAATATGGTGCTGTCTCTCTGAGACTAGAGGGCACAGCTCACTGGGGTCAGTAAAAACAATGATGTCACCTGACCACAGAGCCCAGAAACAAACTGATAAAAAGTGAATCCAGAATCCCCCTGACAGCTCCTTTCACTTAATTAGGGGCAGCATGTTCTGACTGTACAGAGAACAGCAGAGTGATGACATGCTCCTTCAGGTGCATCCGGACAGGTTCCTGTGCTTTGTTGAGAACTCTGGGGTCTTAGGGAAGCCTAGGGGATCAGGGACCGACTACAGAGCTACCAAGGAGCAGAGGTGGCTACATGTCAGTGTGCAACAGAGGGTGTGGAGGCTGCTGTGGGAAATGACACACATCCCTGGAACTGTTTTACCTTTCTAAAATAAAATACAGCTTTTGATGTTTTATATATGTGTGTATATATATATATATATATACACACACACACACACACATATATAAAACGCATATATATACGTATATGTGTGTGTGTGTGTATATATGTGTGTGTGTGTATATACGTATATGTGTGTGTGTGTGTGTGTGTGTGTGTGTGTGTGTGTATGGTTCTCTCCCTCCCTCTCGTATTTCAGTTAGCTTTCCAAACAGGCACAGACATAGGTGGAACAAGAGCGAGCCTCCTGGAAGTTTCTGTGGTTGGGAACTTTTACTACCTCTGTTGCTGCTGGCATACCCCTGCAGAGAACATCCCACAACCAAGGCCAAGCTCCTTTGAGACAATAAAGCTCAAGGTATTCTCCTTTAATTAAAAAAGGAGGAACAAGAGGAAAGTCTCAATGCTATGATTTCAAGAAAGCCAAGGGACCCACTGCTTCCATATTTCTTCCACTACCACTCCCATGTGGAGGTACACAACATCATATCTGAAATTCTCATAAGCAACAAACTATAGCAAACCCTAGGACTTGAAGGTAGATGAAGAGAGAAGAAAGGTGAAAGTATTCCAAAGACATCACAGGGCTGGGGGAGGAGGGGCAAGGAGGGATGAGTCTGGAAGGGCAGGATGTTAGCACCTGACCCTGGGGAGACAGGGGCCTGGTCTAGGGAGAAGTCTGTTTTGTGCAGAATTTTCACTTATATTAGAGTCATCTGCACCTCATTAGGAGAGCAAGGAGAGGGTGGTGACCATTACTGGAATGAAAATATACAGACAGTAAGCCCTCCAAACTCAACGGGGAAAATCTGAATGAACAATATCTTGATCAAACCAATAATAACTGAGAAAAAGGAAAATGAATCAAACAACTGAAAACATCAAAAATAGGAAGAGATGAAACCCAAAACACTAAAAAAATCGACTGGACTCATGTATTCAAAATACAGTTAGGTTAAAAAGCAAAAACCAGCTTAAACACTCAAATCAATATAAATAAAGGGATGAGAAGAAAGATACTAGACGAAAGTAAATTTTAAAAAAGTATTCTGTTTATCTTACAATTTTTAAATGAGTTTTTTATTCTTTGATATGATACAACCACATTTGTTTTCATAGTAACATTGAACACTAATAATTAATTAAAATGGAGACTCTAAGAAGGGAGTTCTCAAAACTGTGATTCCAACACCTGGGAACTCTTTAGAAATGCAAATTCTAGGAAGCCACCCCAGACCTCTAAAGTCATAGATTCTGGAAAAAAAGGACCAGGAATCTGTTTTTAACAAGCCCTCCTGGTGATTCTGTCTTTTTTAGGATTTGAATGAGCCTATGGATATAATACTGGTTTTAGTAGCCTGAAGGCAGCCTTCTACCAAAGAGACACTGATATTGGATGTAGTGAGGGAAAACATAACAGAGCTGATAGGCAGGAAATGGTAAAGAAATTTGAGGGAATATGGATGAACCACTACTATATGCTCTAGGTCCCCAAACAAACTTGATTTTTTTTAATAGCTTTAGAGAGAGAGAACAAAACACTGTAGTCTTCATATTCTCAAGAAAGTTGTCTAAGACTTTCAGTTCAAGCAGTCTTGGATTTGAATCCCATTTCTGTTATTTACAAATTGGGATGCCACTGGGGCGCCTGGGCGGCTCAGTCAGTTAAGCCTCTGACTTCAGCTCAGGTCATAATCTTCACAGTTCCTGAGTTCAAGCCCTGCGTTGGGCTCTGTGCTGACAGCTCAGAGCCTGAAGCCTGCTTCAGATTCTGTGCTTCCCTCTCTCTCTGCCGCTCCCTGACTTGTACTCTGTCTCTCTCTGTCTCTCAAAAATAAAAACATTACAAAAAACATTTATAAATTGAGATGACATTAAGGCAAATGACATAACTTCACTAAGCCTCAGTTCTTTCATCTATAAAACACAGAAAATTTTTGTGAGAATTAAATGAGCTAAAGTAATAAAGTATCATATTGCCACACTTAGGAAATTTAAATCATGGTAGTTATGGTAATAATAAACCTACGATGATGGCTAGCCCAAACTCAGTGTCCATTAGTGCCTTGATATATTGACTTTGTATTCCTCATAGCAGTCTTATGAGGTACATACTATTAGCAACCCCCTTTTACAGATGAGTGAACTAAAGCATAGAAATACTGGCTGAAGGGTACCAGCTGGTGAGTGACAAATAGATCTCTCACAAGCAGGCTGCCCATCCATCATCAGGGATGATGATGCTAAAGACGGTTACATGGCCCCTCCTAGGATGACCAGTCAAGACATCCTAACTTAATTTATCTTTCCACTTGGTTTTCTACCTCGGAAGTTTATTTATAAAGAGTGGACTGCCTACCTAGCAGGGTAATACACCAGTAACACCAAGCCAAGTCTCTTCTGTTAATACACAGGATGTCTGAAGATCTTGTCCCATCAATTGTCCTCTTACTTACGGTCCACTCAGCCAGTGTTTTGGTGCAAAAATCAGTCCTTAGCACCACACAGCATATTCAACTGTGCATACTCTTTTACCACTTCTCCTGTCTAGCTGAGAGGCATGATCTCTCCCCTCAGCCTCTCTCAGGCCAGATCATCAATTCCCTCTCATCATCGCCCTTCCATTACACTCTTCTGGCAAACACCCAGACTGGATATTTTTTTTTTACTCTGCCTAAACTGGTGCTGCAGAGGGTTGGTAAATAATTATACAACTATTATGTGACAGAGCACAAAAAACACTTACCAAATCAGAAGCACATAGTCAGCGCACACAAGAAAATGACAGCTCTTATTACTTGCCAATTTTCTTTCATTCCTACCAGTAGCTATCTCAGGCATACTCTGTTCTCCTCTCAGCAAATGACTTTCAATCACCTAAGGATTCCCTCAGCTTCCTGTCACCAAGAAGGCTTACTTGCACCCACATTTAACAATTGTGATTCCCCTATAATTGGCTAACTTATCTTGAAGAAATGACCCAAAATATGGGAAACACAATGATCACAAGATTTTCACTGAAATATATTTTATAATTCAAGAGGTTAAAAGTAAATTAGGTGAGCACAGGTAAAAGATTGATTAAATCAATTATAGTATATCTGCCTGATTGAAAACAACACGAGTTTTAAAATAAATTAATTATGAGGCAATACGGCAACACATAAAAAAATCCTTCTTAAGCTGACTTTAATAAGAAGGAACAAAATTGTTATAACTACATCATGATTCCAACAATGGAAAATGTACCATGCGAATGAAAAACAAAAGGAATAAAACCCACAAACGTTATATTCAGTTTAATATCTGAGTGTTGGGATTATGATTGATATCTTCCCCTCTCTTTGCCAAACTCCCTGTAATGTTGTGACATTGTTTTCACAATTAAAAAAAAAGAGAGAGACTTTTTTTTCCATAGACCAGACAATTCTTACATAAGTTATGACATATCAGTAAACCTGCCAAGTTTTTGCAGCCTTTCTCACATTTAACGAATGTATTGAGGGACTGTGCATCTTTAGCCTGAAGATGGCTGGGGGGTAAATAATTTTTTCATTTCCAGCTGACATCTCCTAAGTTTCTTCTGTTTGCAGAATCTTCTATTAAGCTTGAGACTAGTCAACGAGTGAATTAGTGTTGACTTTGATTGGCATAAATGCCATATTTATCTTCTCAGATATATAATCAGGAGACAGCTGTCTGGCCACACTGATTACTAGGCATATCTAAGGTTAATGTAATACCCAAGTTTGAAATCTTGCGTATTAGAGATAAAATCTGAAGCCCTCTGAAATAGCAGGTCTCATTTATTCCACCCTCAGCTTTCAGAAAGAGGTTGCAATTCATTAGCATACACATCAGAGCAAATTTAAACTAAAATATGTATTATATTTATCAATGTAATTAAAGAAGTCTTTCTAAAAGTTACACTGTCATGTGGTATTAGCAATAGTCTGATCAATGAAAGGGTGAAGAGGAATCCAAAAGATTGACTACATCAACTACGGTACCCATCAAAAGCAAATACACACAAAAAAGCGTTGTATACAACATAGCTTCTACATCTGCTAATCAAAACAGCCTTTTTTTTGTTTACAAGTTTTTTTCATGTTCTTTCCAAGGATGGATGGATTATAGGACAAAGTCACTCTCAGTGACTCACATTCCTGAATGTCATCATTCTTTTTTTAACATCCACCCATGCAAAGGGGGTGCAAAAATTATTCAGGATTATCTAGGGCCTGTCATCTTGATGAGGTTTTACAGTTCAACTGTAGATTGGTGTTGTTGGAGTCAAAGGGACAGTGTGAGGGGTAAACAAAAGTGAATCAGATTTTTCTCTGGGCCTTTTCAAATAACATTCATCCACTGGATGTTCCTATTTACGCCAATTTCCCCAGTTCGCAGTGCCCTCTACCACTCCAACACCAGCCCTACTCCATCAACATCACTGTGATGATGGTATGATTTCATATTGGTCCAGTGTGCTGGCAACAGATAAACAGTTGGGAACTCCTAATTTAAAAGACCAGAAGAATATTAACTCCTTATAGAGCACACAGCTTAGAGCTTTGAAGATACCAACAAGATGGAACTATGTATGAAGCATACAAGGCTATAAAAGGAGATTCTAAAACAGTCTGAGGAAGACTCCAATTAGAATAAGCTGTTATTGATGTTAGAACAGAGGTGTCTGTTCCTTTAGAAGCCTGTCCTATATCTATTGTATGTCTGCTTCAGTCTGAGAAGTGTAGACTGGGAAAACAGACAAAGAAGTGTGTTCAAAGGACAGTAGAGACTCACAGGACAGATGAGAAGGGTGGAGTTTCAGATTAGGAGCTAAACTTCCAGGAAAGATGTATAAATTTCCCAGAAACCAGTCTTATGATCATCTGATAGAACTGCCATCATGAACTATATGCTAAAATTTATACAGCCACCAAGAACATGACTCCACTGCCATCACCTTGGTCCCACACCAGTACCACTTCTACACCAGATACTTGACATTGGTCACAAATGCTTCAGGCATCTGACAAAGCTTCCTCTTGAAAGGAGACTCACACTACTTAACCTCCCAACCCAACTAATCAGTAAATGCATCTGATTTGTAAAGCCATAGTGACGTACTTGTATCCTACCTGCAAGAAATTTTCTGGCTTCTACATAAGGGTGCTCTGACTCACAAGTAGAGAAATATTCTAGTAATCAAAAAGGTGCTTAATAGTTGGTAGATGGAAGTGCTGGGGGGCGCCTGGGTGGCTCAGTTGGTTGAGCATCCAGCTCTTGATTTCAGCTCAGGTCATGATCTCACAGCTTGTGGGATCAAGACCCATGTTGGGCTCCATGCTGAACGTGGAGTCTGCTTAAGATTCTCTCTTTCCCTTTGCCCAATAATATATCATTATTATTGTGGGGTTGTATAGTATAATAGCTGTTATTCAGCCCACGTGGGCGATTGAGGAGTATGCTATGATTTTTCGTAGCTGTGTTTGATTAAGTCCTCCTCACCCTCAGACTAGGACTGATATGATAGCTATTGTTAGTAGTAAGTTGGGGTTAACGGCAGGTGAGATTTGATAGAGGATTGACAGCGGTGCAATTTTTTGCCATTTAATAGGATTAGGCCTGAGGATATAGAGATTCCTTGTGTGACTTCAGGCACTCAGTACTGTTTGGGGAAAGATCTGTTTTGCTTAAAAGAGCGAAGGGACAGCAGAATAAGTGATAAGCTCTATAAACTCACCTACTTCTGAAGGGACTGGTTGCCTTGAGAGTAACTACTGTTTCTTGAATTCTTTGCAGTGCAAAGTAACCCCTACCCAGAACCTACACAAATCATCAGTTATTTACAGATTAATAGATGAGGCACAGAGAAGTTGGATGACTTGCCCAAGGCCACAGAGCTAGGATGAAATGGGATTGTGACCCAGAAGGAAGCCTGGTAGATGTTAGGTATTTCATCTGAACTACCTCCACCCTCAACCCCAGGCCTCTCTCTCTCTCTCTCTCTCTCTCTCTCTTTTTTAATGTTTATTTCTTTTTGAGAGAAAAAGACAGAGTGTGAGAAGCAGAGGGGCAGAGAGAAGGAGACACAGAATCGAAGCAGGCTCCAGCCTCTGAGCCATCAGCACAGAGCCTGATGCGGGGCTCAAACTCGTGAACCACGAGATCATGACCTGACCTGAAGTCAGATGCCCAACTGACTGAGCCACCCAGGTGCCCCTCCCTGGAGTCCTCTTAAGGGTTAGCAATACTTCACTCACGGGGACTGCTAGCCACAAGCTCCGTGCTGACACCAGCCACAAGGTAAGACACTGGTGTCTAAATAGAGGGAAGAGCATCAAAAAGAAACACAAATTCCGAGGAACAGCATCCAAAGAGATGATTCCAGAAAAACTGTGAGACAAATAATATGCCAGAGGAGTGCTCTTCAAATTTTTTTTTGCTCATATATTCCCTAAAATAAGTTTGAATATCTATGTACCACTCCTACATTTTCTAAGTTGATGTTCAAATTTTTTCATTATAAGCTAAATAACTGAAAAGCATACAATTTCCAGTATATTGTAAATATTGATATTTCAAAATAAAGCTCTCATCAATTTTCAATGCATCCAATGGAAACTATAAACATTGCGATCTATTTTAAACTTACACAAACATGCTACTCTTCGCCATTTGGAATTTTACCTTTTCCTTTTGAAAAGGCACCATACTTATCCATGCCAAAAGTATGTTGTATGTATTAACTCGAATTTAAAGTTTATTTTATTCCCCATGACCCTAAATCTCTAATATTAACTTCTTTTGAACTGCCATTTTTTTAGTAGTAAAAACTGATTAAAAACTACACAAACATATAAATAAGTTTGAAATGTCGAGATTATTAAATATGGCTAAGATTTTATTGGAAATGCATGAATCCTTAATGAGATAAATGGAGATTTTTAAGAAACTGTCTATACATCTGTAGAACAGACTGCTTCATATTCTGTTGTTTCAAATGGAACTTATCACCCTTTACTTTCAGTTTTGCTCCTCTGGCTCTCACATTTCCTCTGTCTTTTTTTTTTTGTCTTTTTTTTAAAGTTTACTTATTTTTGAGAGACAGTACAAGCAGAGGAGGGGCAGACAGAGAAGGAGAGAGAGAATCCCAAGCAGGCTCTGAGCTGTCAGCCCAGATCAAGTGAGATCATGACCTGAGCCAGAATCAAGAGTCAGACACTTAACCAACAGAGCCACCCAGGCACCCCCACCCTGCCCATGTCTTTTAATGAACCTTTGGACTGTCCAACTCACAATGACCACAGTCATGAAAAGTATGTTCTTCTCCCACCATTGTCCACCAACATCCAATTAATTTTCAAGCTCCATCTGTTCTGGGTCTACGCTGAATTTCTTCTTTTGTGTTACCTTATCTTTGCCACTACCCTGGATTTCACTGGCAGTTACCGACTGGTCTTCTTCATTCTTTTTTCCTTCTCCTAATTTAATACACGTATTGCTACCAAGCCAATACTGCTTGTCCAAAGTAAACTCAAGCCTTGTGACTGCTGTGCTTTAAACCTTCTATCATGTCACTATTACATAAAGAATTTCCTCCAAGTAGTTTGTCTTAGAACTGCTTGCTCAAGGCCAACTACAATGTGGTGGTAATCTTCCTCTCTGTTCTTAGTTTCTGCTGTTCATATCTGAGCAAGTACATACCAATGCTTCTCAAACCCAGAGCACATATACCCAGGGCTATGACATATTCACTATACCAAGGTGTATGTAGCCATAGGATAGTGGCATCTTCCTGAAAACAATTTAAGATACTATTTATATCAAAAACAAAGGTACCTGTATTATAGAATAAAATGCAAACTTTATATGAGTTATTAGGAAAAAAGGTCAGGCTTCAAAGAAATGTCAATCCTGTAGCTGGCCATCTCTGGCTACACTGCCATATAAACTACATGTTATTTTTAAAACGTAATTATCTAATTATCACAGCAAGATATGAGTTTATAGATACTTTGACCCACTTGTGAGAAACAGATTTATAGACACCCATTTCCTCTGATGTCAGGAAACTTAATGTTACCAATTCAAAGTAAATTTAGCTCCTTCTGCTTTTAATTCCATTCCCTCTAGATAAATATGCTGTCAATTCAATATGTCATGTTCCTCTTGGTTATTTGTATACTCCCAGGGAAGTTTTAAGGATCACTCTTAAGGGGCGCCTGGGTGGCTCAGTTGGTTAAGCACCCGACTCTTGATTATCGGCTCAGGTCATGAACCTGTGATCATGAGATTGAGCCCTACATCGAGCTCCACACTGCATGTGAAGCCTGCTTGGGATTCTCTCTCCCTCTCTCTCTCTTTCTCTCTACCCCTCCCATCTGCCCCTCTTCCCTATTCATACACTCTCTCACTCTCAAAATACAAACATTAAAAAAAAATCACTCTTCATAAACTGTTATCAGCTATAATACTATTTTTTAATCATCTCTTACTTCATTGTACCACTCACTCCCCCTGAATATGCCCTCTACCTTCGTGCCTCTGTTGAAGGAACCCATGCTGTTCCTCTCCCCTAAAATACACGTATTATATAAATACATTATAAAGTTTCATCTATCCTTCAAGGGTCAGATTTAAAACTCTTCCATGGAAGCCTGAAGAACCACACAGCCTCCCCTCTCACCCTCTTTAAGAAGTAACCCTCTGACTGCGCCTTCTCAGGTGACACATGTGACATCATCCCTACTAAGGGATTCTCTAAGCATTAATGTACTTGAGAACAGGATCTGCTTCTACACAAGTGTCCCCCGGCCCTCCAATAGGGCATAGAATAGGTGCTCAGTAAATAGTTGAAGGACTGAATGAATCAATGAGGCCCCACTTTATTTCCAGGTGTTATCATCATGTTACTTTGGCTTTGCCTTATAATCTCATAGTCCTTTTGTTGAGAACACACAAAGTATGTGCTTTCCTCTACTCAGAGGAGCAGACCCACTCGGAGTTACTGAAAACTGTCTCCTCGTACAATTTGATACTTTGTTCTGAGCCAGAAGACGCTCCCAAATCTTCTCATCGGTCAATGATACAGCTAGAGGACTCACTTCAATTGCTAATATGCCACCTTCAAAGGAAAACATAGAACTTTCAACGGCATTTTTAAAAGGTGACTCTACCTGATATAAATAAAATACTGAAATATTTACTAAAACTTGAGTCTTATATGTGCATAAAAGAGCACATTAGTGTAAGGTGTCTTTGCATCACAGCTGCTAGGTCATTTCAGAAAATATGGGTCTGACAGATGGAGAGAAACTAGAATTAAACCTTCAGGTATTTCTTGTTCTTTCTCAAGTCATGTTTATTTTAATTAAATTAGGGAAAAGAGAGTCTCATTTCTTAAAAGGAGAAGTCTTAAAGGACTTTCATCTCCCTACCATTTCTTCCCCTATAGAATTCTGAATGGGGGCAGGGTGACATGGAGGGAGGAGAAAGCCTGTGGCACTTTATGATTGGAATGAATAACTTTCAAGGGAATGATACATTTCTACTTCCAGAAATGTTTAACAGACTATGCTGTATGAGCTGTTAAGGTAAAGAGTCTTCTATCTGAAGGTAAAATGTAGAGAGAAACATAAAACCAAATTAGGTATCAAACTAATTAGAATCAATTAGTTCTTGCCAATAAATCCTGCATTTGTGTCTGATGCATTATAAACCACATGTTATTTTTAAAAGGTAATTATCTAATTATCATAGCAAGATATGAATTTATAGACACTTTGACCCACTTGTGAAAAATAGATTTATAGACACCCATTTCCTCTGATGTCAGGAAACTTAATCTTACCAATTCAATGTAAATTTAGTTCCTTCTGCTTTTAATTCCATTCCATCTAGATAAATACGCTGTCAATTTAGTATTTCTCTCCCCCCCCCCTCCATTATTCTCTCCTTCCTGCCATGGGGGAGGGGAGGAGAGGGTGACCTACATTTCTAACAGTCCTGGTATTTTCTTCAACAATCAGTGTCATGACAGTCACTTCAGTAAAAATTGCCCCATTTTACAGATTAGAAAACTGAAGGACAGGGACTGAGCGGCATGCCCAGATCTCACAGCTAGTAAGGATTTACACACAGGTGTCAGGAGAAAGACCTCTGGTTCCCCATGACTGAGCATCCCTGTATCGTATTATGGCCAAGACCAACCATCTTTGAGCACTGGGACCCAGGCCGGCTATACTTGCACTGAGAACTCAAAAGTTCTCTCTGCTGGCTGGTCCTAAATTCTGCACAAGTCGCCTGCATCCTCCTTCATGTACCTGACTACAATGAAAACACCTGTCAATAAATGACTGCTAAGATTTGTGGGTGAAGCTATCTTGAGATATTCAAATATATGTGGTTCCCCCACACACAGTATTGCTACTACTACTACTGTTATTATTAATTAATGGAAGTAATCTGCTCTTGAGGACATTACAGGATTTCTGAACCTCAAGCAATGGTGAAGACAGAAATTGTCTACCTATAAGTCTGTCTGAATTTTCCTTCACAAATACGTATACTATTAAGGACTTTGAAGTGCTGGGAAAAGAGGCAGGGAACCCAGCAGAAGTACACTGAACATTCAGGTCTCAAGAGAAAGAGAACCTGTGCACTGCTCAGAACGAGGTAACAAAATTCTAGAGAGGTGCTGCATGATACAAATAAAGGAGACCTCAGATGCCAGGTCACAAGCACGGCACAGAACGAGGAGAAACATGCCACCCTTGGAAAGGCCATGTGGAAAGAAGTAAGGGCCATCTCAGCAGCCTTCAATGTGGACAGATTGTACTAGTCACTTCAGGCTGCTATAACAAAATACATAGACTGAGAGCTTAAGCAACAGATAATTATTTCTCACACTTCTAGAGTCTGTGAAGGCCAGGATTCAAGTGCCAGCAGAATCAGTTCCTGGTGGGAGATTCTCTTCCTGGCTTGCAGATGCTGACATGTCCTCACATGGCAGAGAAAGAGGGACAGCTCTGGTCTCTCTTCCTCTTCTTCTAAGAACACAATTCTCATCACGGGGACCGCAGCCCCATGACTTAATCTAAACCTCTAATCTAAATGACCTCTCAAAGTACCTCCCCATACCACCACAGTGGGGGAGGGGGGGTGGTGGGACTTCAACGTATGAATTTGGAGGGGACACGAACATTCAGTCCAGGACCCAGATATCATATGATGAAAGACAAGAGGCCTCCTTTCTAATACTTTCTCTTTGCAAAAGGTCCAAGATTCATGTCCCAACTCAGGGAAGAAAGAACAACTCTAATGAAAGAAGAAAAGAAATCAAGCTGCCCATCACCACAGCAGGAAAGGTCCTCAGAATTTGGCTTTTAGTTCACTCACTGAAAAATAAAGACATGGAACATTGTGTGGACAGTTGAATGTACAGATTGAAAGTCATTTCTATTAATTATTATCATTTTTTTAATTTAAAGGTGAGCATGCTTTATGCCAAGGGAAAGAGAAAAAAGACTTAGGAAGATGGATCTCTTCCAAAGATAAAAGCTCATTTTCTCCAATATTTACTAATCATAGTGAACTAGGAAAAGATATTTAAAGAGGTGTATTATCTTTTTTGCATCATGCAACACATCACTTATTAGCTAGAGTCCGGGTTAACCAAGTTCTGTGTCAGTGACCCAAAAACCATAATGGGAGATTTGCTACACTGAGAAGAAGTTCTGACCCAATAATCAATAAACATACCAGGAATACTTTGAAATTGGTTTTAGTATGGCAAAAAAAATTGTCTCTTGGTAAACATATCTTTATATTGTGAATTTCCTCCAATATGAACAATAAATAAATTAATTCAAACTGGTACAGGCACCATTTGGCCTGAACACACAGATGCTAGAATTCTACTATGCCTGGCAGAGATGGCTGGCTCACTCCTATAAGATGAGCTCTGAGTTGTTCTTTAGACAGGTGTTTCCTGAAAATTGACACTGAGGGTGTCAAAATAAAACCACAATAACAGGTTTAATCAGGCACACTGAAAACATACATAGAAAAACCAACTTAAGCTTACAAATGATAGAAATTGCAAAACAAGATGCAAAATAAGAAATTCAGGGGAAATATTTTAAATACTATTCTTCACACATAACAGAAATGACAAAACATTTCCTGGCTCCTAACATGATGATGCTTTCAACATCTGGGATCCAGAGAAGTATCTTCTGGAAAACAGAATAGGTGTATAACAATGTTTATATGTGAATTCAGATACCCAAATAGCCCATATAGCCCAAAAGACCAGGATGATGCTGATGGATTTTGGTCATGGTTCAAGTTCAGTGGAAATTATCTCAGATGCTTTGAATCTAAATACACAGAGGTGGAGGAGGGGTGGGGATCTTTCTCAAGGTAGTTAGAACAGAATACAGGAATGTCTTAGGGTTTGTTACAACCACAGAGGTTGACTTAGTACATATGGCTAAAGGACAACCCAGACGAAGTATAAGAGGGTAGGCTGGCTACCACACCTCCCAGGTCAGGCTACACTACAGGCCCCAGACTGCAGACGTGAGACATAAAAGCAGCCAGGAGTAGCCCTTTCATTTGTACACACGGAGGCTGCTGCCAGTTAGGTTTCCTGGGAAACTGACTCAGAAGGGATGAGTGTGCAGGAGGCTGTTGGGAGCTACTGTGTGATCAACATCTGTGGAAGAGAAAGAAAAGACACAGGGCTGAGCAGAGAGAGAAACTGAGCTGTGACGTGGTCGCAAAGAAAGCCTTGGACAAATTCTCGAAAAGTTCTCAAGACAGAATTGATTTTGGTGCTGTCCCAAGTTGGGATGAGAGGTCAAGGCCTTTTTAAGTGCCCTCTTCTCACACCTCACCAATGTCCAGCCCTAGAAAGGGCCATGACCTTGGATGTGTCAGCTAAGACAGGGAGTTCTTTAAAGGGGTTCACAGCTGAGTGCTGCTGCCCTGCCAACCACAGAGGCAGAATTCTATCCATGGTCACGAATGACTCTTTTGGCCCATTTTTTTAAGCTAATTTTACATATTTTCAAAGACTCATCTTTGAGTGACTTTTTTATAGTCCAGTATCAGCAGGGGGCCCATTTACATAATTTAACCAATCACATAACAGCCCTACTTGGCCCATCTTGGTCTTTGAGGTGCCCATTTAACATCACCAGCACAAAGACTGCATCATTCCCAATCAAAAGCAATTCCACTCTATTCACTGGAAGTTATCTAACACATGTTCCATTGGTCATCTTATTAAAACATTATCAGTGTCACTGCCTCCAGAAGACTCACTGTGACCAAATTCCAACAACCCCCTCCCAAACAATAACCAAGATTCTAGGAGAATGAATTCAATACCTTTACACAAAGGAATCAAGCATCAAAAGATCAAATATTGTCTCCAAGTAGAATTTACTACATTCAGAAGGAATTGGCATTCTCCACTTCCCACTCTATGCCCCAAGTCAATATGTTGCTTTCCCATAGAATTTGCATCCCCACTTAGAGACAAGAAAAAAATGTAGACAACGATAATCGTAAGAAAATAAATGTTAGGTGTGCCTCGGTGGCTCAGTCGGTTAGGCGTCCGACTTCAGCTCAGGTCATGATCTCACGGTCCGTGAGTTCGAGCCCCGTGTCGGATTCTGTGCTGACAGCTCAGAGCCTGGAGCCTGCTTGGGATTCTGGGTCTCCCTCTCTCTCTGCCCTTCCCCCGCTCTCACTCTGTCTCTGTATCTCTCAAAAGTAAATAAACGTGAAAAAAAAATGTAAAAAAAAAAAAAAAGAATATAAATGTTAGAGGTTATATCTTTGTATCCCAGATATTTTACCATGAAAGGATTTTTATTATTTTCCACCATGGACAATGAAATTCTACATCATCATCTACAGTCAATCAGCCAGGATGATATAATTATAGCAAACAAGAAAAAAATATATTCCATTAACCTTACAGCTCTCTCATGGTAGTAAATATATGACTTCTGTTAGGCTTTTGACATATTAAGAAAAAAACAACAACAACAACAACTCTGGTCCTGCCCTACTACTTTTAAGAACCTGAGAATGAAAAACACTGTATCAGACACATTTAAGAAAAAATCTCTTTTATGGCAAGATCAGATCAGTCTTACATCTTTCTTTTTAGTTTATGGGAGTATCCTTCATGAGTCCCTCATAAGTAAATTAACCTAGTCAGCTGTTATCAAAAAATAATAATAATAAATCTTTGAACATCCATTAATCTAAGAATTTTCTCAGCCAGTCCAGTTCTAACATGACTATTGGAGAAAACCCATTAAAATAATGGTAAATTTTCCAATAAAATAAGTCAAGTTTTCGTTCACTCCTTGGTCCCCGGGATCTAAATATCTGCTAAGTTCTGTGTGTACGTGAGGGTTTCGGATGGAGGGAGTTTTGTGCACCAACCTATGGATGAAGAGAACAACAGGAACGGGCAGAGATAACATGTTTTGCTCAAATTGCTTCAATTACAGTTAGACCCTATGTCCAGAGGCTCAGCAGCTTTGTTCCGCATTATAAAAATGTCCTTTTGACATCGGCATTTTGTTTCCTAGCCAAAGCACTCCACGGAGACTTGATGCATCTCATCAACACCATCCCATCACCTATGCTAACTGTGCCATTAAGAAAGGTTTGCAGTGCCTGGAAACTGGAAGGGGCTGTGCACAGGCTATCCCAGCAGCTTAGCTATTGTGCTGGCACAGCTCCAGCTTCTCTGCTAAATACATAATTAAATCTCACGGTCGACATGGTGTGATTCATTCCCATAAAGTGTGAAAACAAACAACTGTGCATGCGCTGTCCCCAATTTCAAATTCAAAACAAAAATATCCTGGAATCTTCTATTTCCCTTAAGTTTCAAGTGTAATTAGACCGTTTTTTAAAGACAAGTAGTCTTCCAGTTTCCATGTGTTAAATCCAATCTGTCGGTTACAAATGGGGGGGGGGGGGAGAGACAAACGACTGCAAAATGTAACATCTTGGTTTCCTCTCTTTATAATCAAGTGCTCAAATTGACTTTTTTTCCCCTAGAATTACCAAAATGCCATTGCTCTCTCATGCAGAGCCTCTGTTTATTTACCAGTTTACAGCCAAGAGCAAATGTTCACAAGTAAGTAATCAGCCCCTCCAAGTGCTGTTGACTAATGCAAACTTACAAACGGCAGCAATGTGACAAAGGGCAGCCAGGATGCTGGCTTTGGCTCCATTCCATAGCCCTAAGTCACAAGGAATTTAAAGGAGATGTCCAGCACCTCTCCACAGACGTCACTACCAAGTTCTTCTGGAGGGCAACAATTCTTTTCATTCTTCCAAATAAACTTCACAAGTAATAAACCAGATTTGCCCAGCTGCTACTTAGGAGAAATTCAGTGCATGAGGGCTTAGAGTAAAAATTTTAATCCACAAATACATTTTTACAGTACATTTGTATTAACAGAGCTCAAATAAATCAGTAAATATTTCTGGAAGAGAGGGAAGTCATAATGGTATTTTTCTTCTCAATAAATATCAATTTTGTGGCGTAAGTCTAAAATTAATAGCCCGAGTAACCTGAATAATGACTGTAGTTAATACATATACATAAATTTATTCAGGCTAAGCATATTTTATGCAAATGTGTGTCATCTATAAGCATAGCACATATATACACCTCTTCAATGACCAATAATTTCCTATCACATTAAGTTTTCCATATTTCACATCTGATTCTATTCTACCATATCTCCATACGTCTTTATACTATATTATACATATATACTTTTACATATATGTTTCCTTACACCATAATAATCTACTTCTTTTACACTTGAGCCATATAGAATTTATTTTCTCAAACATGTTATATACATCCTTAGTTCTATAATTCTAATTCTATTCTCTCAACTAAGAATGCTATTCCACAAATTGTCAAAACACCTCCCATATTTCATAGCCCAACTCAAATGCCACCAACAGCTAAATACTGTCACCTCATGGGGCTCCTGGGTGGCTCAGTCAGTTAAGTGTCTGACTTTGGCTCAGGGCATGATCTCGCAGTTTGTGAGTGTGAGCCCCACATCGGGCTCTCTGCTGACAGTTCAGAGCCCAGAGCCTGCTTTGGACTCTGTGTCTCCCTTTCTCTCTGCCCCTCCCCCACTCACGCTCTGTTTCTCTCTCTCAAGAATAAATAAACATTAAAAAAAATAATAAATAAGTAAATATTTGTCACCTTATAACCCCTCATAGCATTTTGTGTGTGCTTCTCTAATTGCATTGGTATAATTTTTTGATATATCGGTAATGTGTACTGGCATTTTTTTCTTTCTCTCCACCTACAAAATTGTAAAGACTGATGACAAGAACTATGTGTCACCCATTCCTAAATCTTTTTCAAAGCCAACAGCAGAATTTTAAATTTAATCCCCACTCAAAAAAAAAAAAAAAAAACTGACTGAACAAAGGAATAAATGAGCTAATATCTGTAAGCATATTCATTGTAGAAAAAAAGCAAATGAAGAAAAGCAACACTAAAAACATTTTAAAACAGCCATAATCCATGTGTATGTTATACGCTTCCTATCATTTTTTGTATTGTATGTACATGTAACATAGATTTGTACCTTGTATTTGTGAAAATAAAATTTGTCTATTTTATGACCTACTACATTTATTTAACACTACCATATATCCTGACTGAATATGCCATTATGAGTTTTTTCTACATATTATATGCATTTTATATAATATTAACTATACGCATGCATCATTCAGATAATCCTCTACCCTTAAATATCGTTACTGTTTTTCATTTTTCTGTCTTCATCTTTCCTGCAAACATGAAACATTTTGAGGTTAAAAAACAAACCTCAACTGAGTAAATTCTAAATATCCTATAGACTTTATTCAGCAATTTATGAATCTGATAGCATCCAATTTGGCAGACAGAAAGCTGCTCCGAGGAGCTGTGCAAAATGAAAAACTTGTATAGGCAGAAGGGAGAGAGAACAAGGAAGTTACATTAGATCAAAAAAAAAAAAAAAAAAAAAAAGGTTGGTTAATGAAAGGTCACTTTCCTTTAGGGGATGACAGGAGTCTATCAAGCATATTATCTAACCTGGGCTGATCAGGTAAGTTTCTGATTGGTTTAATTTCCATTTCCAAGAGAGCCAAAACTGCAATGAAGTTAGGTCCTGATTTGGAGGCTTGAGGTTTAGCATAAGCAACTCCATTTTGAGCCTGTTGTTTTATTTTTAACAATAATGTAAAAAAAAAAAAAAAAATTACCTCCACTGCTAATTCCATTGCTTAAAATTGCAACCCCACCATGGTCTCTCTCACATGGACACTGCAGTAATCTAGCAACTGGTCTGCCTGTTTTCTTTCTCGTTCTTCTTCTTCGGAATATTCTCAGCTGAGCACACAGAATGATCTGTCACCTGTCAGATCATGTCCCCTATCTTCTCAAATCCTCCAAAGTCTTTCTGTTTGACTCAAAGTAAAAACCAAAGTCCTAATAAGAGGCCAGACGACGCTTTGCAACAGCACCCTTACGCTTCCTCCTCATTATTTTTCTGGTCCAATTTATTATCTTTCCCCTCTCCCACCCTTCTCTGCCATCCCTCAAATATCCCAGTTCTTCCAACTTAGAACCTTTGCACCTGTTGTTCCCCCAGCTGGTCTACCCATCCCCAGACTTACCTACATAAAAACTGTCTCCTTTGAACTGCATCACATCTTGTTTGTATTAATGCCAAGGAGGTGCATTCGCCCTCTCCCCTCTTCTACATCTTTACTGAAACACCAATTCTCAGGGAGGCCTGAAAAACCAATCTCTGTCGCAAATCCCACTCTATCTTTTCCATACACTCTTCACCAACTCACACATTTAATTTAATGTCCTTCTCCCCTCTATTTTATAAGAGAGTCTACAGCTCCTAGAACTGTGTATCTGACACACACTTGTTACTTACTAAATACTGGTTTAGTAAGTAGATATTATGACAAACAGACGTTAGCTAAATCTTTGCCTGCATTCAAGTTCCCTTCTTCCCCATTGTTCTTCCCTCAACTATGCATAATCAAAATAAATGGACGCTTGTCTTTCCATCTCCGAAAACATCTTCATTCTTTGGCACAGTGAATGCTCACAGAGAGTGGACCACTCACAAGTGCACCTCCACACTTCTGCCCCCACTCGTCGCATTGTATGTTTAAGAATCAGTTGTCTCTTTTGTGCCAAAACTGTTTATGTCCGTTTCCCTTGTTATAATTATACGACTTGATTAAAGCTTCATATGGCTATGGACTATGGATCTGAAAATAGAGTGGGTCACGATGAAAATGTGATTGAAGTATTTAGTAAGACTCAGTAAAGGCAAACTGCTCCAAAAAAAAGATGCCAGGTTTGACAACAAAATATTTTTAAATTAACTATAAAAATATAGAAAGAGCTGCACCCATAGCTTTCAAAAATGTTTTTAAATGCTTAACAACCCCCCGACCCTACAAAAAAAACAAAAACAAAAATAAAAACTGAAACCTCTGGAAATTATAGATGATTCAATACGGGGATAATTTATGAAAGATAAATAAATTATAGAGGACTTCAATCACCAAAAACATGACCTTACCCCCAGTCAAAATGCACATTTGTATCTTTAAGGTAAAATAAAGTGGGCATAGTAATAGACATATATAGATATAGATACACTTTTTAAAAATAATCAACTTTATTGTTTGACTTACCCCATCAGGAGTAATAGTATAATAGATTTATATAATCTTTCTGCCTCTTACTTTTATTATCAACAAAATGGAGAAAATACTAATTGTGTTGCCTACAGTGAAGGTCTATCGTGAGAATAAAATAAAGTTACATATCACAAAGTGCCCTGGAAAGCTATTAAAGATGTAAGCTGCTGTTATAATTAAATGGATTTAAGGAAAAGCTGAAAGTAATAAAAGACACCTTTCCTTCCTCATTCCCCTTAGACATATTCTTTTCTGGAATTATCGAGGCATTTTCACATAATACTGTTCTAAACTTGAAAATTCAAATGCATCAGGCATTCCAAGCATAACTGGAACAAATTCAAATGAACATCAGATTTCCATTTAAATCCAATTTCACTCACTTTCTCCTTCCTCTGTTTCAAGTCTCAGAACGCTCTTTCCTCTTATAACCAAGCCCCTGTCTCAAGAGTCAAGGAACTCACTTGGGTCAACTTCCTACCTGGGGCAGCAGCCATTTTCCAGGGGCTTCTTCTGAGCCTGCACACCAAGGAGATTCCCACAGCAGAGCCCTGGCAGTTGGCTGAGACGGGAGTCCTGGAGTGCTCCATGAATGTAAATGATCTGAGACAATAGGACTGCAGATAAGGAAGGGGCCCAGGTTTCTACCAGTCGGATCATTCCCACCCTTCCCTCCATCGCCTGAACTGAACAGGTGGCAATCGGACCCCACCTGGCTGGGAGGCAGCTCGTCCATCCTTCTGTGCGTGTGGGAGCCACTTCAACAGTGTGTCAGCGACGCACAAGGTGTTTTTAGGTTCTGGTCTGAGAAAGCGGAAAGGGTTCCACAATTTTGCCAAGGACTCCCAACAGGACAGGCAACAGGCTTTGTGGGCTGGGCGAGGGCTTTGGATCCAGATCTTTACTACTCAGCACGCTGTGATTTTGTGCAAATTACTTCAGTTTTCTTCATCTCCGTTTCCTCGCTTCTAAAACATATACAAAAATGCCTACCTCACAGTGAGGGGCTTATTTTTTGTTTGTTGTTTGTTTTTATTGTTAAAAATAATATAGATATGTTTGTCTACATTTGCCAGGATGAGATCTTTATTATTATTATCATTATCATTATCATGTTATTATTAATTATGATGATGGCGTTTTAAAACTCTGTAACTTAAAGGTAAAACAGAACTTTGTGACAATTCAGACTTCACATAGAGAAGTTTCTCTTCTTTCAAATAAGGAGAAAAGATGTTTGTGTAAGGTAAAGAAAGCTTCGTACATTCTCTTTTTACACTATGTCACATGCAGGGGTATGCTTCTGTATAAATACAGCACCCTTCCTGCCCGTTCAGGTAGGCAGAATGCAGCTGTTACAGAACTATTTTAAATAATAGATCAACAGCAAATATGAGTAGCAGACTTACAATTTCCACGTTCTTAACCTTAACTCTGTTCTCAGCATTCCACAAGCCCCAGATGTTCAATTAAGACTCGGGGGCGGGGGGTGGGGGTGGGGTTCACTTTCTAGTTCTTTATTTGAACTGAAGACATCTAAATAAATAAAGGTTTGAATAAAACAATCCCTAAAAAATATTTCATAATATGTCAGGACATGTCAGGACATCCCGTATAGTTTGTATACTGTAAATAACATACTTCCCAATAATTACAACAGAACATCTTCTAAATAATGTATCTTTTTTAAATTACCTAAATAGACATCAATGAAAGTAATTTAAAAAATAGAAACAAATCATTGTAACAATGTATGGTAAGTATATATAATACGATTATTATATGCACAATATTGATAGATATGTTTTCTAAGTAGCTTTCAAAGATAATCTGCCAAGAAAACAGTTATTCACCTTCTATTTTTAAGTAGCTAATCGAATACAATAACTTATTACCTTTCCCCAGAGACAAAAACTGTTTCCAAAAATGTTTTCCAAGAAGAAGTATCTTTTTTGCAGTAGAAATTTAATTAAAAAAAGACTCAAGCAAATCACACACCAAGTGAGAAATAAAAAAAAGGTTGATTCAAAGGACTTTTGTGTTTGCATCTGATATTTAATAGATTTTTGTATTACCGCAAAGCTGAAAATAATCATTTCTCAGCATCTTTATCAGAAACTCCAGAAGGCCAAGCCCCATGCAGAACTGGTAATTGAGTGTTAAATTGGGGGGTGGTCGTCGCTTCAGGGGAACTCATCTATTGTCAAATCCTCAAATCTTTCCCTCCTAGGTTCCTAAGTTCCCTCTGTGACACATTTCTTTTTTGTATCTAGTGTGTTGAGAATTTTAAGAGCAGCCTTGCTTCTCAACTTGCTATCAACCGCATTATAGCCTTGGACAGGCACAAGAGGACATTCAATAAATATTCTATAAATACACGTGATATATAAAAGGAAACTAAAGAGTTTGGGGAGTTAGAACTTTAAACATACTTTCAAAGCATTTTTGTGTTTCGAACGGGAAAGAACTCAGACCTGGGTAATGCTAACTGTAAAGCTAATGAGAAGAGCCTTCATCCTCAAGAAGAAATTTACAGCTACCTTCTAGGTTTAACAATTAAAATGCCTTCCAATCATTTTGCATAATACTTTACACAAATTCTGAAGCTTTCTTTTAGGGAGTTAACAGTTAAGTTGCTTCAGAGCAAAGATACAATCAGCCTCCAATCTTACAATGGATAATGCTAAACAGTGACTGTTTGAACTGCTGTTTTCTGGGAAATACTACTGAAAAAATAGAGTGGTTAACATCAGTGCTTGCAGCCTCGACCTTAAAGATCATTGCATCACCACCGAATAGTACAATACTTCATACAATGTGTTTAGACAAAATTATTGTTTTTCTAAACAATTTAATTGTTTAATGTCTAAAGAAGAATGTCTGCAATTTTCCCCATTCATTTCAAACTGTTTTATCTTAAAAAAAAAAAAACAAATTATTTTTTAAGTGCATAAAGCCTTTTATTTTGAGGACACGATGTGTGCTAAATTTCTTCAATAGATGTGATCCGAATGATGCTTAGAATATTATCTATTCTTTTAAAGTCCAATTCAAATTCTATTTCCTTCAAAAAGCTTTTTTTCTGAAAGAAATAATTTCTATCCCTATATATTGTATATCTCACTCATTTGCATGCTATTATTTCTTGATCATTTGCTAAGTGATTTCATATGGACTGCTGCCTATGAAAACCAAGTATACACTAACATTAATGAAATTGTAACAGAAGTATATACTTTAGCTAATGCACACATTTTTAGTAATATACAGAGAAAGCATTTTGCAGCATATCGAGCAGCAAACACTAGGCCCTTACATTTATCTCAAAATAGAGATGTATCACTGTTTTTGAGTCCAAGAAAAAGCCCCCAATCTTGCAGTGAAACCATTCATTTCCTTAGTAATTCTCTCTGAGTATTCAAAGACCCCACAAGACTTCATGAAGAATGATGTCATTTTCTTAAGTGCTGCCCTATCCCCATTATCTCCTACAGAGCCAGGTCATAGGTGCAAAATGATATTTATTCAAAGTGAAAGTACTATATTATCTCATTTAAACTTCAAAAATATTAAAAGGATAAATTATTTTCATTGTCATTTATTTTGCAGACAAAGCAAGAGAAATAAACAAGTAACTTGTTTGAGAAAATGCAGGTAGGAGTTTAGAAGATTCTAAACGTCTTCCTGGCTCTAAACCTTGCTTTAAACTACTCCACTATGTTTCCCATTATGATAATTATCACATCCTTCTTTTCTTCTTTGTATTAGGGTAACATAAGAGCAGGAGTCTTGTCTTTACGCCGCTATTGTATGAGACCTTACATGTGCAAGCATCAGTAAATATTGCTAAATTAATGTTTGAATTAATGACTCAATGGACTCTAATGCATTCAGTAACAAATTTACTAATATCATAACGCAAATAATCTGAAAAATAATATTTGGTAAGTTCTATGTGCCAGGCTTTTTATCTTTACTTACTTTTGAGATTATTATAGATGCACATGCAGTCGTATAAAATAAAGAAAGTTCCTATTACCCATTATCCAGTTGCCCACAATGGTAACATCCTGAAAAATTATAGTATGATGTCACAACTAGGATATCGACATTGATATAGCCAAGGTGTCTTTCCATCACAAGAGTTGCCCTTTTATAGCCAAACACATTCCATCAACATCACCAATACCCCATCCTATGTTTAAGTGGAATTCATCCAATTTGTTCATGCATTGATAGTTTCTTCCTTTTTGTTACTGAGAAGTATCCCATGGTAAAGGTTTACCACAGTTCATTGAACGATGTGAGTTTGTATTGAACATGTCTTTTTATTATGATGTTTTGACATCTGGGGCCTTATGGATCCTGGGGAAACTTCTCCCCACCCTCTAAACCTAATCAATTCCTAGAGATAGTGAACATCTACCTATCTGCCCATACTCCCAGGTGGACACTTCCTCTATCAGGCCCTTACACTCCAAACCAATATTCCCCCTGCTCTAATCACCCCAGGGCCAGGTACCAGGCAACTCAGGACAGCCCCTAGGTCCCAGAACCTGCTGAAATTATTCAAATCAACCAATCCTAAACCTGTTTGCACTGACTTTCTTGTTGCTTCCTGCAAGAACCACAACAAAGCCTTGCTCATTTTCTTCCCATGCACTTTGCCTCATGACAAACCCCTGGGAGCCTGAGTCAGAGATCCTGCCTCTCATGACCTTTGAACTGTCCCACCTCGCTGGCTACCCTGAACAGCACAGCACACACGTAGAAAGTACTCACCCATTCAGCAGGCCTCGGTCAGCTTGGGCCCTCCAGGCGTTTGGATCCATGGCCCGGCCAAACCACCTGGATTATCTTCCTGTCGGAGGGCTCCCACCCGCAGAAATACGATGCCATCCTGCTGTGCACAAGCGGCGACAGGCAGTCCCCATTTGGTCATGCTGCTGATCTGGCCTGCCACAGGAATCCAGGCTCCCACTGTCTCTCAAGCCAAGACAACAGGTCCCAACAAGCAAAGCCTCCGAGTTCCCGCAAGAGGCGGCTTCACGCGGATTAGAAGCCTCTGCGCAGTGCGGGTTTGCAAAGCAGCAGACGCCTGACTTCCCCCAAGAGCAGGCAACCGTGACCCGGGCACTTCCGACCCGGGTCCTGGCCAAATACGGGTCCCCGCTGGTCCACAATCCCCCTGGTTCCAGAACACTGAGCGGAACCGCATGCGCAATGCACTTCCGGCTCGAGGCTCGAGGCTGCGCCACCGCCTGGATCAACCGTGCCTCCCACGCGTCTCTCCTGGAGGATTCCCGACAGCAGCTCCGCCCTGCCTAGCGGAGGAGGCTAGATGTTCAAGCTCTCCCCAGATCTACCTTCGGGGTGAACAGGCTGCGTTGGTGAGGGTATGGCTTGGAATTAGTTAGATCCTTGGGTCCACAACAGCCTCACCAGTTTTGTCTCTCACAACCTTTGAACTGTTGGAGATCCGGGCTCGGAACCCTGGGAACACGCGTGCGCAGTACGTCCTGTTCAGCCACCCTGGGGGCCGTGGACGGTCGAACCACCTGAATATCCTCCTGGGTGCAGGGGGCCTCCCTCCCAGTATGACCTGATGATGCACCTGCAAAGGCACTATGGCAAGGCAGTGTATGCCTCCTCTTCTTGGGAAGTGTGAGTAACAAACTCTCTTTTCAGTGGCAGCCACCTCCTGAGCTGTTGGCCTCGCCCATACCAGAATAATAACAAGATTGTTTTACTTTGGGGCTATTATAGATAACGTTTCTATGAGCATTTGTGTATGGGTTTTAGTGAACCTAAGCTGCCATTTCTCTAGGATAAATGCCTAGGAGTGCAGTTTCTGAGTTACATGCTGGTTGCGTGTCTAGAGTTTCATCTAAATGCTTATATAACCCTAACAGCAACTCTGTGATGTTGGTGTTATTTTTTTACATTTCACAAATGAGGGAATTGAGGCACAGAGAAGGTCAGCAACTTACTTAAAGTTCTTGGTAGCTTACTTAAGATCCTTCATAAACTGGTACCAACTATAACAAATATTTTTTAATCATCTTTTACTTCATTTGTACCACTCACTGCCCCTGAATATGCCTTCTACCTTCCTGCAGAGTACAGACTCAAACTCCGGCAAGATCCGTATATATTACAATGCTACCAAAAAGAATAAACATTTTACTATGTGATGTAATATGCTAATACCATACAGACACTTCATCCCTTCCTGGCTTCTCTTTTAACATAATTAAAAAAAAAAAATGATTGGAGCACCTGGGTGGTTCAGTTAAACATCTGACTTCAGCTCAGGTCATGATCTCATGGTTCAGGAGATCAAGTCCCACATCCACTGGGTGAGCTCAAGCCCTGCGTTGGGTGAGCTTGAGCCCAGCTTCTGGTGAACAGGAGCCCAGCTTCAGGTGAGGCCCTCTTTCCTCTCTCTCCTTCTTTCTCTTCTCTGCCCCTTATGGGATTTTCTCTCTCTCTCTCTCTCTCTCTCTCTCTCTATCTCTATCTCTATCTCTATCTTTCTCTTCCCCTCCCTCACTAGTGCCCTCTTGCTCTCTTAAAAAAAAAAAAAAAGGTTAAAAAAAGTTCTTAATGATCTCATGCAATCAATCTGTGTCTTGGGAGATAGCACATGATAAATTAAAGAGTCCATTTGGATGAAGTTTATGTAGAATTTATATCCCTTCTTCATATTGCAAAGTTTTGGGTTTTTTTTCAGATCCCTCTGCCATGTCCATAATAATCCTGTAATGAATGCCAGGGCATTATCCTGAAAGATGAGAGCAGTGGAGACATTTGTCCTCATGGAGTGCCCTTATCAGTCTCTTGGTATCATGTCTCATGCAACAGTAAAAATGTCCCCAGCTGTATTCAAGGAAGAAGTTGGCAGCGGGGCTCTCACTTAAATCCGTACTTGTTCTTCCCAAGTTTAACGTCCAGAACAAATAGCTGAAAGATGAAGGATTTCCACTCTAACCAAAACTGCACAGATGTTACAAAAGGGTATATAGAATATCACCAGGTGGCCTTTTCCTTAGGTAATTAAGCAGGATTTTAGAAAACTGTAATAACATTGTCTGTGGGGGCAAAAGCAGGGACAAAACAGGTCAAGTCAAGTAACTCAAGCATCCTCTACCATCTCAAAAAATGAAACATTAAAATTTCAACTGAACTGAAGACCTCTATGCATCTCTAAACAATCCCATTCTTTCCTAGAGATAACCACTGCCCTTAATTTTAGTTTATCATACTGATGTATACTTTTATTCCTGTTATATTCCTATGTTTTTATTTGTATGTATATTTAAGGAAATATATATATAGTTGTTAAACAAAAAATGTCATTATATAGGTATTAGTTTTTATATACCTGGCTTCTTTCTGTCCATATACTTCTCAAACTTAACTTTACCTACTCGAAATTATACTTTTCAGTTTTATGCATGTTAGTACATTGTTACTATACTTTTTTCCCTTTTCACTGCTGAGTAATTCTACATTGTATTATTATACTTAAAAGTATTCATCTATTTTTCTGCTTTTAGACACTTAGATTGCTTTTTTGATACAAACAATGTTTCAATAAATATTCATGTATAACATTGAGCTAATGCACAGGAGTATCTCAAGGATATATATATACCTAATAATTGTTATTGCTGTATCATAAGTATGTACCTATTAAACTTCACCAGAGATATCCTTTGGGATCCTAGCAAAAATCAGATGACACATTCAAAGTGGACACTTTACGGGGAATGTAAAAAAAAAAACTATTAAATATGCATTTTTAGAGTTTAGGGACATAGGAAATAGTGCAATACTCTGGGATTAGCAAGAGCAGATACTACTCTTAAGGCTTAAATAGCAAAGGGAGGAAGCAGTGAGAAGGATCAAGAAAATGTAACTCCATGGAGAGTTCTATGACAGGATCTTTGGTATAAGGGATAGAATGCAACAAAAACGTGTGAGAAGAGCAACAAAATAAATACCATGAACTCACTTCCCTCTCATCTTCCAATCTTCCACTGAACCCATCAGGAAGCCAAAGAACCTGGGAGACTGTTAATAATAAGGTCCACCTCCTAGGGCAAAATGCTGAGCAATGAAAGACATTGAATCTGGAGGGATAACCAGGAAGTATCCAGCATAATAAATGCAGCAAAATTGCTTTACAAAGTAATTGTATTGTTTTACACTCCCACCAATAGTGTATGAAATTCCACGTTCTCATCAATGCTTTACTTTTAGGCATTTTACTTTTTGCTAATCTGATGGGTATGGAATGATATACGATTTAAATATTCATTATCCTTACATCTTTTGTAGGTATGCATCTTTTCTTGTTTGTTAACTATTAGTATTTCCTCCTCTCAAATTTCTTCCCTCAGATGTGTTCTCATTGTTTTTCTTATATTAACATTTTCTTTCTTTCTTTCTTTCCTTCTTTCTTTCTTTTTTTTTTTTTTTACATACCTCCAATGACTTCTTCCAGGTTTTACTCCACTTTGGTTTGAATGAACAGAATTCCCTTTCTTTCTCTCCCAAATGCACTTTGTTCAACTTCCCGCATCTGGAGTGGTAACTGCATAACTGCCACATAGTATCCATTTTTCCTGGTCCTTGTGGCAGGATGTGCATAGGGATACTATGTGTTACTAAAACAACAGCATTGACCTTAACATTGCTTTCTATCCTTATCCCAATTCAATTATGCAAAAATGAAAACTTCTGTGTGCCTTTTTTCATATGTATATTCTCTGTGGGAAAGTGCACTCTTTTCCATTTAAGAAATAGGAATTTAGTTGAAGGAAGAGGAAAAAGAGAAGGGGAAGGAGGAGGAGAGAAAAGAAGAGAAGGAGAAGGTAGAGAAAAGGGAGAAATTTGAGAACTTGGATCACCTCATTGATACGCAAGGGCATATTCTTTATTACTGGCCTTGACTCTATTGGTACTCACTAAATAGTGACTGGTTGCTTCTCTTGAGAGATTTACATTTAAATGTTCAAACAGATAAGCTCTAAAATGCAGAGAGGTGGAAAAGAGTAGTTAATACCTTTAGTGAGGAGTTCTCAAATAGTGTAAGAAATTACTTTGCCTGCATTAAACATGTTCTTGTTTATTCTACAGAGGAGCAGTGAGTCACAAGATGTTGAACAATAACTATGAAATAATTGAAGATAAAGTTTGAAAACAAAAAGTGCCTTACATTTGGGGCACCTGGGTGGCTCAGTCAGTTAAGCATCTGACTTCAGCTCAGGTCTTAATCTCAAGATTCACGAGTTCAAAAAGATTCATGGCCCAAAAAGTTTGCATGTAACTTAGTGACTTGTTATTTTCAAATGCACAGTTTTCTTTTTAATTCGGTGGGAAAAAAATGTGATCATTTTCTTGCAAAGAAATCTTTATCAGAAAAATGCAAGAAGTGTTTCAGATGATTTTAAAAGAGCTATTTGCCTGTATCTTGAAAGCATCACCACATCATGTGTTTTAAATATCAATGCTACAATTAAAGCCATAGAATGAAATATTTGATCAGGAAATCCAGGAAAATAGCTATGATAAAGACAAAAGCTATGAGAATAATACAGTTGATGCAGCTGAAGCATCTAGTGCAGCTAAAGCATCGTTAGAGGGAAATACCTGTAATTAAAAATAAAACAGGAGTCCATTAAATAACAAACAAATAATATTGAAAATCAATGTGGTCAACAATTGATTCTTTAAAAGGGCTAATAAAATTGATATAAACCTTCATAATATTCATCAAGGAAAAGAGAAAAAAAAGCACAGATTGCCTACACCAGGATTGAATGAAGGGTTGTAACTATAGATTTTATAGGCCTTTAAAAGATTGTATCATGAATACTTTATGCTAATAAATTTAGCAATTTTTATGAAATAGAATTTTTTTTAAAAAATCAGTTTACCAAAACTGATACAGTGAGCCTAGATTATCAGAATATGTCTATGCACCAAAAAAAAAGTGAAAAGAAAAAGCCTTTTGTAAAGCAGTGCGTACTTTATGATTCCACCTATATGAAGAGTTACAGTAGGTGAAATTAAGCTATGATAAGAATGTGAAAAACCAGAAGAACAGGCCAAAAAGGGAGTTGTTTATACTAAGCCCCACATCACCAAACTGAGACTGACTTGACTTAAAAAACAAATTTATTTTCTCATAATTCTGGAGGGTAGAGTCTGAGATCAAGGTGTCAAAGGAATGGAATCTTAAACCATCAATCAGGAATTTACTGGTCAGCTATAGATGGATAATCTGTCTGAGACACTCCTACCATCTTCTAAAGGAAAGTGACCTTACAGTAACTCACCTGCTTTTTTGCCTAGTATTACTTCCTTGTTCCACTTCTTTCTGCCGGCAAGTCTTTCATTTTGTACAGCTCCCCAGAGCTCCTTTTTTTTTTTTTAATGTTTATTTATTTTGAGAGGGAGAGAGCACAAGTGGGACAGGGGAAGAGGGGGGAGAGAGAGAGAGAATCTCAAGCAGCTCCGTGCTATCATCAGGGAGCCCGATGTGGGGCTTAATCTCATGAACCAAGCAATCATGACCTGAGCTGAAATCAGGAGTCAGACGCTTAACCAACTGAGCCACCCACACACGGCCCTCAGAGCTCCATTTTATGTGCTAGATTGGATGCTGCCCAATTCTTGAATCATGGAATAAAGCCAAGGAGATCTTTAACATTTACTCAAATCTACTTGAATTCTGTTTCTTTAACAGTCTCATGGCAGTGATGGGACTTGAAGAAGACATCTGACAGCTTCGGGGACAAGGAGAAACACAGACATCATTACCTGCAGACCCCTTGAGTTTTCTTCCAGTTCCTGAGGGCTGTGGGTAAGTTCTCACATCTGAGCTCTGCTCTCTTTACATTGAGCTTCTGATCAAATTGGCTTTCAAGTCCAGTGTTAACGGGTCAACCTAGACCAACAAAAGACCTTAACAGATCACTAGCCCTTAATCCTAAATTAGTCCAGATTCCAGTCCAAGACCTAGCAGGTCAGCTCGAGCTGGCAAACAGTTCCACCCGGAACCCTGGGAATTTGGCTTGACGACCATCAGATCAGGGGCACGAAAAATATGGCTGGAGAGAAATGTGTGTTGTTATACCATTTAGAGCTAGGATCCTACCAGCTGTTGCATTTTCAAGAGAATTATCTTTTTTCCTTTGGGCTATCTTTGGGAGTGGCTCTGGATCTCAGGAGAATAGTATCCTTAGCACTGTCTTTGGAGAAGCTTCTTGAGTCCTAGGAGTTGTTCAATACTGCCAAAAATATTTGCTGTTTGTTCTGGATGAACCTGACAAGATATTTGAAAGGATTTTCTTTAGTATCTCTATGACCACAAGTTGGCGAAATTGGAAGCCAATATCTAAATTCCAATATCCAATATCTAAATTGGATATTTAGAGCCTCATAGGAACTATTTTTGGGGCCTTTACTCCTAAGCAACATGGAAGTATATACCCAAAGGGAAAGAAAAATATTCCAAAGACAAACAGCTCTAAATCTAGAATATAGGAATCTTTTGACTTCCATTTTTGTTGAAGATCTTCTGCCTGATATAAAGAAGCAAACTGAGGGTAATGTAGTTGGATGAATGGATCAGCCTATGGTGCCATTTAAGTTGCAACCCAATTCCTTGAGGACTTAAGAACAATGGTCCACATCTTATAAATTGAGTCTTTACGAGAACAAAAACAGCTCCAGAAGCAGTTCCAAGTCCACCTATCCCTTTTACCAATCCCCAAACGTCCCCTATTTGTCTCAAAAGTCTTGTAAGTATTCTAAAACTCTGGTCTTGGAAAATGGAATTCCCTCTTGGAAGAACTTGCATTCTTTCACTAAGACTTTGAGATGTAAATATTCTAACCACTTCTGTCCAGGAACTCTCATCTAGGCCATCGTCTTTGAAGTGCAAACTTCAAGGAGGTAATTCTTATCAGAGGGCAAAAAAAAAAAAAAAAAAAAGCAGGGGGGCATGTTTTGGAAAATAAATAAATGAAAAATCTTAAATGTCTTGTCACAAATATTAACAAAAAGATGGGGCGCCTGGGTGGCTCAGTCGGTTAAGCCTCCGACTTCAGCTCAGGTCATGATCTCGCGGTCCATGAGTTTGAGCCCCACGTCAGGCTCTGTGCTGACAGCTCAGAGCCTGGAGCCTGTTTCGAATTCTGTGTGTCCCTCTCTCTCTGACCCTCCCCCATTCATGCTCTGTCTCTCTCTGTCTCAAAAATAAATAAACGTTAAAAAAAAAATAAAAAAAAAAACAAATATTAACAAAAAGCTTTAGCCATCTGAGCAGATAACTTTAACTTATTCCAACTGCCGGAAACACAATTTGGATTTAAGTATCATTTATAAACTGTTGAGTTTTGTATTATTATACCTGACACATGGCTAAAACTTTAAAAACAAAAGTTATAAATCTCTTTTTGTGTCTATCTGTATAGACACATCTGTTATGTATGTACATTATAGATATGTGATATTTTTCTACCTCTGGATGGTATGGTCAAAATCAAATTATAAAGGAGCTCTGTTTAGTTGGCTAAAGGAAAAATAAGCACTTAGCAAATTAAGTATTTTCAGACTCTCAGAGTAATGAAATTGACCCAGATGGTTTTCAGGTTCATGTGATCTGGGATAATCTTTGGTAAATAAATGCTAGTTTCAGTTTATTGGCTTAATTAAAATAGGTATGTCTTCACAGTTGTCAGCATTAGATTTATTGTAAAACTACAACTTTTAATTTACTTGGGTTTAAAAAGTTTGTATTATCTCTGTTACAAAATTTGTCAGCAAGAAGAATAACTCAGTATATGCCTAGCTTTTTTTGTGAAATTTTCATGCACAATCTGAATATTTAAAAATAAGCAATTTAGATAGATACAAGTGAGATAACAGTTTTTAGGTGAACTTTTCAGCAATGGTTATGTTTTATGGTGTATCTATTTAAATAGCTTCCAAAATTGTTGGCAACCCAGAATCTTAAAGTTACGCGTCGATAAGTTAAATAATGGATACTCATTGAATGTCTAGATCATTTCCAAATAATATAAAACACTGACTGAAACATTAATTACTGAACATAGATTTACCTACTGTGGCTTCCATTTACAGAGGAAGTAAAGATATTTGGGTCTATTAAAACATATTTTGTGTCACATTGAAAACTTTACTATGAAGAAGAATATACTTCTAGAAATTATGAAATAAGTTTGTCAGTCCACAGAATGATAGTGTAAAAGACAGTCCACAATTGCTTACTTTTTAGTTTTCTCTTGGAATTAAGGATTCGAAGGGTTAAGAATTCTAATTGATACATATAATTAAAACTGCTTAGAAATAATAAGGGTGAAAGGAAACAGCTGTGTAATGGAAAATAAAATTATTGGTTGTTCCAGAATTAAAAAAAAAAAAAAAAGGGACCCAATCCGAATGGATATAAAAAAGTTGTAAAGGTTTATGGAAAAGCAACCTGGGGAAGGGAATTTTATGTGTAGTCAAACTGGCTAAAATTGGAATGGATTTAAGTTTGTTTTTTGTTGTTGCTATTGTTTTAATGAGTTTTAATATCAAAAGGACACTGATGCAAAATTAGAAATTGGCTTTGTGTCTACTAAAAGGGCAAAATTTTCTTAGACTTTTGGTCTGCTTTAGATAAGACATTATAAAAGCTTCTTTACCTTGTGGGTAATTCACCGAGATAGCAAAGATTTTGTGTTTTAGCAAAATAATTTATTGTGTTTCACATTGTCTTCATCAGGTCTTTGATTACTTAAGAAAACCCAGTCTTCTCAATATTGAGAGAGTTAAGTTTTGCTCACAATGATGTAATTTTTTGTATTTGACTTTAATATCTTCTATTGTCACTTTGATCAAATAGATAATTAATTTTTTTTTTCATAATGATCTATGATCCTATTTATTCAAACGTTCAGACCTTAGGATGTTTTGACGACTTCCCCAAATCAAATTCTATATAGAGTTTTTTTTACCTCAAAGTAACTTTGAGATTTCCCAAAGGGTCGTGCAAAAAGATCCTCAAAACACTTAATATAAATGTCCCAGAAATTATATACAATTCCCATAAACCTGAAATGTCCTGGCATAATGTTACCAGTCATAATTTTAGTTATGACCTTAAAATGTTGTATGTCACAGGGGAGCCTGGGTGGCTCAGTTGGTTAAGCATCCAACTCTTGGTTTCAGCTCAGGTCACAATCTTATTGTTAGTGAGTTCAAGCACTCCATCAGGTTCTTTGCTGTCATCGAGGACCCAGCTTCAGATCCTCTGTCCCCCTCTCCCACTGCCCCTCCCCACTCACGCATGCTCTCTCTCTCTCTCTCTGTCTCAAAAATAAATAGAAACATTTATAAAAAAAAATGTTGGGGCACCTGAGTGGCTCAGTCAGTTAAGGGTCTGACTTCGGCTCAGGTCATGATCTCGCGGTTCGTGAGTTCGAGTCCCACGTCTGGCTCTGTGCTTACAGCTCAGAGCCTGGAGCCTGCTTCGGATTCTGTGTCTCCCCTTCTCTCTGCCCCTCCCCCACTTGCAGTCTGTCTCTGTCACTCCCTCTGAAAAATAAATAAATATTTTTTAAAAATGCTGTATGTCACAGAAATAACCAAATTTCCTTGCCAATTTCATTATAGTAAATTCCCAGGATATTTAACCATGGGCATAAGTCTTTTGTCATTTATAAATAGTTATCGTTTTACTCTAATGGCTTTGCAACAGTGAGATTTGTGGAAAGGACCTTACCAATTGATACTTGACCACTGACCCCCCCCCTGCCAAACTACAAGGTACCAAACCTTGGGTGCATATTTTACAACTAAAGAAGACTCCACCTGCATCTAGTTCTGTGAAAGAATCTGGAGACCTCAAATCATATTGACTAGTAAGAGAACTATCCAACAGCAGGGTAGACTGGTTCCTGCCAAGACATTGGATCAAGAACATTTCTTTTGACTCCTTCTTTCAAGTTTGTATGTATGTATGTATGTATGTATGTATGTATGTATGTATTTTGAGAGATGGGGAGGGTGGAAGAGAGACTGAGGAAGAGAGAGAATCCCAAGCAGCTGACAGTGCAGAGCTCGACATGGGGCTTGAACCCATGTGTGAGATCATGACCTGAGCCAAAATCGAGAGTCAGACGCTCAACTGACCGAGCTACACAGGTGCTCCTCTTCTTCCCTCTTTGATTATCCTTTCCCCAATTTGTATACCGTGAATGTCTTTATGATCTTTTGTTTCCCTTTTTTCCCTGCTCTGGCGTGGACACGTAATGAAAATGTATCTCAAGACAGTGCAAACAGGGGTGATCCAGGCTCCAAATGATTGTTGGATTTGCTATGGTTCTGGTGACTGTAGTTCTGACTGTCACAAACTTCCCCCTGATTTTGAACATTTCAGTCTCTGTAGCACAAACTCAGCTCCCTCTCTATTGTGTCAGGTTCCCTAGTTCTCTGGGTCCATTGCCCTGTCTCTGGTTACCTAGAGAAACTTGCAGGCAGGCTCTATGCAAAGAAAGGGACACAAGGTAAGGTTAACCAGAATCAAACCACCTGTGTAGCCTACAGACCATTCCATTTCACTGGCCTCCATGGCTGTCAGCTTTCCAGTCCCAAGCCACAGTCTCAAACAGGAACTACCAGGAGATATTCAGGATTCAAACTTTGTTTTCCCTGGCAGATCCCCACACCCCTGTCAAATGAGGCTGTGACCAGTAACCTCTCTGTAACTCTTTTTTTTTTTTTAATTTTCTTAATGTTTATTTATTTTTGAGAGAGAGAGACAGGCTGTTAGCAGAGTCTGACGCGGGGCTCAAACCCAGGAACTGTGAGATCATGACCTAAGTCAAAGTCGGACTTTGACTGACTGAGCCACCTAGGCACCTCTCTATCTGCAACTCTTGAAAGTATTGTAGAATCTGCTGCTGAAGGAAAAATACCTAGACTCTGGCCAAAATTGTTCTTGATTATAGCAGAGCCATTGGTTGTCTTTTAGCAGAACAAGGAGGTGCTTGTGCTATGGCCAACACCATTTGCTGCACTCATGGACACCTCTGGGGACACTGAGACTCAGATACATAAGATAATTGAACAAGCCAGTTAGCTTAAGAAAGTGACTCTTTCAATGTGGTCTTTCTCTGACTTACTGATTCTGATTGGTTTGGGTCTTGGGCATCATGTCTCTGAAGGGCACTCTAGATATTGGGAATTATCCTGTTCATTATAATAATCATAGTAATCTCCTTGATGTTCTTTATTCTCTTAAAAGCTTTAAGTGCATGCTTGAAGCTGCTAGTCACCAAGCAATTGGTGTCCCTAAGACTAGAACATCAAAAAAATCGATCCAAATGGGAACCCAATGTTATGACCTGTGAATGCCATAAAGAAATTAAGTGAAAATATATCATGACCTGTGAATATCACACAGAGAATCAGGAAAAACAAACAACTGTGTGAGAACTCCAGAGCAGTCACTGGGGGTAGCACTAATGCCCTAAATTTTTATCTCCTCTCTCAGTTAAGCTGAGAATCTGATCAAAGGGAGGGAATTGTTAAAAACAAGACAACAGCTCCAAAATGAAACTGTTTATGCTAAGCCCATGTCACCAAACTGAAACCTAACTTAATTACAGTCTTAAGTTCTTTCAGATATGGAATCTTTAAAAAGTCCATCAGGAATTGCCTGATCAGTGCTACTGAGGTTATGTGCCGGATAGACTTCTACTATCTCCTAAAGGAAAGTGACCTTGTGTAGCCAACCTGTTGTGGGTTTTTTTGTTTGTTTTTTGTTTTTTCGTCTAATACAACTTCCTTCTTCCTGCTCCTTTCTGCCGGCAAAAGTCTTTCATTATATATGGCTCCTCTGAGCTTTCTTCTATCTGCTAGATGAATGCTGTCTGATTCATGAATCATTGAGTAAGCCAATAAGATCTTTAGAATTCACTCAGTTGAATTTTTTTCTTTTAACAGAATTAAAAACAGTGATTGTTTGTAGGGGCTGGAGATTAACTGGGAAAGATCATGAAGGAGCTTTCTGGGATGATGGAAATATTTTGTTTTTTGTTTCTGATAATGGCTATGTGTTAAATGAATAAGTGCATTTATCAACACACTGTATGTTACATATTTAAATTGAACTTCTATTTTAAAAATGTATTTATTTGAAATGGTGATCAGTTGGCATTCAAAAAAAAAAGAATGAGTTAAAACTAGTTATAATGGTGTACCTTAGTCTATAAACTTATATTTATTGGAAGAAAATCAGGCTTCTTAGGTTAGTGTTCTGTTTTTGTTATTTTTGTTTTGTTTTATTATGCATGTGTGTGTGTGTATGTGTGTGTTGGGTTTTTGTGGTTTTTGTTTTGTTTTGTTTTAGTATTTGGACACCCAGTTTAATTCAAAGTCTTTTGAATTGACCTTAGTATACTTAATCATAATACATGAAAAATAATTTTCAGAATCAAGTTCAACAATATCACAAGAAATGATCCCAAACCTTGAAACTAAAATGCAAATACTCCAGCCATAGAGATCTCTACAGTTCCTACATTTGATTTAAATTGGGTTTTGAAATTCTTGATCACCCAGGTGAAACAAGAAACGTGATAAATTATATAACCCTCAGTATCTAGTTTTTAAAAAGTCCAGTTCCACGTGGGAAGCAAAGTTTTTTCTAGCATGTAATCTTGTTAGATGAAGGAAAAAGAACAAAATAACCAAAGATACAGGACTCCTATAACTTCCAAGAAACTTAGCAGTTAACTAATCTAGACTTGCTCTAAAATTATAAGACAGGCAAGCACACTAATTTCCCAGTAGGGAATGATACCATGCAAATACAGTCTGATTAGGAAAAAAAGAGAGAGAGAGAGAGAGAGAGAGAGAGAGAGAGAGAGAGAGAGAGAAGAAATGAAAGGAGTTCCAGGAATGCACAGGGAAATGCTCAGCAACTCCACCTTTTCTAGATCCTGTTTTGTCCAATAATTCATCAAATTCATGTGTCTTCTATACCAACAGAGAACACTTAGGGGGAAAGTATGTTTAATACCTTCTTGGTTTAAATACTATATTTAGAGAAACGATCTTTTTTCTGAGTTTAGAAATTCAAACAGTGCAGAAGGGAAGAGACGGGTATTGGGTCAGGGATCTGGGCCTTGCAGTTTGTAAGGGAAATCACCAAATGACTCACATATCTACCTCTAGAAAATACCCAGTGAATTCTGTGAGCAGTTTGCAAATTTTGCATTATCTTAGGTGCCTCTGGAGAACTTGTTAACATGTAGACTTCCCACCATAACAAAGATTCAGATTCAGTAAAGGCCCAAAAATTTGAGGCCCACAAATCTTCAAGCTTAGTGAGCATACCAGGTGACTCTGATATAATGGTTCTAAGACCACACTTAGAACAAGAATAACTTGGGTTAGAGGATCACAAATCCCAGTGCTACAGAGGCAGGTCTCTCATGCCAAAGAGAGAAGCAGGTCTGACAAGACAACTGAGAGATGGGAATATGGCTGTCTCTCAGAGATGAACACGTGCCTCATGTGCAGACCCTGGGCACTTAGAGCTGAATGAAGGCAATGTAGGTCCAGTGTTGGAGGAGCTTCTGTTTTCTGAAGAGACACTTACATCTGGACCTTTTATATAAAATATTCTGGCTTGGTTTGTTGTTGTTGCTGTTTTTGTGGTGGTTTTTGTTTTCTTTTGTGTTTTTTTTAAATGTTTTATTTATTTTTGAGACAGAGACAGAGCATGAGCGGGGGGGGGGGGGGGGGGGGGGGGTGGGGTGGTGCAGAGAGAGAAGGAGACACAGAATCCGAGGCAGGCTCCAGGCTCCGAGCTGTCAGCACAGAACCCGATGCGGAGCTCAAACTCACAGACCGCGAGATCGTGACCTGAGCCGAAGTCGGATGCTTAACCTACTGAGCCACCGCTAGTGGTAGTTTTAAGTTCCATACCCAAAGCAGGGCTTGAACTCAGAATCCCAAGATCAAGAGTAGCATGATCTACCAACTGAACTATCCAGGCGCCCATTTTGTGTTTTGTTTTTGATGTAGAATATTAATAAAGGCAAAACCCAGCATTGGGATGTGGCTAAAACACAACTTCTAGCCTATCGGAGCCTACCTACCTGCCATCAGTTTGCAATTTCTGCTCTTGATTATGGTGGTTTTCCCTACAGTCAGTCTTTCAGATATTAATCAACCTAAGTAAGTATCCAGAAATTGCTAACGCTTAGTCGAAAAGATTTTCCTTTCTGATGAGGGAGAATTAGCCCTGTGATGTAGTTAATGAAGATGATCGATAGTCATCTTATGCTTGAGAATTTAGTGGTATGTCTGGCATTTTCTGTACAAACTATAATCCTCACTGTTTTCCAAGCAGAAGGATGACCAGCCTCTGCACAGGGTTGGGCAACATGGATGCCAAAAGTCAGGGCCAATTTTTCAAAAGGGAAAGAAAGGAAAGAAAATCTTCTCAAATATGTAAACAAGGACTTGGTGGGGACCCAAGGCTTCTATTGTACAGGGTTTGAAAGAGAGGATTTGACTGGGACAAATTTCAGGGCAGTGAAGGTATTTGTATTCAGCCCTTGACATTTTTTGCAGGAAGGTCAGTGTGAATCCATGGAATGCCTGACTTTACATAGGCTGTTTCCTATGAGTCCATTTGCATAATTAGTGGCAAAAATATAATCTTGCTACCCTCTTGAATTCTAACAATAATATTTTGATACAAACTTTTAAAAAGCATTAATAGCTTATACTTAAGTCTGCATATGATAGAATAATGTGACAAAAATTATATTGCTCTAATCTTATAAAATAAAACACGATCATCACACGGTTTTGTTGTTCTAATCTGTAATATGTTCTTACGGAAAACATCTTCATTGGTACACGTACTTCACTTTATAAAGCTTACGGAAGATAGGGCAAGAAAGATTGAGAGAGGATTTGCAACACACTGGTTTAATTAGGTTTTTCTTTAATTAATTTCTTTGTTTATATCACATGAATCTAAAATTAAATGGTGCCTTTATTACTTGACTTGGAGTCCTCTAATGTCCATTACAAGTATAGCAAAATACCATTATAATATTAGTATTAAAAAATATTTTGGGGGGGTACCTCGGTGGCTCAGTCGGCTAAGCATCTGACTTCAGCTCAAGTCATGATCTCTTGGTTCACAAGTTCAAGCCCCGCCTCAGGCTCTATGCTGACAGCTCAGAGCTTGGAGCCTGCTTCAGATTCTGTGTCTCCCTCTCTCTTTCCCTCCCCGACTCACACTCTGTCTCTCTCAAAAATAAATAAACATTAAAAAACAATTTTCAATTAAAAAAATATTTTGGTATTCTAGGCTTTTGATGATACAGGGTCCCCTTCACTATGTATCAATAGTAAAAAGAGAAAATGAGCAGGTCATAAACTCATTCTCAGGATAAAATTAAAAGGCAGTTTTATAATTTATACATCAAAAATTTTTGAAGTCTTCTTTTTTTAAATGTTTATTTATTTTTGAGAGAGAAAGAGTGAGCAAGGGAGGGGCAGAGAGAGAGGGACAGAGGGTCCAAAGCTGGCTCTGCACTGATAGCAGAGAGCCCAGTGTGGGACTCAAACTTACAAACTGCGAGTTCATGACCTGAGCCGAAGTTGGACGCCTAACTGACTGAGCCACCCAGGCGCCCCAATACATGGTGGGAAAGATTGTAAAAGCTCAGCAGATATTCCATGTGCTCCCCTATGTTTCCCAGGCTCATTACAGTTAAGTTGGGCCCACAGACCAGTTTTGACCAGTACACATGCCACTTTTGGGCTAAGGTAGTTAAGAGTCAGCATGTCTCCATCATCATCTTCTCCTACCATGGAGGTCTTGGATACCACCTAACCCTGAGAGTAGGGCTGAAAGAGAGGGGGAGGGCTTTTATTGTGTTAAGACACTGAAATTTCAGGGTATATCCATTACCATAGCATAAACTATTAAGTCATGTATAATGTGTAATAATCTCATGTAATATATATAAACCGAGGAAGATAAGAGAAAGAAAAAAATATATAAGATCAAGAGCAAAAAAAAAAAAAATGAAGAGATGAGTGTATAAACCACAATCTGTGGAGGAACTGGGGACAACATCAAAGAAGCCAAATCCATCAGGAGCTAACTAGTGGGAAAGAGGTACTTAAGATGATAAATAGAAGGGTTGAAGAAATTTTCTGAAACTGCCAGCAGTGATGGCTTTTTGCACCAGTACCTGCTTTAGGATTATGAAAATGGGTTGGGTTCCTTTCAAGGCACGAGATTAAAAAGAATTCAGTCATGGGCTGAAGAGGGATTAGGAGATTATTCCATTATGGAAGTCAAGAAGCATGCCCAAATGTATAGGAAGTGGATCAACAGGAGAACACAGTCGCTGAGATGTAGTTCATCAACAAGGCAGTATGGTGGAGTAAAGACAGGCAGGGACTCTGGTGCCACGTCATCTAGGATTGAATCTCAGTTCCATTAATTCTATGTGACCTTGAGCAAGTTGTTTAACCTCTCTGAGTCTCATGTTCCTCACCTGTGAAGTGAGATTTCTTTTTCTTTTTAATTGTTTTTTAGTGTTTATTTATTTTTTGAGAGAGAGAGACAGAGTGTGAGCAGGGGAGTTGCAGAGACGGAGGGAGACACAGAATCTGAAGCAGGCTCCAGGCTCTGAGCCCTCAGCACAGAGCCCGACGCGGGGCTGGAACCCATGAGCCATGAGATCATGACCTGAGCCCAAGTCAAACACTTAACCTCCTGAGCCACCCAGGTGCCCCGAGATTTCTAATGCAACAGCACTAAAAGGCCAGTTTGAGGACTATTAAATAATTAACTGCATAGAGCACTAGGACAGTGCCTCACATACACCAAGTGCTGTGTGAACACTCCTATTCATTTCACTATCAAGCTTGATAACAAAAATCATTTTTAATAAGTCAGCAGAATAAAAATACTAAACATCAAGTTTGATGATACCCTATATAAGTAGAGAATTAAAATTTAAGACAATTCACTGCTTTGAAGGCCATGATTTAGTTTTTCAAGTTGAGTGAAATACTTTTATAGGCACTAAGACCCCAGAACATTTCATGTTCTTTACTTGGTTCTCAGTGGACTGCCTACTTACAAAAGTCTTTTTTTTTTTTAATGTTTATTTATTTATTTTTGGGAGAAAGAGAGCGAGCAGGGGAGGGGCAGAGAGAGGGAGAGAATCCCAAGCAGGTTCAGTGCTGTCAGCGCAGAGACCAGTGTGAGACTTGAACTCCCAAACCATGAGATCATGACCTGAGCCAAAAGAAGGAGTTGGACACTTAACCAACTGAGCCACCCAGGCGCCCCTGCAAGTCTTTATATTTTAAGTGGAGAAGAGAAATGTCTAATTCATTCAGACATCATGGCTTAAATATCCTAAGATCAAAAGTTAAATCATTGTAATATTAGTAACAATTGCTTGGAATGAAATATTACTCAGATTTGGAAGCTATTATTCAACCTTAGCTCAGTAATGCTGGGTGTTTTCATTCCAGATATGGAAAATATGACAGTGATAGATGATTATTCCATCTGATTTCTCTCCCAAATTTGTAAAATAATTTGACAACAATGAGTCCAACAAGAATAAAGCATACATCAAATAAGGAAGTCTACAATATGTATTCCATTTTTCATGCACATCAAATTATCCTTGACATAAGAAATTTGAATTGGTTATATTTTCCTTTCTGCCATGAGGATTATTCTATCGTGGCATTGTTTGTCTTAAAAATAATAACTGTTAGACAATTCAAGAAGCTAAAGGAGGAGGGGGGCACACAAGCGTTCCCTCAATTATTACAGATTTTATCACCCTTTCCATTAATTAATAATGAGGATGTTTAGACTCCCAGTTAACAATCACTAGAAGCAGCAGTATCTTATTTAGAAGATGCATCATTCAAATTACAAATTGATGTAATGAATTCTAATGAATCCTTTCCTTCTACATTGAAGCTTAATCCCTATTCAAAGTGGATTAGTTAGTATTTAAATTTATCATAGGATCAAGAGTGATTAGTGGCCCATCATAAAAAAAAAAAAAAGAATCCCATGAAATTCATGGTTCTTTATCACATGCAAGACGGAGGGCAAGCTGTTTGAAAGGTTCCAAGGATGGTGCATTGTGCTGAAAATCTTGCCAGTGATGCCTGTTCCTGAGGTGTTCTGCAGTAAAATGCAGCCCAGAAAGAATGAGGTCCACTGGTACAAAAAATTATTCTCTAAGGAATGAAGCAGCTGCATGCTAATGGTCTGCTAAGTTCTTATTATCTGCATTCTCATTGACTGCTCAGCTTTGGAATGTGTGACTCTAAGTCTCCTTTGCCTGAAAGATTTTCTAAGGAGCTTTTGAAAACATTAAAGCTCCTGAAAGACTTAGCTAAGTTTGAAGTTTGACTGAAATGAATATACCAGAGATATGGTTTAGTAATTGAAATTGCCATTTTCCTGTGGTTGTGTTTATGTCCTCTCAGGACATAAAGGTGTAGGAGTGAATTAGATTTGAAGGTATTGCAAACTCAGAGATACCAGAAAAATCAGAGTAATAATGACAACCAAAGGCCATACTTGCTTAGAACTACATTCTGCTTATAAGACTGTAACTGATAAACATAATGAGGTATATCAGAGTTGCCTTTCAATGTGTCGTAATAAAAAAGTCAAAAGTCTTTTCTAAATCATCCTAGCTTTCCATTAATAAACAGAATAGCAGTATCTTCCCCTGAACTCACATAAACCCATTTCCACGGTTTACAATGCATTTAGTAGTTTTTTAAAACCAGACCAAATTTTTCTAGAAAGACACAAAATGTTAACAGTAGTTAATTTTATGAAGTACAATTGGTAGCGTGACATGGCAGAAGTTAGCTTTTTCAAGTATCTCCCCCATGGTGTTTGCTTCAGGTGCATGTTCATTTGCCCTTTGAACTGGAGAAGCTCTACTGTTCAGATTGCGAAAATACCCATCTTCTTCATAACTAAATCCCCTGATTTGAGCAGAGACAAATAGGTCGTATAGTTTCCTTTAATGTATTTATGAATCTTTTTTAAATTTTTACTTCTAATTTTACATATGTCTTTAGGATTAAAATCTAAACCCATGCCTTCTTTTTCTCCCCAGTGTCTTTACTATTATGGTCCTAGTTATTCTGGGAAAAAAATGGGGGACCTGGAATTTTTATTTTGTGTACGTAACTTTAATTATAATTATACATATAATGTCAAATCTACTCAGTATACACATTTTTTCAGCTGCTTGTTTGTTTGAGTGTCTCATGGATGTATCCTTCTTCAAGGCATTAATGACTTGAGACCAAGGTTAACATCCCCTTATCCACACTATCCATGATTTTGTAAGCAACACTTAACATCTTTTCTTAGCCTTTATTCTGCAAAAGCTAGATCACTCATGTATAACATAGGATTTCTTAACAGTGGAACTGTTGACAGAGAGCTCTCCTGTGCCTTGTGAGATATTGATCACCAACACTGACCTCTACCCACTGTCTGTATCACTTCCCAAGTTGTGATGATCAAAAATGTCTTCAGACATTGCCAGATACCACACGAGGGCAAAATTGCCCCCAGTTGAGGATCAATATCGTAGCAGTCTATGTAATTACAGAATGTTTTTATGTATTTTCTCAGGTACAATTGAAACATTATACATTCAAAACAAACAGTACAAAGATTAGTATTACATTTTAAAGATGGGAATACTAAGGTTCAAGAGTTTTGAATTAAATAATATTGTATTACCCTTGAGAAACTGTAAGGACACGCTGTGATCACAACTCAATGAGGTTATCAGCCGCAGCAATTTCTTACTTGCCATATCCCCAAAGGCAAGAGAATTAAAAGCAAAAATGAACTATTGGGACCTCATGAAGATAAAAAGCTTCTGCACAGCAAAGGAAACAATCAACAAAACTAAAAGGCAACCAACGGAATGGGAAAAGATATTTGCAAATGACATATCAGACAAAGGGCTGGTATCCAAAATCTATAAAGAGTTCACCAAACTCCACACCCAAAAAACAAATAATCCAGTGAAGAAATGGGCAGAAAACATGAATAGACACTTCTCTAAAGAAGACATCCAGATGGCCAACAGGCACATGAAAAGATGCTCAACATCGCTCCTCATCAGGGAAATACAAATCAAAACCACACTCAGATATCACCTCATGCCAGTCAGAGTGACCAAAATGAATAAATCAGGACACTATAGATGCTGGGGAGGATGTGGAGAAACGGGAACCCTTGCACTGTTGGTAGGAATGCAAATTGGTGCAGCCACTCTGGAAAACAGTGTGGAGGTTCCTCAAAAAATTAAAAATAGACCTACCCTATGACCCAGCAATAGCACTGCTAAGAATTTACCCAAGGGATACAGGAGTATTGATGCATAGGGGCACTTGTACCCCAATGTTTATAGCAGCACTCTCAACTATAGCCAAATTGTGGAAAAAGCCTAAATGTCCATCAACTGATGAATGGATAAAGAAATTGTGGTTTATATACACAATGGAGTACTACGTGGCAATGAGAAAGAATGAAGTATGGCCCTTTGTAGCAACGTGGATGGAACTGGAGAGTGTGATGCTAAGTGAAATAAGCCATATAGAGAAAGACAGATACCATATGTTTTCACTCTTATGTGGATCCTGAGAAACTTAACAGAAACCCATGGAGGAGGGGAAGGAAAAAAAAAAAGAGGTTAGAGTGGGAGAGAGCCAAAGCATAAGAGACTCTTAAAAACTGAGAACAAACTGAGGGTTTATGGGGGGGGGGGGGAGGGAGGGAGGGGTAGGTGATGGGCATTGAAGAGGGCATCTTTTTGGATGAGCACTGGGTGTTGTATGGAAACCAATTTGACAATAAATTTCATATATTAAAAAAAACAACTCAATGAGGTTATTTTTTTTTTTTTTAGGTTTGATATTTTATTTTTATTTTTTATTATTTTTTTTTTCTGAAATTTATTGACAAATTGGTTTCCATACAACACCCAGTGCTCATCCCAAAAGGTGCCCTCCTCAATACCCATCACCCACCCTCTCCTCCCTCCCACCCCCCATCAACCCTCAGTTTGTTCTCAGTTTTTAACAGCCTCTTATGCTTTGGCTCTCTCCCATTCTAACCTCTTTTTTTTTTTTTTTTCCTTCCCCTCCCCCATGGGTTCCTGTTAAGTTTCTCAGGATCCACATAAGAGTGAGACCATATGGTATCTGTCTTTCTCTGTATGGCTTATTTCACTTAGCATCACACTCTCCAGTTCCATCCACGTTGCTACAAAAGGCCATATTTCATTTTTTCTCATTGCCATGTAATATTCCATTGTGTATATAAACCACAATTTCTTTATCCATTCATCAGTTGATGGACATTTAGGCTCTTTCCATAATTTGGCTATTGTTGAGAGTGCTGCTATGAACATTGGGGTACAAGTGGCCCTATGCATCAGTGCTCCTGTATCCCTTGGATAAATTCCTAGCAGTGCTATTGCTGGGTCATAGGGTAGGTCTATTTTTAATTTTCTGAGGAACCTCCACACTGCTTTCCAGAGCGGCTGCACCAATTTGCATTCCCACCAACAGTGCAAGAGGGTTCCCGTTTCTCCACATCCTCTCCAGCATCTATAGTCTCCTGATTTGTTCATTTTGGCCACTCTGACTGGCGTGAGGTGATACCTGAGTGTGGTTTTGATTTGTATTTCCCTGATAAGGAGCGACGCTGAACATCTTTTCATGTGCCTGTTGGCCATCCGGATGTCTTCTTTAGAGAAGTGTCTATTCATGTTTTCTGCCCATTTCTTCACTGGGTTATTTGTTTTTCGGGTGTGGAGTTTGGTGAGCTCTTTATAGATTTTGGATACTAGCCCTTTGTCCGATATGTCATTTGCGAATATCTTTTCCCATTCCGTTGGTTGCCTTTTAGTTTTGTTGGTTGTTTCCTTTGCTGTGCAGAAGCTTTTTATCTTCATAAGGTCCCAGGAATTCACTTTTGCTTTTAATTCCCTTGCCTTTGGGGATGTGTCGAGTAAGAGATTGCTACGGCTGAGGTCAGAGAGGTCTTTTCCTGCTTTCTCCTCTAAGGTTTTGATGGTTTCCTGTCTCACATTTAGGTCCTTTATCCATTTTGAGTTTATTTTTGTGAATGGTGTGAGAAAGTGGTCTAGTTTCAACCTTCTGCATGTTGCTGTCCAGTTCTCCCAGCACCATTTGTTAAAGAGGCTGTCTTTTTTCCATTGGATGTTCTTTCCTGCTTTGTCAAAGATGAGTTGGCCATACGTTTGTGGGTCTAGTTCTGGGGTTTCTATTCTATTCCATTGGTCTATGTGTCTGTTTTGGTGCCAATACCATGCTGTCTTGATGATGACAGCTTTGTAGTAGAGGCTAAAGTCTGGGATTGTGATGCCTCCTGCTTTGGTCTTCTTCTTCAAAATTCCTTTGGCTATTCGGGGCCTTTTGTGGTTCCATATGAATTTTAGGATTGCTTGTTCTAGTTTCGAGAAGAATGCTGGTGCAATTTTGATTGGGATTGCATTGAATGTGTAGATAGCTTTGGGTAGTATTGACATTTTGACAATATTTATTTTTCCAATCCATGAGCAGGGAATGTCTTTCCATTTCTTTAAATCTTCTTCAATTTCCTTCAGAAGCTTTCTATAGTTTTCAGCATACAGATCCTTTACATCTTTGGTTAGATTTATTCCTAGGTATTTTATGCTTCTTGGTGCAATTGTGAATGGGATCAGTTTCTTTATTTGTCTTTCTGTTGCTTCATTGTTAGTGTATAAGAATGCAACTGATTTCTGTACATTGATTTTGTATCCTGCAACTTTGCTGAATTCCTGTATCAGTTCTAGCAGACTTTTGGTGGAGTCTATCGGATTTTCCATGTATAATATCATGTCATCTGCAAAAAGCGAAAGCTTGACTTCATCTTTGCCAATTTTGATGCCTTTGATTTCCTTTTGTTGTCTGATTGCTGATGCTAGAACTTCCAGCACTATGTTAAACAGCAGCGGTGAGAGTGGGCATCCTTGTCGTGTTCCTGATCTCAGGGAAAAAGCTCTCAGTTTTTCCCCGTTGAGGATGATGTTAGCTGTGGGCTTTTCATAAATGGCTTTTATGATCTTTAAGTATGTTCCTTCTATCCCGACTTTCTCAAGGGTTTTTATTAAGAAAGGGTGCTGGATTTTGTCGAAGGCCTTTTCTGCATCGATTGACAGGATCATATGGTTCTTCTCTCTTTTTTTGTTAATGTGATGTATCACGTTGATTGATTTGCGAATGTTGAACCAGCCCTGCATCCCAGGAATGAATCCCACTTGATCATGGTGAATAATTCTTTTTATATGCCGTTGAATTCGATTTGCTAGTATCTTATTGAGAATTTTTGCATCCATATTCATCAGGGATATTGGCCTGTAGTTCTCTTTTTTTACTGGGTCTCTGTCTGGTTTAGGAATCAAAGTAATACTGGCTTCATAGAATGAGTCTGGAAGTTTTCCTTCCCTTTCTATTTCTTGGAATAGCTTGAGAAGGATAGGTATTATCTCTGCTTTAAACGTCTGGTAGAACTCCCCTGGGAAGCCATCTGGTCCTGGACTCTTATTTGTTGGGAGATTTTTGATAACCGATTCAATTTCTTCGCTGGTTATGGGTCTGTTCAAGCTTTCTATTTCCTCCTGATTGAGTTTTGGAAGCGTGTGGGTGTTCAGGAATTCGTCCATTTCTTCCAGGTTGTCCAATTTGTTGGCATATAAGTTTTCATAGTATTCCCTGATAATTGTTTGTATCTCTGAGGGATTGGTTGTAATCATTCCATTTTCATTCATGATTTTATCTATTTGGGTCATCTCCCTTTTCTTTTTGAGAAGCCTGGCTAGAGGTTTGTCAATTTTGTTTATTTTTTCAAAAAACCAACTCTTGGTTTCGTTGATCTGCTCTACAGTTTTTTTAGTTTCTATATTGTTTATTTCTGCTCTGATCTTTATTATTTCTCTTCTTCTGCTGGGCTTAGGCTGCCTTTGCTGTTCTGCTTCTAGTTCCTTTAGGTGTGCTGTTAGATTTTGTATTTGGGATTTTTCTTGTTTCTTGAGATAGGCCTGGATTGCAATGTATTTTCCTCTCAGGACTGCCTTTGCTGCGTCCCAAAGCGTTTGGATTGTTGTATTTTCATTTTCGTTTGTTTCCATATATTTTTTAATTTCTTCTCTAATTGCCTGGTTGACCCACTCATTCGTTAGTAGGGTGTTCTTTAACCTCCATGCTTTTGGAGGTTTTCCAGACTTTTTCCTGTGGTTGATTTCAAGCTTCATGGCATTGTGGTCTGAAAGTAAGCATGGTATAATTTCAATTCTTGTAAACTTATGAAGGGCTGTTTTGTGACCCAGTATATGATCTATCTTGGAGAATGTTCCATGTGCACTCGAGAAGAAAGTATATTCTGTTGCTTTGGGATGCAGAGTTCTAAATATATCTGTCAAGTCCATCTCATCCAATGTCTCATTCAGGGCCCTTGTTTCTTTATTGACCGTGTGTCTAGATGATCTATCCATTTCTGTAAGTGGTGTATTAAAGTCCCCTGCAATTACCACATTCTTATCAATAAGGTTGCTTATGTTTATGAGTAATTGTTTTATATATTTGGGGGCTCCGGTATTCGGTGCATAGACATTGATAATTGTTAGCTCTTCCTGATGGATAGACCCTGTAACTATTATATAATGTCCTTCTTCATCTCTTGTTACAGCCTTTAATTTAAAGTCTAGTTTGTCTGATATAAGTATGGCTACTCCAGCTTTCTTTTGGCTTCCAGTCGCATGATAAATAGTTCTCCATCCCCTCACTCTCAATCTAAAGGTGTCCTCAGGTCTAAAATGAGTCTCTTGTAGACAGCAAATAGATGGGTCTTGTTTTTTTATCCATTCTGATACCCTATGTCTTTTGGTTGGCGCATTTAATCCATTTACATTCAGTGTTATTATAGAAAGATACGGGTTTAGAGTCATTGTGATGTCTGTATGTTTTATGCTTATAGTGATGTCTCTGGGACTTTGTCTCACAGGGTCCCCCTTAGGATCTCTTGTAGGGCTGGTTTAGTGGTGACAAATTCCTTCAGTTTTTGTTTGTTTGGGAAGACCTTTATCTCTCCTTCTATTCTAAATGACAGACTTGCTGGATAAAGGATTCTTGGCTGCATATTTTTTCTGTCTAGCACCCTGAAAATCTCTTGCCAATTCTTTCTGGCCTGCCAAGTTTCAAAAGAGAGATCAGTCACGAGTCTTATAGGTCTCCCTTTATATGTGAGGGCACGTTTACCCCTTGCTGCTTTCAGAATTTTCTCTTTATCCTTGTATTTTGCCAGTTTCACTATGATATGTCGTGCAGAAGATCGATTCAAGTTACGTCTGAAGGGAGTTCTCTGTGCCTCTTGGATTTCAATGCCTTTTTCCTTCCCCAGTTCAGGGAAGTTCTCAGCTATGATTTCTTCAAGTACCCCTTCAGCACCTTTCCCTCTCTCTTCCTCCTCTGGGATACCAATTATGCGTATATTATTTCTTTTTAGTGTATCACTTAATTCTCTAATTTTCCCCTCATACTCCTGGATTTTTTTATCTCTCTTTTTCTCAGCTTCCTCTTTTTCCATAACTTTATCTTCTAGTTCACCTATTCTCTCCTCTGCCTCTTCAAGCCGAGCTGTGGTGGTTTCCATTTTGTTATGCATTTCGTTTAAAGCGTTTTTCAGCTCCTCGTGACTGTTCCTTAGTCCCTTGATCTCTGTAGCAAGAGATTCTCTGCTGTCCTGTATACTGTTTTCAAGCCCAGCGATTAATTTTATGACTATTATTCTAAATTCACTTTCTGTTATATTATTTAAATCCTTTTTGATCAGCTCATTAGCTGTTGTTATTTCCTGGAGATTCTTCTGAGGGGAGTTCTTCCGCTTGGTCATTTTGGATAGTCCCTGGCGTGGTGAGGACCTGCAGGGCACTTCCCCTGTGCTGTGGTGTATACCTGGAGTTGGTGGGTGGGGCCGCAGTCAGACCTGATGTCTGCCCCCAGCCCACCGCTGGGGCCACAGTCAGACTGGTGTGTGCCTTCTCTTCCCCTCTCCTAGGGGCGGGATTCACTGTGGGGTGGTGTGGCTCGTCTGGGCTACTTGCACCCTGCCAGGCTTGTGATGCTGGGGATCTGGCGTATTAGCTGGGGTGGGTAGGCAAGGTGCTCGGGGGCAGGAGGGGCAGGCTTAGATCGCTTCTCCTTAGGTGATCCACTTCAGGAGGGGCCCTGTGGCAGCGGGAGGGAGTCAGATCCGCTGCCGGAGGTTTGGCTCCGCAGAAGCGCAGAGTTGGGTGTTTGCGCGGAGCGAGCAAGTTCCCTGGCAGGAACCGGTTCCCTTTGGGATTTCGGCTGGGGGATGGGCGGGGGAAATGGCGCTGGCGAGCGCCTTTGTTCCCCACCAAACTGAGCTCTGTTGTCAGGGGGCTCAGCAGCTCTCCCTCCCTTTGTCCTCCAGCCTTCCCGCTTTCCGAGCAGAGCTGTTAGTTTCTGACCTCCCAGACGCTAAGTCGCGCTTGCTGTCGGAACACAGTCCGCCCGGCCCCTCCGCTTTTGCAAGCCCGACTCGGGGGCTCTACTTGGCCGGCGAGCCGCCCCTCCGCCCCGGCTCCCTCCCGCCAGTCCGTGGAGCGCGCACCGCCTCGCCGCCCTTCCTACCCTCTTCCGTGGGCCTCTCGTCTGCGTTTGGCTCCGGCGACTCTGTTCTGCTAATCCTCTGGCGGTTTTCTGGGTTATTTAGGCAGGTGTAGATGGAATCTAAGTGATCAGCAGGACGTGCGGTGAGCCCAGCGTCCTCCTAAGCCGCCATCTTGCCGCAACTCCTCAATGAGGTTATGATAGAGCTGGGAATATTCTAAGGAATATTAGAATATTAAGATTAATAATTAATATTTAGAAACTTAAGTCAAAAATGGATGGTTTCCACTTTCAAAAATAGATAGAACTGGAGAAAAAAAAGCAACAAGGAAAAAGAAGACTTGAACAACACTGTAAACCAACTGAAGTTAACAGACATTTCTAGAACACTCTACCCAATACAGCAGAGTATGCATTTTTCTCAGGAGCATATGGAACATTCTCTAAGATATGTGAGGCCATAAAACAAACCTTAATGAATTTTAAAAGATAAAAAAAAATACAAAGTATATTACCTGACCACAAAGGAATGAAATGAAAAGCCAATACTTGGAAAACTAACAAATACATGGAAATTAAACAACACACATAATTAACCAAGGGGTCAAGGAAAAAATCAAAAAGGAAGTCAGAAAATACTATGAAGTGAATGAAAATGAAAAATACAACATATGCAAAATTATGAGATGCAGCTAATGCAGTGCTTAGAACGAATCTATAGCTATAAATGTCTATAGTAAGAAAGAATAAAGATCTCAAGTCGGTAACATGAACTAATATGGGAAAAAGAAGAGTAAACTAAACCAAAAGCAAGAGAAGGAAGGATATAATAAAGATTAAAGTGAAAATTCATCAAATAGAAGAGAGGAAATATTTGAGAAAAACAATAAGGCCAAAAACTAGTTCTTTGAAAAGATCAACGAAATGTATAAATTTTAGTTAGATTGTTGGGGGGCGGGGAGGAGAGGGGAGAAGGAGGTTAGTAGAGGAATAGAGCACAGACTCATATTATTAGAATCAGAAATAGAAAAGGTGGAAAAGAAAGAAAGAAAAGAGGTGACATTAGTATGACCTTATAGAAATTAAATGGATCATTAATGAATACTATGAACAATTGTGTGCCAACAAATTAAATAACTTAGATGAAATGGAAAAACCCTTTTTTTTCAGACAAATAAAAACCCAAAATACTAAAATTCACTTGAGAAGAAATCTGAATGAACCTGTAACAAAAGAGAGGACACTGAATTAGTAATCAAAAATAAAAAATTAAATTAAATTAAATTAAAGTAAAGTAAAGTAAAGTAAAGTAAAAAGCCACCAAGAAAACCCCAGACCCAAATGGCTTCTGTGGTAAGTTCCAAAAAAGACCCTAAAGAATTAATATGAATTCTTCACAGACTCTTCCAAAATATAGAAAAGGAGGGAACACTTCCCAAAGTTCACCCTGCCATGAGAACAAAAACATTCCTTTGCTACGAGAACATAAAACCCATAGCCATCATGTTTTCTTTTTATTTTTTAATGTTTATTTGTACACTTTTGAGAGAGAGATCATGAACAGGGGAGGGACAGAGAGAAAGGGAGAGAGAAAATCCCAAGCGGACTCTGTGCCATGAGCACAGAGCCCAGTGCAGGGCTTGAACCTACGAATCGTGAGATCATAACCTGAACCAATATCAAGAGTCAGATGCTTAACCGACAGAGCCACCCAGGCACCCCACCATCATGTTTCTAAAAGTAGGGATGCTGGAAAAATATTTAACGTAAGTTGAACCTACGAGCAAAAATGAGTTGCAGGTATCTCTCCAAATGATTTACCTCTACTGAGATATACCAGCAATATAGTTCAAAGGAGTCCTTAAGTGGCTCCTTCAAGATTAAAGCCTATTTACTCAAGACAGTTATTCTGACCCTTAAATGTTACTGTCCTGTTCCAAGATGAATACCCCAGTTTCCTCAACCATTGTTCCCATGGTGTAGTTTCCAGGTCCATCACGTCCCCCCTCTCTATATGCTTTCATTTATCATTCTCACGCAAATTTGGGCAGATAAGCCTGGAGTATAATAGGGCATTTATCATCATTGGTTTGGTCACTGTGCATCTAAATAATGAGGAAGGTTATGATCCAATTACAAAGTGTGTTGCAAATACCTCTCTATTATGGAGGTTCTACCACCTAAACCAAGTTAGTTATAAATCCAATGTAATCAACTAATATGTGTATGTTTCCTTCTAAATAAAATTTTGGAAAGCTTAGAGAGACACATAGAATATGTGTAAGGGAGTAAATTTGATTCATCAAGGAGAATGAAAGGTCTGTTGTCTCATAAGTAAACAGACTGACTTGTATATTATCTGTCAACTAAATGCAACATGGAGCCAGATCACTTCAGGGTGCTAGACTTTGGTCTGTTGCTATATCCTAGTTATTAGGAGCCACTGCAGAAATTTAAATGGGGATGATGACCTGAACTACATTAGGGACTGTCTATTGCATTCCAAAATATAAGCAAACATGGTATTGTAAATTGCATCAACTCATAATACAGTTAAAATTATTCGCTGCGTAACTCTGTCTGCCAAAAAGAAAGTCATTGCAAACGGCAAAGTACTGTGTCAAATTTTCATTAAGCTTCTAGTTCCCCTAATTAACACATTCTCTTCTCATTTGTCCACATTCCTCTGTGGAGCTGGAGATGGGCCATTCATGGGAGGGAGAGTGATAGTAGGTGGCCAGGAGACAGACTGAATGTCAGCACGCGGGGAAGTGAGAGGAAAACTGAGATCACAAAGTGAAGATATTTTTTTTTTTTAACAAAGAAGTCATTATTGAGGACCAGGTCTGAGGGACAGTGACTGTATATTAACTATGGAAAGAATAAAGACGTCCAAATCAGGCAGCTCCAAAAGAAGTCGAAATACAGAGTGGAAACCAGGCCTGTAAAGGCAGAGAAGCATTAGAGACCTGCCTCTGTGTGTCTCTTGTTCTGAAATAATGGGGTGGATTTTGTAGCTGAAAATGGCTGAAAAAAAGCATTATCTTTCTATATGCAACTTAATCTGTACCCAATCTTCACTATACCTCAGTAACTTAATAAAATGAAAAAAAAATGGATTATACGTGCAGGTGTCCTTAATCCAAGATAGAATTTAAGGAGTTCAGATATTTAGGGGTGCCTGGGTGGCTCAGTTGGTTAAGCATCCAACTTTGACTCAGGTCACGATCTCACAGTTCGTGGGTTCGAGCCCCACATCAGGCTCTGTTCTGACAGCTGGGAGCCTGGAGCCTGCTTCAGATTCTGTGTCTCCTTCTCTCTCTCTGCCCCTCCCCCAGTTGTGCTCTGTCTCTCTCTCCTTCAAAAATAAATAAATATTTTTTTTTAAAAAAAGGAGTCCAGATATTTAGATGGGGGAAAAATTGTATCCTTATTTTCACTAAACACTAATTTCTTTCGATCATGCCTCTGCAGAGCAAAATCACAGTGGTGCTGCGAATTCACGGGCCTTCATCAGGCTGCCACAGTAGTCTATGGCACACCAAAGTTGAAGCACACCGAATCTAGTAAATTTCGGTTTAGTGAAAAAAATTTAATTTTTTTAAATGAATGTATAGCCCTGGAACTTGATCTAACTGGCTTCCAGCTACTCTACTCACTTGAATCCAACCTTAAACCTTAATCCTTACGAGTCTCTTTACTTAAGATCTCAGTCACAGTCCCTTTAGTAACAATACACATCATTTGTCGAACTTCTCAAAACGAAAGCTCTTCACTGTTAGAACCACACGTTTGATTCTGTGGGAAATGGGAAGCCTAGGCCACCTCAGCTAAGAGCTGCATCTATTCTAGAGATCCATGGGGCAACTCACGAGGATCCCCAAGCTATTTTCAATACTCAGAAAGATCGAGTGTGTCTGTTCTATTCCCCCGCTGAGAAGTTTATAAAAATTAGAATGACAGGATCCTTTGCTTTTGGCTGAAATTTCATCAGCTCAGTGTGTTGATCTCCTGCATCAGATAATCTGTGTAGCAGTTATATTATGTCTGCGATTTAAAAGAAAACGATAAAATGTATTAGTTGACGCTCAACACATGGAACTTTTTGTGAGAGTCATGGAAGGTTTTGGTGATGAAACGGTTGAGGAGCAGCAGCCCATATTGGTTTTCAGAAGTTTCAAGTAAACTAATACGATTTCGCCATCAAATTCCAACATCTTAACTAAAAATGTAGTCACAGTGAAATTTGTGGTAGCGATGATACTTAAAAATAAATAAGAATGAAAAATTGGAGAGAGCACTTAGTGGGGTAGAGGCAGGGTAGAGCAGGGTTCTGGAGAACTCTTAGGATCCTGTAGTGCCAGAGCAGTAAGAAAGGAGAGAAGACCCAGAAATATTCTGAGAGCAAAACTAACTTTGATCATGTTAGCAGAGGGCCAGTCGTGCAAGGGAGAGTTACAGTAATCATCTCTCTTCTGATTTGAGCAAGCAGGTTTCCTTTAGAGATGCATCATATTACTTTGCATAAATTACTTCAGCCTGGTTATGTACACACCGGCCACAGCTGGCTTTGCTTCTGCTAGAAGATGTTATGGATTATCCTGTCTTTTGACCAGGTATTAATAGAGCTCTCCTCAGCAACTCACAAGTGATTAATGAGATGAAAATAATAAAATCCCCCACCTGCTGCAGCAGCCCTGAAAACTAAATTAATGAGAGAGTAAGAGAGCTAAAGAACAAGCAAGCAAGAGAGAGGGAGGGAGGGAGGAAGAGAGAGAGACAGAGAGAGAGAGAGAGAGAGAGAGAGGATTCCTAACACAGCTTACCTTTACTAGACCCAGCAAATCGGCTGCCTATTTGACTTGGCTTCTAATGATCATCTTTGTGAATGAGTTAGTGCCTTCTGAATGAGTGCACCAGGAGCAGCCAATTTAGGAGAAATTACGTATTCCTAAAATGATTGCCACGTACACCACAAAAGTTTTACGTGACTATAGGGCTGTAATCCTAGAGGGATGAAAACCATATTGTCATTTCTCCATATTTAAGCAAAATAAATTGACTATACAAATTAAAAAGAGAGGGGCTCCTGGGTGGCTCACTCAGTTATGTGTCTGACTTCAGCTCAGGTCATGATCTTGCCGTCCGTGAGTTCAAGCCCCATGTCAGGCTCTGTGCTGACAGCTCAGAGCCTGGAGCCTGCTTCAGATTCTGCGTCTCCCTCTCTCTCTCTCTCTCTCTCTCTCTCTCTCTCTGCCCCTCCCCTGCTCACACTCTGTCTCTGTCACTCTCAAAAATGAATAAATGTTTAAAAAAATTTTTTAAAAAGAGAAACCCCAACTATGAAAATGCGCTGAAGGGAGGTTTTCTTGATGTAGAACATAGACAAACTATCCCAGACAGTGGGCATTCACGCTTCCATCAGTTACATTTCCAGAGAATGAATCCAATGAGCACTACTAGACTCCAGTTACTAGTTCTGTGTTTGTTGGGGAGGGCAGTGAAAACAGGAGGAATTCTTTTGTTACATGGATAAGAAGCCGTTGCATGAGAACCGTGGTGCATGGGTTCTTGTGTAACAGGGAAAGGATGGGGGTAGGGGCTTGCTCTCCCTGCTTGGCTTCTAACTCAGGGGTCTCTTCCTCTCCAATCCACCAGTCCTATCCCAAGAAGGAATTGAAAACTCAGTTGGCCCAATTATGATGTTCTAGGGCCTGTTCAGTACTGGGCAAGATCACTGCTGTAAAACCAGCCTGCTTTTCCTCCCTCACGTGCTGGGGATAGAATGCAATCATCACTGTGAGCACGGCGCAAGCTGGGGGTACAATGAAAGTAAGGATAAAGGGTAAACCTAAGCCACATACTTTAAGCCAGTTCTAAGACAGAGATCTGCTTTGGAATAAGAAATGCAAGAAATATTCTAGATTGTTGCTATTACTGTTTTTTTTTTTAATTTTTTTTTTCAACATTTATTTATTTTTGGGACAGAGAGAGACAGAGCATGAACGGGGGAGGGGCAGAGAGAGAGGGAGACACAGAATCGGAAACAGGCTCCGAGCCATCAGCCCAGAGCCTGACGCGGGGCTCGAACTCACGCGGGGCTCGAACTCACGAGATCGTGACCTGGCTGAAGTCGGACGCTTAACCGACTGCGCCACCCAGGCGCCCCGCTATTACTGTTTTAAGTCAATCTGATGTATTCCATGTTTTAGTGACTTGCTTACTAGATTGTAACCTCTCAAACAAGGCATATCTGTCACTTTTGCTCACTGCAGTAGCACCTGGGAAAGTGTCTGGCATAAAGTATACGCTCAGTGAAAAGTTTTGACAGAATGACCCTTTGATTCCCACTCACATTAAACCTTATATGTACAACTACCTTGTAAGTCTCACAGCAGAGGCAGCATTGACAAAGGAGGGTTTAGATATATCTGGATTGCCTTGCTATAATGACACTTTGAGACAACCAAAACCTCATGGTGTGTCACTTATACTGGTTTTTTTACTAAAGTTGGGTAAGGTGGAAAATCCCAGCTATGTTGTGATGTTCAAAGGTGGGAGGAAATCTTTAACATACACTAAAGGTAAAAAATTTTATATTTGCCCAACTGTATTTTGATCCAGTGAACAAAGCCTCAATAAAACCTAAGATGGTATATCACAATCCAAGTTAAGATAGATGGAGTACACATACCTCCATGGAAGCCCAGCACCTTTCAACAAAACTTCTCCAAAGACCTTTCCTCTAGTTGATTTCTTCAAGTATTATAATAGAGTCAGCTTACGTTCATGATTTTTAAGGGACGTGTGAGATTTATAGAGACTAGAATATGTTTCCATTATGCAAGAGAAAAATGGATGGATCTCCTGCTATATTTCATTCCTCAAGGGAATTCTGTCCTTTACCAAAAATACATAGGAGAAAAAAAATTCTTTTCTTTTATAAAAATATCACTTGTTTAAATTGTAAATCAAATTCCTTCAATTATAATCTAAAAATAAAATATTCAGCTTAGCATCAATCAGCAATTCTTTGTTTGGCTTTGTGTGTGTGTGTGTGTGTGTGTGTGTGTGTGTGTGTGTGTTTTGAAATGCATAGCCATTGGAGCCAGAAAAGGATCTTTCTACTGATGTTTCTACTTGTTTTCTTTTTAAATAAGACAATTATAAACTAATTTTACAATAAAAATGCTTTTATTTTGTTAATTTCGCAAACAATGAGGAGTTAATTTTGCCAAATAAAGGCTAAAAATGTAGTGCATCTTCCCCTGGACTTCTAGTAGAATAGGAAAAACTTACTTTTTTTTTTTTCTGGTATTATATCATAGTGCTTCTGAGATCCGACACACTTCCCTAAGTATTGTATATTTTAATTGTTAGATCAATCCAAAGTATTCCTTGGACTACATCCTTTGGTCTCCATGTATTTGCAGTTACTCAATCTTACTCTAGCTTGATGTGGCCAAAATGTATTGAAGGATTTATAAGATTCAGCGTACAAAACTCACTGCTAGCTATATTGCATAGAAGATATTACAGATATATTTATCTCTATTTGAATGTCTACTTTGTGTAAAAGTCCCTCGGAGACATCTATCTGAGTTCCCAGTACCAAAGAAACTTCAACTTCTTCTGAACAACTGACATTCTTTGCTACTTAGGACTTTTGTCTTTTAATACCGGTAACACCAATTCCTATGAATGCTAAGAAACTTAGAGCCAAATTTTGACTATATTAGTACAGATAACTTGTGGTCTGCATTTATGCACTGACTCAAATTGTGTATTCCACACAGGACTGTGGAAAAGAAGGGACTCAAAATTATTTGTAATTGAAATGAAAAATGTGATGTTTTAAATAGTTAACATAGTCTCCAAACATTCCTAGTTGGCTATAATTTAATAATTATCAAAGTTTCATCCACAAGGGCAAAATGCAATGATCTTCAACTCCAGGGGTCAATGATGAACCTTAATTAAGGAAACAGAAATAAATGAGAAAAAAAAATTAGTAAGAGATAAGCGATACTCTGATCATTTGAAAACCAGGTCCCATTTCCTCTGAATGGGTACCTTTTAGAGTTTTCAGGCTCACATTTTGCAGAGACTCTCAAGAGAAAGTATAAAAGCTGTGATTTAAATAATAAATGCAATAAATAATGGAGAGCTCAGTGGACCTCATGGTGCTTGTACCTCCAGGGGCATTTCTCTGCCTATTCTCCACTCATTCTTTCTTTGTGCAACACCACTGAGTTCTCCAAAATTTGGTCCTTTTTTTCCTTTTAATAATTAAAACTGCCATTCATTCTGTCTTCTAGGGAGAAATGGGGGTGATGGTAAGAGTGGTTCCCATCACTCTTAAAAGAGATGAGGGGCGCCTGGGTGGCGCAGTCGGTTAAGCGTCCGACTTCAGCCAGGTCACGATCTCGCGGTCCGTGAGTTCGAGCCCCGCGTCGGGCTCTGGGCTGATGGCTCAGAGCCTGGAGCCTGTTTCCGATTCTGTGTCTCCCTCTCTCTCTGCCCCTCCCCCGTTCATGCCCTGTCTTTCTCTGTCCCAAAAATAAATAAACGTTGAAAAAAAAATTAAAAAAAAAAAAAGAGATGCAAAATGTGAGTAAATCTCTCAAATTCTTCACCCTTTCCTCATGGTCCTCAAAAGCCCCAGACAAGTGTACTCAAATTAAAGCCATGGAGATATCTTCTTGCATAATTTTTGTTCCTCATCTTTTATTTCCCATTTCTGTATTCTTAAATTTTTTTTCAACGTTAATTTATTTTTTTTGGGACAGAGAGAGACAGAGCATGAACGGGGGAGGGGCAGAGAGAGAGGGAGACACAGAATCAGAAACAGGCTCCAGGCTCTGAGCCATCGGCCCAGAGCCTGACGCGGGGCTCGAACTCCCGGACCGCGAGATCGTGACCTGGCTGAAGTCAGACGCTTAACCGACTGCGCCACCCAGGCGCCCCTCCTATTTCTGTATTCTTAATGATCCTGGGAAAGCTGCACCATTAAAAAAATAAAAATAAAAAATGGGCAAAATTCTAAAAGCTAAATAAACTTTAAATTTGTAGTTGACTTTACGAGCTCTTATCTAGAAGCAGCCAAAGCATGTCAGGGAAAACTCACTGTCTATGGCTGCATGTCAGTGGTCTTTCTTGTCTTATTTCCATGGAAACTGAAGAAGCTTTGATAGAATAAAGCAAGGAGAAGTTTTCATATAGTTCTTTATCTCCTCATGTTAACAGAAGCACAGTATCCAACCTCTGCCCAGCCCCTAGAATTGCAGGCCAAGGAGAATAATATATTTTTGTTACCCCTCAAGCATCCTTACCTCTATTCAATTTCCACTTCATGAGAAAAGAGACAGACAATTCAAAGTAGAGTTTGTCTTGGTTTCTCCCCAATACTTTCAATAATATCAAACATTTCAGCCCTCTGTTATAAAACAGAGTGATGCAAAACCCAGAATTCTGTGAATGTAAATGAGCTACATGCAAAAGCTAACACATTTTAAGAAAAACTAGTAATCCTATTAGACACTTGCCAACAGTTTCATGATACTATATCCTTGGGTGCAATTAACTTCAAAGTCTGTTCATCATTGGGCTAAAAAACAACTTCTTCTGTGGGGACAAGATTGATATTGGTCACAGATGATGAATGTCCAAATCTTGGTGGAAAAATCTTATTTTCTTCTATTTAATCTTCGAAACCAAACAATTTTCTATCCAGGCTTCTTGTTAGAGCTCGACAGATGGAAATTCAAACAATCACACAACTTTACTAAGATCTACCTACAATTCCATTTAGATATCTTCATGCTTTCATTCTTCCAGCAAATGTTGTTAAATATCTATTATGTGCCAGGTACTGGACTTATTGTCATTAAATGGAATTGACAAAGTTCTTGCCCTGTGCTGCTTACAACGTAGAAAGTGATGCAATCAACCAATAAAGCCAAAATCACATAATCACAAATTAAAATGGGTGTGAAGATGAAAATAAAATGAATACTGTAAGAGGGTACTGGTAGGAGCTAAGTAAAACAATGAGGAAACATCATTGACCAGATAAGAAGGACAAGTAAATAGAAGCATTTAAAGTATCAGAGGAAGAGAGCTCCAGGAAGAAAAGACAGAAGGACAAAGGATCCTAAAACAGAGAAGAGGCTGATGTATTTGAGGAACCAAAAGGCGTCCCAGGGTGCTGAGAGGCAGTAAATGAGAAGAGTAAAGTCAGAGAGATATATCAAGGTTGTATCATGTACTGCTTTGTAGAGCAGGGTAAGAGGGTGGCTTTTAATCTATTTGGGAGGTGATGGAAACTTGGCTAAGTTGAGTAACAATGAAAATGGAGAGAAATGGGTTTGTGTGGAATTCACAGCTCGTACTGGTGAAATGAATGAAGAAGATAAAAAAGGAATAAATAAGGATGACTCTCAAATGTCTGTTTTTGCAAGTTGGTAGGGTCATTTTCTGAGAGGGGGAAGACTGTGAAAGAAATAGATTTAGAAGAGAAAGCCATGGACTGAGTTTTAGAGATTATTAGTTTGAGATGCCTGAGGGACATTTAAATGGAGTTGTGAAGAACTTGGTTATGTATTAGAGCTCAGAGGCTTGCTCTTGGCTGGACATGGGGATTTTGGAGACATCAAGAGCCTTGGGAATGAATAAAACCATTTAGGAAAAGAGTATAGAGAAAGAAAACATCCTCGATCATCAGCATACAGAAGTGCTTTTTCAGAGAGAAGCTATATTGGGAAGCAAACAACAAAAAAAGAATAAATTTCAAGATGAAGGAAGTAGCCAACGGGGCCAGGTAAGAGGAACATGAAAGCGTCTGTCTTCTGAATTTCCTTACATGGAGTTCACTGGGTACTTGGCATAAGAGTCTCAAGAGGGTGTTGGTAACAGAAACCAAGGTGGGATCCACAGAAGAGTAACACGAAAATGAGGAAACAGAGGCAGTACAGTTAGGCAACTTGTACAGTGTACCAGAGAAAGTAGCTAAAAGGTAATGAAAGACTCCATAATGGAGGGTTGTTTTGCTTGATTTTGTGATTTTATATCAGGTTTATCTGGTGATGGGGATAATGCAGAGGCAGAGATTGAAATAGTGGTGTGAATTTTTTGAAGCAGAGATCTTGAGAAACAGAGATGGTGGGTTCTAGAAGCCATTAGCCTTAAAGAGGAGGAAGGATGCTTTCTTCTTTGTGGCAGAGGGATGGAAGGGGAATTAGGTAAAGATGTAGATTCATCTAAGACTTTGAGGTGGGGGATGGGGGAAGACAACAGAACTTATAGCTGATGGGTTTCTTTTCTTCCCAAGATGATTGAATGAATGTGAGGAAGGGAGCAGAGATTTTGAAATAATCATTGAACGTAGTAGAGGAAGAGCTTTGGAGAAAAGTCCTGGGCAATACTGAATGCTCACTTAAGGCTGCTGATTTTAATTTATTCTAATACAAGTCAGCTACTTTACATGATTCTTCTCTAGTAAGACTTACCTGCAAAGGGAGCAGGCATAGACAGAATTAGTGTGGGAGCTCACGTAGGGTTGAGTTGTGTCAAAGAGAATAGGCAAGACCTGGGAAGTAGAGAAAATTTGTACGGAAATGATTACCATGATGAACCTTAGGATGTGAATGTAAACTACATAAAAAGGCAAATGTAAGTCAGCAGAGGCTTTTACACAGAGGGCCCATGTAGCAGATAATTATATAAACTCTAAGAATTTTACCAATGCTGAAAGTTAGGGTGTCCGTTTGTAAAAGTGATAGTGTATCTGTCAAGTAGAGTAGAGGTTCCTTGCTTCTCGTTCTTGTGTAAAAGCTTCGGTATGAATGGAAAGGCGGTTCTGGATGTCAAGAGCCCAAAGAAGTAGGCGGTGCACAGTGTCCATGGTTCATCTCCATCCCTGCCTTTCTGTAATCTCCGGCATGCATGCCTCTGACTGAAAGCCTGCATGCCACATCTCTAAAACCCCTTTGCCAGTTGAGTTTCTGATGGGTCTGTCCACGGAAAGCAAATAGTAGTAGATGTGAAATTAGGGAGAAGGGAGATGCCATTTTCTTTCCTTCTTCTAGCCAACTCTCCAGCAAAGGCAGCACCCCCCATGGGCAACCGAGAGTACCTCTAGGTGACTGTGGGCTCTAGCAGTGACAATGGCAGTTTCAACACTGTCAGTGGGAGTCCAGCCTCCCGGATGAGTCCAATTCAGTGATGCTCAGTGGGGTCCCATTTCCAGCAGAGGCAGTGGCAGCCCCTCCGGCAACTCAAGATGGAGGGCAGGGTCGCTCCAGCCTAGGGTCATTTAGCAGCTTTAGATCCTGAGTTCTTGAATTTAAACAAACAAACAGGGGCACCTGGCTGGCTCAGTCGGTTAAGCGTCTGACTTCAGCTCAGGTCCTGAGCTCACGGTTCGTGGGTCCAAGCCCCGCATAAGGCTCTGTGCTGACAGCTCGGAACCTGGAGCCTGCTTCCAATTCTGTGTCTCCTTCTCTCTCTGCCCCTCCCCCCCCTCAAAAATAAACATTAATTTGAAAAATAATAATAAAGTAAACAAACGACCCCCCCTAATTTTTTTTCAGTTTCCTTCTACTTCTATTTGCTTTCTAAGACTTGCCAAAACCTTTTAATCAAGTCCCCGAATTAAGTTTTCTCCGCTTGAAATATCTTGAGACATTTCCGATTTCCTAGTCAGATACTACCTGATAAAGAGTAGGGAAGTATGGAGACCGAGAAGACGAATGGAATCAATCAGTACTGTGGTCAAAAGCCAGATGTCAAATCAAATCCAGAAAAGTTACACATGTATCCCAGAATTCAGGACAGGCTCAGCTCTCCCAAATATGCCAGATCCATAAAACGATGAATTCATCAAATGTGGCACAATCAGGCAGGGAGTATCACAATCAGACAGAAGTATGCCCCCTAGTTACCATTTAATAATCCAACGATTCCCTGAGGTTCTTTAGGGCAGTCGTTCCTGAAAATGTTTTCAAACTGTAAAATTTCATGAATAAATAAATCTGAGAAATGCTAGATATTATACGTGTAATTTCTGTTTATTTTCAATTAATTATATACGTATTATACACACATGCGTGCATATATATAAATCCCTCTCTCTCTTTTATCTCTGTCTCTGTTCCTTTTCTCATAACACCTAGTAACATCCCATTTAACACCCCATGAAACAAGTGTTCTGCTCAATGCACTTTGGGAAACTCTGCTGTGAGGGAAGCTGCCCATCTGGTCCGTCTATTCTGGACTCTTAAATCTCAACTACAGTTGGCACTGCAGCACACTTTGACCAGATATCTATATATAAAAATGTTCCAGAAACTTTGAAGGCAACAGAGAGATTAGTGGGAATGATTAAACCAACACTGTGAAATGAATAATTTCCAGTTTAATAGTTAATTTCATTCTAAGTATACATGGGTGGATTTACATGCACGCACACACATCTATACACAAACAGCAAACTCTGTATAGTAAACAGTGCGTTCTGATGTTATCAACCTCTTCCAAAACACAATTAGTGAAACTGTTCTCTAATGAATGACTGAATGCGTAAATGACCTAGAAACTGAGACTGTTCGTTCTCCACCTAACTAGATAAGATGTTTATTGCAGTCCCATTCATCGTTTTCACTTGGTAAGCATCTCTTTGTGTCTTTGCTATGTGGTAGGTCTAGCTAGATGTTGGGGAAATAAAGATACAGAGGACATAGCTCCTGCTTTCAAGGAGTTCAGGTTCAGACAGTGGGAAAGACAAACATATAAAAAGAGGTATGTTTGAAAGTGGTGTAGCTAGGTAAGTGCATTTCGTACACCAAGGAACAATGGTAACAGTAACACCGGATGCCTAACACAGCCCTGTATGTGTGAGTATGCAAATGTGAAAGGGAAGGAGAGCTGTGGACAATGTGTGTATGGGCAGGGATGTGAGAGCAAAGGAATGCTCTCCTTCGGTGCTGTTTGTGGTGGCAAAGCGAAAGCAGATAGGAGCAAGCAAGCCATCTCTGGGAGCTGCTATCTTAGCACACAAGGTTGGAGTAGAAATCAGAAGGTTACGGTGAGAAAAGGTCCCGAGTGTTACACAAAGGTGACTCTGAGTTTTGAGAAGGGGCGCATTTCTTATGCAATCTCTACCTTAATCACAACTTAATTCAAACAAATAAGTGCCTTCTGAAAGAGTCTCAGATCTCAGCATTAGGCACTTTCGTACCTGCATCCACTCTGCTTAAGACACACCTGACTAACCCTGACTTACCTCCTGTGCCTCCTGCTCAACATGGTTGTCATCTTCCGGGTTCCCAGGGTAAGAACAGAACACTGAAAAGATAAGGAACCTGTGAGGAGAAAGGAAGAGGTTTGTAAATTATTTTCTGAAAGTCATAGCCACCTTTTGTGTTTCTCGTACAAGGCGTTCTTCCTTCTCTACCCCCTAGATGCTCAGTGGGCTAGTTCAGATATTTCTGATGTCATCTGACATTCCCCTCTTACCTCTTGCTCATGGAGCAGAAAGCATTTGCATTTGGAAAAAGAGAAAATTTAGAAGTTTATAAAAACTCTTTTTATAGGCAAGTTGGTATGAATATTAGTATTCACATTGAATCTTGCAACAAGGAGACACAAACTTTCTCATCATTGAATAGTGATCCTTGAATTCCCCCAAATCCTAGACAGGTTCCTAGAATCATGTCGTTAGGAACTGACTTGTGCCCAGATGGACAGAGGCATGTGGCCAAAATCTTTCCTTGTATCTCTGTTACAATATAGTGTCTCAGAGATGACAGAGATCATCTCAGACATAAAGAGGAAGAAATAGGCAGATTTCATAAGAGTAACTCCACAAAATGTTTAACAACTGTGTTGACCTTCATTAAGGCAGTTGGTGGAAGGCCTATGAAATTTAGAGTCTTGACAACTGAAGAATTTTTCCAAAAAGGAGCGATTTTCTATAATATGGTCCTTATAAAGATGGCGGTGATTGACCATGAGTAACCATGCAAACAGGTTGTGATTTAGAGACTATCTAATTCAGCTTTTTTTTTTTTTTGACATACGAACTACTAAGCCTCTGAGAGATGAGTCCCCTCCTCAAGATCATTAGCAGAATACAAACTAGAACTCATGTTTCAGTCCCTTTCTGGGTTATAACGGGCTGTCTCGTATGTTCTTTGGAGGTGTCATACTGTTGATGTGACATATCACTCTGAGTAGAGAGCAACAATCAAACCCCCTAATCCCATTTCTTTTTTACACAGATATTACCATTTCAATGCGTGGCTTCTCATTTTGCTGTGAGTTTTTTCTTCCCCACCCACCCCCTCCTTAAATCAGGCAAAGAGACAAGTAACTGACTTCAGTTTTCAAAAATGTAACCCGCAAGTGCATAATTCTTCCTGTCAGATTTCCTTTTCTGTAAGTTGGTGAGTTTATTGTGGTAGCACTCAAAAGGCTGAGCCTGAAAAGTTCTATAACATATGGCATACATTTAACATGGCTTGTGAATTAAAAATAACAGCCTGCCATCTGCCTCTGCAAGTTGATTTTATCAAAGTCTAAATGAGAAGCTCAAAGATGTGAATGTTGTCAACTGAAATAAGAAATACTCAGGTTCAATACAGAGTGACCGATCTATGCACCCCCCACCCCCAGCCACCACTGGACTAAAGTTATCCATTTCCTCCTCCCTCCACCAAAAAAACCCCAAAAACCAAAAACCACAACAAAACAAAAAAACCCAAAAAACAAAACAAAACAAAAAACCCTTGTCACAATTTAGCTTCCAGAGTTACCTTCCTATAGGAATATGTTGCGTGGTTTTCTTTTCTGAGGGTTAGTACCCTCCTAAACAATTGATTACAGCTTATAAAATCTTCCCTATAATATTTTATTCTCTACTAAACTTGAGAGTCTATTAAGTAATTGATGTTGGAAGGAGGAATGTGATGATTTTTCACTATCCTGTAGGAATTTCTGGAAATGATATAAAATACCGAACTCTAAGTCAGAAGCCCAGACATCAATTGTTGGATCAGCATTTATTGAGCAACTACACTGGGAATATCCCTAGGGAGGCAGTGCTCAGGTGCAGGGTTTAAGGAGATTGCTGCTTTCAGAAGGTTTGTGTCATAGTTGAGATAAGATTCATACCCAAGAAACAATTTGAAATGAAGCCCATCTCTGTATATCCAAGTGCTCACCTGAGTATCCTGACAATAAGTACAATAAGTGTTCTGAGAAGAGAGAGTTCTCTTCCTAAGTCTCTGTTATTCTTTATTTAAGGACTAGAGGCTTAACTTGTAGATGTTCACATTTTATTATTGCAAATACTGATTTTGTGTGAAGGACAATAAAAAATGCAATTATATGAAGTGCTAAATTTGTAAGCATTGTGTAAAAGCTAAAGAGACAACCAAAGAAAACATCAAGGGAGCTACTAAGTAATCTAAGTAAAGTGTCCAAGCCTCAGGACTCATTTGATTGAAATTTCAGAAGGAAATATTTATAGGGACCTGTGATAATTGTTTTTTTTTACTAAGCTTAAAAAATAAAATAAAAGTAAAAATACAGACATTCCATGAATCAGGTATCCTGGATGCCAACTTTGGGAAGTAACTTTTGCAACAGACAAGTGGATATTTTCTAAGCATGAAGATCAAGGTCAAGCCATGCAGGTAGCAAATGGCACAGATATTAGGAGGAGCCATTCACATAGACAATGATATGAGTGCTGTAGCTCTCTAGGGCTGTTGCAACAAATCACCACAAACCTGAAAATAAGTGTCACTGTTCTGGAAGCCAGAAGTCCAAAATCCAGCTGTTGGCAGAGACGAGTCCCCTGCTGAGGATCTTTCACCTTCTCTGAAGGCCCTAGTTGGGGTGGGGGTGAGGACCCTTACCTTACCTCTTGCAGCTTCTGGTGACTCCTGCCATTCTGGTTCCTCACTCCAAGTGTCCTGGCTTGTGGCAACATCCATCAATGCCTGCCTCCATCTTCTCTTGGCATTCTTCCCTCTGTGTCAAATTTCTTTCTTTCACACGGATACCAATTATTGGATTTAGGGCCCTCCCTAAATCTTGAATGACCTCATCTCTAGATCCTTAACTTAAATGTGTCTGCAAAGATCACATTTCCAAAGAAAGTCACATTCATAGGTACTTGGGTTAGAACATAGATATATCATTGAGTGGGGCAGGGCAGGGGGTTGCAGGGGACACAATACAAGTCACTATAAGAATATAAGTTTCTCTTGTTTCCAAATTACAATTTATTAGCTTACAAATCTAGCTTACAATTCCAAGTTACTACATTAACAATTTAGTAAGGATTCTAAAAATCTGTATCAGACAAGGAGAATCTTATTCACCAAAAAGTTTTCTTGAAAACTTTCAATAAGTGTACCTGCTTGACTACATTACTCCCTCTCGCTATTCCATTTCTAGGAGCAGATATCTAAATAAACTGGCAATCAATGACATCAAATTGAGAAGCATGTAGAAGTTAAGAATAATAATGCTCACTAAGTGTCCCCCTCTCCAACTTAGAAAAGCATTCAGTGATTCATATCTTATTCCTTCAAAGCAACACATTTTTGTCTAATCAGGAAAAGCCTTTTGGAAGACGGTATGCTCAAAATTCCATTAAGAGCAATGCAAGAGAAGAGCCCAAATGATGAACTGTGTACATTTTAAAATGAAAACTCACACCACAGGAATGCCCACATATCAAATAAATCAATGCAAGCAATCAGTCATCTTAATGAAAGCCTATGGTTAGCAGGTGTAAATGCCACTGTGATCTCTTACAATTACAAGAAAAAACCCTGATTCTGGACATGAACAATTCACTGTGGTTACATACAAATCAACCTCAATAGCATGAACTAAATGGAAACATAATTGAAGTTGGTTAAACATCTACTGTCTTCATTTATCTTTCAAAAGAGGAGGAGAGCTAGAGGGATTTTCCCACCAGTAATTAGATGCTTTTACCCTAAAAACCCATCAATAGCTATTTCAAACAAAACACTGCCTTCCATTCAAATCACATTTGAGTGAGAAAGGAAAACAGAAAAGACGGGTAACAAAATGGTACTTTAGATAAAAAGATGTCCAAGTTTAAGCCCAAACTCTAAGTCACCCACATCTAATAAAAATAAAAATCCATTCAGTGGTCAAGAGGAAATGGTCAATTGTGTGAATAATATGGCAACTGTCACTTGTGATGGGTCATACTTGAAACATTTTATCTATGTAGACTTGGGTTGTGGCTAGCCTACACTGGACTAACCAGTGTGGTGATCTCCATTATGTAGGCATTCACCCCTTTACTTGAAATTAGTGTGAAACATCATCACCAAATTCAGTTGGACTGAAGTGTTATCAGTAATAAACCCCTTTAGTTAACCTGAACCTGTGGTTTTGCGTAATTGACTATGATGAGTGTTGGCAATATCATCTATTAGAATTTCACATGGTGAATCATATTTGAGGTTTTAGGTCATCAATAGAGCTTAAGTATGCATCCACAAAGAAACATCAGGAGATATCACTGTAACCCCCTCTATATATATTGAGTATATCAAGGAGAAAACCAACAAGAATGGACAGCATGTTAAGTGCACATTACAAGTTAGACAGTCAGCTTGGCCAAATAGTGAGGGAATTCATCAGGCTAATATTTGACTTTATGGTGACAAAACAATTTGTTCACACGATGAATTTTATTTTTGTCCAGTTATTTCAGATGTATTATCTCACTCACCTAATGAGAACTGCTACACTGAAAATGAATTTCTTCCTTTGGGTTTTAGATTTCTCCTTCTTCATCCATTCATATTTTTTAATGTCATTTGAGGAACTTTAGGTTGGGAACTTTAGGAATCTATGCTGCGTATATTTAAGTGTAACAATGGCACCGCAGAAATATATTCTGTAAATCTATCCTCTACATTTTCTTTTTTTTTTCAATTGAGATCTTTCTCTTTCTCTCTCTCACTCATTCATTCCCACTATATATATATACATATATATGTATATATATATCCTCAAAACTATTCTGCTGCCTTCTTAATCTCAGTCCATAGACTTTCAGTGTATTCAAAGAGTAATGAACCTCTGTCAACAATTAATCTTTTCTTAATGGCTTCTGCAATTACTGACACAAAGAACCAAAATAAGTACCAAGTACTACAAAACATCAGACAGATCAAAACCCCACAGAGCAATTCAAATCAAAGACCCAGAGCTTTTAAAATTCTCTTAAAATAGGAGTACAGGTGGGGGGAGAATAAACGGCCCTACCACTAAAGGAGGACCATAAAAATGAGGGGGATGGTAGAGAAGAAGATACCAGAAAGGAAAGAACTAAGAGTTTGAAAAGCTGTTCTTGTTGAGAACTCTAAACTGACAAGTACAGAAATTATAATTGGCTGTTTTGAGCCTTCCCTTCCTCCTGGGAATACTCCATTTGGCCTTTGGGAGTCCTCTGGTGTTCCCTAAAAGATGGTCCTTGAGAAGTAAAGTATCCCAGATATAAAAGTGATTGTTTTCCCCTACTGAGCCTTCTCACTCCAAAATTGGCAACAATTCAATTTTTTTATTCAGTTATAATCTCAGCCAGATCAAGTGTGCTCATGACAGGAAAATATGCAATAACAAAGGGCATAAGAATTTTGCAGGGACAAAGGGCATAAGAATTTTGCAGGGAGATAGAAGACCATGCCAGTTGCAAACAAAATGAATCTTGTTGTAAGTTTAGTGCAAGCAATAATAATCATTTAAGATTCCAACCACAGTCTTAAGTCCTCACACCTGAACCAGCAAGGAAAAACAGTTTTAAAATAGCCTTAAAAGAGGAAATGTTTTAATTCTTGGAAATGTTTTGGAAAAAAGAGGAAATGTTCTAATTCTTGGAGAAATTTCAGAATTTTCCATTAACCAAAATTATTCAGTCTCTCAAAGAAGCAATGATGGCCTAAAACAATACTGAAAGTATAAAAAGTGTTGAGAAATTATTTCTGTAATACAGCATTTTAATAAATACATTTGGCTTTGTAGGCCATACAAACTCTGTTCCAACTATGCTATTGTAACAATATATAAAGGAATGAATGTGTCTGTGTTCCAATAAAGCTTTGTTTATAAAAACAGCCTATAGGCCAGATTTGGCCCTTGACTATCATTTGCCAAATCCTGAACTAGGATGTAAACATACTCTTTTGTGCATGACCATACTCTGACATGTTTCTCTAATAATTCAGTGGGTTGGTTATGTGTTTCCTATAAAACTGTAAGCTCTATCAGATAAAAGACTATACTTTGCCTTTTATTATCGGTATTGTAAGTCATTATTACAATTATTACAACATCTAAAGCATAGTTCTACCCTCTGTTTATAGTAAGCACTTCATAAATATTTTATTTAACTTCAGTTTTCCCACCACTAAAATACTAAAATAGCAACTTTTTTTAACTTCTGGTGACTTTCTTGATTGAGTCTTGCAGCAAAGATTAATATAATATTAATTTTGAAGTAGGGGGCAGGGTTCATCTCCAGATAAGATAGAGTAGCTTTTAACAGGCCAATACTTCCATTGAAAATATTTTTAAAATCTGGATTTTAAAAAAAAGCATGCTGGGGGGCTCCTGGAGGGCTCAGTCAGTTAAGCATCTAACTCTTGATCAGCTCAGGTCATGATCGTGAGTTTGAGCCCCAAGTCTAACTCTGTGCTGACAGCATCGAGCCTGCTTGGGATTCTCTGTCTCGCTCTTTCGTCCCCTGCCTCCTTTCTCTCTCAAAAATAAACAAGCATTAAAAAAAAAAAAATACAGCTATCCCAAAAGTTAGGACTTAAAGGGCATGCATTTCAGAGAGAAGGAAATGGTAGAGTAGGAAAGAGGTGAGTTGATATTTTCTGTGAGCTACTTTTCTGCTCAAGACATTTTTACATTTTTTGTGCAGGTGAAAGGATGAGAATCTGGGAAGCAGGACGCACCTAAGAGTCAGAAAAGCCAGAAGAGCTTTTGATGTTTTCATAGGGCTGAGGAGATAAAACTTAAACTTCAGGACTTTCACGGCACCTAGGACGTATGGAGCAAAAATTCAAAAGGGAAGGGAGATGCAGTGAATTGGGCCCAGCGCTCAACAGTGTATCGCTAGAGTGTTTGTTAACCTCTTTAACTGCACCAGGAAAGAAACTAAGAAACCAAATAGAAAGGCTCTGAAAAGCAGAGATAATTTTCAGCAGTCTCACAGTGATGGGAAAACAAATAATTCGATTTAGGAATAGAGATCCTATTAGGGGCACGTGGGTGGCTCAGTTGGTTGAGCGTCTGACTTCTGCCAGATCTGATCTCATGGTTCATGGGTTTGAGCCCTGCATTGGGCTCTGTGCTGACAGCTCAGAGACTGGAGTCTGCTTCGGATTCTGTGTCTCCCTCTCTCTTTCTCTGCCCCTATCTTGCTCTCTCTCTCTTTCTCAAAAATAAAGAAACATTTTTAAAAAATAAAAAAAAAAAAAGAATAGAGATCCTAGGGACACCTGGGTGACTAAGTAGGTTAAGTGCCTGACTCTTGATTTCAGCTCAGATCATGATCTCATGGCTCATGGGATCGAGCCCTGAATCAGGCTCTGCTGATCCCTTCTCTGATAGGGCAGAGCCTGCTTGGGATTCTCTCTCTCCCTCTCTCTCTGCTCCTCCCCTGTTCATTCTCTATCCTTCTCTCTCTCAAAATAAATAAATAAACATTAAAAAAAAAGAATAGACATCCTATTAAATATGCCAGTCCCAAAGTTAGGAATTCAAAATGATTACATTTTAACAGTGGAGACAAACCAGAAGTAAATCAAAGCTTGTAAGACTATAATTGAGATTCCACTCAGTCCCAGAGTGAAATAAAGTGATCTGACTTCATACAAGCTCTATGAGTTAATAGAGTGAATGGCCTTCAGGGGAAAATATTATCATCCATAACTACTTTAATTTTTGTACAAAATATCCAGTATTTATTAAAAATTATGAGATATATCAAGACAAAGGGCCAAGAGAAAAAACAGACCATAGAAACAGGCACATAGCAAAATTCAAATTTTAGAGTTATGAAACATGGACCTTAAATGTGATTAATATGTACAAGGACATAAACAAGATATAAAATTCATAAGCAATGATAAACTATACAGTGGAATCAAATATAAACACAACAACTGAATTTAAGAAATAAATCAATGGGGTTACTAATAAAAGGGACACATCACACATGAATGTAATCTAGAAAGCAGAATAGTAAAAAATAACCAAGCTAAAGTATAGAGAGCAAAGGATGTAGAATATATGTAAAAAGAATGTCAGTGACATATGGGATATGGTGAAAAGATCTAAGATACTTGTAACTAGAAACACAAAATATGAGAAGACAGAATAAGAGGCTGAAGCAAATTTGAAGAAATAATGAAGAGCAGTAGCCCAGAACTTATGAATAAAGACACATATTTAAAAAATAAAAACACTGAGGAGGATAAATGGCAAAAAAAAAAAAATCACAACTAGGCACAACATAAACTCTTGAAAATTAAATACAAGGAGAAAATGTTGCCAGAGTAAAAAAGGCATATTACCTTCAAATAAAGAAGTTATAAAACTAACAGCTGAGCTCCCAGGAGAAACACAGCATAAGTGAGTGGTATCTTTTAAGTCTTGAAAAAATAACTGTAGGCATATAGCTCTAGTCTCTGTTAAAAAAAAAAACAAAACATTTAAATGTGAGGTGAATAAAAAAAACTTGTGGGATATAAAGAAAGCAGTTAGTAAGATGTTTGATATAATCCTGCATCTAGCAGTAGTCACATTTTAATAATTATGCTTATAAATTAATCATTACAATTAGAAGATTTGGATTTCAAGATGGAGGTAGACAACCAAACATGATTATATGCTGTTTAATATAGACAAATCTGAATATAGGAAGACAGAAAGATTGAAGGTTAAAGAATGGCAAAAGGCTATGCTGTGCAAACACTACACAAAGAAATCAATGTAATTATACTAAAAAAAGTACCATTAATTAAAGTAGACTTTGGTGAAAGAAGTATTGTTAAAGAAAGAGAAGTATTTCATAATGATAAAAAGCCAATGCTAAGGAATATGTTAAAATGCTATTTTTACATGCACTAAAAATATAGCTGTAAACATAAACCAAAAAAAAAAAAAAATGACACAACTAAAAGAAATGAATACACAATCATAGTAAAAATGCTAACATACCTTTCTTGATAACTGAGAAACCAAATAGACATAATATCAGTCAAGATACAGAAGATATGAACAATATAAATTCAGCTCATTGACATGTTTGAATATATATGGAATACTTCACACAATTGCAGATTTCTTTTTGTGAACCAGATTTGACCATATGTTGGCCCATAAAGCATTGCTAACCAAATTTTAAAAGATTAAAATAATATGTAATATGTTGTCTGACCACAGTGGAATTAAGCTAGACATAAACAAAAAGGTAGGTAGAAAATATCTACCTATTTAAAAATAAGGCAACACATTTTTAACTAATCTGTAGTTCAAAACAGAAACCACAACAAAAATTAGAAGATGTTTTTAAGTGAATGATAATGAAAATACAACGTACCAGAATCTGTGGGATGCAACAAAAGCAAGGCGTATAAAAGAGTTTATAGTCTTAAATGCATATATTAAGTAAGAAGAAAAGCTGAAAATAAATGATTTAAATGGTAGTCTCTGAAATTAGAAAAAATCACAGTAGATTATACCAAATAAAATAGAAAGAATGAAGTAATAAAAATGAGTAAAAATAATGAAATAGAAAACAAATGTACAGTAAAGAATAATCAATGAAGCCAAAATTTAACTCAGAAAAGATTACCAAATTTAATAGATTGCTAGCAATACTGATAAGGGGGAAAAACAGAGAAGGAAGGAAAGAAGGAGGGGAAAAAGGGAAGAAAGGGAAGGAGGAAGAAAGAAGTTACCAATATCAGAAATGAAAAGGCCTACAGTTGGTGTCAGTAGTAAATTTTTCTAAATGTACAAGATAGAAATCATATCAATCTTACATAATTTTTCTAACAGAGAGAAAAATAGTGATCACTTCCCAGTTCATTCTTTAAAGCCAATATAATAAAACCTAATTAGGATATAATTTGCAAAGGATAATTATAGGCAAGTTTTCTTCACAAATACAAACTTATAAAAATATTAAACAGTGTATCAGCAAATTGAATCTAGTGATATATTAAAAAAGTATGATTAAGCTATATTTATTCCATATAGTAAGGTTGATTTAATCTTCAAAAAAGAACCAACATTTCACCAAATAAATCAATATATAAGATGAAGTGTTGGACATCTCAATAAATGTAACAACTGGATGTGATAAAATTCAACAACCACTTATAATTTTAAGTTTAGCAAATTAAAAATAGAAAGGAACTTCTTTAATCTGATTTTAATTTTTAAACCTACTGTAAACATCATTTATAATTATGAAATATGAAAAGATTTCTCAAGATTGGGAATGAGGCAATGATAACCTCAGTAACTACTTTTATTTCAAACTTTACTGCAACAGATGCTCTCTGGACACATTAATTCATGCCATTCAACTCTACCATATCCCACATTCTACTTCCTGGATTCAGAAATACATCTGAATGGAGATCTGTAAACTATTTTATACAAAGGCTACACAATAGCAATAGTAGAACAGAAACATTGAAGGAGCTTGTATGGAAGTAAATTGTCACTACACAGGTCTGACCTGCAGAACTCCGGACCTGTTTTATATGAAAAAAATTACATGTCTGTCTGCTTCAAGTCATTATTATTAAGGGTTCACTACTCTTTGTGGCAAATATAGAAGTTAACTGACACGTCAGCCATTTGTGAAAATATGGTTCAAGATTTATTATTTACCCACAGAGTAAAAATACACTAATTCAGAAAGATCTATGCACCCCTATGTTTATTACAGCATTACTTACAATACCCAATTTATGGAAACAGCCCAAGTGTCTATCAATAGATGAATGAATAAAGAAGAGTGGTATATATACATATATGTGTACACACACACACACACACACACACACACACACACTAGAATATTATTCAGCCATAAAAAGAATGCAGTAATGCCATTTGCAACACAATGGATGGATCCAGTGGGTATAATACTAAGTAAAAGAAATCAGAGGAAGAAGTGCCATATGACTTCACTTATATGTGGAATTTAAGAAGCAAAACAAACAAAAGAAAGGGGAGAAAAAAAACAGACTCAGATTTGGAGAACAAACTGGTGCTCGCCAGAGGGGAGGTAGGTGGAGAGATAGGTGAAATAGATAAAAGGGATTAAGAGTACACTTAGGGTCTTGAACACTGAGCAATGTATAGAATTGTTGAGTCACGGTATTATACACCTGAAACTAATATAACACTCTATATTAATTACACTAGAATTATTTTTTCAGATTTGTATGACCAAGCTTTAAAAAATACTTTCTTAAAAAAAATTTTTTTTGGGGCGCCTGGGTGGCGCAGTCGGTTAAGCGTCCGACTTCAGCCAGGTCACGATCTCGCGGTCCGTGAGTTCGAGCCCCGCGTCGGGCTCTGGGCTGATGGCTCAGAGCCTGGAGCCTGTTTCCGATTCTGTGTCTCCCTCTCTCTCTGCCCCTCCCCCATTCATGCTCTGTCTCTCTCTGTCCCAAAAATAAATAAACGTTGGGAAAAAAAAAAAAATTAAAAAAAATAAAAAAAAAATTTTTTTTAACATTTATTTATTTTTGAGAGAGAGACAGAGCATGAGCGGAGGAGAGGCAGAGAGAGAGAAGGAGACACAGAATCTGAAGCAGGCTGCAGGCTCTGAGCAAGCTGTCAGCACAGAGCCTGGTGCAGGGCTCGAACCCACAAACCGTGAGATCATGACCTGAGCTAAAGTCAGATGCTCAACCGACTGAGCCACCCAGGCGCCCCTAAAAAATACTTTTTAACCAAGGTTGGTGGGCAGCACCACTGCCTTTTATGGTGCTACATAAACTACCTAAACTACATACACTACTCTGTCTTTTATGGTGCTAATAATTTCAGTTATTGCATTTAAATTATTTGCATGTAAATGTTTCTATCTATCTTTAAAAGTTTTCCCTCATGGAAGCAGTCCTCTTTTTCAGACGTTCCAGATGGGACTCCTTCCAGGCAATTCAAATACTACAAGTGATTACCTCTGCCAGAGGGTATGTAGAATAAATAAAGGTTAAAAGATCACAAAAATGTGACCATATGTCCAAACATACTGCATACGCTTTGGCAGAGAGAATATAAATGTTAAGGCAGATCATAGTCTGCTTGCCAGGAAATTATATTTAAAAATGAATAAAATAGCTCTTCTCACTTGATAAGGGCAGCTTGACAAAAGTTCCCCTGAACCTTAAAGAGTAAATTTGGCCACCGCACCAAAGTACCTCCCTATTTCTATCCTTCCTCCTTTACACAGCATGACCAGAAAGAAAAAACTCCTAAAACCTTGAAAACAAGAAACTAACATGTGTTTACAAGCATAGAATTCTAAAATCCCTGCAACATAAAATAAATAAAATTCCTTTCTTTTGACACTGATGAACCAGTTTTCTAAAATAATCCTTGGTGACTGTGGAGCATGATCCAAGGGATTCTATCAGACCTAAAAATATTCTTCCATAGCTCTTTTTGGCTCATCATCAGCCAAGGTTATTGCTTCCCATAGGCCTGAGGACACCCTGTGAGGTGTGTCCCAATCTGGCAGATCAGTTGGGCCAGTAGAGCTTAACCAATCAGTTCCTGATAGAAGATGAATCTATAGCCTTTTTAAACCAAGGCATTAGCAGTGGAGCTGTGAGAAAATTTAGATTTCCCAAGAATTTTAGTAAGAGAAAGAGAAGTGAGGAAATTCCTAGGTCAAGAATTCAGTTTGGGGGGGGGGAGGGTAAAAAGTCACTTTGGAGTTCTACCTTTCATTGAGTGAAGAGCCGAAGAAGAAATTACTTTTGAAAATGAGTGGATGTGCAGTGTAACGGATGTTTTGATAGGGTAATAGCGTTCCTAAAGAAGGAATGCACTCTCAGTGATAACGTACAGATGGTCAAACCAGAGGAAACTGGCATAATATAAAGAGAATTATAAAGGTAGTTTGAAGTTGCAACCGTTTGCTATGACTCTAATCCCAAGGATGGCAGATAAAGATGTTCATGAATAACTGTTGCCCTAATTCATACTTTCTTGGGAGATGTAAGGCTATAATTTGAGAGATCAGCCTCTTTACTGATGACCTTGTCTTCTAAGAAAGTCAAATATGCTAAGCAGAACATCTAGCAAATTAAAACTGACCTTGTGTAAGTATATGTGTGTACATACACACACGCCATAAAGTGTGTGTGTGTGTGTGTGTGTGTGTGTGTATCACTTTAGCCAGCTTTTCAGCCCTCCTAATCAGAGAAACTATATCTTCAGAAAACCTTTTCTTGATCTTTCCAGAAAAGTGAGATGAAATATGCCAGAAATAGCTTGTAAATTGACTATTTTAAAATTGATGCTAGGATTTTGACTATTATTTACAGAACTATTTTCTTGTATAACATTAAGGTCAAATACCTCCTGATTCCTCAGAAGGCTTATGTTGGGTACTTAATGTAAAGAGCCCCATACCAACCCCTGGCTCATCTGCTTTTGCGTTATGGCATACAACTGGCATAATTTATTCAAAGTCCAGTTATATACTCTGAAGATAATTAACTTTTAAAATTATATTTATTGTGAAAATAGCACATGTAGAGATTTAAAATATAAATTAAAATCTCTTTCCCAGTCCCTAGTCCATTCTCTAGAGATCCAATAGTCCATTAATCACTATTAAAAAATTCTATTTCTTGATCTTCTGTCAGTTTCTAATATAATTTACATAATATATTTGTGCCCTCATATCATGACTTGGCCACTTTGGATATTATCTCTTGATAGTCCTTTAAAAGATAAAATGTCTAGTGTATTTAGACTGTTCCTCTACATCCCAATTTTTGTTTATAATTGATGTTTAAATTTAAACTTAACAAATTCAAGTATTACTTGACTTAGTAAGATTAGACAGTCTCTATTGACTTCCCACTTGGAAAAATGAGGTTTTTAACACCCTTAAACTTCCTTCCACCAATCTTGCTTTTTTCCAAATATGCCACTTGTAATATTATTTTTAAATTGTCAAGATTCATATGTTTATATTCTGCTCTAACAATAATTGTCTTCCATGCTTTGTAAATGATAAAATTAAAACTTAAACACTAACATCATTTACAGCATTATGATTATAGAAGCATTTCGTGTATGTACAGACTCAAACATATAAATAATAAACCTGCAATAATTATATAAAAAAGCTAAAATTTTGAAATAATATGGTAGTTCATGGAATCCAAGATATAGATCAAAGTAACGGGAGACAGAATCAAGACACATACCCAAATATTTTTAGTACATTTCATGTTACACATATGGTTTTGAAACCAGTAAACCTTAAAAAAAAAAAAAAGTAAATTACACCCTGACATCATACTTCATACTAAAACAAAATTCAGGTAGTTTAAAAATATAAATGTGAAAAATAAAAATGTAAAATTACTCTAACATGTAAAAACATGGATAAATTTCAACTTTATTATGTTGACTAAGAGAATGAAATTGTATGGGGCGCCTGGGTGTCTCAGTCAGTTAAGCGTCCAACTTCGGCCCAGGTCACGATCTTGCAGTCTGTGAGTTTGAGACCCATGTCAGGCTCTGTGATGACAGCTCAGAGCCTGAAGCCTGCTTCTTCGGATTCTGTCTCCCTCTCTCTCTGCCCCTCCCCCGCTCGTGCTCTGTATCTCTTGCTCCCAAAAATAAATAAAACATTAAAAGAAAAATAGAAAATGAAGTTGCATAATAATGTTTACAGTGTTCCATTTATGTAAAATTTAAAATTCAAAAAAGTTCATTTTTATAAATGTAAAAATGTATAGTATAACTTTATAGAAAAGAAAACTACACACCAGTTTCAGTAAGGTGATTATATATAGACAGGGGAAAGATTGGAATCAAGAAGCACAAAAAGAAATTCAGTTGCCTTTAAAGAAAGGACATCTGAAGCAAATTTGGCAGAATGTTAGAGATTTTACAAAACTGGATAGTGGCGGCACAGTTTGTGTTATCTCTGTACTATTCTTAATGTTTGTAGTGGCTCAAACAATAAGCACTCTGAAAATATGATCATCAAAATAGCTAGTATTAAGGCTTTTAATGCATGTCATTAGTATTCTAACTAACTTACCTATATTTTGTCACTGTCTACCATTTAAGGTAGAAACTATAGTTTTCCACAGATTTTAAAATGAGGAAACTACGAATTAGAGATTGATTTGCCCAAGTGTAAACAGTCTTTGGTGGCTATCTGATGCCAAAATCTGCATTATAAAACATTCAGTCAAATAGCCTCTCTATGAAATATGCAAGAAAAGCTTTTCTAGACATGACACAAAATTAAAAACCCGTTCAGAGAAAGATTGATATATTTTGACTGGATAAAAATTTAAATCTCTTTGTGCCAAAATTACCACAAACAAATGACTAAAGGAAAAGTTGTTTTCTGGGGTTATTTTTAAGTCAACTTTTTTTTTTTGTGAGGTTTATATGTTTCAAATGCTGTAAATTTTTTAAAGTTTTTTTTTTTTTTTTTTAGAGAGAGAGAGAGCATGAGTGGAGGAGAGGGGCAGAGAGAGACAGAGAGAGAATCCTAAGGAGACTCCACACCCAGTGCCAAGCCCTATCCCTTGACCCCAAGATTACTACCTGAACCAAAATCGAGTCAGACATTTAACCAACTGAGCCACCCAGGCACCTCCTGATGGATTTTGTCACCTGTAAACCTTATAACCACCACCACACTCAAGATCTATTTCCATTATTCCAGAGAGTTTCATTGTTTCATGGTTTCATTCAAATGAAAGTTTCATTCTCAGTTAATCATTTCCCCATCTTGACATCAGCCCCCCACCCAAGGCCTAAGCAACTATTTATCTGCTGTCTTTTACTATAAATTGGATTAATCTTTTCTAGATGTACATGTAAACGGAACCATATACATGCTTTTGTGTTTGGCTTTTTGCCTTAACATTTTTGAGATTGATCCATGTTTATATCATGTGTGTATCAGTAGTTCATTTATTATTGTTGTTTTTTATTGCAGATAGTATTTTACTATTATATCATGATTTGTTCATTCGCTTGATAATGAACAATTGGGTTGTTTGAAGTTTTCGGCTATTACAAAGACATCTATTAGGAAGATTGCTATACAAGTCTTTGTGTGAACATTTTTCTTTTTGTTTTTGTTTTTGTTTTTGTTTTAGGTAAATATCTGGGGAGTAGAATGGTAGAGTGATATGTTAGGAGTATGTTTAGCTTTATAAGAAATGCCCAAACTGTTTAACAAGTTGAGCGTATTTTCAGATATGTTGCACATATTTTCATTGGCCATTCAAACATCTTTTATGTGAAAGGCTTATTCAAAATTTTACCCATTTTTTTAACTGGGTTATTTGTCATCTTATTTTTCTAAGTTGCCAGTTCTTTCTTCCAGATAGAATTCCTCTGTCATTATACACAGTGAATATTTTCTCCCATTTGGGGGATGTTCTTTTCATTTTCTTAATTATGCTAATGCCAAAACCATTCCTGTAGTTTCATAGTAGGTCTTGAAATCCAAGTTTGTTCTTTTGAAAATTGGTTGGGCTCATTTAGATTCTTTAACATAAATTTTATAATCGGGTTTTTATTTTATATATTTTTCAAAAGCTTGCCAAGATTTTGAGCTTTCTGATCCATTACAAATATGTATCACTCCATTTATTTAGACTTTCTTTTATTTCTCTCAGCAATGGTGTATACTTTTCAGTGTAGAGGTATGACACATACTTTGCTAAATTATTCCTAAGACTTTCTTCTTTTCGTTGTAAATGATTTTTTTATATTTCAATTTCCAATTATCTGTTGATAGTATGCAGCTAATTTTTATTGATTGACCTTGTGTCTGCAAGTTTACACAATTCACTTATTACTTTCAGTAGGTTTTTATAGATTTCTTAGGATGACATTCAGTACAAGATTATAGAGAAAAGTGAGCATCTTTGCCCCATCCCCAGTATTAGGGAGAAATTGTTCAGTATCTCACCTTTAAATGCGATGTTAGCTATAAATTTTATAGCTGCCCCTTACAATAGTGAGGACGTTTTCTAATTCTACTTACCTGAGAGTTTTTATCATTAATGGATGTTAAGTTTTGTCAAGTACCTTTCCTTTATCTTTTGTAGTAAGCAAAAGATAGGTTTTGTCTCTTTTTTAGTTAATGTGGTTAATTACATTGACTTACTTCATGAATGTTAAAACAATCTTACATTCCTGGGTTAAACTTTTCTGGTCCTAACATAGTTAGCAGCCTTTGATCTAGTTGGAGCTTATTATGGTTCTTAAGTTTGGATGTCTATTTTCTTCCTCAGATTTTGGAACTTTGTAACCATCATTGCCTCAAATAAGCTTTCTGCCTGTTTCTTTATCTTCTTTTACGGAGACTCCCGTAATAAGTATGTTGATCCACTTTATTGTCACCTGTAGACTTATTTCACTTTCCTCATTTTTTTTTCTTTTTGTTTCTGTGACTTATTAATTTTCAATGACCTATCATTTATTTCAGGATTTTTTTTTCTAACTAATCACAGCCTTTTGTTGAACCTGTAAGTGAATTTTTAATTCAGTTGTTGTATTCCTCAGCTTCAGAACCTGTTTGTTTCTTTTTTACACTTTCTATATTTTTGTTGATATTCTGAATTTGTTCATGTATTGTGTGTGTGTGTGTGCATTTAAGTTGTTTATCTTTTAGCTGATTGAGCATTTTAAGATGGCTATCTTCAGTTCTTCATCAGGTAATTCATATATCTTTCTTTAGGGTAAGTTTCTGGGGACTAATTTTGCTCCTTTGATTGAGCTATGTTTCCATTTCTCTATATGCCTCTTTTTTGTTTGCTTGCATTTTGGTTTGGTTTGTGGGGGGATTTTGTTTTTGTTTTTGTTTTGTTTTGTTTTTTGTTTGTTTGTTTTGCTGAAATGTAGACATTTGAAGAAACAGCCACTTGGCTTTGTACAATACTGGCTTTGTACAAGGAACATTGTCATTGTCAGCCTGGATAGAGATTTGGGAGACTCTCAGACCTTTCTGGGGGATTCATCTTTGCTTGTCTTGGGTATGTTATTTCCCAATTAGAGAGGTTTGCCAGTTTCTTGTCTTTTTTTTTCCTTTTTTTTTTTTTTTTTAGGTTTATTCTCTTGCTCCCTCTGGTGTCGGTCCATGGTAGTACAGGTTCTTTGGTGCCCCTACAAGCTGCTGAGTCCTTCTTTGTTCTCAGTGACGCCCCCAAGTATCTGAAATATGCTGGTAGGGTATCATCACTCTAAGTTAAGCAAGACAGAAACTAGTCAGTCCCTCAAAAGTTGGAATATTGGGTATATATTCTACTTTGCTCTTTCCTTCCCAAGTCTGTGTTTTCTCCTGATTGCCCCAAGCTGTGCTGGCTTGGGGAAGAGGCTGTAGGGGGTAAAATACAACTTTTTCTTTTTTACCTGTTTCAATGGAATTGTTCTTGTTTTTGTGCTTGCCTGGAGTACTGTGATATCTTAACTTATTTCTTGAGTTTTCATAAAAGCTTTTTGCACCATATTGCTGTTAACTCAGTGTCTCAGTGGGGGAACAAGATCTGGGTCTTCTTATTGTACCACTTATTGCTGACCACTCCTATTGTCATCTTTTTGGATATTTTCCCTGGTTATAGAACCGTAGGCTGACAAGTTTGTCTTTTAGCATTTTAAAGGTGTCATATTTACTTCTGGATTTAAGTTTCTGATAAGGAATATTCAGTTCCTCTTAGGTTTGTTCCTCTGTACACAACGTGTCTCTTTTTTTTTTTTTTTCTGTGTAATGTTTTCTTCTTCATTGGCTCTCAGCAATTTTATTTTTAAATTTGTCCACTTACCATTTCTATCAGATTTAGAAATTATTTTAGCCATTACTTCTTCAAAATTTTCCCTGCCTTATTCTCTCTCGTCTCTCTGTCTAAGGTTCCAGTTGCAGGTGATTCTTCTAGACACGGCCCAACAGGTCACTGAGTTCTGTTTTTAGTCTTTTTCGGTATGTGCTTCAGTTTGGATGGTTTCTTTTGCTCTGACTCCAAATTCATTGATGTTTGGTCTTCTACAATATCTAATATGTTGTTATCCTCATTCAGAAAAATTGTCATTTCAAGTTGATTTTTTCTTTATAATTTCTAAGGTTTCATTAGGTTCTTATATATTCCATTTGTTCTTCAATTTGTTCATATTTTCCTTTAAATATTTGAGCATCCAAGCATATTTTAATAGTTGTTTTAAGGTCTGCATAGTAATTTTAATTTGTTATTTCTGGGTCTCTTTATATTTTCTGATTGTTTAATTAAATGCTGTTTGGCATGTCTAGCAATTTTTCCTTGGGTGGTAGAATTTGCAGTCATGCTGTGTATTAAACTGTGTTGTCTTTCTATAAATGCAGTTGAAATTTGTTTTAGAAAACAGATAAACTACTTACAAATCAGGGTTTTTTTCAGGTTTGTTTTTCAACTTAATTAGTGTGATCTGAAGTAACCTTCCTTTTAGGGATAATTGAGCTCTACTAAAGTATGACTTCATTGAGGTCACTAATTCTCTGAGCATAAAATGAGGAGTCTCTACTCTAAAACATTGAAAATTAATCAACATGCCACTCTGTGTTAGCTCTGGGAATTGTTCAGCTTATAGTTTCCCAGTCATCCTTTGTCCAGCTTCGTGAAGTTTCATCCTACTCATGCACAAATTTGTATTCAGCAAAGACTTAAAAAGAGATCCCTATCCAGATTAGTGAAATTCTTTTTACTCAGTAGCTTCTTCTTTTCCAAAACTTCAACTTCCAATCTCTCAGCCATCCTCAATTCCAGTCTCTACCTCTTTAATTTAGCAAGACTGCAATGCTCAGCTTGGAATTTCCTTTTCTAGAACAGGGTCCAGAACCAGACTGAAAATCAGGGTGATCATTAGGCTCACCTCACTTATTTTCCTTACTGTAGGAATCACAGATACCCAATAGTTGATAATAGTTGTTTCATATACTTTTTCCAGTTATCTAGTTGTTTATGGAGGAGAGAGTAGGTCAAGACCCTCTTATTCCACATCATGGACACAAGCTGATGACTTTTTTTTTTTTTTAACCAATGAACAAAAAAAAAAAAAAATGTGACCATACATCCCCCACCCAATAAGCCAAGTATATGAACAAGTAATAGATTTATTTCTTCTTAAGAAAAGCAAATATCCAATAGATTTATTATGCTCTTATTAGTAATGAAGTACATTTTATAATACATAGGATAATCTTTCCACTTATCAGGTTAATAAAGATTTTTAATGTAATACCTAATGTATTAAGTATTATAAACACTCCTTCATGATAAAACTCTCAGTAAGCTAGGAATAGAGGAGAATTTTCTCAACTTGATAAAGACTATATACCAAAAAACCTATAGCCAACACCATACTTAGTGAGTACTGCTATAAAGCAGGAAAAGAAAATAAATGGCATACAGTTTGAGAAAAAAGTAATAAGTCTGCCTTTGTTCTTACATGATCTGTGTAGAAAATCCAAAAGAATTGACCAAAAAACTTCTACCAATAAATGATTATAGCAAGGTCAGAGGATACAAATTAATGTACAAGATTAATCTGTTTCCTATAGAAACTAATAGAGTTTGATGGAATTTTATACAAATGGAGTTTGATATTAAAAAAACAATACCATTTATACTAGCATCTAAACAAATGAAATATCTAAGTATAAATCTAACAAAATAGATAGAGGATCTATATGAGGAGAACTACAAAACTCCAATGAAACCAATGAAAGAAGAACTAGATAAATTGCAAAGTATTCTGTGTTCATGAACAGGAAGACTCAGTATTGTCAAGATAGCAGTTCTTCCCAGCTTGATTCAAAGCAATTGAAATCAAAATCCCAGCAAGTGGTTTTATAAATATAAACAAACTGATTCTGAAGTTTATATGGAGAGGCAAGAGACCCAGAGTAGCCAACACAGTGTTGAAGAAGAACAGCATTAGAGGAATGATGCTACCATCTTTAAGACTTTTGATTGAGTGGGGCACTTGGGTAGCTCAGTCGGTTAAGCGTCTGACTTTGGCTCAGGTCATGATCTCATGATTCATAGTTTCGAGCCCCACATCAGGCTCTGTGCTGACAGTTCAGAGCCTGTAGCCTGCTTCAGATTCTGCGTCTCCTTGTATCTCTGCCCCTCCCTCACTCACACTCTGTCTCTCAAAAATGAATAAATGTTTTAAAAAATTTAAAAAATAGACTTATTATCAAGCTACAGTAATTAAGACAGTGTAGTATTGGTGAAAGAATAGACAAACAGATCAATGGAATGGAATAGACAGCCAAAAAATAATCCCATAAAAATAAAGGCAACTGAATTTTAACAAAGGAGCAAAGGCAATACAATGAAGCAAAAATAGTGTATTTCACAAATGGTGCTGGAACAGCTGGACATCCACGTGTAAAAAAATGAATCTAAACACATACCTTACACTCTACAAAAACGAACTCAAAATGGATCACAGACCTCAATGTAAAGCACTAAACTAAATAATTCCTAGAATGTAACGTAAGAATAAACCCTAGATGACTTTGGGCATAATGATATCTTTTTTTATTTTATTTTTTATTGTAGTTGGCGTACAATGTTACACTCGTTTCAGGTGTACAAGATAATGATTTCACAAACCTATACGTGATGCTCTCCTTTCCATTAGCGTAGCTACCATCTGATGGTGATGCCTATTTAGATACAACACCAAATACAGGATCTATGAAAGAAATAATTGGTAAGTTAGACTTCATTAAAATTTAAAACTTCTGCTCTGTGAAAGGCAATGTTAAGAGAAAACAAGCCACAGACTGGGAGGAAATATTTGCAAAAGATACATCTGATAAAAGACTGTTATCCAAAATATGTGAAGAATACTTTAAAGCTCAACTGTAAGAAAACAAACAATCCAATTAAAAAGTAGGCTAGAGGGGAAGGGCCAAGATGGCGGAGGAGCATGGAAGTTCTCGGCTTCTCTCATCCCTGAAATGCAGCTAGATCAGCACCAAACCATTTTGCACACCTAGGAAATTGATCTGAGGATTAACACAACAATCTGCATAACTAGGAAATTGATCTGAGGATTAACACAACAATCTGCATAACTTGGTAGGTTCCCAGTGCAGAGAAGTGAACTGGGGGAGAGAGAAGCTGTAAAGGGTAAGGAGCTGTTTTTGTGGAGAGAGTACAGAGAAAGGGGGGGGGGAGGGAAGGAGTGCAGGAAAAGCACTCCCCCTGAAAGTAGCTGGAGAGAAAGAGAAAGGAAACACAAGGGACTGAACAAGAAATCTGTTACTCAAAACCAGTGGCGGGGAGAAAGGAGAGGGTTTCAATACCATTAGAATGCTATAAAGAGGGGGGCGCCTGGGTGGCGCAGTCGGTTAAGTGTCCGACTTCAGCCAGGTCACGATCTCGCGGTCCGTGAGTTCGAGCCCCGCGTTGGGCTCTGGGCTGATGGCTCAGAGCCTGGAGCCTGTTTCCGATTCTGTGTTTCCCTCTCTCTCTGCCCCTCCCCCGTTCATGCTCTGTCTCTCTCTGTCCCAAAAATAAATAAATGTTGAAAAAAAAAATTTAAAAAAAAAAAAGAATGCTATAAAGAGGGGCGCCTGGGTGGCGCAGTCGGTTAAGCGTCCGACTTCAGCCAGGTCACGATCTTGCGGTCCGGGAGTTCGAGCCCCGCGTCAGGCTCTGGGCTGATGGCTCAGAGCCTGGAGCCTGTTTCCGATTCTGTGTCTCCCTCTCTCTCTGCCCCTCCCCGGTTCATACTCTGTCTCTCTCTGTCCCAAAAATAAATAAACGTTGAAAAAAAATTAAAAAAAAAATGCTATAAAGAGAGGAGTGAAGAGTTGGAAATTCGGGAGCTCAATACCAGGTGGTGCTCTGGTGGGGGGGAAAGGCGAATCCCCAGTAGGGGGCAGTGAGGTCCAAGGGGTCTGTGAACCACACAGGGAGAAGTGTTTCCCCTGCCCAGAGGGCATTTGGTAGAGGCCATACAGCCTCCCCACAAGCAGAGGTCTCAGTGGACCCCAAAGAACAGCCATGTTTGCTGGTATTGGAACACAGACTCCAGAGTGCAGTGAAACCTGGCACCTGCTGTGTGTTGTGGTTTGCCATAATCTCTGAACCTCTGCCACCGTGCAATCACACAAACTTTTTCTGGGGCACACCGGCACCAGGCCACAGTTTCTGAACCTCTGCCACAGTGCAATCGCACAAACATTCTCAGGGGCAAGCCAGCACCTGGCTATTACTCAATGAGACCCTCCCCCAAAGGATCCAAGCTACAGGAGTCTCAGAAGTGAGGGGTTTGGAAACACAGCCCCATCTGGGATAAAATTCAGGAGGAAGGTGCCGCCTGGCAGGCTGACACCTTAGGCCTGGACAGTGTAAAAGCGAGGAATGGACTAAAGCCTAAGACAAAGGAGGGGTGCTTGATTGTGGGTTGGGGAGAGTGCAGAGTTCCCGTGCCAGAGACTAGGAAGCTAGGTGAGGCCATTTTCACATCTACCACGCATGCACATAAACGTGCACATGCGCCACACCAGTCCACCCCAATAAGCTAAGCAGTGCAACCTAGTGGAGAACAGAGCCATTACACCAAGCCCCGCCCAACTGTGCCCTCCTAGCACATGCCTAGAGGACCACCACAAGTCTCACTACCTGCTTAGTGTATGGACTATGAAGTGCTTCATTGTCGAGTTCTAGGGAAAACTGGATGTAACTTCATTCAGATTTCATACTGTTTGCTAGTCCATCTGTACGTTTTGTTTTGTTGCTTTTGTTTAAGGTTTTTTTTCTTTCTCTTTTCTTTTTCTTTGATACAGAAAGAGATTTTTATTTTTATTTCCATTTTTTTAATTTAAATTATTTTTGTTATGTTTTTTAATTTTTTTGTAACTTTTTTATTCTATTTCACTTTCTTCATTTCATTTTATTCTATTTTATTGTGTACATTTTTTTTTAAATTTTTAAAACTTTTTCTTACTTTTTTTTCTTCTTTCCCTTTTTTCTCTATTCCATCAAGCTTCTTTCAACAACCAGATCAAAACACACCTAGGATCTAGGTTTCTTTATTTGAAATTTTGTGTGTTTTTTAAATTTTTTAGTTCTTATTTTGTATTTTATTAATGCTTTTTCTTCCTCCAAAATGACAAAATGAAGGAATTCACCCCAAAATAAAGAACAGGAAGACATGACATCCAGCAGCTAATCAATACACATATAAGTAAGATGTCTGAACTAGAGTTTAGAACCACAATAATTGAATTAAAGAAAAATTAAGTTTAATTTAATTTTAAAAATTACATCACATTAGTGAGACAAAGCATAAGAACCACATGATCCTCTCAATAGATGCAGAGAAAGCATTTCACAAAATACAGCATCCTTTCTTGATAAAAACCCTCAATAAAGTAGGGATAGAAGGCTCACACCTGAAGATCATAAAAGCCATATATGAAAGACCCACCGCTAATATCATCCTCAATGGGGAAAAGCTGAGAGCTTTCCCCCTCAGGTCAGGAACATGACAAGGATGTCCACTCTCACCACTGTTATTCAGCATACTGTTGGAAGTCCTAGCTTCTGGAATCAGACAACACAAAGAAATAAAGCCATCCAAATCAGCAAGGAGGAATTCCAACTTTCACTCTTTGCAGACGACATGATACTCTATGTGGAAAACCCAAAAGATTCCACTAAAAAACTACTAGAACTAATCTATGAATTCAGCAGTCTGAGGATATAAAATCAGTGCACTGAAATTGGTTGCATTTCTATACACCAATAATAAACCAGCAGAAAGAGAAATCAAGGAATCGATCCCATTTACAATTATACCCAAAACTATAAAATACCTAAGAATAAACCTAACCAAGAAGGTGAAAAATCTATTCACTGTAAACTATAGAAAGCTTATGAAAGAAATTGGAGAAGACACCAAAAAAAAAAAAATGGGAAAACATTCCATGCTCATGGATTAGAAGAACAAATATTGTTAAAATGTCGATACTACCCAAATCAATCTACATATTCAGTGCAATCCCTATCAAAATAGCACCAGCACTCTTCACAGAACTAGAACAAAGAATCCTAAAATTTGTGTGGAACCAGAAAAGATTGCCAGAGCAATGCTAAAAAAGAAAACCAAAGCAGGAGGCATCACAATCCCAGACTTCAAGCTATACTACAAAGCTGTCGAGTATAGTATAGTACTGGCACAAAAACAGGCACTCAGATCAATGGAACAGAATAGAGAACCCAGAAATGGACCCACAAATGTATGGCCAGCTAATCTTTGACAAAGCAGGAAAGAAGACCCAATGGGATAAAGACAGTGTCTTCAGCAAATGTTGTTGGGAAAACTGGACAGCGACATACAGAAGAATGAGAATGGACCACTTTCTTACACAATACACAAAAATAAACTCAAAATGGATGAAAGGCCTCAATGGAAGACAGGAAGCCATCAAATCGTAGAGGAGGAAGCAGTCAAAAACCTCTTTGACCTCAGTCACATCAACTTCTTATTCAACATGTCTCCAGAGGCAAGAGAAACAAAAGCAAAAATGAACTATTGGGACCTCATCAAAATAAAAAGCTTCTGCACAGTGAAGGAAACAATCAGTAAAACTAAAAGGCAACTGAAAGAATGTGAGAAGATATTTGCAAATGACATAACAGATAAAGGGTTAATATCCAAAATCTATAAAGAACTTATCAACACCCAGAAAAAAAATAATCCAATGAATAAATGGGAAAAAGACATGAATAGACACTGTGTTAAGAAGACATCCAGATGGCTAACAGACACATGAAAAAATGCTCAACGTCGTGCATCATCAGAGAAATACAAATCAAAACCCCCATGAGATACCACCTCACACCTGTCAGAATAGTGAAAATTAACAACTCAAGCAATGATAGATGTTGGCGAGAATGAGGAGAAAGAGGAACCCTTTTGCACTGTTGGTGGGAATGCAAACTGGTTCAGCCACTCTGGAAAACAATATGGAGTTTCCTCAAAAAACAAAAAATAGAACTACCCTATGACCCAGAAATTGAACTGCTAGGTATTTATCCAAAAGATATAGGAATACATTTTCGAAGGAGCACATGCATCCCAACGTTTATAGCAGCCAAAGTATGGAAAGAACCCAAATGTCCATCGACTGATGAACGGATAAAGAAGATGTGGTACATATATACAATGTAATAGTACTCGGCAGACAAGAAGAATGAAATCTTGCCATTTGCAACAATGTGGATGGAACTAGAGTATATTACGCTAAGTGAAATTAGTCAGAGAAAGACAAATACCATATAACTTCACTCATATGTGGAATTTAAGATACAAAACACATGAACATAAGGGAAGAGAGGAAAAATAATAGAAAAACAGGAAGGGGGAAAAACATAAGAGACTCAAATACAGAGAACAAACTGAGGGTTGCTGGAGTTGTTTGCTGTGGGGGGGATCAGCTAAATGGGCAAGGGGCACTGAGGAGGGCACTTGTTGGGGTGAGCACTAGGTGTTATATGTAGGTGATTAATTACTGGATCCTACTCCTGAAATCATTATTGCACTATATGCTAACAAACTTGGATGTTAATTTTTAAAAAATAAATTAGAAACAAAAAAAAGTAGGCTAAAGAATTTTTTCAGTTTATTTCTTTACTTTAGAGAGAAACAGAGAGAGAGAGCAAGCAGAGGAAGGGCAGAGAGAGGGAGATTGAGAATCCTAAGCAGGCCCTGCACTGTCAGCACAGATAGGCCAAAGACTTTAACGAACACTTCGCCAAAAAGACATATAGATGACCAATAAGCATTTGAAAAGATGCCCCACATCATGTGTCCTCAAAGAAATGCAAATTAAAATAACAATGAGATATCACTGCAAATCTTATTAAAATGTCCAAGATCTGGAATACTGACAACAGCAAATGCTGATGAGGATGTGAAGCAACAGGAACTCTCATAGTTTGCTGTTGGGATTGCAAAATGGTACAGCCACTTTGGAAGACAGTTTGGCAGTTTCTTACAAAACTGAACATATTCCTACCATATGAACCAGCAATTTACCTTGGCATTTACCCAAAAGATTTGAAAACTTATGTCCACACAAAAACCTGCACCCAGCTGTTTATAGCAGCTTTATTTACAACTGTCAAAACTTAGAAGCAACCAACATGTTCTTCAGTAGGGGAATAGATAAATAAACTGTGGTACATCCAGACAATGGAATATTATTCAGTGTTAAAAAGAAATGAACTATCAAGCCACAAAAAGACATGGAGAAACCTTAAATACATATTACTAAGTGAAAGAAGCCAATTTGAAAAGGCAACATACTGTATGACACCAACTATATACCACTTGGAAAAGACAAAAACATGGAGGTAATAAAAAAAATCAGTGGTTGGAGATGGGAGGGGAATAAATAAGCAGAATAAAGAGGATATTTAAGGCTGTGAAAATGGATATATATCATTACACATATGTCCAAACCCATAGAATGTACAAAACCAACAGTGGACCCTAATGTAAGGTATGGGTGATTATTATGTGTCAGTTTAACTTCATCAATTAAAAAAAAAAGGTTTAAAAGTATTTTTAGTTTGCAGTCAGGAAAACTTTATTGTTCTCTTTGAAAGTCATTTTTTTCACTAGACACAATTTTCTCAAGTTCTATTCCCTGTTATTTGCAAAGATTAAAATTTTGACTCCACTGAAAATATAATGTCGTTACATATTTATGCATTGAACTTTTGTAGCAGTCTATTTATTTTAAGGATTTCTGTCATTAATGGTAGGTAGTGAGTAAGAATGCAGGATTTACACGCATACTAGAGTGGCCCTACTAGTCTTGATTTTGTCCTTACCCATGAAAATCATGAGTCCAAACATAGCTAACAACTGGAGGGGACAGGAATCATGGCTCCTCTTGGGTGTTTTATGTCTGACAGAAACCAAATTGCAAGTATTATTTCCTTCTTTCTCCCCTACTCTTCCAATAAACATGTTGAAATCTATGCCACTGGAACATAATTTACCGTGGTCGCTCCATCTTGCTTACTCTTTAGAACTGTTCTATCAAGGAAAATCACCACCCTGGGACTACGACTGGGACTGGGATTGTAAAGCAATCTAAACCATAATACGATTGTCTCAATTTGGGACTTAGAGACAAAATAGGTCTCCTTCTTCTTATCTGAGTCTGCCATTTGTTCCCTATATCACTCGTGAACATTTCTATCTCCCCTACTAGGCTCTAATTTTCTTTAAGTTTAGGGACAATTTATTATGGGTTTCCACACTCTGAAGGCATATAACTTCCTAAAAGAGGGAAGGGAAAGTAGAAGTCCATGAACAAATTTCTTTTGCCAATGATGTTTTACCAAAGTTTTTATAAGACTTCCAGAGAAGTCAGTTCTCCTATAAGTCTTAAATAGTATCACTTGATTGGATGACAGATAGTAAATATTTTGAACCAGGGATACTTGCTAAAATGATGAATCAGTCAATGTAACATATTCCAAATTCCAGATCAATTATAACCAAACTGAAGTTTTGCTCAGAACCAACCTCTACAGATTTGAAGTGATTATAAAAGATCACTGTATGATAATTATTAGGTTGTTCTGATTTATTTAACTTCTCCCATCCCACATAGGTGTTGGAGTAGTATTTAAAATCTGAATTAGGTGAAATACATCAAAAATTATTTCCATTATACCAAAGCAGTATTCAGCCACTTACTGAACCCATCTTTATAGGTTCCTAAAAACTGGGAATCACCAACAGCACTTTATTTTTGTAGAAAAGAGCCTTAAGTAAAGTAGATCAACCCAAGTTTTTTTCCTAAATATTTCAAATCAGAGTGTATTTATTAAGCTAAGTTTGTTTGGCTACTTATGTTGCCCTAATATCTTATTAAATCTGTTGTTTTCCCATTGCAATTGAAAAGTACTCCCCAGGACAAGGAACAATCACTGGTTTTGGAAAACAGAGCTTATGTTTTATATAAGCACATAATTTACCAGAGAAGGCTTTATAGCTTCACAGGTCCCACAATATATGGCACCAAGGTATTTTCATAAAGAAGGAAAGTGATGAGATAAGGAAGGTCTATAAAATAGAAAAACCAATTTTATATAAATTCTTAGAAAGAAATTTTCTGAGTTTCTGATTCTAAGATTCTGTTGTGTCTTTGTAAAGATAGTTATGATCCCATAACCAAAGAGCTTAAAGGGGAAAAATTTCCAAAAGATGAGACAAATTATAAGATCAGACTGAAAACAACATACAACTATAGAAGATCAGAATTAAGGGTAAGTGGAAGAGTAGAATGAGCAGATGAACAGAGATCTGAGACAAAGTCTTAAAACAATAGCTCTGTTGAAAGCAGACCACAACGATGTGATCTTAATGAATAAGGGAATTAATTACTTACTCCAGTTTTGATTATGTCTGTCAAGAAGAATTACTTCAAACTGAAAAGTGTAGAGCACACTTACATTTTTTAATCATTGTTCCTGCTGAAAATAACTTATGTTGCATAAGGCATAGAAAACTTACCTTTACAAATGTATCGCTAACCTGACTAAGGTAAAAACTAAGAGCAAACAGGAACTAGAGAGATAAGCAAATCCCATAGAAGCCCACTTGCTGGCTGAAATGTGAGCATCTGCTGAACTCCGATGAACTTTTTCACAGTCCTCAAGGCATGAAAATAAAGTAGATAAAGGCAAGCTGCCAAGGTGGAAGGTCAAATAGGAGACACACACACACACACACACACACACACACACACACACTTAAATCTGCATTTCCCAAAATGGAAAGCCCTCAAACAAAATTGTAAACAAGAACTGACCTCTGGTACTTCATCCAATGGGAACCAAAAGGAAAATTGCCTATCTTGGCATCGATGAAGCAGGAAAACACCATGAGAGAGAGCCTGCAGACAAAACAGAGTCACAGAGAAGCAAAAATGAGAAGCAAAAAGGAATTAACATAGCACTCTTTTTTTCCTGGTGTGGAGGGAAAGACGTAGAATTAAGACCAAGCACCCAAAGGACTTTACAGTTAATTAGAAATGTTCTAATTATAAACTGTGTATATATACATGGGTATTTTTATATCATTTTCTCCATAAGTGATAAATATTCTTAGTAATTTTCTAAAAATCTTAAAAATGGAAACACTATGTATTTATGAGTATGTGAAGGCCAGAAAAAGTCAGGAATTTCAGAAACTTTTTAAAAAAGTCAAAGATTTACAAAACTTTTCATCAATTCCTGTCAAAATGCTAGAGTCAGTTACTGAACAAATTTGTGAGCTCATAGAAAAGAAAGACGAGCTCTCCAAGCCACAGGAAGAATTTAAGACTAAATCATTTCACAGTAACCTCTTTTTTCAATAGAGTTACCAGATCTTAAACAATGTCTTACTTCCAGTATAGTATCTGTAAACCGGCCTTCATAAAATGTAGGCAAGGAATAAAACCATAACATGATGAGTACACATCATAAGCATAAACATGAACACAGTTGAACAACAGTTCCAAAATGTCTTGATTAATGTATTATCAATGGATCCCAATATCATGGCACAGGGCTGTATTTTTGTTTGTTTGTTTGTTTGTTTGTTTTTGCTTGCTTGTTTATCTGTCCCACTTTTGTTGGATATTTCTAACAATAATCTGAACAAGGACATAGAAAATGCTCTCCCAGTTGCACAAGTCAAAAAGGGTAGATGGTTTATTGATTGAAAGGATTCAAAAATATCTTGAGAAGCTTGCACCCTGATTAAATGTCAAAAGATAAAACATAAGGGAAAACATAATTGTATAGGACCTGATTTAAGTACAGTCCATGTAAATAATATAAAACAAACCACTAAATAATATGGTTGTTAATAAAGTGAAAGCATATGATCCCCAGGTCTGGGCTCATCAGATAATATCTAAAGTATTATATTTAATTAATAAGAAGCTAAGTTTAGTGGGGGAAAGGTGAAATGATAATTGTTTGGGGGAAGAGGAGACCATTTGTGTGATATTGGACAAGTTGTCCAACTTCTCTGGGTCCCATTTCTACTTTTAAAATATATGCATGTTCCTTTCAGTCTGGAAATCCTTTAGTTCTATCAACCCCATTCTATTGTGTCCTTCACATGACACGCTTTAAAATAAACCTAGAGCCCCTTGGCTGTGTCCACAGGAAGGATGCCAGGACAGAGAAGGATCTAGAAACATAAAGGCATGTAAGGCATCATCACAGAGGAATTCCCTCTTGATAGTCCTGAAAAATTGCTTCAAGTGTGGGGAAAATGAAATACTTAAGTTTTCTCTTCTCTTGTTTTGTTTTTCCCATTTATCTCGGGGGATGATCTATAGAAGAGAGGTTCATTTTTTTTTCTTTTACTGAAGAAATTACCTGGAGGCAGATTTTGGCTTTTCCCTACCACTGTTGAAAAACTTACATACAATAACGAGAAGTATACAACCAGGAATGATGATTTTCTCCCAAGAGTATTGTGAAAGGATTCGTAGATAGAACTGGCCTTGATGACCTCTAGGTTCTTTTAAGTTCTTTGATTTCACTGTAGAATTAGGTAACATGAAGTAACCTAAAATACCAGGCCAGGAACTGCTGTTCCCAAGTTAGCCATGAGTATCAACAGAAAGATATTTTTCTTTGCTGTTTCACCTTAAATGACAACAGAAAGAAAGCGAAGTGAACTGCTGTGGATCACCGCAAAATAGAACAGCCATAAAATCCCCAGGTATATGACATAAAGTCATATTCTATCATGTCAATGGCCCAAGACAGATTTAAAGGGAAAGACCTTTAGGGGCGCCTGGGTGGCTCAGTCAGTTAAGCGTCCAACTTTCGCTCAAGTCATGATCTTGCGGTTTGTGAGTTCGAGCCCTGCGTCGGGCTCTGTGCTGACAGCTCGGAGCCTGGAGCCTGCTTCTGATTCTGTGTCACCCTCTCTCTCTGCCCCTCCCCCACTCATGCTCTGTCTCTCTCTCTCTCTCCCAAAAATAAGTAAACGCTAAAAAATAAATAAATAAAAATAAATAAATAAAGGGAAAGACCTTTAACCTGTAAAGCATGGTGGTTCCCTGCCCCCATATCCCTTCTCTCCCCACAGACATTTTGGTCAGGAAGCGGGTCTCTACCATCCTATAATCAAAACAAACAGCTGGTACAGTCTCAGTAAAGATGGACTTACTGAAGAGAAAAAAGAGATGATTCCCTCAAATTGACAAATGGAAGTTGAGATGAAGACGTACCAGAGCATTACCCTTGCAGAGCAGGTGCCAAACAAATCAGGTCACCCTCATCTCACCTGATTGATCTGTTGTTCCTCCCTGTTCTATGTGCTCCCTCTACCTTGTCTTAGCAAATTGCATTTAAAACGAAAAGGTAAAATATCATTTTGGCATTCAGTCTGCATGATATTGTTGAAGCTGGCTTCTTGAGGAAAACTCGTGTTGTTCCAACAGCCCGCAGTCATTTTGATGTGAGTAGCTCATGATTAAGAGGTCAGTTCTTACCAAGAGGAGCAGATGTTGTTGGTGTTATCTGGGTAGACTGTTCACTGTCAGCAAACGAAGTTCCCATTAGGAGAAAAACTCTAAGTGTATCTTTCCTAGAGGATTACACTCATTTAATTTTCTTCTCCTGGCTTTTTTCCATGAGATTTGGGGTTGTTACAAAGATGTGCCATGGAAATTTTCTCTTCCCAGCAGATGCCATCATTAAGTTGGATAAGAATTTCAAGATTTAGGGAGAGATTGGATCATGGCACACAGTCGAGTCCTGTTACTTGACTCTGTAAGCAATCAGCCTTCTTTATTATTTAACCATCACGAGGAGCTTTTTCCTTTCGTGTAAACGAAGATGAACCTCAGAATAAAACATTGCACCTCTAGTAAGACTGAAAATGTCACCCTTGTATCCTTTGCAAAACGTAACCGAAATAAACCCTAACAGAGCCCCTTCAGCCTAAACAGCAGGAACCGGAAAATTAAAATACTGTGGTTTTGTAACACATGGGCCTTAATGAAAGTGTGTGCCGCATACTTGATTACTTACTAGTTCTGTCCCCTGATTATGCTCTCTGACCTCTTCTGGAAATAAATGCCTCCCTCTGCTCCTTCAGTTTTCCATATGACATGAATGCCAAGATAGCTCGAAAAATTAAAAACAATTAACGCGCTGTGAGGGAAAATAGAAAAGTCTCATTAAGCATCACATGTTTAGAAAAACTCTCCTTCTTCCGTGTCTCTCTGTCTCTTTCCTAAGGGTAAAATAAAGATAAAATTGTTACACCTAGAAGTTTATCATGTATCTCTGAAGATTTCTTAAAAACATTTTCTCTTACCTTGTCTGGAACCAAGAGATAGCATTTAGGAAAAAGTGACAACAGACAACTAGGCTAGGGTCCGACTGAAGGAAGAAGAATATTCTTAAAGTTGTTATTTGAAGACATGACAGGGGAGAAAGGATCAATTATTCAGGAAGTGCTTTTGTGACAGTTTTCCCCCATGCCCCTCTTTCCTCACCAACAAGCGATAATGAAAACGAAATCATGTTTTTTCATAAAACTAGAGGATTCTATTCTCTGTCAAGCTTAGGGCAAAATTCAAATTTGAAAATTATCTGAGCCAGCATTTGATCTATATAAGGAAACCGTGTCTCTAAAATTAAAGTCACTAAAATAAGTGATTGTTTTTGAGTCACGTAACATTGATAATATTTCTTGAGTCACACGACTGGTAGAACCACTCATCTGGAGCAAATTAAAAAAAAATTTGGAAAAAAATATTTTAAATTAAAATTATATTATTTAGCACATGGACATGTCCTTACTGATTAAAACACATTTATTGGCAGTTAAGCATGGCATTCACCCATAGACGTTAAACTGAACTTTGCCTGCCACCAAGTTTCTCCTCTAAAACAGAAAATATTCTGATAAAGACAAAGGCTACCCATTCAGAGCTATTTTTTGAAAGTAAAAATTAAGCAGTGATGTTCCTTTTATTTAATTTTGGTAAATAATATCTTTATTATTATTTTCTACTTTATTATTTATTTACTATTATTATCACTGTTTTGCAGCTCCAAAAGCGTGTGGTTCTGCACTGACAATTTCCACCATGTTTGAGGCCAAGTTAATAAATTGTTCCCAAAAGTCCTTACAAAAGATCATAACCAAATAAGATAAACTTATTCTTAAGCATTTATATTACCCAGCTTTTATCACACACTCTGCTGAAATCATTAATAATATTTTCACTCTCTTTGCATAGAGTATAAATTAGGATGTTAATTTCTTATTTGAAAAAATTTTCTATTAAGAGCTCAAGTCTGATGGTGAAGAGGTTCCAATCTGACACTAATTAGCTGTATGACTTTAAGCAAATTATTTAATGGCCTTGTGCCTTGATTTCCTCATCTATAAAGTGAGCCATAGTAATACCCACCTGCTTATCTGTGAAAATCAAACGCATTATCAATGTGAAACTGCTTTCTAGAATTAATAATAACTTTTTGGTTCATAACTTTTATTTTGAATTTAACCTTTTGAATTATTAAGTCTTTGATTGTGAAATGGTGACAACAGCAATGATGGTGATGATGATCATGAGTGCAGCAGGGTCTGTAGGCTCTGTGCTCAGATACTCAGCAAAAGCTACCAGATCTCTGAATGATGCCATTTCTCTAGTGAGGTAACAGAGCACCCTTGCCCCTACCAGGATTTGAGTCACATTTGGCTCACAAATGTGAGGGTTTATGTATTGCTTCCTGGTTGTTAAGGGCTAGAATCCTTCTTAACTGTTAGATTTCGGTTAATGACTGACATAGGGCTATAGTTTCTCACCCCTCCATGTCCCCTCACCCCCCAAAATCCTATGAATCCCTGTTTCCTGCTGCAGCCCAAGCAAAACTTGAGAATGGCCATCTAGAAATTTACCATGGATACAGGCAAATACATTATAGGAATCCATTTGCATTTCTCTGTTGGACAATCACGTGGGATTCACTGGGATGTGTGTTAACCTTCTCTTCCTGACCTCCTCCCCAAAGGGTGCCGTGGTAAGAGATGACGTAAAGACAGGATGTTGTTCCATAGGACACTTAAATGTGCTTTGTTAAAAGACTGAGTCATCTATTTATATTTGCTAAAATTACGAGCAAAAGTGTAAGGCACTTACAAGTTAGTAATGTTTGCAGGAGTAAAAGTTCCAGCAGGCGGGGACTGTCAGAAAAGTGGAACACCTCATGAGCAAAGAGAATTTTAGATCACAAATGCCAGTTCAAGGGCAAAGAGAAAATTCATCAGGCCTTGACCCTGAAAAGATGTATATTTTCCATTTTCTTCGCCCTTAATTTTATACCCATATAATGTGGCAATAACCATTCATTCAAATCCTTAATATCATCATAAAATGTAAAACAGACTAGCTGGATGGGTCAAATGGTGTTAGAATAAAGATGTGGGCTTCTTCCCAGAAGTTACTGATGAGTTCATGGCTGAACTTGGCTAAATAATTAACCTCTTCTCCTTTCACATGTCTCCACTTCAGAAGTCAAAAGTGATTTGATTAAGTGTCTTTTCTCCAACAATTCCCAGATTGAGAACATCAGCGAGCGTGCTGAGAGTGCTGTCCGGCAGTCGCCAGAATCAGCGAATCTCCAGCCTGATGTCATTTCCCCTTTTTCTCTGTAAATTCCCATCGTTGCGGAAGTTAAAAGTGCTCTTCTAAGACTTCCGCTCCACTCAAAGCTTTGAGGCCGTGTTTTCTGGTACATTTTGGATCAGCAGGTGCAGGAAGCTTTGCAGCTCTCCCTGGAGCCCTTCTGCTGCTTTAGGTAATTCTGAAAGATTTCTAAGATCTTTAGGCCACTGAGCAATTCATAATTGCCACCACAATAACTGACCCATTATGGATTTCAGTAATACCTCTGAAGCCAGACGAGTTTTTCAGTTTGTTACTTTGCTCCCACATACTGAAAAATATCTTTATCATAGATTTTCTCCAACGTACACTGGGCACGGCTTAAATTTACACTAACTTTCTAAATACATAGAACCAAAACAACTCGTCTTCTCCTTAAAATGAGTTGTTCACTTCAATTTATTGTTTTCAAATTCGATATTGAATGTTTTCACTTACCGGCTTCCTTCTCCCCACCCCCAGCCAAGAATTGCCAGCCCCTCTAGGGGGGAAATCAGCTTCCCTCTTGTACTTATCACTTCCTACCACATGATTCCTGGATTAAAAACCCATCAACAATTGATCAGAAAAGTAAAACCTACCTGGCAGAGGCCTCTAAATTGTTTTTCTTCATAAGTACAGTGAATTTCCAGTGTTAGTCACACTGCAGAGATTAATATAAATATGTATGTAGTGGCTTTCCTTAAAATGGAGGGTCTTGCTATATTTGTTCTGAGTTTCTTACAGATAATTAACTGTATCATTGTCTCATTAAGTAAATGTACTGCATCAGCTAATAGTATTCACTCCAGGAGTTAAAATGCTTCATGGATATGAACTTAACCATATAAGAAGAGCATGCAATACTGGTTAAATTAAAATGTTAACCAAGGAGAGAAACTTTTTTAAAAGAAATGTGTAAAAAGGAAAAGACTAGAGTATGCCATTATAGCCTTTGTGGCTAAAAAACAGTTCATAAAATTGCTACATGTAATAAATACCTTGTACGAGTTATTAAAATAGCTCAGGCTTGTGGACAGAGATATAGATGGATAATAAAGTTTTAAAAAATTATTCTTCACATAAACAAAAGGTGAAGTCCATTAATTTTTGCTCATGACAAATTTTGTGTTTCTATCTAATTGGCTATAAATTACACGCTTGAACTACTATTTAACTTACAATATTACTTACTCTCAATTCAACGAATTTTGGCCGAATGGGATCATTACAAAATACACTGATTATAATAGTAAACAGTTTATTTTCCTTATATTCAGGAGAACGTAATGATGTCTGAGTGGCACATATGTGTGCTTTCCCTAGTACAGGCACTAAGAAAGGCACAGGTATCACTGATCCTCAGATCTGGACTGGCCCTGTGGAATTTGTTGTTATTTTATCAGTTAAGACATGTGAAATGCACATTTCATCATAGGAAGCCTTTCACCTTTTTGGTCTTAGTCATAAATCTATCAGGGGCAATATTTCATAATATGTTAGTGTTTTCTGTCCTCTTCCATTCTGTAACCCACACGCTAAAGACACTGTTGCCAACAAAAGGTTCTTCCCTTGCTCTTGTTCCTGCATGAAGTGTAGTCTTTAGACAATGCTACATAAATAAACCTGCCATCCTCGCTTACCTGATAAATGCTCAGGCATCCTTTTTCCTACCCTTATCCTCTCCAACTGTCTAAACCCTATATATCACATACATCTTTCCTTTTTCGAACAGCATAGGGTAATTTTTTTAATGTCTGGTATGATTTCATTGGTCCTTTCGTTAGAGCATTACATTCAATTATATTTTGTCGAATTCTTAACTTACTCAAGTCTAATAGCTGGTCATTTGACCCTTATCTAGGCAATGCAGACACTTTTGACTCCATTAATACTTTTTAGAAATGAAATGCCATTATTTTTACGTACTTTACGTATATACATAATATATAATATTAATTCTATGGTAATTATATACAATATTGATTGTGTATCAAGTATATATTAGATAAGTATATATTTATATACTATATAGTCCTATTGTATATTATAATACATAAGCTATAATAATAAATGTAATAGTAATGTTAGTATTATTACATTATGTTATTCATTTAGATTAGCCCATGAGAGGGGTGCCTGGGTGGCTCAGTCGGTTGAGTGTCCAACTTCAGCTGAGGTCAAGATTTCATGGTTCATGGGTTTGAGCCCCATGTCGGGCTCTGTGCTGACGGCTCAGAGCCTGGAGCCTGCTTCAGATTCTCTGTCCCCCTCTTTCTCTGCCCCTCCCCTGCTTACACTTTCTGTGTCCCTCTCAAAAATAAACATTAAAAAAAATTTTTTTTAGATTAGCCCATGAGTATACAATTTTCTTTCCTCTTCATTTCTACCAACACCTTTTCATTTCCTTCTGGAATAATTTTACTTCTTCCTAAAATACACTCTAGTATTTCCTTCACTGTAACACTATAGATGACAAAAACTTTAATATACTGCAACAAATAAAATATTTGAGATGTCTCTATTTCAGCTTCATTGTTGAAGAATACTTGTACTGACTATATAACTATATATTGGAAATAATTTTCTTTTAATATTGTAGGCTTCATTCAGTTTTCTTTTGGCTTCCATTCTTTCTGTGAACAAGTCAGCTGCCATATAAGAATCACTTCTTTGAAGGCAATCTTTCTCTCTTTTCTGGTTGCTCTTAAGATTTTTTTCCTTCATCTTTGACTTTGAGCAATTTTATTATAAGCCTAATTGACAATTTTCTCCCCACCTTGGGGTTTAATAGTTTCTTGAATATCTATTGTAAGTTTGGGAAAATTCTTGGCCACTATTGTTCTCCCAAAAATGTATCTGACCCGTTCTCTTTATGTCCTTTTCTTGGGCTCTAAATAATATATGTAGTACCTTCCTTCTGTATCAGCTTATATTTTGTATTTTCCATCCTTGTGGTCTCATTGCTTCAGTCTAGATATTTTCTTGTGACCTATATCTCAGATTACTAATTTTTTCTTCTTTTCAGTTGTATCTGATTTGCTAATAACTGTACTCATTGAGTTCATAATTTTGGTCATAAACTTTTTTCCATTCAAGAATTTCCTTTTGTTTTCTGTTAAATTTCTGAATCTTTATCTCCTTCAACTCAGGAAGAGTGGTTATTTTTAAAATCCGTGTCTAAAATAGTTACGCCTGGGTAATACACACCTTTACCACAAAAGATCGCTTCTGTCTCCCCAGAAAATCCCTTCATGACCCTTCCCAGGAAATACCCCATTCCAGCTCCCCAAATGCGACCACTTTTCTGATTATTTTTTTCATTTTATTTAAAAATTTTTTTTTAACGTTTATTCATTTTTGAGACACAGAGAGACAGAGCATGAATGGGGGAAGGTCAGAGAGCGAGGGAGACACAGAATCTGAAACAGGCTCCAGGCTCTGAGCTGCCAGCACAGAGCCCGACGGGGGGCTCGAACTCACGGACCGCGAGATTGTGACCCAGGCTGACGTCGGACGCCCAACCGACTGAGCCACCCAGGCGCCCCTATTTTTTTCATTTTAGACTGTTGTTCTGGAACTTCATAAAAATGAAATCACATAGTGTGCACCCTTTTGTACATGGCCTTTTGTTGGCTCGGCATAATGCCTGTAACATTTATCTGGTGGTTCACGGGAGCCAGCTCAAACCAGGAGATGAGAATCAGTTGTGGGCGTGTCTTCTGAACTCTGCTTTCGGTGACTGCAAGTTGAAAAGAGAATATCGAAGTGGGAATAGTTAAAACATGGAGACTGGCAAACATGACAAATGAAGACTTCTCCTACCCCAAAGAATCAATTGTCAGCACATCACTGAATTCAGTCATAGGCTTAGGTGAATCAGTAGTGCAGTCCTTTGTATCGCTGAATGGTATTTCTTTGTATAGATATGCCACAAATTGCTTATCAGTATATTGTATAGATATGTTGCAGTTGGGGGCTTTGGGGAATAAAGTTGCTGTGAATGTTCCATAAATCAATCAGTCTGTGTCTGATACCTCTGAAGGCCATTTCTTTCATCTGTTATCTATTATGGGTTTTGAGCATGCTATTTTTTTCTTCCTGAATGCCTGATTATTTTTTTAATTTTGGACTGCATATTTTATTTATACTTTTTTTATAAAAATAGTTTGAGAACTGGGATGATGTTATTTCTCCAGAGAGGAGTTCTCTCTGCATCTGCCAGGTCCTTCAGGGGCATTAACACTGTGGGATCATCTTCATACAAGTTTAGAAGCAGCATACTGTTTTACCTTTACTCCTGGGGTGCAGCCCTTTGAGGTTTCTACCCTAAGAAAAGGAGTTTTCCTGACCCTTGGCCCCAAAAGCCTGAGGATTGTCAAAAATGGTGCACAGTCCCTCATCCCCTCAGCTGTGCCTTCTGGAACTGACAAGTACCCCAAATGGAAAGCAAACTCAAATGCCATCACTACTTCCCTGCATCTTTATCCTCCCCTGGATCCTACTTGATAAGGCTTCATAGTTTTTTGTTTGTTTGTTTTTGTTTTATTCTTTTTAAAAAAATTTTTTTTAATGTTTTTATTTATTTTTGGGACAGAGAGAGACAGAGCATGAACGGGGGAGGGGCAGAGAGAGAGGGAGACACAGAATCGGAAACAGGCTCCAGGCTCTGAGCCATCAGCCCAGAGCCTGACGCGGGGCTCGAACTCACGGACCACGAGATCGTGACCTGGCTGAAGTCGGACGCTTAACCGACTGCGCCACCCAGGCGCCCCAAGTTTTTGTTTTATTCTTATGTTTAAATTTTTTTTAGTGTTTATTTTTGAGAGAGACAGAGACAGTGTGAGTGGGGGAGGGACAGAGAGAGAGGGAGACACAGAATCTGAAGGAGGCTCCAGGCTCTGAGCTGTCAGCACACAGCCAAATGTGGGGCTCGAACCCACAAACCGTGAGATCATGACCTGAGCTTAAGTCGGATGCCTAACCAACTGAGCCACCCAGGTGCCCCTGTTTGTTTTTGTTTCAATACTTTGATTTATTTAAGTTTTTTTTTTTAAGATTTTGAGTAGAGTTTTAAGTTATCCTTACGAGAAAGCTTAGCTCAGAACAAATATTGTTCAAGTGTCCATACTACCCAAACAATCTATAGATTTAATGCCATCTCTATCAAAATACCAACAACAGTTTTCACAGAACTAGAACAAATAATACTAAAATTTGCATGGGACCACAAAAGACCCCGAATAGCCAATAGTTTTTCTCTTGAAAAAGAAAAACAAAGCTGGAGGTATCAGAATCCCACATTTCAAGTTGTACTACAAAGCTGTAAAAATCAAAACAGTGTCGTACTGGCACAGAAATAGACATACATCAGTGGAACAGAATAGAAAGCCCAGAAACAAGCTCATGATTATATAGTCAATTACTTTTCGACAAAAGAGGCAAATATATGCAATAAGAAAAGACAGTCTGTTCAACAAATAGGGTTGGAAAAACTGGATAGCAAAAAGAATGAAACTGGACCACTTTCTTATATCATACACAAAAATAAACTCAAAAAAGGTTAAAGACCTAAATGTGAGACCTGAAGCAATAAAAATCCTAGAAGAGGGGCACCTGGGTGGCTCAGTCAGTTGAGCGTCCAGCTTCGGCTCAGGTCATGATCTCACCGTTCGTGAGTTCGAGCCCCGCATCGGGCTCTGTGCTGACAACTCGGAGCCTGGAGCCTGCTTCGGATTCTGTGTCTCCCCCCTTCTCTCCCCATCCCCTGCTTGTGCTCTGTCTCTCTCTATCTCTCAAGAATAAATAAACTTAAAAAATTTTTTTTAAAGAATCCTCGAAGAGAGCACAAGCAGTAGTTTCTCTGACATCGGCCAGAGTGACATTTTTCTAGATATGTCTCTTGAGGCAAGGGAAATAAAAACAAAAATAAACTTTTGGGACTGCATCAAAATAAAAAGCTCCTGCACAGCAAAGGATACAATCAACAAAACTAAAAGAGAAGTTACAAAATGAGAGAAGATATTTGCAAATGACATATCCGATAAAGGTTTAGTATTCAAATTATGTAAAGAACTTATAGATCTCAACACCAAAAAATACAAATAATCCAATTAAAAACGAGCAGAGGACATAAACAGATATTTCTCCAAAGAAGACGTCAGATGGCCAACAGATGCATGAAAAAATGCTCAACATCACTTATCATCAGGGAAATGCAAATCAAGACTACGATGAGATAATCACCTCACACCTGTCAGAACGGCTAATATCAAAAACACAAGAGGGGTGCCTGGGCGGTTCAGTTGGTTAAACGTCCAAGTCATGATCTTATGGTTCGTGATTTGAAATCCATGCTTGGGATTCTCTCTTCCTCTCTTTCTGCTCCTCTTGTGTGCTCTCTCTCTCTCTCTCTCTCTCAAAATAAATAAACTTAAACACACACACACGCACACACACAAGAAACAAGTGTTGGCGAGGATGTGGAGGAAAAGGAACCCTCTTACACTGTTGGTAGAAATGCAAAGTGGTGCAACCACTCTGAAAAACAGTATGGAGGTTCCTCAAATAGTTAAAAATAGAACTACCCTGTGATCCAGTAATCACACTACTGAGTATTTACCCAAAAGATATGAAAGGACTAATTCAAAGGGATACATGCACCCCTATGTTTATTGCAGAATTATTTACAAAGTCAAGATATGGAAGCAGCAAACAGACTCTTTAATTACAGAGAACAATTTGTAGGTTACCCGAGGGGAAGGGAGCGGAGGGATGGGTGAAATAGGTGATGGGGATTAAGGAGTGCACTTATCATGACAAGCACTGAATAATGTATAAAATTGTTGAATCACTGTATTGTACACCTGAAACCAATATAGCGCTGTATGTTAAGTATACTGAAATTAAATGATATATTTTTAAAGAGAAAGTTTAGTTCAAATTACCTAGTTCACCATCATTATATAGAAGTTCCAATTCTGACCATTTTCTAAGATACAGTTTAAATTTAACCTTCTCTACAAAACACTTTCTGCCACCCTGTCTGCTAGGCAGAATTAAATCTTATTTCAACCACGTGCTCATACCCACCATTTTAAACTACAGTTTTAGAATTTCTATCTGGCATTATGGGTATATACATATGTTCCTTTAAGAACATAAGAGAAAGAATGATATATTTTTGATATATTTGCCAGGAGACCAAAAAACAACTTTTGGACAATGGACTTAGTTTCTTTCTCCTCTTTCTCCTCCTCCTCCTCCTCCTCCTCCTCCTCCTCCTCCTCTTCCTCCCCCTCCTATTATTATTATATTATTGTTGTTGCTGCTGCAGCACTTTGTGCTGGCTTTGCATTATTTTAACATTCTCTCAACACACATACCCTGAGGATGAAATAAAATAATTTTAAATGGAAAATTATTGGGAAAAATTGTTATTCTCATTTTCAGTAAGAGTTTTCCAAATCACTTTTATCATATAAGAAGTGTCGTGTGGTATTCTAAACTGGATGGATATAATGATTCCATTGTAATGTTGCTCCGTAACTATCACTCCTGTGCTTGATTATTGGATGGACAGCTTTCATCAACAAAGTGAGAACTCATTCAGTAAATCCTGTGGAATATAAAGGTAAATCTTTTATTTTTTTTAAGTTTATTTATTTTCAGAGAGAGAGAGAGTGCGTGCACAAGCAGGGGGAGGGGCAGACAGAGAAGGAGAGAGAGAATCCCAAGCAGGCTCCGTGCCATCAGCACAGAGCCCACTGCAGGGCTCGAACTCACGAACCATGAGGTCATGACCTGAGCTGAAATCAAAAGTCAGATGTTTAATGGATTAAACCATCCTGGTGCCCCTACAGGTTAATCTTTGAAGATAAGGGAAAAAGACCGCTTTGTTTCAGAGATATGAGGTTGTCTTATGGGACGAAACTACTAAATGGAGGGAATAAAGAGACCCTGCCCTTATCCTCAGGCTTTCAAATTACCTATATATTCTATTCCATCATATATATATATATATATTTTCTCCCTATTATAAATCTGAGATGTTGTGCCTTTTATAATTGAATCCTTTCCAATTCATTGTATCCTGGGTTCTATTCTCACTCTATTCTTACTCAGCCTAAGTTCATGATGTGCTGTCACAAATGTTCCTTGTTGTGCACGTTACTAGTTACCATCCGCTTTGAACAAAAACAAATCTTTCATGTATAGAGACAAATGAAAGTCTTTATTTGGGTGGTGTAGGGTAGATACTCAGTGACACTTAAGATGCTATGGGGCAAAATGTGCTCCAGACCAGGTTGTTCTAACCGTAAACACCACTGTCCCTTGAATTGCATGACCCATGGTGTGGCCAACAGAGTGATTAATGAACTCAGGTCTGTGTCACTGATACCCTGAATTGATGAATGGCTTGAAAAAATTAAGGTCTCCATAAGCCCTGCCGGTTTGGCTTTCCATGTTCCTCCCTTACTTACATTATTTGACTTTAAAAGGCTACCCGTCCAGGAGTACATTGTAACATTTTTTTTGTGCTCCTGTATTTCTGCTCAGTTGCATGTGACTGCTGCTAGGTAGGAAAGAAAGCAGATGCGTGTGAATGTGTGTGACTGTGTGGTACGTTTGGCGTATGAGCTTTGTGTGTGCACGCGCGCACTCTTCCCGTGCCATCTGCGAAGTATGTGTGGGGGGTGGGGCAGGGGGGTTCTGAATGTTAGAATGAGGCATGAAGCTAGAGTTATAGCCTTGGAAGACACAGCTAAGAATTTAAAAATACAAGACAAAGTAAATAATTAAAAGTCAGTACACTTTAAAAATCCATAAAACAAGAGTTCCATTTTAACATTATATCTGATTAGTCATGCCTGACATAGTGTCATCCAGCTTATCACTAACATACATAGGAGAGTAGAGAAAAAGGTGAAAAATAACAATGCTACCAACAACCAAATGCTGAAATGTAAGTGGGATTTTCATTTCCTATGGAACAGATGGAGCTAGATTGTGAAAAATCTTCTGAAAGCTTCACCTCACGACATTGCTAGGCTTTCTCTCATGAAGTGGACACCACTTGAGGAAAACAAACTTCAGACCTCCTTCGCTATATGATCTTGAGCTCAAAGATCATGGGGTCTATGCCAAACTGAAATTGTGGGGAGTTCTCTTTCTTGTTTCCAAATTAACCTAGCCTACTTTTTGGACTCAGTAGATTCAAGCCTCCGTGTTATCCTTGATTCACCATTTAAAATTGTATGACTTGGGGCATGCCTGGGTGACTCAGTCAGTTAAGCATCTGACTCTTGATTTCAGCTCAGGTCATGGTCTCGTGGTTCATGGGATGGAGCCCCACCTCGAGGTTTTTAGTGCAGAGCCTGCTTGGGATTCTCTCTCTCTCTCTCTCTCTCTCTCTCTCTCTCTCTGCCCCTCTCCTGCTCATGCTCTCTCTCAAAATAAATAAATAAACATTAAAAAAAAAACTATGACTTGGACAAATCACTTAACTTTTCTAAGTCACTTAACATTTTGAAGGTAGCATCTACTTCATTGGTATTGAGAGATTTAAGTAGGTAAACTACTCAATAAATGTTAGCTCATTTTGCTTTTAAGAAGAAAAAGACAAAGATTCTGTTGTATATAGACAGTATAGTTTTATTATTTCATTTTAGTAATGGACTGAATCACCAATTCTATTTGCTGGTTATTGCCAAAGAGAAGCACAGAAAAATTATTCTAATACTAAAGTAGTTATTTTTGGAAGCCATTCTATTTCTTTTAATTGGTATATAAATAACAACCCATACAATGAATTACCTCATTTAGTTATTTTGGTGCTTACTCACTAACAGTTTATCTTAGAAGGTACACCAGGAAATTGCACTACTGGAAGGTTAGCGTTTCACAGGGATTTTATGGATATTTTACTTTTGTCCAGGCAAGCATCTGATTTCACCTGCCCTAAAATTCTTCAGGTATAACGATTCCTGCAATACAGTATAGAGTATATCTTGGGGGACTTTATTGCCCATTTGTGCAGGCACAGAAGCCAATTCAGAACTATTTTTGAGCACAATTCTGGCCCCCTGGCAAGATTACTTCCAAGCAGAGATAGCAAGCATATATTCACATTAGGTTTCTTAGCTTTCCCCAAAGACAGGCAGCCACGCCCCTAACTTACACCTGGGGCTATATACAACTGGAAAAATTGAATAGCCATGCTCAGACATTTGTCACGGAGCATCATCTCAAGCTCAGTGCTATGTACATTAGCCTTGAAAATCTGGATAAAAGGAATAAAATTCAAGAACAGGCTTTCAGAACACTCAGTCTAAACACTGTCTCCCATATTGTAAAATATGCAAGTCAGATTAGGTGCATACATAGCGAGGCTGCACCCATTTGTACCCTCTCTGTCCTCACTGTGGTGAATTATTCCCATTGTGTCATATGGTAATATAATGCAGTCAGCATATATGGAGGGCACTTAAGGTATAGCCATGCAGAATATGTCATCTACATAGTATAACATATTTCTCAGGGTATTATTCACTATATCACAGTATTCTCTTTGTGAGAACTTATAAAAACACTGCTAGCTGCCTCTCCATCCATCTTTCTCTACCCCCTTCTCTATGCCAGGCTCCCAGGTTCAAAAAAGGTAGATGCTTATAACTCCAGCCTCTCTTGCATGTTCCGGTGGCCACGATGACCCAGTTCTGGCCAATGTGACATAAACAGAGGTCGGGGTAGGGTAGGATGGGAGGTTTAGGAAATTTCCCCTGTCCCCATAAAAACTGAGAAACATGAGAGGAAAATTCTTCCTAGCCCTACATTTCCGTCCCCGCTTCCTACTTTTTGTGCTTAGAACACTGACATCGTGGCATTAAGACAAGCTAAAAGATCAAAGACCACGTAATGAGGATGGGGCAGCAAAGGACGACAAGAACCTGTTTTCTTAGTGATATTGAAGGACCACTAAATAAAAAATAAGATGCTTACCTCCAGATTTCTTTAAAAAAATTTTTTTAACTAAAAAAAATTTTTTAATGTTTATTTTTTTAGAGAGAGACAGAGACAGAGTGTGCACAAGGGAGGGACAGAGAAAGGGAGACACAGAATCTGAAGTAGGCTCCAGGCTCTGAGCTGTCACCACAGAGCCTGATTCAGGACTCGAACTCATGAACTGCGAGATCGTGACCTGAGCCAAAGTTGACACTTAACCGACTGTGCCACCCAGGTGCCCTGCTTACCTCCAGATTTCTTATTAAGTGAGATCATCAAACATCTTCATTATGAAGTCACAATTGCTGGGATTTTTTTGTTGTTACTTACCTCCAATAGTATTAGTAACTAATCTAGGACTCAGGGGAAAATTCTACTGATCTTCATGTCAAGAATGTGGCATTCTCCTAAGGATACAAGTTTTTTTTTTTTCCCTCTATTTCCTAGATAACATAAACATAGGAATGAACAATGTTTTCTTTTTCAGGTTGTCTTCTATGAAAGTTAAAACCAAACTTTAGTTCTTTTGTGCAAAGGTGTACGTTATGTATTTTATTTTGTTTCAGTTAATTTGTTGGTATCATTCTTGACTTTATTTTGTTCCCCTTTGGCAAAAACTTCTCACTCCTCCCTAAGATCCATGTTTCATTGTGCTTGTTAAAGGAAATTCCTTGTCTCAAGTTTCATCTTAGAACAGGTCTGATCAGCTAGATGTAAATGGATATGTCTTATTGCAGTTACCCTAGAACATAAAGCCTGAAGCAAAGAAGAAAGTGATGATGCTTTTGGGGGGGGGGGTTGCAAATTCAGGGGATCAAGGATGAGGATAGAGAGAAGTGAAGTATGCAAGATGTAAAATGATGTTTCAATGACACACAGCTAGTCACTGTAGGTTGCATCTGTTCAAGTGTAGAACTTCTCTAGATGGACCAAGTAGAGGGCCCAAGTTTCCCAGGGCAAAAGAATGCTCAATCCTATGTGCCCAGCCACCTGCCCTGAGTCATCAGGCCAGTGGTGGCCAACACGAAGCAAACACCTGAGGGTTCCAGAGGGGTCCAACATTGAAAGAATCTGGGAAGGTAGAGGTGTGTATCCAACCCAGAAAATGATGTGTGCAATCTCTTAGTCACTTCCTTAAGAGGAAGCTCCTTGCCCTCCACACTCTCCCTATAATTTGATCTCCCTACAGACTAAAACGCAAACACAATGGTTCTAGACAACACGAAAAGAGAGAATGAATCTAAGGCAGTGGATGCCCTCCTGGAGCAGAGCAGCTACTCGCCTTTGAACACGTGTCTGTCTCTGTACTAGGAGGGTTAAACAAATTTCCATCTGACTTGAGCAATAGTATAAATGGGTCTTTTTGTTCCAATAGCATTTGTTTCTTCCTCTCTCCCTTCCTCCCTCCCTTCCTTTCTTTCACTGTATTTTAACCTATACTATCTTGGGACATCAGCACATCTCTATGAGAGTGCTTAAATCCTTTTTGGAAGAATGTACCTTGCACCATCTGTTTGCATCTCCAGATCCTTGCCCGTAACTCTTCACCCAGCCTTCTTTCCAATTAATGGATGACATCAGTGGGCTTCCTTGCTCTCTAGCTTCCACTTACAATTAGGCAATGGAAACATTGGCAAGAAATGAGAGGTGAGGAGAGAATGATATTGGGGTGTCTGTCCCCATGGGCCCCTCACCTCCAGCTGGCTGTGTTCCTCCACTGCAGGTCACTGGCCGCTCCAGGCAGCTCTGCAAAAATTCTCTTCTAGCTTCTAGTAACCACTCTCTCACCTCATTCCTTCAAGTCTAGAGGTGGTACCAGCTCTGCAGTTACTAACCCAGGGTTACTTCACATTCTTTATCGTTCTTCTGGCAAGCCCACGCTTCTGTAATTATGTCCTGTGTAAATAAACTTTCTTGCAATTGTCTTAATTTATGCTTGACATCTGTTTTCTATTGGGATTCTGACTGAAACAAAAAGGACCATGTGTACGCACATAAAATGCCTAGATATGTCTGTTCTTATTCCTTCTCTGACCACCTTTGCTTCTCTTTCCTGGCCTTTGATGAGTATCAGGCTTTGTTGTTACTAGAAAGAACACTAGCCTAGAAAGAGGATGGGTTTCTGCTGTTTTTCTGACTTCTCTGACTTCATATAATTTTTGTTTTCATTTAGTTAAATATGGTCCACATTAAATATCACCATAACATCTGCAAAGATAATATTAACTGGTTTCCATTACATTTCTTCACAAAGGTTTTGTTTTGTTTTCCAAACAATGAAGGACTATATAACAGATTTAGTTTGTATTCTGTCTGAGGTTCTATATCATCTTGAAGTTCAGTTAACCTTCCCAAGCCTTAGTTTATTCACTTGTAAAATAAGGTAACACACAAAAATACCGGCAAGGTTTTTTCAGCTCAAAATGTCTCTAAATTTATCATTACAATTAGGTTCTGAGTGAAAAATTGAATGTATGTTACAGACCATTGTTTTCTTACATGCTTTATAGAAACAAGATAGGGAGCAGTGTGCAAGTGTGCAAAATAAAATCTCTCTAATCGTGAAGTCAGTATTCCAACAAACCATGTCCTTTAAAATACAATTTTATACCCAGAGACAAGTGTAAGAACCTCAGTGTGTTTATCACAAAACCCCTGAATATCGTCACACAGGAAGGGCATTCATTCAAAGACTATTCCAACCTTTCATTTTAACCAAACTATAATTTTATGAAGCATACGTGTATTGTCTATTGCAGAATCCAGTGATTCCACAGAAATCACATAAACTATCTTAGTGATGCCGTGAATTTTAAAGAAAGCAAAATAGACTCAGAAATGATTTCCCCATTTTATTAGTCACTTCATCAGCTGGACATAATGGGGAATAAATGACAATTGTCAACTTTCGACTTTGGTATGGCACATACTGGGACGCAACTTGAGATTTACATGATTACAAATAACGCAAATTGCTTATTTTGAAACTATCAAACGATAAACTACACATTGCTTGTCTCTTTAAACCCAACTGGACAGTGTTAAGACCCATGTTCCGGGTTGTGGGCTGTTGGCTCCTCATTGAAACTCTACCATCTAGCACAGCATCTGACCCACAGTGGCATTTAGGAAATATTTGTCAAATTAACAAATGACAGGATAAAAGAATGTTCCCCCCCAAACCCATTTAGACCATATGCAGCATATATTGCACTTTCTGCGGAAAAAAAAAATCTGGAAATTTAAGTTCTAAGCTTTATATAAATGAACATAAAATTAGTGATCTAATTTTCTAACATAAACACTTAATTGTCCCACAAAATGTATATCCAGATGCAAGCAAGTAATTGCATATGCAAAACAATAATTTGCAAGTACAATGACTTGCTTGCATGTGTGAGGACATATTTTACAGGTGCAATTTAGGTGCAAATTTCTGAAATTTTGAAACCAGACATTCAACCCATCTAACACATTTTTTACTGTGATGTGAAGAATAAAATAGAAAAGCTGCTTTGGTTCTGAAAGTGTACCAGCACCTCAAGCGCTATATCAAACATCCCATGCCTTGGGGTATTTGGGCAGGGGGAATTAAAAATAATAACATTTGGGAATATAGTTCTTAACCCAGAAGTTGCTTTGGGTTTAAATATTAAATAAGTTTTCTCACCAGCTTATACATGCTTACACAGGGCTGCTTGTAGGCCAGATCAAGAAGGAAGGGGAAATTTGTCTCAGGAACCCATCTTTTGTTTCTCAGTTTTCTTCCTCTTTCCCCTTCCCCTACCCCAGGATCAAGGCCATTCCTTCATCTCCAAAGTTTTCAGTAGTTACCTGGCCTCAAAAACTGTAGCGTCTCGTATTTCAGACTTTGCTGACCCTCCATACCAATCAAAATAAATTTGTTTACACATGTTAAAACTTGGTTTGCCAGTTTGGCATGAATAATAATTATGAGGCAAGTTTATTAACAATTCAGATTTCATGGCTCAGCTACCAGAGACACTGGTTCTGGAGGGCTGTGATTGGGCCCAAGAATATGTCTTTTTAATAAACAGTCCAGGTGATCCTGATGTAGAATGTATCTTAGAAACACTGACTTCAAAGCTCTGGTCTTTATTTTCCAAAGGTAAGCTTAACTTAAAATTATGAATTAAACTAGATAGGACTAGATAATAGATTTTAGCATAGGAATTGAAAAGGCCTAATATTTTAACTCTGTAGCTCAGCATCGTGGAAGGAACTCGAATTATGCAAATAGTTGGACCTTGCTTTGAAAATGTGCTCCCCTGTATGTGAAATATATAGTCACAGGCAAGTTCCTGAGGCTCTCTGAGACTCAGTTTCCTCACAAATGGGCTTAGTGAAGTCATGCCTGTCAGGTTCCTGAGGATTGAAGGGCAGCATAGGAGGGAGCCCGCATACTTGGGATGCACGTGTAAGTAAACTCATTCCATGAGCGGTACAAGAGCAGTGAAATATGTCCTGAGAGACTTGAACTCACACTTAGAGATTTTGCAGGAAGGAATGAGAGAGGTCAGTGGGTGACCTGTGTAGACCAAACTCAAGACCAGACCCGCATGAAGATATTTCAGCAGACATCAACACTGACAAATGAAGATACCTGGAATTTGTTCCATCTCCTGGTACCTAAAATCTGGGGCGGGAGAGCCCCAATTTGATTTACATTAAGTGACTGTAACTTAGTAAACTAGAGATGCAAATTAGACATTCAATTCAATTACAGGAAGCTTAAGAAAATCTCCTTTCCTACAAACCTAAGGTTGGGGTCTGAGCTGTCCGCCTTTATGTGCAGTGCACTAGGCACGATGCTTTATCCAAAGCATGTGTTCAAGAGGCATTGGCTGGTTTCTCTAGTCACCAATGAGAAGCAGTTCAGAAAACAAAAGCAAAAGAGGAGTCGGGGTTAGGCTCGTCTTTGGGTGCCCTGACATGGTAGCATCAGGAAAATTATGTCATGGAGGAAAGGTGAATTAGCATGATTTTGTGCTGGCTACTAAGACATTTTTTTTTCTGAAACATTGGCCTTGTCCTCTGAAAATGAATAAGGAAGGCGGATAGGGCCATCAAAGAAGGTAGTTATTGATCAAGGAAGATTTCAGTGGCAAATGAGATCCTGGAGGGGGTGACTTTGTCAAAACCCAGGAAAGACTAATAGGAGATTGACCTTGTGCAATAGTTTGAGGACAATTAAATTTATCTAAAATCATCTGCCACTGTCAGTGGAGCAAAGTAACGGAGCAAAGCCGCCATTTCTTTGCCTCTCCTAAATAGGTCAAAAGCATATAAGAAGATAATTTTGAACGAGCCGTCTCTGCCCTGTAGGTTGCCATCTATTGATTCTCTGCCATAGGCCTGGCACTGAACCAGAAACTTTGTATGTTGTTTTTTCTTTCCACAAGCCTGCTGTTATTGTGCCCATTTATCCAAGGAATTCAAGGCGGAGACAATTTAGGGGACTTGCCCAGTGTCACAGAGTAAACTGGGATCCATCCAGGTCTGTCTGACTCCAGAGCCTACCTACTATGTTCTCTCACTTTCAGTGCACAAAGCAGTGCACCCTGTTACATCTGTTATATATCTGCTTAAAAAGAATAAAAGATCAAGGGGCCCCTGGGTGGCTCAGTTGGTTGAGCGACCAACTCGGCTCAGGTCATGATCTCACGGTTTGTGAGTTCGAGCCCTGCGTCAGATTCTGTGCTGACAGCTCAGAGCCTGGAGCCTGCTTCGGATTCTGTGTCTTCCTCTCTCTCTGCCCCTCCCCCACTCATGCTCTGTCTGTCTCTGTCTCAGAACATTAAAAAAAAATTTGTTTTTTTAAAGAATAAAATATCAATAAACTAAAAAATGAGGAAAAGTTCAGGAACATAATTCAATGCAAATGACAGGGCTTTTGTTCTTGATTGTTCTAAAGTTAACTGAAAAGGAGTCTGTGAAGAATACTCCCAATTTTACTCTCTTTCAGTTTCCTTCTCTTCTAGCCTTAAAACCCTAGAGAGGCTTATGTTTGCATTTTTTTCAAAAATATTTACTTTCTCACACTAGCAAACACCATGCCAAATATTGGTCTCCAGCTGCGGAAAATAGAAGCTTAAAATGAAAACAGCATCTACCATACCTGTGTCCTCAGTGGTGTGGCACTTTCCTGTTGAAAATGTACTGTATTTCACTGAAAACACATCTTTCCTTTTAGGACATGATTTAAATAGGCTTTTTTCTACTAGCTTTACTGGGAGTGATACTGTAATCAAATGTTATATAACAATAGTCAAATATTACACACCATGTCTTTCATCCCCTTACGTTATCCAAGTGTTTGTCCCAAGATGAAGCTACCTTTTACTAGTGAATAATTGATGCTTGGAGAGTGTTATCCACCTTGCCCGAGGCCACACAAAGCTAACAGTAGAACTACAAAGTTAATCGTGGAATCAAGTATTCCTCCTTCCCTTGAGTTTATTCTTAGATACCTCTACTCCTAAAACTTCTATCTTAAAACGATTCTTTATCTAGGGCACAGTTCCTCACAAGTCTATAATTTGGTTGTAAAGTTCTTGAGGGCCGGAGTAATTCTATTGATTCTTGGTACCTAGCAATGTATATTAATGGAGACTTATTATAATCGTGTAATCAATTACATGCCTTTCCCCTTTTATTTGAGAAAGCATTTAGAGAAGCTTTCAAGGGAACATAAACTTCTACAACATAACATAAATTAAAAGTGAAAGTGAAAAGATAACATAAGACATAGATGAAAATGTATAAGCAAGATGTGAGATGAAGCCAGGGATATGACAGGGATTTTCCCATCCTGCAAAATATTATACTGGCTACAGTTGGATCCCATATTCATTTCTAAGCTTACTAACAGAGAATTAGAAAAGGGAAATCTGATCAGCTACACAGTTCAGTCTCCTCAAGAAACCAATAACTGCAGAAGAGAAAGAATATTCTTGATCCTACAAGCAGATCTTCTTGAATGCTACCAGTGCTTTGTTAAATATGTGCTGAGTAACTTACGGTGATTGCTTTGCGTTTGGATTGGTTTGCTTTGGTTTGGTTGTTTTCTACACATTTCTCTGTCTTTAGGAACTTACAAGCCAACTTGCTAATAAGTTTATAGTCTAGTATTACCCTAAGCTACACGTTTTTTCCTATTCATGAATTTGAGTTTAACAGTACCATACTGTGTCCTGTTATGCCTTGTGAAATATTAAAGATTGGCAGGATCCCATGATTAGTCATTCCCGGGACGTGATACACAAGGAAACTCTGATCTCTGTGTTATGTACCCATTTCTCTCCCAACCCACATAACTCTCCAACCTTCACCTTTTTCCTGCAAATTCTGGGTTTCTGGAATTATCCCTGACACAGGGAGGTGGTAGCCAGGAGAAAAGGCTGTAGTGCCGCCTGGTGCTCAGAGATGACAGCTCATAGGTACCTACTATCCCCACCTCCTCCCCCGCCACCACCACTTCTAATAAGATTGCCTCTAAATAGTACCCCTCTTAGTTAGGCCTTCCACACCTAGCCTTCAATATGCATTTTTCAGTGCCTCCTCCCATTCATCTATTCTCCTTCCCAAACTGCCTTTGGTGTTCATTTTATGTTTTCACTTGTAAACACGTTGAATGGTAGGAGGAGAATCACGTGATGTGAGTAACCCCACGATTCTGGCTGGTACCAACTCCAATGTTAAAATAAGAATGTACCAAAGTAAAAATATTTATTGCGTTTTTGGGCATTGAACATTGAAAGTTTTCCAAATATCGAGGACCAGGGAGGAAATAAGCACAGATGCCGCCATTTGGTGGGTTGTTGTTGTTGTACGTTTTAGAGACAAAATACAGTAAATGTTTTACAGACATAGTTGCATTGCCATGCGTCCCCTGACATATTGTGCTTGTCACTTTATTATTTAGCATTTATGTGGTATTTTAACTGTCCTATATTAGTTTTCAGAAGCGTATCAAGTAGACTAGTTTTATCCCTTTGCAGAAGCTGATGACAAATGACCAGAAATGTTAAATTTCTCATCACATGCAAAGTTCATAGTTAAAGTGAAAAGGAAGTTCCGTCCTTTGCCTTTGCCTTCCATTAGCTGATCTTATCCATGCACTCAATGGCCATTGAAGTCCTAATATGCATGAGGAAAGGAAACAGAGATGAAATAGACAGGTCTGCCTTCATGGAACTTTCCACTCTGGTGTGCACTTGGGATTGACAGAAGGTAAAACACAGATTTACATCACAGTGCAATTGAGTGCTATACCTAAATTAATGAAGTACGATCAAGTTAGACACCGTACGGTATAAGAATTTACCCTGCTTGTATTAAACTATGGAAGCGTAGCAGGAGAGAAGAAAGAAGAAAGGAGAGGAGGAAGGGAGGATGGAAGGAAGGTGGCAGTGACAATTTAAACAGTGCAAGTAATTCCCCACACCGCTCCTTTCAATGAGCACGTAAACCACAGGGTGTGCATGTGACAGAAAATGGCGGTCAGCGGTCATCCTGGTCATCTTTGGCTAGACATGGTGCACTTAATGAAAGCACCAACTGCTCCAGTGTCTGAGAAAAAACCACTGTATCAGGCTCACAGAGCAACAGCATATCATAATTTAAGGGATAGTATGTCGCCTTAATTTAAGGGATGTTGGAGGGGGATTGTAATTCTTTGTGATTTTTACTTTGCATTCCAATTTCAGACTCTTAACACCCAAGGAAATGTAATGGGGATGTGTAAGTTGCTCCGGGGGAAGGAAGAAGGAGTAGCTGCTTGTTTATGTGTCAAGGAAGGTCTGACAAAGGAGGTGGCCTTTGAGTCTTCAGGAGCGACTGGTATTTGTGTAGGCGAATGAGGATAGAGCATTTTCAACAGAGGAAACAGCAATGTACAGGGACAGAAATGTCTGAAATAATGGCATTTTCTAAAAGTTCTAGATAATTTGATATGGTCAAAGGTTAAAATGCACGGAAGAGAATGACGTTGAGCCTTTGGATTTTATACATTGTGACATTAGAGGTAACTGTTAAACAGGGAGGGAGGTGGCATAGTAATTGTGTCCTGAAAGGGGCTGTCTGGTGGCTGTGTAAAGATTACATTTGAAGTGACCAAAGCAGAAGCAGAGATAAGTTTGGAAGCTATTGCCAACGTTCGTGTGGAAAACAATGAGAGATTGAACTAAGGCACTGGAAGAAAGAGGGAGTGGAGTACACAGTTTTTAAAGAATTTGGAGTCAGAAATGACAAGAATTTGGTGACAGATAGGATGCAGAGATGGCATAGTTCCTAACTCAAAGATATCTAGAAAGTTGATGTATTCATACCATGAAGAAGTAAAAGTAGCCACATGTGTATAAATTTAATGTATGAGGGGAAATGATCTATATGAAGGAAAATATCTTCCTAACAAAGGACTACAAAAAAATGTGTTCTCTTTTTTTCCCCCTTGGCTACTAGGAGACTCAGAATTAAATTTAAAATCAATCTTAGCATAGTGGTTAATTTTATATGTAAACGTAGCTAAGCCATAGTACCCAGATATTTGGTCAGATGTTACTCTGTAGGTTTCTGTGAAGATATTTTTAGATGAAATCAACATTTAAATCAGTAAGCTTTGAGCGAAACAAATCATCCTCTTTAATATGCGTAAGCTACATCCAATCAGTTGAAGGCCTTAATAGAAAAAAACATGTATATATATATATATATATGTGTGTATATATTATTTACTTTAATATACATATATTTTTCAGATGTGTACATATATATGTACATATATACACACATACATATACACCTGAAAAATATATTTTGTGCCCTGTTGATTTTTTTCTTCTTTTGTATAATCCTAGTTTTTTAAATTTGTTTGTTTTATTGCTCGGTATACTTGTTATAAATATATATCATGTTTGGGGGTTGTCTTTTTCAAAATTAGAAAATGTGGTATGAAATTTCAATGTATTAAAATCAGACTGTGCTAGGTACTTTAGTTGTTTTATGCCGATTCTTAAAACAACCCTGCATGATAAATGGTATATTCTTTCAATAAATATGAGGAAACTGAGGCTTAGAAAATTTAAAGGACATTTCAAACTTCCAAAGCTTGCAGATAATGGAGTTATGATGGAAACCCAGATCCAAGTGACTTCAAGTGACCCCTCACCACATAATGCAGCTTCTACAAAGAAGAAAAGCTTAAATAATCCAATATAACACAAACTCTGGAGGCTTCTTCTAGACCCACGTTAAAAGAGAAATCTCTTATGACTAAATTTAACATTCTGTTTGGATGTGACAATTTCTAAAGGAAGCAGAATGTCTTTGCCAGCATTTTTTCTTACAAATAGCAGAAATCCATCACAAACCAGGTTAGGGCAAAAGTCTCATGCCTGCCTGATCTTCAGGATAGAAATCTAGCCAGGCCTCAGAAATTTCTGGAAGCAGGAACTCAAACACTATCAAGCCTGTCTCTCCTTTTCTGTCTCTCTCTTCATCTCTCCGTTTCTCTCTCTCTCCTCTGTCTCTCTCTCTCCCCTTCTCTCTCCCTCTCTCATTTCTGTTCCTCTCTAAAAATGTATTTCTCTCCCCTTCAGGCAAGGTTTTTGGATTTCCTAGGCCACATGACTAAAAGGCTAATGGTGACAGCTCCTGGGTTTGCATTCTATGAGTTTCAAGGAATAGGTAGAAAGAAATAGACTAGTAAAATTAGTGGGACCACAGGCTTTGAGTAAGGAATGGATACCATGTGTCGTGTGATGAGCAGAATTACCAAAATTGAACCTGAGAGATCCCTCTGACTGACCTAGACAATGAACCAGCTAGGAGCAAAGTAGGAGGGTGGCAGGATGATGGGAAAGAATCATCTCACAATTCTCACAATAGAAGGGGCTGTTCCTTATTACCCAAGCTCATTATTCCATAGAAGCAGTAACTCACTTGTTTGGTACGGAATAACTCCCATGATCTGTTAAGTTCCCAAATGATAGTTAGGATTTCTAGGTTACTCTAGTAAAAAGCTGACAACTAAATCCAGACCACCTAGCACCAAAGTAGATATATTCTTCCTCGCTGATGGTTGCTCTCATAATTTCTCTATAAAAGAGACACCTACGAGAACACGTGGTCTCTCCACTGAACCATAGATAAATCCACACTGCTTGTCCAGAAGAGCAGCTGGGAATTAAGAAATTCCCAGTTGTATGAAGGTACAGCATACTTACAGAGAGCTGAGAAGAAAGCTTACTTCATCTGAGCACAGGAAGGTCTAATAGAGTCAAGCCAAGAAGAAAGCTACCATGATCTGGGGACACTTAATAGTAATTTGGATCAACACACATAATGAAAGTGAATCAGAAAGAAAAAAAAGGAAAGAAGAGGAAAAAAGATGAGATAGTCTTCCCTCTTTGGTCCAGAGAGAGAGAGAGAGAGAGAGAGAGAGAGGGAGAGAAAGAAAGGATCTCTTCAACATCTACCATGTTGGTAACTGTTACTCTACTAGACTGTTACTCTACTAGACCTGAGTATGAAAATATGCATTCTTTTTCCACATTCTCCTCTCACCATGATTTCTGCTTCTGAAGCTTTCCTTTTGGACCCTTCTCCCACCAGTCCTGAATACTTGCCCAGTCTTTAGTCTTTCTAAGACCTACTCTGAGCCATCCACTTTTAGCAGATTTCAAGCAGCAGAAATCCATTTGCTTCAAAATGTTTGTAAAACATATGCATATATACTATCTCTGTGTAAGTGAAAACAAAAAAAAAATACAATTTAGAACAAAAACAGCTGAATATTCCTGCTTTCTAAGCGGATCACTTTAATTCATAGGAGAGAGAAAGATAAACCTGTGGATGTCTACTTTTCACTTACATAGATGGTGTAGAAAAAGGTCATACTCAAGAACATGGTCCTGAGAAAGAAAAGAGTAATTTCAAAGATTCTACCAGTCTACCAGTGTGATGTGTGACTAAAAGGCCTGAGCTTGAGAGTAGAACCTTTGTTTAGAATAATTTAATGAGGTTTTGGATAGGCGAAGGTAGAATGAGAGGGAGTTAAGAGAGGAGCATGGAGTTGGCCTTCATGAGGAAGCATGAAAGATTGAGTATGAAGGTTTGGGCAAAGGTCACCTGGATGGCTCAATTGGTAGAGCATCTGACACTTGATCTCAAGATTGAGCAGAAGGGTAGAGGGCTATGGAGGAGAGAACAGAAGGGGCCAGGAAGATATTTGAAATCTGGAATGCAAAGGAACAGGAAAATTGCCTATGACAAATTTCTTTTGGGGAACTGGGGAACTTGGGGTAAGCAGTAGGAGGTCTAATATTCAAAATTATGCTATAGAGCATTCTGAAACATAACCTCCCTCTATTTCTTCCAAGTCTCCATGAAAAAAGTCTGATACAACTGCCTTTCTATAATTAAGTGGGAAAAGAAAAGGTCCATATCTCCAACAACTGACTGGAACTAAGTAGCAGCTATACCTCCCTCCTCTCACCTTTAGTTGGCCCCTGTCCTGAGGGTTCCCCACTGTCTGGTTCACATCTGGACTGATGAAGAGCTGAGAGGAGCAAGAGCCACAGGATACAAGACATGAGTGAAAGGAAGAAGCTCCCAGAGAAAAAGGGATACTGAGAAAATAAGCTGTGAGGATTTGTGGAAATCTTGGAGAAGGCTCTGGACCAGACTCCCGAGGGGAAAGAAGACAAGAAAAAGAAAAGAAGAATAAGAATAGAAAAATAAAGAATTTAACTCTTATTTTAAAAGATTTAAAGAATTATAAATAGTACTGGACCTCATAAGGATGAAAAAAATCAGGAAATCACCAACAGCCAACTCCTGAGTTATACTGATCCTAACTGGTGGCCCTTGAATCCTGAGGCTTCATTTCCTGAAGCACTGTGCAGATCTACAGAATCTACTTGAAAGTTCCTCCCTCCTGTTCTATCTTTACATAGTTTTCTTCGAGAGAACTGCCTGGGGAGATGTTGGCAGCCTGTGTTTCTTTCCATACTAACAGATTTTGTTGGGAGAGTTGGTCCTTGGTCCTATATGGTTTATGCATATGTATAACTTAGTGCATACAATGACTTTACATCATAAGTTAATTGTAAATACTACTCATTCCTCAAGTGTGGTGACTTGATACCCCAGCTTAGTATTCCCACATCTTTCCAAACACTCAGTTCTGTGACTGGTCTACGGATGACAATGCTACTAGGTATAAGAAATGGAGCTCAGAGACCAAAGTACATGGATCAAGCTATGTTCAAACCAAATAGATCTTGTTTAGTCCACGCAGTGTCAAAAAAAAAAAATTAAGCCAACATATATCAGAAAACTAACATAAAAATCCCAATTTCCTGCTTCCTTAGAAAAATCAGAAATCTGGCAAACTTCAGGTGGAATACACGCTGCTGATTTGCCCTCTGTGACCCACTTTGCTTATTTAGGTTATCTGCCTTAGAAAGCTATTTGAGTTTTCTCTACTGATCTGACCTCTGCTTGAACAATTCCCATTATGGAAAATGGTCTATCTCACAAGCCAACCCAACCTATTATTAGACTGTTGAAATTGTTAGAAAGTTTTTCCTCATATTGAATAAAGCTCTATTTCCATGAAACTTAAATTGAATTTACCAAATGTCCATCTTCAATCTCAGTTTTACCTCGCAAATCTAAATAGCATCACTTTGATTACTAACAGATAGTCGTCAGTTTCCCCCAAGACTTCTCAATCCAGGCTAAAAATCCTAATTATTTTAACCTTTTACCCATGTCAGTAATTCTCAACCTTTTTTTCTGTCTGGTCATTTTCTTCTAGATAGTATCTAGACATTAATGACCAAAAGAAAATTGTCACAATCTTCTTTGCCATGATGAAATTAATATCTACAATAGAGTGTAGCCAAAGTCATAACTTTCCCTCTTTTCATATTAATCCTTTTTCTTATTTTGATACATTTGAGTATTATTTGATGCCCTGCCAGAGTAATACAGATATGCCTTAGAAATTACGAATCTCAGAAACAGCATCCATAATGTATTCATTCTGTCCATTCTGCATCCATAATGGATTCACTATGATATGCCCACTGCCCTCTGAGTGTAATATATAAGTAATTGAGCAAGTAAGCACTTCTTGTATACTGTTATTTCAAATGAGGTGAGTTGACAGAGCTAATAATTGACATGAGGTAAGTTCAAATAGGAAGGGGTGTGCGTGTGTGTGTGTGTGTGTGTTGCACAATTTTTGTATACATATAGGAAAATAAAATTCTAGAGGCCTTAATCTGGCCTAGATCAATTAGGAAAATGACAGCTTGAAAGTATGAGTGACCTGCCTACGGTCACAGAGATAATTGTTGATAGAGCAGACCTAGGATCCAGGTTTCTTGACTCCATTTGCCTCTCTCCAACATACAAATACCTGCTCCTAATATATTTCCAGTAGTTTCTCAAGATCAGTGTATAATTAATGTATTTTAAAGTACATTACAGGTCTAGAGAAGGTAATTAAGTTGAAACTACTAAGAATCGTGCTATGTACGTGTACAGATGCTATTCAAAATCTTACAAATTACCTTCATTCATCCAGGGTTCAAAAGTTCAGGAGAGCAGGTACCCCATTGCTTTTGGAGGGTGGAGGAATGTGTGAAATTTTTAATTTCTGGTAATAATTTTTGTTCACTGATGCCTCGAAATGTATATATTAAGCTTACTTCAAATATTGCTCACATGTAAAAAGGTCGAGATTTTGCCCAAAGGTTAGTGAGTTTTATTTTATTTTATTTTTTTTAATTTTTTTCAACGTTTATTTATTTTTTGGGACAGAGAGAGACAGAGCATGAACGGGGGAGGGGCAGAGAGAGAGGGAGACACAGAATCGGAAACAGGCTCCAGGCTCTGAGCCATCAGCCCAGAGCCTGACGCGGGGCTCGAACTCACGGACCGCGAGATCGTGACCTGGCTGAAGTCGGACGCTTTAACCGACTGCGCCACCCTGGCACCCCGGTTAGTGAGTTTTAAACTTCCATAGGACTTTCCTGTTATTTTACTAAACTCCAACGTAGAATTTTCATGCTGATTTCTACCTAACTGAAAGAGAATATATTTTCTAACTGGAAGTCTGAATTGAACATAAATCTTTATTTAAAACATCTGTCCTAAAGCAAGCATAGTGGAGATTTATGGATACCTCGATAGAGAAGACTTTGAGTGATCAATTAAAACAGACTGTGAGGTATGTAATTACAAGGCAAGACCAAAAATAAGTAAACTAAACTCCTTAAAGGGAAAGAAAAGCTGATCTCCCTTCTATGCAGCAATACCTGAAGCCAAAATATGATCAATAACTACTACACTAGGTCCCTGCGTATGCCTCAAGGGCTACAACATTGACTATAGAGGTTTTCCATCAACAAGTTGCAAGGCATGGTGGATAGAAGTCAGTGTAATGGCCTCTGTGAATTACAGTGAAGGTACCAATGTAGCACTTGATGGATACTCTACATTTCACTGGGATTGACTCTGACTAACAAAATCCCAACGATTGAGGAATATTCCTTTACCCTTGAAAATATGTCATATTCCTTTGATTACTTGACTGTCTCATCAAAACTATCCATTCTGTGAATCTCAAAGTGAAGCCTGATTTAAAATAAGAATCATCCCTGATTCAAGGTTAATTTTACTATCATATTTACATTTATGATGATTCATTTTTAAAATTTGGTTTTGACTGAATTAATAATATATCAAGATATTTCCTAAAAAGCACCCATAACTATTACACAGTTAACAGAGCAAAAAGCAATCCTCAGAATGGGAGAAAGTATTTGCAAATCATATATCTGGTAAGGGGGTTAATACCCAGAATATATAAAGAACACTTATAAACGAACAATATTCAAAAATATAAAATCTTTGATTGGGAAAAGACTTGAAAAGACATTTCCCCAAAGAACTTTTACAAATGACCAAAAAGCACATTAAAAGATATTCAACATCAGTAATCATTAGGGGAATGCAAACCAAAACCACAGTGAAATACTGCCTTATACCTATTTGAATGACTACTACCAGGAAAAAAAAGAAAGAGAAAGAGAGAGAAAAGAGAAAAAAAACAGAAAATAGCTAGTATTATTGAGGACACTAATGGGAATTGCTTAATGTGTAAAGGGTTTCAGTTTTGTAAGATGAAAAGAGTTCCAAAAATTAGTAACACTATTGAACTTACACTCAAAAATGGCTAAGAAGGTAAATTTTACACTATGTGTATTTTACCATATTTTTTTAAAAAGCTACCATTAGCCTCACTAAAATAAAAAGAATGTTTATTATTCTTATTGCCTGTAATGGTAATAATGGCCAGCATTTATCGAGGCCTTATTCCTCAGACTGTTACATACATTCTCTTGTAAAATTATCCCCCCCAAATGCCAACAATAAAAGGCATCATTACTGTTTTCTTTTTAGATGAAGAAACTGAAAATTAGAAATTAAATAGTCTAGTCACATCCGATGCTCAGAATTATTGTAGTACAGAAAAGCACCCCACCTGACAAAATCTGATGCTCATTCATGGTTAACTAGGAATATACAGGAACTTTCTCATTTTCATAAAGACTATCTATAAAAAAAGCTGTAGCTAACATCGTACTTAATAGTGAGAAACTCAAAGCCTCCTTAGTAAGATCAGGTACAAGACAAGGATTAGTCCTTGCTAATGCAATAGGACAAGGAAATAAAAGATACACAGATTTGAAAGGAAGTAATAAAACTGGCTAGCAGATGACATGATCATCTATATGAAAATCTGGAAAACCCTCCTGGAACTAATAAATGATTATAGCAAAGTTGTTGGACACCAAAGTTAATGTGCAAAAGTCAATTGCTTTTTCTATATGACAAAATGAACAAGTGGAATTTAAGATTAAAAACATAATACCATTTACATTAGCACCAAAAACAATGAATTACTTAGGTGTGAATCTAACAAAATGTGTGCAGTATGTATGTGAGAAAAACTACAAGGGGCACCTGGGTGGCTCAGTCGGTTAAACATCCGACTTCGGCTCAGGTCATGATCTTGCAGCTCCTGGGTTCGAGCCCCGCATTGGGCTCTCTGCTGACAGCTCTGATCTTTTTTTTTTTTTTTTAATTTTTTTTTCAACGTTTATTTATTTTGGGGACAGAGAGAGACAGAGCATGAACGGGGGAGGGGCAGAGAGAGGGGGAGACACAGAATCAGAAACAGGCTCCAGGCTCTGAGCCATCAGCCCAGAGCCTGACGCGGGGCTCAAACTCCCGGACCGCGAGATCGTGACCTGGCTGAAGTTGGACGCTTAACCGACTGCGCCACCCAGGCGCCTCAAGACAGGTCTGATCTTAAAGCCTGCTTCGCATTCTGTGTCTCCCTCTCTCTGCCTCCCTCACTGGTGCTCTGTTTCTCAAAATTAAATAAACGTTAAAAAAATTATATGAGAGAAACTACAAAACTGTGATCAACAAAATCAAAGAAGAGCTAAATAAATGGAGAGAGTCCTTGTTCATGGATAGGAACACTTCATATAAATATGTCCGTTCTTCCCAACTGCATGTATAGATTCAATATAGTTATGATCAAAATCCCAGGAATTTACTTCATGCATATCAACATACCAAAGAGATCTAGTTTTTTCCCGTGTTATCTTCTAGGAGTTTTGTAGTTGTGGGCATTACATTTAGGTCTATGATTTAACTTGAGCAAATTTTTGTGAGGGAGGTAAAGTCTGTCTAGATTCAGTTTTTTTCTTTTTACATATGGATGTCCAGTTAGTCCAGCATCATTTGTGGAAGAGACAATCTCTGCTCCATTGTACTGCCTTTCTTATTTTGTTAAATCTAACAAAATTTATTTTGTTTCTGTGGGTCTATTTCTTGACTCTCTATTCTGTTCCATGGATCTATTTGCCTGTTCTTTCACCAATACCACACTGTTTGATTACTATAGCTTGACAATAATCTTGAAGGTGGAGCATCAGTCCTCCCCCTTTGTTCTCCTTCAATAGTATTTTGGCTCTTTGGGGGGTTTTGCCTCTCCATATAAACTTTAAATTTTTTAAATATTTATTTCTTTTTGAGAGAGAGAGGGAGACAGAGCACAAGTGGGGGAGGGTCAGAGAGAGAGGGAGACATAGAATCTGAAGCAGGCTCCAGGCTCTAAGCTGTCAGCACAGAGCCCGATGCGGGGCTCGAACTCACAGACCATGAGATCATGACCTGAGCTGAAGTCAGATGCTGAACTGACTAAGCCACCCAGGCACCCCGCCCATATAAACTTTAGAATTAGTTTTTTTGATATCCATAAAACAAGTACTGGGATTTTTATTCTCTTTGGCCAAAAGAGTCACAACTCTACCTAAATCCAAGGAGAGGGAACCTAGACCACATCTCTCGATGGCAGAAGTGTCAAAGTAGTTATAGTCATGTTTTAAATCGATCACAGATTCAGAGGCCCTATTCCAGGTCAATATGTGATATTTATTTCTGGAGATACATAGATTGTTATTACGGAGGAAAGCAGGAAAGAATGGGTAATTGATGCAGATTTTTACTCTAATATAGCGATCTAAGAAAATGAAAGCATATATAACTCAAAGGCATTTTCATTTGAAACACAGTGCTAACTTAGGAATATTTGTAAAACAGTTCATATTACACACAAAATGTTTACACATTTTTGTTCTTAATGAGAAACGCACCTAAAATAGAGGAACAGTCACAGCAGAGACCAGTGGTGAGATTGTTGGCATCTGAGCAACAAAAAGACAAAGAGATGATGGATGGCAGTATGTATATTAGCAAATACCAAGCACTGTTAATAGCCACTTGCCTGCTTTGAAGGGCAGCACTGGATTTACACCAAAGTCTTTACAAGGAGGAGAGTAAGTGGATGAGCAAGCAGAACCCCTCAGGAGTGTAGACCAGGCTTGGAGGGTTATAAATAGAGATGCCCTAAACCCCTCCACAGACAGAAGTAAACCCATCAATAAAGCTAACTATGAAGAGAAGAAACAGCCTGAAAATCCCAGGGAAAAAGAAAAAAGAAGCTTTGAATAAATGAAAAAACTCTAGGTTATTGTTCCATGTGAGGAAGACTATGTTATCAGTCATTTAAAAAGAGAAATATACAAGGTATTGTTTTCATGGCCCACTGAGGATATTTTCTTTAGGACATTAAAAAATGATTGTGAAGCCAAAATAAATAATACAATTGAGGGATGTTGGGCTTCTGTAACTACAAAAGAAATAATGAAACAGTGTTTAGAAAAGTTGTAGGTAGTAACTGAACACTTTTGAAAATAATGATAATTTATAAAGCAGGGTTAGTTTTGTCAGTGAGGATGACTAGAAAAATAATCATGGCTTAGTAAAGTATTGTCACCTTCCAGATTATTTTGTAGTTATTTTCTTACTGTATGGGCTGTAACAAGTGTTCTAACCTGAACTTGTTCTATAAAGAAACAAGTTTTTACGATCTACTCCATAATTTAACATAAGAATTTAGGAAAGAGAGAAATGTAAATAGATATACAAAAAGAGTTGCTTTATCCAGATTTTTATTGACTAGAAATTTGTACTGAGTCACTTCAGTATTCCAATTTTAAAAATACACTACACTTATTTATAATAATGACCAAAGCTCTAAAAGGTACCGAAGTGACTTCTGAGTCATCAAAAGAAAAATGAGAAAAGTTGGCTGGTGAAGAATTATGCAGGACATCAAATACAAACCTAAGACACTTAAGCTTCATTTGATGGACACAAGGGAGGCGGTGAAAGTATTTGAACAAAACAATGACATACCAAAACAACCCTGTAGAAAAATTAATCTGGTGTTCCAAGGTAGTTTATATTTTAATAAGGAATGACTAGAGACAAGTTAAAAGGTCATTGAAATAATCCAGAGTAAAGGGAAAAATTAAGTACCTTAACTAGGTTTTGTGATTGTGCAAGAGGGAGATAAGAGATACATAAGGTATGGAGGGATGTAGGGTCACCAATGATCTCAGTTTGCCTGAGACTGAGGAGTCTACAAAAATGAGAGTTTCAGTGCTTAAATCAGAACAGTCCTGGGCAAGCCAGGATGGTTGGTCAATGTAGTTGGATGTCAGAGGTAAAGGAAGAAGAAGAATCTTTTGTTTATAGGGAGACAGACTGGAGGAACCACTTGCAAATTTTAAGCTAGAACCTTAGGTTAACCAAAATACCCTCATATATAGCCATTAAAGATAATCACAATACACAATGAATATGGAACAAGAGAAAATGGACACTGAAAATGAATAGATTAACCTTATGGAAGGCTTTGTTATATTTCATCTGCAAAGTAGGGTACAGCAAGACAGAAGCCAAGAACCTGAGTGAGATAAATTACAAAAGGATAGAAAGTAAATGTTAAAAATAGTCTAAAAGGTAGCCAATGGATCAGTATGTGAGGCAATGTTGGCTAAAGGTATCAGGATGGTGAATGCAAGAGCTAAGTATGAGTTAGGATGAATCAGGAAAGAGCAGAGGTGATAACGGGATAGGAAATGGGGTTTAGGAAGAAATCCATGTAGGGGCAGTCAATGTCCAAATCTTCACCAATTTCACTCAACTTAAAGATTTTCCCTCACCCAGTTCCATGCTCCAACTGTGACCCATAATCCATTCATTTCCAATGGAAACTGCTTGAAAGAGTAGATATATTTATCTTATAATTTACTCTTGTACCCTTTACTTGTTCCTTATACTAGCTAGCATCAATGGCCTCTCCCCCCCCCCATTCCCCTACCCCAAAAGAAACTATTGTGGCAAGATTATACTTTAAAATATCATCCCTAATGTTACTTGTTTTACCAGTTTCTCCTTCCTGTTGGCCATTTCACTTCTTGGTTAGGGCAGCATTCTCCTTTTACTGCTTCAATAAGGGATGACAAAATAGAATGACAGAAAAGGGTGGGTGAGATGTAGTACAACTCCACATTTTTTGAGTTTCAAATGTCTAGGTATCTGGGGAAAAGGGAAGATGATAGATTTTGGAGAAGACATGATGATGATGATGATGATGATGATGATGATGATGATGATGAACAGACAGACAGAAAGATCTGGATATTCTGAATTTCTGGGATGTGAAGTTGAGAGAGGGAAGACTGCAAGGAACTGAGGAGGGAAAGAGATAAGTGGACAGGGTGACCTGAAGAGATTATAGTGACGAAGGCAGTGTTGCATCCAGACACTTCCCAGCCTCCACCAAAGCATCCAGTCTTTCAGAGCATGACCTAGCACCACCTTTATTCTACCCAGAAATATGGGGGAAATCCTTGACTACTCTCCCCCTCTCCACACTTAGTTCTGTTGATTTTGTTTTCTAAATATGTCCTGAATCACCTTCCCACCTTCCCCACTGCCACTACCTTAGTCCATTCTGTACATGCCAGCCTGGGTCTTGCCCACAGCAACCTACCAACTGGCTTTTCTGAATTGCATCAGACTCCAAACCAATGTGTTAGTCTGTCTAATAGGCTTTACTGTGGATTGGCACATCAACCTTAGGTAAGAATGGTTTACTTAAATGTTTTAATTTAGTTTACTCATGTATAAGTTGGTTTTAATAATAATACCTGACATCATATTCTTTGGAAGATTCGCTGAGTTAAAACCTGTAAAGTATGCTCACATGTACCTTGTCACCAGTAATACATAGCGACTATGAGGTACCGTCACTATTGTTATTATATTATTAATACAATTATAACATTTAAATATTTTCTTAATACTCACCTGTCAAAGGCCAAAGTTTGAAATTGACTTAGGAAGAGGGTTTGGGTGAATGTAATTAAAAGTGAGCTAACGTAAACCAAAGGGCACTCTCCAAGTGGTTCAAGGCCAAAAGTACCACTGGCTTCACAGGCTTCCAGAATGAGTGTCTGGAAAGCATTATGATCCAGAGAAGCTGCATTCTTTTGTTTTCTTTTTTTCTTTTCTTTTTTCCCAGACCCACATTGGCTTTTGTCCTTGCTTCTCTATCATTCCGTCTCTGAAGACTTTATCTGCTGATTTTGCATGCTTATGAAAGCAGATGCCTGTCCTAAGCTTCCTTATACATGTTCTTAATCCAAACTTCCAACAGAAACAGTTTTCAAAATTTCTATGAGCCTACAAATGATTGGTCATCGTGGGGCAGCTAAGAGTGTAAGAAGGTCTACAAGAAGGGCAGACGACCTGGTTTGTCTGTTGATTCTGACTCCAGACTGTGCTTCCAACCATGCCTCCTACCACTTCCCTGAAGGAGGAATACTCCAGTCACGTCAGATGACTCATTTCCCACAATTGGCATCATCTGTCATGTTTCTGCACACTTCCACATTGTTCCTTCAATCTGAATGCCGCTTACCTAACCTTCCCAGCCAACTTCTGCTTGTCCTTCCAAGTCAACCCAAACACCACCACAGTGACAATTACTTCACTTCCCGGGTACTGCAAATGATTTTGTGTATTCTCCAATTACAGACCCTAACATATTGTATAAAATTGTATATTATATGGTCTCTCTGAGTTTCTTCAGGGCAGGGATTCTTATTTTTATTCCATCTTTGTATCTTCAGCATCTAGACAATTTGTTGATTGAACACTTAAATGAAAATTAATTGTAATCTTTTCTTGTAAAATTATATTCATCGAGCCTTTTCAGGAGAATCAATCTGAGCTTATGAAAAATCTAAATTAATAAATATTTTCAAAGTAACAAATTTAAAAATACACTTTTCAGCACGCACAGTAATGAAACTAAAGCTAATAATTTATTAAAGAGTGAGTATTCTGATAGATCTGTTTTAATTAATAGAGTCATTAGAGATTAGTGCATTTTTTCATGTAAATAGACATCGCCAAAATGGTTTTAGCATTATGTGGAAACAGTTTATTTCATGTAAAATAATCATCTCCTGACTTCGACTCACCATATATTTTATTGCATGAATAATACATCTTTTTCAGAGATGATGTAAGAGTAACTAGCTTGTGCCCAAATAAGTCTGAATATCGAATGTACATAAGTCCATGTTAATAACTGTACTCTGCCGGTCTCAATTTGTGACAAAGCTAAATACTCATGCTATTTTTTGAAACTAACTGCTGCTTTTAAAATCATTTCTGTTGAAAAGAAGTCTCTTCTTAGTGCAATGGCACTTCAGTCCTGAGAACTTCTTGTCCCTTTTTCTCCTTATTTTTCTTCTCTTCTTCATCTTATTCTGTTGCTTCTGAGCTGTAACTAAAGTCTAGAAACACCCTCTGATTCTTCTATTCTGATGACCAAAACAGTTTTTTTTACTTCTTTCCTCCATGTCCTATAGTCTGAAATCTGGTGATACTTTGAGTATTCCACAAATATCTGTTTGTCTTCTGACCTATCGTGACTTTACTTTCCCACTTCACTAGTTGACACTTAACCTTGTCACTTGCTTTATAATGAATATTAGCAGATGAGCTTGAATGGTTTACCTGGCTCCTTGTGCCTGGTGACGCCACACAAGAAGAGCTCACCCCAGGTAAATGCTGCTCCTTTTAGTTGGACCCTGCGTGAAAGACACATTGAGCCAACTTGGATTTAATGCACAGCCTGGAGCTGAACTCAGATGACCTTGCCACCTAAATCAGGTCTGCACAGATGAACCTATCCTAATTCAGATCTACCAGTTAACCCGCAGACTTTAGAGTACGACAATAAATCGCATTCTCAGTTACAGCATTTTGAGATGATTTGTTACACGGCATGATTGTGGCAAGAGCTGGCTGATAAAAAAAAAAAAAATTACTCCTAACACTACCACAAGAGCTTATTCTAAAACCTAAGAAAAAAATATCAAATTTATGGAATTCAAGCATCTCTCACATGACAAGACTTCCATGTGTAATTAAGAGCTCAAAGAGTTAATGGCAGTCATGAATGAGCACCTGATATGTGCAGACATAATTTATATGCATTATTTCTAAGCCATCAACTTATAGGTTAGAAAATTGAATTGGGAAGTTTAACTAATGTTCCCAAGATCATGACGCTATTAAGCGGCAGGACTGAAACTCGAACCTAGGTTCATACCTTCCCCTCTCTCATTGCACATTATCATTTATGCTGTCACCTAGCGACAGTCATCGTAATACTTAATGCAGCCCCCAGAATTAATATGATATTCTAGATACAGTTTCTGCTTATGATCAATATCTGATGGGTAGCAAATGGTTTAGACTTCCCTCATCTAAGAAGATGAAAATATTTAAAATATTTTCATTCTGTACAGAGCATAATTTGACTTTTTGTTTTTAATTTAGAATTTCAACTTCTTGTGGAGGTGGTCAGAGCAGATTTGGAAGACGGCGTTTTATTTGTAGTATTACAAAGGTACAGAGTGTTTGAAATAAAGTAAACTTACCATTCTGGGCCTTTCTCATAACATGTCCAGTGATGGACAATTGTGTTGGTGCACAAAACAACTCAGATTTGAAAAAGACCAAATGACCGTTATTTTACCATTATAAAGAAAAAAATATGTTTGAAAAATATGACATAAAACGCTCCGAACAACAACTTTGTGAAATTATAGTTGAAAGACACCAATTTGAAGTAATGTACTCTTTGATTTTTAGTCCTTCTCACCAGCCAAACAAAAACTTCTGTTTTGGATGTTTGGTTTTGCTTTGTTTTGTTTTGTTCTGTTTTCATTCAGGAATGTTTTATAAATATCATGCCTTTCCTAATACAGAGACTATCTGGAAAAACAAAGACAGTAACTTTTCTAACTCAAACGACAGGCTGCTGACTGTCCGGATAGGCCACAGAGCAGTTATGTACCAAAATAACAAATATATAATCACTCTAAGCAACAATCTGGGGAAAGACTCCTCAAGAATAGTACAAAGTTGTGGTCTTTCTCCATCCTGTCTTGATATGCCAAAAGGTAACACATCTTAAAAATGCCGACGTAACTAATATTCCACCAGATTTGTTAACATGTGGCATGTCAGAACCTTTGAGACTTAAGGTGTCAAAAGTGGACATTTGAAATAAGGATAAAAATTGAAATTAGGAGTGGAGTCACGAATTGGACTTGATGTTGAAAGTAATGCAAATTTGCCAGGGACTAGGCAGATTCCAGGGTATATGAATGAAAAATGAGTGCTGTTATGCATCAGATGATTGTTAGCCCCTGTAACAAATAAACCCCAAGTGTATTTCTTTGTGACAGTTCCGTGAATGAGTCTAAGGGTGACTGAGGCCCTAGCAACTTTTGTCTTCATGTCTCCATATCCCTCAGGGCCTCAGAGCCTGAATCCAGAGTCCTGAGAAAGAGAGAGACATGAAGCAAACACACTTTACCACTTTGACCCTAACGTGACATAATCATTTCCACTCACCTCGTATTGTGGGAAATAGTCACATGGCCCCTTCTAGTTGCCCAGGAAGATGGGAAATGAAGCTCTCAGCTGGGGAGCCATACCCACTGACAAATTTATATTGTAAAACACAACAGAAATTTGGTGGACTGTAGGCTATATTTCTTCAGTAATACGTACTGAATTTCATTGTATGTGTAGTGCTATAAAAAGCACAATGAAGTTATGAATATTTTTTTCTTCATTCAGGCAGCTTCCCTCACACTTATAAGTAAACTAAATGGGAAAATAAAAGAGGTTGATGGTGTATGCTTCTTACGAGTTTTCATAGAGCTAATTTTCAATTACTCAAAGGACCATTTTGGTTTGGAGCTGTTCAAAACTTTCTTGTTTGGTTTGTTTTTTTTTTTCCTTTTAACCATTTTTTTTAAAACATTTTTTTTTCCTGCATACACACAAACACACACAAAAAAAATAGTGCAGTTAGAAAAACCACATGAAATTCAAACCAATCACTTTGGCTGCTTGTCCTCAGTCCTTATAAAACATTTGGGTGGGAAAAATAGATATTAATTTGTTGAAGAATTTCATGTTCATTCTCCCCTTACTACTACAAATATTCAAGTTTAATATAGTAATAAATTACATTTTTACAGGCATAGTAGTGAAGGGAAAGCATGTTTGAGATACAAGCTAGGGTTAATGGTAATAATAACCCATGGTAATAATAACGATTATTTTCTCAGTATCCATCATAGTGTATTTATATTAACCTGTTATCTCTCCTTATAATCCTCCTACAGCTTATGAAGTAGATTTTATTACTTGACTTTTGGACCAAGCATAAGGTAGAAGAAATACTAAAACCCTCTTCATATTTTCATTAAGGATGTAGGCGTTTTAATTGACAGAAAGAACCTCATTTTTAAATTGTCTCCAGGCATTTATATCAAGATTTTTGTTGTTTTCTTCATGTTTTATTTGTTTGTTAACTTGCTGTTTTATAAATGCTTTATTAGGCCCTTACAGAAAGGATTGCATAAATGTTATAATCATGAAAGATTATAGAGTATAAGATGGGAGATTGTAAAGGATGTGTGCAAACAAGGAGTGGGCACACACTTCTGAAAGCAAGTGTCAAATGTTCAAAAATTATTTTACTGCCTGTTCAACATGATTTGAAATGTAAGATAGACTTTTACTCTAGAATTAGAAAAGGCATTTTTATTTTTTAACATTTTTTACTTTATTTTTTGAGAGACTGAGAGAGATAGACTGTGAGCAGGAGAGGGGCAGAGAGAGGGGGAGACACAGAATCCAAAGCAGGCTCAGGCTCTGAGCTGTCAGCACAGAGCCTGACACAAGGCTTGAACCCACCAACACGAGATTATGACCTGAGCCAACGTCAGAGGCTTAACCAGCTGAGCCACCCAGGCGCCCCTTAGAAAAGGCATTTTTAAATGCTCCTATAAAGGTTAATATATTCTCTTAAAAGTATTACATCCTATAATAGCAAACCTTTTCCTGAAAGCAGGTTTTGATACTATGGAAAGGGCCATGTGGAAGAAAATAGACCTTAGAGTTAAGCTTTGAGCCCCAGGGAGCATGCTTAGCCTACTTCATCATTTTGCCCATAACCAACCATAGCTGTAGACATGACAAAATTAGAATGGCTAGATCACAGATATTACTACCCCAGATATATAGGAATATAAAAAATAGTGTTTAAAGACATATACATAATTTGGGTGGGAAGTAAATGGTAGAGATCAACAACTTCGGAAGTTCATTTTGGGTGAGGCAAAAAAAAAAAAACAAAAAACCATTGATTTTAACTGGCCAGTCCAGGAAATAGTTTCCGGACTAACTGAGTTTAATGTGTCAGAGAGGAAATTTCAAAGGTTAGGATGAAAAGAACTTCAGAATTTTCTTTCTACTTAGGAGGATGGTCCAAATAAAATTAAATTTTATTCATCTAACTAGCAAACATTTATCATATGCCAGTTGATCATAGGGACCTCCTTAAGCAAAAAGGCAGAGATAACAAAGTTTTCCCTTGCACGACCATAGCAGGCATTGCTAATCAGACACAACAGTTTTTCCTAGTGATGTCAGACATAGCCTCAAGATTGCTTCTCCAGAAGGTCACTAACAATCTGTTTGCAGTTGACATAAGAGATGGAATGTATCTACTACCCCAGCACCAGGCAAACATAATCACATAGACATGGCATTATCCCTCAAGGAACACCCATTTAGTATTAATAGGGGGAAAGAAGATTAGGAGGGCCTTGGGGGATAATTGACTCAATGGCTGTAGCTCAAAAATGCACAATCAAGTATACTTTAAGAACAATGAGGGGCGCCTGGGTGGCGCAGTCGGTTGAGCGTCCGACTTCAGCCAGGTCCGGGAGTTTGAGCCCCGCGTCAGGCTCTGGGCTGATGGCTCAGAGCCTGGAGCCTGTTTCCGATTCTGTGTCTCCCTCTCTCTCTGCCCCTCCCCCGTTCATGCTCTGTCTCTCTCTGTCCCAAAAATAAATAAACGTTGGAAAAAAAAAATTAAAAAAAAAAAAGAACAATGAAACAAAAAAAATTAAAAAAAATTAAAAAAAACAAATACAAAAAAAAAAAAGAACAATGAAACAAAAAGGTAACTAAACTATGAGAAGGATAAATTTCATAGGAATATTTCCAGCTGTGCATCCATCGTTGGATTATCAACCTATTAGATAGGGTCAGAGTTTTCTTTAAATTTAATGAAAGCAAGTAAAAATGGTAACTAAATTAAATGTTTGAGTAGTAGCTATAGGTTATTAAGGAGCAAGCATCCTTGGATAACTGGACTTTTGTTCCAAGCTGAAATGTAAAGGTCTTGTTGGTTAAGAATTTAGGGTTAGTTACTTTGGATTAAAGAAGAAAAAAAAGGGGCGCCTGGGTGGCTCAGTAGGTTCAGCATCTGACTGCAGCTCAGGTCATAATCTCGTGGCTCGTGGGTTCGAGCCCCACATGGGGCTTTGCTCTTACAGCACATGTAGTCTGCTTGGAATTCTCTTTCTCCTCTTTCTCTGGCCCTTTCTTGGCCCGTGCTCGCGTGTGCACTTTCTCTCAAAATAAATAAATAAATTTGAAAAAAAATTTTTTTTAATTGTAAATGATTTTAGAATGAGCAATGATTAAATTGGTTTTGTTCAATAACCTTAAAACCTTGGGTTTTATCACTCTTGGTTTCAAATAAAATTTTGTTAGAGCCTGGTTTCTACCAGCGTGTTAACCAGGGTTCTCCAGAGAAACAACCAATAGGATATATGTAGATATATAAGAAATTTATTATAGGAATTGGGTCACATGGTTATGGAAGCCAAGAATAGCAGTGACCTGCCATCTGCAAGCCGGAGGACCAGATAAGCTAGTAGTATAATTCAGTCCAAGTCCACCACAGCCTGAGAATCAGGGGGCTGACAATAGAAGTCCTGATCTGAGTCAGAAAGCCCAGGAACCAAGAGCACCAAGATCTGAGGGCAGATAAGATAGATGTTTCAGTTCAAGCAGAAAGAGAGGATTTACCAGTCTCGCCCTTTTTTTTTTGTTCTATTCAGACTGTCAAGGGATGAGATGATGCCTACCTGCATCTGTAACAATGATCTTTACTCAGTCTGCTAATTCAAATGCTAATCTTTTCTGGAGACGACCTCACAGACATACCCAAAATAATGTTTTACCCACTATTTGGGCATCTTTTAGCCCAGTAAACTTGACACTCAAAATTAGCCATCACAGCCAATGACTGAAAAATGTTTGTTACTGGCACAAATGATAAACATCAGGGCACCATGACTTGCTTCTTGAGAGACTGATCTTGTCAGTGGAAAAATTCTACAATTTGATTGCAGCCAAAAGGGCAGAAGCAAACCTAGCCCAGAGCTGAAATCCCAAACTTCGCTGTATGTAATTCTAAGCAAGCAGAGACAAGGAAGGAGATGATACTTTTCGTTTGTTCCCAGCTCAGGGCGTTGCTTTCAGTTCTGCCCTTCCCCAGTGGAAATTCCAGGACATAATACAAACAGGATGGTATGAAAAAAAAAAAAAGGAAAAAAAAGTAACTTTATTTTCTGGGACTTGCAGGTCAGCTAGCAGATCCAAATATAAAGAATGAAAATCCAGATCATAAAAGGCATGATTTTTTTCCAATTCACTTTCTCATTTTAGTTCCAGAAACGTCAGTGAACTTGTAGATTCCAGTTTTTTGCCGTCAGCTATTAGCCAGCTGATATTTACTCTAGTGGAAGACCAATCAGCCAAATATTTCATTCAAGTCAATTTCACTGTGGGCATGGCAATCAATTTTTTTTAAGAATTAAAGCAAACTGCACAGTGCAAAGGGAAAAAATGTCCTTGGGTGAATTTGGCAGGAAATAATCTAGTTGAAAAGTAAAGCAGATGATTCATTTAGTCAGTTATGAACTAAGGTGTATTATGCATCTATACTGTTCTAGAAGATGAAAATACAATAGTGAACAAGACTGGTTTTGTTTGATGAAGTCACAACATAGGAGAAGGAAAGAAATAGTAAATAAGTAGGCTAATAACTAAACAAGAAAGCTTCTAAAGGTGAATGTTATGAAAACAACTTCTTTTTTTTAATTTTTTATGTTTATTTATTTTTGAGAGAAGGAGTGAGAGAGAGAGAGAGAGAGAGAGAGAGAGAGCAGGGAAGGGGCAGAGAGAGGGAGACAGAATCTCAAGCAGGCTCCATGCCATCAGCACAAAGCCTGATGTGGGATTTGAACCCACAAACAGTGAGATCATGACCAAGAGTCATGAAGCCGAGAGTCAGACGCTCAACCAACTGAGCCACCCAGGCGCCCAAGACAACTTCTTTCTAATGTGCAATAGGGTAGAGTAGTGAGGGAACAGGAAGACAATTTGGGAAAAGACTCTGAGAGACCACCTTTGAACTGAGGCCTGAAGGATGAAAAGCCACCAGATAGGGCAAAGATCTGGAGAAAGAACACTCCAGACAGAAGGAACACATGTGCAAAGACCCCAACTGGGAATACACTTAGCATGTTTAGGGAACACGCACAGAAATAACAACTGGAGTACATAGGTCAAGATGTACTCAGGGAGCTCTGAGACAAGCGCAATGTGATAAGGCAGGAGGAGACTTCAAGGTCATTATGAGAAGTTTGTTTCTGGTACAAAGAGAAGCCACCAAAAGATTTTTCAAAATAAGGTAAATCAAAGGATCTAATCTCTACTTGTACAAGATCTCTCTGACTGCCATGGAGCGTGAATCATAAAGGATACTAGTGGAATCAAAGAAACTCTAAGCATGAGACTTCCAATTGAAGTCATCGGATCTTTCTTCAGGTCTTTGTTTAACATAGACAAAGCCTAAATGACCCTCATATTGGCCAAATTTCATGTAAGAATTTATATGAACATATTTGTTTAACTTTTTTAATTGACAAAGTATTCTTATTTACCAGTCAAAAGTATTTTACAAGCTTATGGTTTCCCGATGATCAAAGGAAGCATGCTAGCATAAAAGGCATTTCTCTGTTCTTTTCCTACTGTTTGCAGAGTAGCATTTCCTCTGTGAAGTTTTGAAAGAGCTTAAATAAGAAATTTTGTAAAATTGAAGAAAAAAACCTGCCTTTGCTTTCTACACGGACCTCAGCATTCCTTAATTGGTATTCTTTGCCTTAGTCAGAAGCTTTTAATTCAGAGTGAAATAACCCATAAATATCTTACTTGTAATGAACTTGTAAGGACCAACTCACTAAACAAACAAACAAACAAACAAAAACATACAGGAAAGGGTGCTAAATTACTCTGATGGTGTGATGGAAATAGGCACTAATTTACACGAAAGGTTTCTTAAGGTAACCTCTAACTATTGTTTCCCTGTTCTTCATCTTATTTGCTAAATCTTCTTGAAACTTCGTATTAGAACATCAATGAAATTTAGTTTATGTACGCCAGTGGAGAATAGCCTTGAAGCAGTTAATTTTTTGGAAACGCACCCAATTCTTTATCTTCTCTTCTTCCTAGTCCCAGAGGTTAGCATAGTGGCAAATCCCTTGGATCTTGACCTCATGTGCTTTCTGAAAAAGCAGAAGCATGAAAGTACTAGTGATTGTGGAGGTAGACAAAGACTTTCCACGGGACTAAGTTTCAGGTATTATATTGATTCTGTTTTCACAAAAGCTGTTCTCTCTTTCACAATCGCCTGTCTGCCTTTCCAAACAGAAGATGATGCAATCCTCAACCATGCCTAATCTTATTTCCATACCTTGTGCTTGAGAGAAAATATTCCAGGGACCATTCAAAACATGGCCTTTAGATTGAGAAATGATATCCTGGGTGGCTCTCATTTACTTTTCAACACCAACATCAGTGAAGGAATTGTGTGAGGTTGCCGTTACAAAACTTCTTCCATTCTTATTTGTAAAATTTACACCAACAATATTTTTCAGCATCTTAACATAAAAAGGTAAAAGAGAAATAAAATTGATCCTGAATTTTATCTCATTCTAGCAATAAATAATATTTATTCATAGATGCATGTTTGTTTTTTAATTAATTTCCGAGACAAGAGTGAGTTGAGCATCCCACTCTTGATTTCAGCTCAGGTCATGATCCCAGAGTCATGGGACTGAACCCCACACTTCAGGTTCCACTCTGGGCATGAAGCCTACTTAAGATTCTGACTCCCTCTGCCCCTCCTCCCTGCTCACACTCTCTTGAAAGGAAAAGAAAGGAAAAGAAAAGAAAGGAAAGGAAAGGAAAGGAAAGGAAAGGAAAGGAAAGGAAAGGAAAGGAAAGGAAAAAAGAAAAATAAACTTCCATACATTTCTTTAAAGGATATACTTCCAATAATCTCTACTATTTATATTTAATTATTAATATATGAATAGTATATGCAGATATGTATATATAGTGATGAATTGTATACTAATAATTGCAGTGATAACTCAATCCAGAAGGGCAATTTTTTATTTTTTATTGTAGTAAAATAAATATAATATTAATTTTTCATTTTAATAATTTTTAAGCATACAATTAAATGACATTAATTATATTTGCAATGTTGTACAATCATCCTTATCTATTTCCAAATGTTTTCCTCACTCTAAACAGAGATTCTATAGCCATTAAGCAATAACTTCACATTCACTCTCCACCAGCCCCTGATAACCTCTAATCCACTTTCTGTCTTTATAAATTTACCTATCCTAAATATTGTGTATTTAGAATGTTTGTTCTTAGGGTAAACTACTTCACTTAACATAGAGTGTTTCAAAGTTTATCTGCAATGTAGCATGTATCAGAACTTAATTCTTTCTTATGGCTGAATAGTACCCTATTTGTGTGTGTGTGTGTGTGTGTGTGTGTGTGTGTCTGTGTGTGTGTGTGTGTAGATAGATTAGATAGATAGATAGATGATATTTTAATCTTTGACAGCTTATTATAATGTATCTTTGAGTGGGTCTCTTGGAGTCTATTCTGTTTATAGTTCATTGAGCTTCTTAAATGTGTAGATGTATGTATTTCATCCTATCTGGGAGAGCTATCAGTCACTACTTCTTTAAACATTCTTTCTCTTTATCTTTTTCCTCTATACTCTCATTATGCATACTTTGGACAGCTTGATGGTATTCCTCAGATCCCTTAGGCTCTGTTTAGTTGTCTTTATTCTTTCTGCTTCTTTGATTTGATAATTTCAGTTGTCCTATCTTCAAATTCACTGTTTCTTTTTTCAGCCTGCTCAAATATGCTGTTGCAATCCATTAGTGCATTTTTCATTCAGTTGTTATTTTCAGCTCCAGAATTTGTCTGGTTCCTTTTTATAACTTTTATCTCTGTACTGATATCTCATGTTGCTCACACATCATTTCCCTGATTTCTTTTAGTTCTTTGTCCCTGGTTTCCATCAGGATTTTGAGCATATTTAAGATAGTTGTTTTCAGGGCCCCTGGGGGGCTCAGTTGGTTAAGCAGCCGACTTCAGGTCAGGTCATTGATCTCGCAGTTCATGGGCTCGAGCCCCGCATCAAGTTCTGTGGTGACAGCTCAGAGTCTGGAGCCTGCTTTGGATTCTGTGTCTCCCTCTCTCTCTGTCCCTCTCCAACTCACGCTCTGTTTCTCTCTGTCTCTCTGTCTCAAAAATGAATAAACATTTAAAAAATTTTAAAGATAGTTTTTTTTAAATGCTTTCTTATTAAGTTCAATTTCTGGACTTCTTCAAGGGATGGTTTCTGTCAATTTATTTAATTTCTTTGGGTGGACCACTCTTGTTTCTTTGTATGCCCTGTATTTTTGTTGTTGTTGTTGTTGTTGTAAACAGACATCTGAATGTTATAATATAACTCCAAAAATCAAATCTTTTTCTTTTCTCAGGCTGATGGAAAAAATGATATCTAGAACATTGGCAATCTTCATGGTAGAGGGAAAAGAGCTTTTGAGGGTCTCAAACTGGCAATTGTAATGGCCCCAAAATGACATATGTCAGTTTCACTGACACCTCTTTAGCCAGAAGTAGTTACATGGCCCTATCCAACTACAAATGGGCCCAGAAGCACAATGCTTCTCAGCACCCGTGAGGTCAGAGAAACAGAAAGATTTGATTGCTAGCACAAATGACCATAGCCACCATATTCTCATTAACTGTAATAGCACTTGAGTACTGTAGGTATTTAGTAAATACAAAATACAAAATACCAACTGTAACAGCACTTCAGTACTGTAGGTACTTAATAAATTAATATGTTCTGATAATGGACAACTCTGCCAGTAACTCAACTACTACATATTTTTGTCACTCAGATGTGAGACAAGTTTACCACAAAGTGGATGACTTTGACTCGCATAATTTTATAACTGGAAGAGATTAAAAGATTTTTTATCTAATCCCCACAGTTTTATAGAAACTAAGAACCAGAAAGCTTACATGATTTTTCCAAATTTCTGTTAGTTTTTTAACAGTGCATATCTGACTGAAATGAGCATTCCCATCATAATATTAACCCCCAAACTGGAGTGCACTCTTTGGGCTCACAACGTTTTTAAATTTTGATAGCTCTGTAGAAGTTTTTGAAACTCAGTATCACTTTAGCCACAACATAAACCATTTTAGAATCATAAGCTTATTATACATACCACTCACCATTAGACAAATTCCTTGCTCATCAAGCTAAACCAAACATCACGGAAAATTCTGACACTATTAAAATGGCATGTAAGATCCCTACCACAACATCGTGTTATAGGGGAAACCAGACTGTTGGGTGTTTAGTCTTAACTTTTTATGTCACAGTGAGTCATATTATGTTTAACCGCCAAAATTACTACATATAATTTGCTGAACATTCTTTTTCCAGTCCACTGAAAATTTGTCAGATTTTCTTTATTAACACTTATGAAGGCAGTAAAGAAGCCTAAATTTATTATCACCGAGTTAGTAAGCAGCTGGGCTTCAGCACAAATCTTGGTATATGTGTAAGATAAAAGGTGAACTCTTGACTTCTTAGTGTCCTAGAAGAAGCTGCAGGTTCCTTCATCACCTGGTCTTTGCTACTTCCCCCAGCTGTCCTCCACCTCTGCCCTGCCCACTGCTGAAATGTGTTGCAGTATTTCTCCAACACACAATACTTTTCTTGACTTCACATGTTTGTTGATAATGTGGTTTGTCGTGGTTTGTTTTATTTTGTTTTTTGGTTTTTTGTGGGTTTTTTTTTTTTTTTGCCTGTACAATGTCTAATTTCTTTTCTTTTAAGTCCTGGCTCATGTATCATCTCTCTGTCTACAGAGATTGGGCACCTACCTTTTGGGCTCTTTTGCAGGTTCCTTCATAATTCTGACAGGCCAGACATAATAGTACTTAGGATAATGCCTGATCCACGAAAGGTTTTCTAGAAATGAGAATTCATCAATTGATTTATTAATTAATGACTCTCACATGTTATACTGAATTAATTGCATGATTTTTTTTTCCCTCTCCCCTTGGATTATATGTTCCTTAAAGGCAGGGATTGTGTAGTATTTATCATTGAATCAGTATTTGTCACAAAGAAGATGCTCTGTAAATATCTGCCAAACTGAATCTAAATTGCACAGATATTCTAAGAAGAAAGGGCTTTTAATTTATGAAATCCTCACAGTATTGTTTAAGAAGAAATAGAGTTGAATCAAGGCAAATCTAAAAACCATTTGTGAAGCAAAACATTTGGTTCACCAAGGGAATTTAGCAGTCCAAATGTGTTTTTGGCTGAAATGTTTACTCTACTCACAGGCATTTCTAAAATGTGCTTTTGCTTTTGAGGCTGAAAAATTTTGTTTTAAAGGCATTAGGACATCGAGTGTTAAAAAAACATATCTAGCCTTTACTTAAACTACGAAAATGATTGTCAGTAGAAATGTTTGCAGGCAAGATTTCAACTTCACATGGTTTCAAAACGTTTCCTTGGGTGAAATGTACTTAGGGATACTTTAAATGGAAGGAACTTTGCCGGCTCAGCTACTAACATCATTTCATTAGAATGGAGGCCAGTGCGTTGTTGGGAAGTTAAAACAATATTGATTCCACATGATAACAGAACAAAAGTAAGTAAATAACTCAATATAAATATGAAAATAACAAAAAAGGAAGAAACATCATTCTCCATTCCTTAAATTTAATTATCAATCATGAAGCACTGTAAAAGGCAGTATTAAAATTATATTTTCAAATGCCACTTGATAAAATATCTTGTGGAATGATATTTACAATATGATATAATTTATAGTTTCTGCGAATAACTATACACATATCCAAAAGAGTTAAAGGCCTTCAAAAGTATAGAAAAGAGCATAGTTACACACATCAATATACCAACCCTGGTTCCCTCAGGGAGGGAGGAGAGAAAATTCAGTATTATCCATAATATTTCTATTTTTAGGCAAAAAAATACATATTTACATTATTTATACAATTATACATTACTGTTTAAATACCTTCCAATGGCAGAGATTTAATGGGAGTTAAAATTTGAAATGAGTAATTAAACTAGGTAATTTTTAACACTCATTCCATCCTAAGATTAAATTATTTCATCTTCATTATGCTTCTGAAGGGAATTTAAAGACAATACATATAGTTAATATATTTAAAGTATTTCTAGCTTTCATGGAGTCATGGGTAATGTCTATCTCATTTACACTGTGTCCCTGACTGTCTGCACAATGCCCACCACTAGTCAATGCTCAATGCATAATTGAATGAATAAATCACCGAATTATACTGAAAAAATAAATAAATAAAATAAAATAAAATAAAATAAATAAAGTATTTCTTTTTATTTTTACACCTTTTAAAAATGCCAAAATTCTGTGGGGCGCCTGGGTGGCTCAGTCGGTTAAGCGTCCGACTTCAGCTCAGGTCACGATCTCACGGTCCGTGAGTTCGAGCCCCACGTCAGGCTCTGGGCTGATGGCTCAGAACCTGGAGCCTGCTTCCGATTCTGTGTCTCCCTCTCTCTCTGCCCCTCCCCCATTTGTGCTCTGTCTCTCTCAGTCTCAAAAATAAATAAACATTAAAAAAAAAAAATTTAAAAAAAAATGCCAAAATTCTTTCTCTAAAACAAACAAAAAACAAACTATAATTCTGACAATGCATTTTGTTCTAAAATTATTTTATCATAATTTGATTTAGATTTCTTTATACAATATGAAAAAGTGGCTCGCTTAGTATTTTTTTCTTGCATGTGTGTTTTTCCCAATTTTAAATGAATATCTGAAATAGACAACATAAGATAATAAACCTACAATAATATTTTCAAAACACTTATCTAAAACTTCTATATGCCAGAAATATAGTAGCAAATTAATGACTCTCCATAAAGAAATATTTGAATAAATTATGACAAATCCCCACCACGTAATATTATGCTGCCATTACAAAGAATTAATCAAACTGATTTCAAGTAATTTAAAAGACTTCCATAGTGTATGATTAAATGAGAAAAGTAATGTTTAGAGGAATATGTTGAATAATCTATTGCTACATAGCAAATTACCCCAAAACTTAGTAGTTCATAGCACAGTTATTGTCTTAGATTTTTCTCTTCCTCCAGAGTCCAGGCATGTCTTAACAGGGTCCTCCGCCCAGGGTCTCTCACGAGACTGCAGTTAAGGTTTTGGTCAGGATCACAGTTATCTGAAACTTCAACAGGGACAGGATCTGCTTGTAAGCCCGCTCGGTAGTTATTGGCAAAATTCAGTTCTTTGCAGGCTGTTGGACTGAGCACCTCAATTGCCTACTGTTACCTTCAGTCACCCTCAATTCCTTGCCATTTGAACCTCTTCAAAGGGCAGCTTAAAACACGGCACCTGGCTTCTCCTACATGAGCAAGCAAAGGAGAGTGCCAGTGAGATGGAAGTCAATTTTTTATGACCTAATCTTGGAATTTCTATGCCATCATGTTTGCCGTATTCCTCAGAAGCAAAGAGCCTGCCCCAGCCCACATTCAAGGGCAAGGGATTAACCGAGAGTATGATTACCAGGAACGGGATCATTAGGAGACATTTGTGAAGGCTTCTTACCCTAAAGTTAATATACCATTTTTTATTGAGCAAATGCAACCAAAATTCACCTTTCATCATACACGATTATGGAAGTTTTAGATACATATTATGAGCAGGGAGAAAATTGGAGAATATTTTCCCACAGGTTAACACAGGAAATTTAAGTAACAATCTACTGGGGGAGAGGCAAGAAATAGAACAAAAAGACAATTATTGTTTACTAAGACAATAATAACAAATGAAGTGTGACATCTATGTATATAAAATCAGGTGCATGCTGGTATATGTGTGTATGTGTATGTATATCCATTCTGTACTGTTAGGTATTAAATTTCAAAACAAAGACTACCAAACCACCCCCGCAAAAGTGGCCTTGTCAACCAATGGAGCACTCCATAATGAATAAAATTTACTGAGTGGTTCTCTGAAGGAGAAAGTCAGGACTTTCTAAGCGTCACAAAGGTAGAATTAATGGTGGTTGTACCAGTCAGGATTAAAAACTAAACTCCAGGCAATACTAAATGACTTCATGGGACCGTTACGCATTTGGGTAAACATTCCCGTTTTTCCTTGGTCAGAAAAGAGTCTTTAGTTAGGTCCAAGGGTCTGGTGTCCTGGAATCATGGTTGTGTATCAGCTTCAGCTGGCTAGATCCAGTTATGGTGAAATACAACATTCAGTTTTGTTCTCTCGGTGTTCTTTAAAGGGAAACTTCCTTCCTTTTTTTTCAGTCAGGAAAAAGAAGAGAGTTAAAGAGAAATGGTAGTTACAGAGAAATGTATGCAATTTCGGTAAAAGCAAAAGACAACAAACCACCTGTTATTTATTGAGTGGATGTTTGGGTATATGGGTATGAGCATAGTGCTGTGAAAGGATGGCTAGGCGGCCAGGTAAAATTACTCGTGTCTCAGTTTTACTGTATTTCCCTATATGGTGTTTTGCCTCCTGCTAAATGCTAAATGGAACAGGAGGTTTCTCGGGACGTAGAATGTTCAATGCTAAAGCCTGGAAAGTCCCAGGCACTCAATTTCTTGGTAACGACAAGTGTGTATTACTTTTAATCTTTGGAAACATCAAGTAAAGATGTAAATAGCCGCTTTGACTGGATTTAATAATTTTGGAACGTCCTGAGAAAGGAGTTTTAGCTCCTTTAAGAACGATTAACTGACAGCGATGTCTCGTGGAAGTTCTTTTGCGACTGGAACAGAGAGCAAGGCCGTCGACTGCATGTGATGACAGTGGAGGCAGGCAGCCAGTCTGAGAAGAGGAAAGAAATGAAGTAGCCATCCATGAGCGGGGAAAGCGGGTTGATAAGGGAAGCAGCTACCGGTTTACCAAGCTGTATGAGGCCCACTTGTGGTCTGATGTTATGGATTTAACGTGAGACCCGGGTGCACACATGTATTGTGTTTCCCGGCTGTGTCCAGCCACACAGGCAGAGCACAGAGCATCTGGGCAGCCAGAGTTGGGTTGACCTAAGTTGGGTTTTTGCTAGGAGGGTGATGAAGAAAAGGAGAAGAAAGGTGGTCAAGAACACATGCAAGGGAGAGAGCATAATGATAGCCCAAGGGGCATAGCCTAATCCACAAGGAAATGAGCACATGAATGGGGATGAGACCCAGGGACAAGGTTGTGGCATCAAAGAGGGTGGAGTGGCAGGATTTGGGATGGTGGGAAGCAGGAGGAGTGAGCTGGAATGATGAGCAGCAGTGATCAGAATGAGAGGCAGAATTACGGTGTCTTGAAACAGAACACTTGGTTGGGCTTCTTTTTCCAGAGAATCCAGTTGGGGCTCCAGGTCGTAGCCATCCTGATGACATGTGAAAATAATAACAGAACACTTCTCCACCCTGCTGTGTCACCGGTGCTAACCAATTAAGGGTGACACGATGTAGTGATGAGGCTGTTGCTGATGACAAGGACTCAGAGCATGTGGAGGAGAAGTTGAGGAACCCATTCCTCACATGGGTAGAAAAATTATTGAGAACGATGACAAGTGGCAAGGCAAGAAACGTGGCCAAACAAAAGACTGACTAAAGCTGTTTGAAATACAAATACAGTAGAAATCACAAACAACACTGTGGAACCCACCGGAAAAGTAAAACAAAATTAAAAGCAATTAGTGTTCACCAAGGACAAAGAGATGTTTGAGAGGTTATTTGTGCCCTTCATCTGAATAGCTATCCACAAAACCCCAAATGTGGATCAGTATGAAGAAAGCAGACTGCCTCTAGATGACAGCAGCCAAATTATAGGTAAGTGGCATGAATACCATTAAGTTCAGCAAGGTCACCAAATGTGTCCCTAGTTTCTACCTTTTTAACTTTCTTTTTTTTTAAAGAGAGAAAGAATGAAGAAGAGGGGCAGAGGGAGAGAGAGAGAGAGAGAGAGCGAGAATCTCAAGCAGGCTCCATGCTCAGCACAGAGCCCACCTAGGGGCTGGATCCCACGACCCTGGGACCATGACCTGAGCCAGAATCAAGAGTCAGATGCTCAACTCACCGAGCCACCCAGGCACCCCACATTTTTAACTTTTTTTAGTTTATTTATTTATTTTTAGAGAAAGAGAGTGGGGGGAGGACCAGAGAGAGAATCCCAAGCAGGCCTGAGTGCTGCCTGATGCAGAGCTTGAACCCACAAACCATAAGATCATGACCTAAGCCGAAACCAAGGGTCGGACGCTTAACTGACTGAGCCACTCAGGCGCCCCTCCACCTTTTTAGCTTTTTTAAATACATGAGATCTCCTGGTTACAGAATAATGAGGAATATACCAAATACATAACAAATGCTGATACGCTGATTTCTTTTTTTTTTAATGTTTTTATTTATTTTTGAAAGAGAGAGACAGACCATGAGTCGGGGAGGAGCAGAGAGAGGGAGACACAGAATCGGAAGCAGGCTCCAGGCTCTGAGCCATCAGCACAGAGCCTGATGCGGGGCTCGAACTCACAAACTGTGAGATCATGACCTGAGCTGAAGCCGGACGCTCAACCAACTGAGCCACCCAGGCACCCCCAGATTTCTTAGTGAAGTATAGTTTTGTGGGGAAAACACATTTGGGTTCCTCTTGCTTGCTGAAAGAACATATTTCTGTTAATCCATGCTTAAAGAAAACGCACTCAGTAAGTCTAAAAAGGAGAATCTTCTAACTGCTACTACCCACCCAAAGTGCCACATTAAATTAATTAAGCCTCTAGCAGCCCTGTTGCCCATTTTCACTGTGTGTGTGTGTGTGTGTGTGTGTGTGTGTGTGTTTGTGTGTGTGTGTGTTGTGTGAGAGAGAGATGGAACGGCACAGAAATATTGACCAAATTCATGAATTTTTCTTTTCAAAAATTCTAAAAAGTGGTGCCTTGAAACAGAACATTTGGCTGGGCTTCTTTTCCAGAGGATCCAGTCGAGACTCTAAGTTGTAGCCATTCTGATAACGTGTTCAAATAATAATAGAGCTGCTTCTTGCCCTGTCCAATCACCAGTGCTAATTTTAGAGACCCAGATTTCCTACTGTGAACATTTAAAGACCCCATAACATTTGAAGGCCTTCTGCAACATCTTATTTTTTCTTGAAAGAAACGGTACAAAGAGGAAAGATATATTAACCAAAATAATAATGATGATAATAAATAATAATAGTGATGATAATAACGTGCTCTGAAGAATACAAATTGTTATTTAACCAGAGGGTGTGCATCTCCGAGGAAGCTCCTTAAAATGTTTACATTCATTTTCTTACAAAAAAAGACTCATCTAACAATGCATTACAGACAAAACCACAACACTGTTGATGATCTCAGCTGGAGTGAAAGCATAGAATGCAGACCAATTTATTGCCAACTGGTTAAAGGCAGTTATAGGCCCAGATCCAGGAAAAGATAAAGTAAGAGGTTTAGGGCATAGAAGGTAGGAAACAGCATTTTCTGATCAGCAAATACGAAGCTTTGTGCTTGACACTTTGTAGAAATTTTCTTATTTAATCCTCAAACTAACTTTATGGTAAATAAACCGGATGTGCTGTTAAGGAAAGTGAGTCTCGATGAATCTAGCAGATTGTTCAAGGTGACACAGCTCATAAAAGATAGACCTTCGTTTATGTGGCTTCAAAGCCAGCAAAAGACACACAAAGAAATTCACTGGAGTATTTTTACATCTTTATTTCAAAAACCAAAAAAGTACACATAGAGGTAACTTTAAGGCTCTCTCCCTTGCCCCGTGCATATTTATGTAAATAATAATTCACAAAGTCTAAATCCACCAGCCATGTAGTTTAAGGTTGTTAGGCTGGGTAGGTGCTTTCCGTGGCTCTTTCTGACTCCAAACCGTAAGCTGGCATTTCAACTCCCTGAAAAACTGAGAAAGGCAGGATCAAATGCATTAATTGTTTAAATTAAAGGATTAACTTCGGTGTTTACCACTGGTAGCTGGTGGACCAAACCTAACCCTCAGATCTGTTTTCTATGGTCAGAATTGGGTTTGAATTTGACAAGTGATACAGTCTCTGGTTTGCTACAGGCTTTGCTGTCGTCCTCGCTATGATCTTAAGCCCAGTCAGGTTCCCATATTTATGTTACCTGCCTGACCCTTGGAGGCATTTGTGTTTGTAATCCCCAGACACCATGCTGCAGACAGTTTCTTCCAGCTCTCATACTCCATGATTATTTAATTTAGAATTACTGAAATATGTACCCAGAGCCATCAAAACATTAAAGATAAAATTCTAGCGCACAATTTGATAGGAAGAAAAATAACTTTCTGAAAGGCAAAGATTTTCTCATCTTCAGAAGACATCAGTATCTGTGGAAAAGGAAAATGGGAAGGAATGTGGCATCTCCTTAGCATCTGACTGGAGTAAAATCTTCATATTGTAATCACACGTAAAGCAATCAATGTCTGTGAGACGTCGGTGATGTGCATGCCACTAGGCTAGACATTGAGAAATATATAAAAAGGCATTGCACGGGCCTGTCATCATCGAAGATGGGGCTTCTCATCTAGTTTATAAATTAACAGTACATCGGTCTTTAAATGTACTGTGTGCCTGGGTTCCTGAAAAGTGGCCATAGATTTTAAAATGCTAAATCAAAAGTATGTTTCCCTGTGAAAGAAATAAGATCAAGGAGATTTGGGGAAGTCAAAATATTGCCAGTTGTATCCCTTTTGGCCATACTGAATTAACTGAGCAGCAACATAAATGGTTTATGAGGAAAAGAGTTGTTTTTAAGTTTATGAAATAAAGCCATTCATTGTGCCCCCAGAGGCTCAGATAAAAGAGCATGTAGCCATTAGCCGTCTCACCCTCCATTTTCTTTATAAGAATACTTACCCAGAAAGGCCAATTATTCTCTGGGTTCCAAACTCTTCTAATTTTGGTGATATTAGGCAAAACTTACCTAAGCTGTCACAAAGGTGAAGCTTGTGACCACGGCCTGTAATCTTTTGTGAATGAGCCTACTAACTCCTATCTGGTGAGTTGATGTAAGCTTCTAGAACAATGACCAGCACGTAGTAAGTGCTCGATAAACATTAGATGTTTGTAATTTTTATTATCATCACCGTCATTATTTTGGTTCTGATTTTTAAGAATCTGATCCTTCACGGGGGGCTCCCAATGTTGCTCCCTGATATTTTCCAGTGTAATTTCACTTTGCAGTTGAAGTAAATACTTGGGGAAGTCTCCAAGCACACAGGAAAAAAAAAGAACTCAGAATATTGAGCAGTTATACATGCCGTGGTCAGATACTGACCAAGAAGATGTTTTACATTACTTGTAGCATAGCATTCTACCTGTTTAGCTCATCTCTGGACAACTGGATACACAGGTGCCATTCAGCCTTACTTGATATGGGGCTCAGTGTAAAGTCTATCATTGTTAAATTAGCAACTAGCTCACAAAAAAGACACTAGAAAGTGTTGATTTCTTCATGTATTCCCTAAAGGTGAATATTTCAATCTTAAATAAATTGGAACCCAGGTATAAAGATAGAAAGTGATTACGAACATGGAATAGAGTAGGAGGGAAGTTTTGAAATGGAACCTCCCTGTGGGCTCCATTTGCTATTTGCTGATGGCTGATATAGCCCCATTGCTTCCCCATGTTATCACTGCTGTGGTTTTTCAGGTGTATCGTCTGCCTTCCCCCATGTTCAGTTAGCAACCTGGCGGTAATTTTGCTCACTATTAGGCCCCTCAGCCCTGCTGAGATCCTAGCGCATCATGGCCTAGTGGTGCATCATTGTTGAGTAAATAACTGAACGAAATTACAAGCGGTGCGTTCACTCTTTAACTGTAAAACCCACAGATCTTGTGAAAATCTGTTAAGACCAAAATCGAGTTTCCATTTCAATAAGAAAATCCTTGGATATTTTTGAGATCTCTTTTTTTTGTTCTTTTTTTTCAAATCATCACTCATATACTCTGAAAAATTCCCTACACTCTAATTTTTTGGAGGACACTTGCTCTAAGATTTTTAGCTAAACCTATTAGTTTGTGTTATCAGAGGCAATAAAACCTATTATAGATCAGAGTCAGAAGAGAGGGTCTGATACATGCAAGGCCCTGCAACAGCTGCTTGGTATGTTATTCTTATTCATCCCCACAACAATCCCCTAAGAGAAGCAGTGTGATCCCATTGTGCATATACGTAAACCAAGGCTCAACATGGGAAAATTAGCCTGAGGGTAAACCACTGGTATGTGGAATGGCTGGACTTTAGAACGAATCTCTCTGGTTCCAAGTCCTTCCTTTTTTCAGATAACTTGCTAAATAAGCAAATAAAATTGAAGGGAAATAAAATAAAATTAGCACAGGTTTATAAATACAAAAAAAAAAGAAAAGGAAATTCTAACAAACATATAATCTAATGATTTAAAACTAAGGCCTGGCCTTGGAGCACAAAATCTATTGGCTGTTATTTGAATTAGTACTGCTAAGCAGCCTAATGGCAGATGTGAACATATTTTTCCACCATCTAAAAAGTCCCAGTTCTATAATAGAGATCGCTGTGATTTATTGTTTTTTTTTCCTATAAGAACTTGAAAAGTATTTTCCTCACATTTGTATTTTGAAAATAATCTCTTTGTGAGGCTAGGAAAGAATATGACTTTGTACCATGTTTTCAGTTGTAAGAAATGAAACACAATATTCACTGTCAATATTTCCTTCAAAATAAGGGGAAAAGCTGTTTCCTAGGACATGCTTTCCCTAGAACCATTTTCATTTCCAAATCAGGCAGTAAAAAGAGTTTTTAAAAGGCTGGGAGGAGGGGCTTGAGGAATTACTAGGCATTAGTGTAAACCATACACCCAGCAGGTGACTGGATAAAGATGTTACATCTGTAGAAAGGTAAGGGTCGCAACTGCAATAATTTTTGGGAGACGTCTATCATCTTCTACATGCCAGAATTCTCTACTGAAATTTTGTTCAGAGAATTGTCTGTGTTCATCTCTCCCACCCCCCGGGAATTCCTACAGCTATATTTCTACAGAAGGCAATATTGTGCTTATCCATGGAGAGGAGGAAGTTAATCTGCTGAGCTGTTGTCCTGTTCCTTAGAAACACCAAATCACTGACAATATTGATTTTTGGCTCTTTATAAAACTTTAACTCTTCAGAATTTAATATGGAGAAACTAATGTTGAGGGGGGCGGGGGGAAGAGACCTTTCTTTTTGGACAACCTCAGTGCTTTAAGGATAAACAAGTATTTTGTAAATTGGTCCACTGAATGACAAGCCAACAGATTTGAAGCCAGCTGTCACCTCTTATTAGTCACACCCATAAATCCAGCCTGATACTGGGGTTGTTCCCAGTGTTCCTGCATCACAGACACGGTATTGAAGGGAGGTCATTGAGGGAGAGTGTCATGTGCCCCTTTATAAAGCATTTTATTTGGAAGTCTGAAGGATTGTCTGTGTTCTGTGGATTGATCTCCTCACAAATTTTCATAAGAGGAAATTGATGACATGTATCATTTTTCTTTCCTTCTCTCAAAGGATATGCCTTTCAACAATATATTTAGGCACAAATCCTGACTAACTTACTTTAAATCTAAAATTTATCAGTCTCCATCAGGATGATATTCCTGTTTTGCCCCGCCTCCCAAACAAGAAATCTGCCTTCTTGTTAATAGATCTTTCAGGCTCACAACTTACTAAATAAAGTATAATAACCATAGCTGAGCCTTTATGTTTTACCATCAATATGAATTTTAAAAGAGTGTCATCAAGAAAATCATCTTCAAAGATATTTTCTTGCATGCCTAAGTAGCACTGCTGAGATAACACTGCAGTGACAGAAGCAGCCCTGCCTTCCTGGGCTTTTTGGTGTTCTGATTCTTTCCTCACTAGCAGAGGCAGTGAATTTAACACTCAGATTCGCTCTGACAGGCTGACAACTGATATCACAAGACCACAGCTAAGAGTGGTTTATTACTTTTAGTGGGATTTATTTAATTCAGTCTCACAGCCTGAGGGTGGGGTAAAGATTTAACTTGAAATTAAATTCCAGCAGGAGACCTTTTAATATAAGAAAAATGGGCAGAAGGATAAATGACATGCTCAATTGCAATGAATTTTTTTTTTAAGCCTATATTTAACATGGAGAAAAAAATCCCACAAAATCATTTCAGTTGTTTGACAGATATGGAGAGAAAAAGTGCAGATGAACCAGTAATGATGATATAACTTAAAAGAGAATAATCTAAAGGAAAGTTTTTGACACGCTAGAATTTCTTCAGTCTATCCAAAAAAATATATATATATATATTCCTAGTTTATGAATGCTTTCTGTCAATGTCTGGATAAGTTGATAAGAAATCCCAAGAGTTCTTCTGTTGTTTAAACTATACAATAATTCTGGATGAAATAGTAGAGTTTAAGCAAAGCCATGGATAGAAATGACCCTGGTGTTTACCCTGAACATAGGGAATGCTTGTACCCCAAAATTTAGTACATGAAGGTGGTACTCAATTGTATTATGAGTCTGAGTGAATTGGAGTTATATCATAACAGTAACCCTGATGGGGTCTTGCAAGCTGGGGTGCTTTTAGGAATATTGGATAGTTATTGATCATGATTCTCTGATAATACTTACATGGAGAAAAGGAGATTCCTCCTGGTCAATAGATATTACAATATCAGTGACATATTTTCTTTCTGTGGTATTATTTTGGTGCCTTGGACTTTCCCTTAGAAAGAAAAATGACTGCTTCATAAAAGGCTATTAAACTTGAATGCTTTCTATTAAAGTTATGTCTAATTTTGAGGCTTTGGAGAAATCAATGCCAAAGAAAGAGTAGACTATAATGAGCAAGTGACCATTTGCCTTACTCTGTTTAAAAACATTACAGTTCAGGGGCGCCTGGGTGGCTCAGTCAGTTAAGCGTCCGACGTCTACGCAGGTCATGATCTCACAGTTCGTGAGTTCGAGCCCCTCGTTGGGCTCTGTGCTGGCCGCTCAGAACCCGGAGCCTGCTTCGGATCCTCAGTCTCCCTTTCTCTGCCCTTCCTCTGCTCTCTCTCACTGTTTCTCAAAAATAAATAAACATTTAGGAGAAAAAAACACACATTACAGTTCAGTCTAAGCTTCAGAAGTCGTTCCAGATCACACCAGACCTGGAGTCTCTCAGCGAAGTAGTAGGAAGCCTGGTCTTAGACAAATAACACAGAGGTCATGACCATTTTGTTCACTAACCACATTCTGTATTTGTGCCCTCTCTTCTCTTCTGGAAGTCAGAGTTTTCATGGTTGTCCAAGTAAGCTTTCTTAGAAACCACACACCCACATGCAAAGGAGCTTTCCTGCTTCTCTCTTTTTCATAAAAGCCTGTGCCATGTTTATGTGATCTAAGTGGTTAAAATATTGTCCAATGATTAATACGTGATAACAGCTGAGCACAAGGGGTCTCATATTATCTTGGTTGATGATATTCTTAATTGTCTCATAGCATCCTTGGGCCAAAAGAAATATCTTACAGTCCCATTTATCAAACACTTAGGTCCAAGCACCTTAATACGCATTTATGTCCTAAAACCCAGCACCTATTGGTTGCTACACAAACTTCTCAAACTGTGGAGTCAAATTGGTCTGCACCACTCATTGAAAGGAAGGTAGCAATCAATGTTAAAAATGTTAATTACCTTCAGCTAGTAGTTCACAGGAAGTCCAACAGATGTTACTGTGTTTTTCCTGAATTTTAAAATATCCTACAGTGCCTCTTTGAATTTGCAGTGGAGCCCCAGACAACTTAAGTGCTCAGTTTGAGCATTATGGGCTTGATGTTTTATCTCTGTTAACAACTCTGCAGAGCATCTGAGTGGCTCAGCAGGTTAAACTTCCGACTTCAGCTCAGGTCACGATCTCATGATTCATGGGTTTGAGCCCCTTATCAGGCTCTGTGCTGACAGCTCAGAGCCTGGAACCTGCTTTGGATTCTCTCTCTCTCTCTCTCTCTCTCTCTCTCTCTCTCTCAAAAGTAAATACACCATAAAAAACTTAATTAAAAAAAAAAACCTCTGCATTTCAACAGAGATGTTCATTGTTTACAAACGTACTATTGGTGTCTGCCTCATGCAATATGGTAGACTCAACTAGGAGAGCTATCTGGAGACAGCGATTCTTTTGGTTCCTCTGATCTCACCACTCACCAGCATCCTGATCCATGAAATGATGATAAGACCCTAATCAGATTCTACCACATTATTATTGGCTTATATAAAAGTCTAAGATCCCAGGAACAATTCTACTCTCCCCAACTGACTTTTAAATTATTGACATTTTTTTTCATAATCCCAGTGTAATTTATCAATGATTCTTTTCTTTAGAAAGAGTCTCAGCAGTGGGGTGCCTGGGCGGCTCAGTCGGTTGAGCACCCAACTTCGGCTCAGGTGATGATCTCGTGGCTCATGAGTTCGAGCCCCGCATCAGGCTCTGTGCTGACAGCTCAGAGCCTGGAGCCTGCTTCAGATTCTGTGTCTCCCTCTTTCTGCCCCTCCCCTGCTCATGCTGTCTCTCTCTGTCTCTCAAAAATAAATAAGCATTAAAAAAATAATAATTTAGAAAGAGTCTCAGCAGTGACAAACTTCCAACCCCGTGTAGGAATGAGCCCCCTGAAGTAAGTAAACCACAAACAACAGCCATGTGTATCTGCAGGGTAAATAGTCTGTCTCTGGCTTCTAGAATTCCACTTTCTCCTTTTGTCTACCCATCCAGTCCAGACATAGAGGGTACAGTGCAAAGAGCATCATTTCTTCCTAGGATATGTGTGTCTCTGTGACTGTTTGTCCTTCAAATTTGCCCCCAATCCGATTCTCTACCAGTTCCTTGCCTAGAATCTTACTTGTTTGAATTCAAATGCCTTAGACTCTAAGTAACTTGATACAAAATTGCCTTAATCCAATGGCTCTTAATCCTTGCATGAACTTTTGTCCTGTCTTCTTCCTAAGAGAGTTCCATCCTCACACTGGTATCTGAAATGCCTATTGCGGCTCTAGGCTTCGTGGCCATGATCAATAATGCCCATAAGAAGACAAAGAAGAGATCACTTCCCGAAGCTCTCCCAGAAGAATGAGAAAGAACTTTCTCAAAAGCCCCTAGCAAACTTCTTACATCACACTCTTTTTTTCTTTTCTTTCTTTTTTTTTTTTTTGATACAATGACTTTTCCACCCAAAACACACTAACTACATACACTCTATAAGAAGTGATATTTCAGACAGAAGGTGTTTTCCTGCTTACTAAGTGATTATTTTTTTACTTGTATGAAATTGTTTTCATTCTACAATGAAGTTTTTGTTTGTTTTGTTTGTGGTTCGGGATGAAGCTCTTCATAAATTTTCGTATTAGAATTAATACATTTTTTTTTTCACTTAACAGCTTTTTACTTAGCAGCAGATTTTTCAGAAAAGAGTGGAAGTCATTAAACAAGGGAGAGGTGTATACGCAAAGCAATTTACTTCTTAGGTGATTTGATAATTGAGATATCACCATATTTTTTCTACAGTGAAGTTAAACTGAAAGCCCATCTGCTGATGAATAGCATAACCAGATTTTAGGTTAATTAGCTCCCAAGTGCCCTGTATGTATTTATACCATCAGAAGATCAAAAGGTACACATTTGAGTGTGTCTGGAACCAGAGCTCCCTTCTACTGAAATCAAGTGTATGCATTTTCCTGAGCCCCTTCTCTGCCAAGGAGAATCAATAGTCAAAGGGTAAAGGTGTGCTTTTACAAACACATTCTGTGGAAATTTTTATACACTGCGAGTTATTACTAAAGAATGTTTTTTTGTTTTTTTTAATGTTTACTTATTTTTTTTTACTTTTTCTAACATTTACTTATTTTTGAGAGACAGAGAGAGACAGAGCGTGAGTAGGGGAGGGGCAGAGAGAGAGGGAGGCACAGAATCTGAAGCAGGCTCCAGGCTCTGAGCTGTCAGCACAGAGCCCAACGACGCAGGCTTGAACTCACGAACCACGAGATCATGACCCTAGCTGAAGTTGGATGCTTAACCGACTGGGCCACCCAGGCGCCCCTAATGTTTACTTATATTTGAAAGAGAGAATGAGTGCGAGCGGGGAGGGAGAGATCACAATGAGGACAGAGGATCCAAAACAGGCTCTGTGCTCATAGCAAAGAGCCAGATGAGGGGCGTGAACTCAAGAAACGTGAGATCACGATCTGGTTGGAAGTCGGATGCCTAACCAGCTTAGCCAGCCAGGAGCCCAGCTAAAGAATGTTTTAAATATGTTTTCTTATCTTCAGTTTCTAGTGTTGATATAAATATGTTTATTTCCTTTAAAAATCATTATATTGAAACACCCTAGAACATAAGCTCCCTGAAGGAAAGCAATGCATCTTATGCAGGGAAAGCAAATCTCAGACCAAAGGAGTATAATATGCAAAGGAAAAAAAGGCACTTTTTAATTTATAATTCAACTCAATTTCTACTGTGTTTCAAGGTCCCTTCCAAAAACAACTGGCAAGAAATTTTAATTTCATTCTTGTTCCCAGGATTGTATCAGGGTTCTTTCTGGGGGATTTATTCAGTGACTAGGCATTGGAAGGAAGAGACAGATTGTGTCCCTGAGTCATCTGACTATACATTTTCACTAACATAATCACCATCCCAGTCCAAGAGCTTGTAACACACTGAGGGGCACAGGAACCTTTCTGCAGAGAACGTGACGTCCCCAAGTCCCCTGGCTACTTACCCAAAAGAATGTCTTCCATCTGCTGCCGACTGATGCTTGAAAATGCCTCTGTGGAAGGTTCTCCCACAATGGCTTGAAAGAGTACACTCTGCTATAATGCAAATCTACTTAACAGAAGAAAATCTTTAAGGACACAACCATTTTCTTATGGTATGCGTTAGCGTCTGAGGCTTTTTTAAAAAGTATGTTCAGACAAGGGAAGAATACAATGTCAAGTTCCTAACGAAAAATGGAAGCTGCCCCAAGTGCTGGGTCCCTCTCATACCACATTTCTCATCCTCCTATTTTTTCATGCCTAACTTATGATTTTTATTTAAAGCCTAATAAGCTGGTAGATGGGGATTATTTCCATTTCCTATTGTCTTTTTTTTTTTTTTGAGAGAGAGAGAGAGAGAGAGAGAGCACGCCTGCATGCTGGGGATGGGGCAAAGAGAGAGAGAGAGAATCTTAAGCAGACTTCATGCTCAGCGCAGAGCCCTATTCAGGGTTTAACCCCATGACCCTGGGATCAAGACCTGAGCCTAAATCAAGGGTCAGATGCTCAACTGACTAAGCCACCCAGGCACCCCACTTCCTGTTGTCTTAATGGATGTTTTCTGATGGAAAGTTCTTAACTTAGAAGCTCCTAAATTTAATTCATGTAGCTACTTGAATATATCAACCCTTAAGAAAACCCAGGCATTCAAATAATAAACAATGACCTCCATTAATACTAATTTCAGTATGGGGTTGTTTCCAGATTTTTCCAATGTTTAGGAAAAAAAAAACATTTGCCCCCTTACAAAAGGGCCTTGGGGCCCTTAAGTGACTGAGCTACCCAGGTGCCCCACTAATGGGATATTTTTGACTGAAAATGGAGAGCAAGTGTCTAGAGTCCTAGCTGCAATTGGAATACAGTGGAAATCCATTTTGAGTAAGTCAGGAGAAAAAAATAGAACAATGTACACAAATAATTTATAAGTTTTAATAAAATATTTGCATTTTCTTGCCTTTTTCAACTCATACCAGTTCCCCACATTTTTAATATACCCTGAAGACACTAATTGGGTCATGTGATTCCCCCGCCATCGGTTAGTCACCCTCAAAGCAGCACTGGGCAGGAGTACATCAGCCAGAGGGTGGGCAACCTCTGAATGAACAGCAAGGGAGATCTGTACTTCCTGGAAGAACTTTAGGTACTGCTGTTGGTTTCTGTTTGTTTTCTCCTCTTGCCTCACTTTTGTAGTCCAAAGAGTCTTTATGCCTTTTAAGCTGCTTGCCCATGAGCTGCAAACTAAAGTGAAGTCAATAGTTATTTATTTATAAATTCCCACTTGAATCTTGTCTCAAGTTTCTTTATTTTTCTCAAGATCAGAGAAAAATGGGTGAATATTGTGGAGTCATGTCAGAAAGTAACCTTGAAGGTAGCCATTCTGATTTAGGCTTTATTGTGGTGTTGGGCTAAACCAACTCTTGGCTGACTTAAAACCATAGGCATCATTCCCTAGTAAGGGAAAGGTTGTTGAGAACCAGATTCAGATTCTTCTGTGAGGCACCCTGCATTCTAGCATTCCAGTTACGTGAGAATGCGCTTACTTCATTGGGCTAGACCTATAGCTTGGGAGGGTCATTGCAATTGCTGGTCAATTAAAATTCAGATATTGCAGGAACATAAAGGCAAGAGTAAAGATCAGCAAAAATTATTTTCAACAAAATGTGTAGGTCAAAGCAGGACTTTCTCTATATCATCGTTGATGAAAGGAGGGGGCACTATAGCTTGAGAATCTGTTGAAGAGAGAAAGACGTGTTCAGGTGGAATGCTGGAATGGAGAGCTATAAAACAGCAGTGTATGGGCACCAACATCAAGAATCAGTAGGCAAAGAAGAAAATGATGGATGAGCGTGACTGAGGGACTGTGGCATCACAATATGAAAAGATGTGTCTATCCCACTTGTTCTTTCTAAGCATGCCCTGTGCCATTGGCGGTCTTCATCGAAATTTCTCTTATTAGCTGGATCCCTGATCCAGGGCTAGTCTGCCCCAGGGAACCATCTGACCAAACCAAACATAGTGAATTAACTTCTTTCCCAGTGTTCTTCACAGTGTATGACAACCTAAGTACTTACCACTTCAAACCGCGCATACCACTGTAGTAAAATCAGACTGCATAAATCCAGACTCACACAGAGATGCGGGATTTGAAGACTGGAGGAGAGTTTAGGGAAGATCTTACCCCTCAATCTAAGCGCTACTCAGAGCTTTGCTAGTAATCATATTCTTCCAGCCACCTAGGAAAAACTTTGTAGTTTTCACTCTTTTTTTTCTAGGTTGCCTTCCACATCGGTTAAGTCTCAAGTCTCTTTGAATTTGACTTGCCAGTATCTCTTAACTTTTGCCCTGAATCTACTCTGGCTTAATTAACTAAAGCATTTCTAGATACATGCCAGATGCATAAAAGAACGACATCTATGGAATTAGGTAATGGGGTCAAATCCCAACTGTCCCATTTGTTAGGTGTGTGATGTTATGGGCAGGTTTGTTCATCAAAGTTCAATTTCTTCATTTATCAAATGGTACTAACATTTTCTTACAGTGATGTTAGATAGCATATAAAAACTATTTGGGATACATTCAGTGCTAAATATATGTTAAGTATCTTCTTGAGTTTATCCCAAAATACTGCATTAATTTCATTATTTTCTTGTTTAAATAAGGCCATTATCCCCAAATACCTTGAAATAACTTCCTACCTTGCATCCTAGGTATCCCACAAAATGTCCCCCACTTACCCTTCCAGTTAGGGTAAACTCCCTTTATTAAAGTCCCAGACCAGCCAGCCTTTAGCTAGAGCCAAGATAAGGTTCTTACTATCTTCTGTGTTCAACAGTCTTAATGTGTGAAAACTCAATTTTTTTTTTATTCCCAGGAGAAAACTTTATTTCTCCCCTTCCCCACTGCTTCTTGACTAAAACTCCTCTAAACATTTTAGACTCAAGAAGAGTCTTTCTTTAGGGGCGCCTGGGTGTCTTCATTGGTTAAGCGTTGAACTTCATCTCAGGTCACGATCTCATGGTTCACAAATTCGAGCCCTGCATTGGGCTCTGTGCTGACAGCTCAGAACCTGGGGCCTGCTTTGGAATATGTGTCTCCCTCTCTTTCTGTCCCTCCCCAACTCGTATTCTGTCTCTCTCTCTCAAAAATATAAATAAAGCGTTAAAATTTTAAAAAGAATAGTATTTCTTTAGTAATTAAGTTTCTAGTATCATAATCATATAATTATATTCACTTTATTTATCTATTTGAAAATTTCTCCCCACTTACCTCCAGTTCAAGCCTCACTAAAAACAAAATATAAAAATTAAATACAGAAGGGGGAAACCCAATCATACTGTCTGAACTTTAGGAAAGTCTGAATAGCTAGTCCCGAGTCACTCCTCAGCATCAGAGAGCACTAGAGCATTCTGGGAAGAGATGTAAGATATACTTCACATACCGTCAATTATGATACAATTGTGTCAGTTCCAGGAGAGAAAACCCACACTGATACCTAATGGAGCCCACCAGAGATTTCCAGTTCAAGAGGGAGCCCACTGTTTCCCAAGTGCAGCCTTTTTTGTCCACTGGAAGTTGAATATGAGGATCTCCAGGGCTATTAGATGACATAAAAATGTGGCCGGAGCACTCACAGTACTACAGCAATCCAAGTTAAGAATTATGGGACATGTAGTCTCATAAATTAGGAAGTGGAAGATACCTGATACATCATAGTTTAAAATTCTAGGTCACTCTACAATAGAAGAAGCAAGTCAACCACATCCAAATTTAAATTTTAATATTTCTGTAATGTTTCAGCAACACTAGTTCAAAAGTTTTCAACTCTTGCCCAAATACTAATGGTACCTCCACATTCAGACTCCAAATATCTTCCATAAAGGAGATCTATGAACTTTTTACTCTAAAAGAACTTGAAAGGAACAATAAAAGGCAATCTTTGAAAGACCAAAGCAGTGCTCCAGACATTGCCCACAAAAACTCTTCCTCAAATTTCAGTAAAAAAAAATTACCATTCCTCTACCTGGAGCTTCCATGATACCAAACACTCAATGGTAAGACGTGATTTGCCTCGTTCCTAGCAAATGGGTCAATTCTAGATAATCAACTGTTATATTTTATGCTTGATGTCCTTGTGTTATACAGCTAGTTTCTAGTATCCCCCCAGAGAAGCCCTGAGGAATACAACTTAAAAAAAAGGCATTTTTTGTTTACTCTATTCATTGACATAAGTTTAATCTAAATCAAAAAGGAAAAATTATTATGTAGCATGTCACATTTTCATTTCTTTCTCCCCTCAGAAGAAGTGCATTAGCTTAGACTTCATGTATTTCAAAGAGTAAATACTCAGACTCCTATGTTTGGTTTATCATCTCTGATTTAGAAAACAATATTTGGATTATAAATATCTGTTTATTCATCTGAATCTCTGAAACTTTCTAACTTTATTCACTTACATCCTAAACTGTAATGTTTGGGGGATTGTTCCAGTTATCTACTGTTATATAATAAACCACTCTAAAATTTAGTAACTTAAAATAACAATCATGGTTATTGTCTCATAATGTCATGTGTCAAGAATTTGAACAGGGTTCCTCTGGGCCATTTTCTTGTTCTCTGTGCCATCAATTGAAGTCTTGCTGCTATCAGCTGGTGGATGAGTTGATCTGGATAATTCAAACTGGCCTCTCATTTGTCTGGTGTCTTGGAGGGGATGGCTGGAAGGCTTAGCTCAGCTAATAGCATCCCCTGGAATGCCTACAAATGGCTACTCGGCATGGTGGTCTGAGTAGCAGGACTTCTTTGAGGGTATCTCAAGGCTCTCAAGTAATTGTTAAAACAGGCATGAGAAAAATCACATGGCTTCTTGTGACCGGACCTCAGAAGTCTCAGAGAGCAAGTGCCATCTCATTATATTGTTCAAGCAGGTCTCTATGGCTAGCCCAGTTTCAAGGGGAAGGAAATGAGACTCCATCTTGAAAAGGGTAGAAATCCAAAGAGTTTATGAACATTTTTGGTCTGTCATAGGGACTTTTCTTGATTTACTGAACCCCTTTACATTTACTGAACACGTATTTATTAAATCCACCTTAATGTGTTCCAGACAGTGCTCAGCAGTGGAGATAGGGAAGTTGAACAACTAAAATGAAAAGCCCCAGGGGCGCCTGGGTGGCGCAGTCGGTTAAGCGTCCGACTTCAGCCAGGTCACGATCTCGCGGTCCGTGAGTTCGAGCCCCGCGTCAGGCTCTGGGCTGATGGCTCGGAGCCTGGAGCCTGTTTCCCATTCTGTGTCTCCCTCTCTCTCTGCCCCTCCCCCGTTCATGCTCTGTCTCTCTCTGTCCCAAAAATAAATAAATGTTGAAAAAAAATAAAAAAAAAAAAGAAAAGCCCTGCTCTTCCATTGCTCCCATTTATATCCTTTATACTCCAGCACCAAGCACAATGCATGCAGTATTGCAGACACCCAGTAGATCTCTGAGGAGCTTAACAGGTGGGTTTGGAGAGGTTGGAGGGATGCACACTCACTCCTTTCAGAAGTGGTGAGAGTGAAGTGGCTGAGAGGAAAGAAGGAGCACTACTTTACCATTTTGGCTGTTTTCAGGAAACCTATCTTCTAGTGTCTTTAATGAGCGTGCCTGACATTGCAACTCGACCAGGTCCAAGCTGAGAGTTTGCCAGTGCAAATTGCTCATCCATTTTGGTGTAATGGATACCCTAGAAACATTTTTGTGTTTTGTTTTTTTTTTTAGTTTATTTATTTTGAGAGAGAGAGTGTGAGTGAGCACAGGGGCGGGGCAGAGAGAGTTGGAGAGAGAGAATCCCAAGCAGGCTGTCAGTGCAGGGCCTGACGTGGGGCTTGAGCCAAGATCAAGAGTCAAGACACTTTAACCAACTGAGCCACCAGGTGCTTTAGACTGAAGAAACAATTTTTAGCTTAAAGATCTACTTTCTTATTTTTTCCAAGGCTTCAGTGCCTTTGTTTTATTGATTAAGCCTGGAATGTTTGTAGAACTTTCCATCTTCAGTACAAAAACTCACCAGAATGTTAAATCATAATGATAGCACTGTTATATACCTCTGAGAATAAGTTGTGCTCATATAGCCTATTTAGAGTATTCTTGGACCTTTATTTGTTTTCTTTTTGGGAGGCTTGTCTTAGAATGACTTGAGGGAATTACTAAATCATGGAGAATAACTTATCAGTTTAGTTTCCTTCCATATTTTCTGATGGCATTATATATTTCAGTGTGGATGCATTCCCAAAAATAAAATCAATTGCTCTGACAACATGGACTCCAGACACATTTCATAAAGCATGATGGAAGGTTTAATATAATATAAAGATAGTAAACTTAAGTTTTTCATAAAAGTCACATCATCTTTATAAAAGATTATTTTAAGCAAAACTCTTTCAAAGGAATTTGAAGGAGCAAACTTTATTATTATTATTATTATTATTATTATTACTATTATTACAGTAGGGTTTCTTCATATGGGCATTTTTTTCTGTATAGTGAGCTGTCACCACAAAAGGGAGTATCAGTGGAGGGGAATCCAGCTCCCCCATCTACACAATTTAAGATAACCTTACAAATAATAAGGCATGTTGACAAGGTCCTGTATATACACTATTTCTTCTTAAGTTGCTAGTAGATGTTGTCTGGTATGATAGACATTAACATGTCTTTTTGACTTTGTTTTTCTTCACAAAACCATATGACTCTGACAAAATGAATCCTCCTAAGAACAGGTTTTGAAAATTTAAATAATATGCCAAGAAAGGTACATCACCTAAGAGAAAAATAATATTTTATTTCCTAAAAATTCTCCTTAGAGAATACAGAGAGAAAAATCTGGTGCTGAAAGCGAGCTCTGCAAAAATGCATGTTCAAAGAGCTTTGATTTATAAAGGGGTAAGAACAAGATTGCTTCAGAGCCATTCAGACCTGTAGTAAATGAAAGTGTGTGTGTGTGTGTGTGTGTGTGTGTGTGTGTGTGTATTTCTATTTAACAATTCTATTTCACTTCTTTTTATCACTTTTATGGAAATATTTTTACAGACAGTTAATAGAGAACTTCAAAGAAGAAAAAGTGATCAGTTTCAGAAGTTATGATTAACTAGAACTAAGTGTAATGAAACAAAATAATATAATATTATACTGTCATCTATAACCTGTATTTCTTTGTGGCTAAAATAGAATGGAAGTAATACGAAGTTCTGTTCATTTAATTTCAGTTTCGTTTTATAGGTATGCAGACCTAGAAGTCTCATGTAAATATTATAAAAGTTATTAGATTAATTCTTCCTGGACATTTGACATGAATATTATAGATGATAATAGACGAAATGAATGAATTTGGACATTTGTTTATGAAGAATGAAAATAAATGTTCATCTTTACATAGATACGAATATTAAGATCTTGTCATGCATAGACACTTTCTGAAAGAATCAATAAAGGATGTTCATCAGCAGAAAGAAAACTGAACAGAAAGGAGTTAAATAAAACACAATGTATAACCACAAAACCCATTAAAAATGTGTTGGTAAATGTAATCAAACATTTGCTGTAGGGAACAAACATGTTTATACCTAAAAAGTGTGGAAAAGGTCTAAAGAATATGAAGTGGGGTGTTGTTTAGTGCATAGTTGAAACATGAGACATTTCTTATATTAGTTAGAAGGATGCAAATACTGAATAATTTTGGACTTTGTTAGAAAACTTAGTAGCTGTGGGCACCTGGGTGGCCCAGTCACTTAAGCGTCCAACTCTTTCTTGATTTTGGCTCAGGTCATGATCTCACAGTTTGTGAGATGGAGCCCTGCATCAGGCTCTGTGCTGACAACATGGAGTCTGCTTGGGATCCTTCCTCTCTCTCTCTCTCTCTCTCTCTCTCTCTCTCTGTCTCTCCCCACCTCAAAATGAATAAATAAAAAACCCAGAAATTTAATAACTAATAGTATATGTTAAAAAATTAGAGTAAACATTAAAATATAAATTAAATATCTTATTTCCAAAGTAGGAAAAGATTGAAAAGAAAAAAATTATCAAGCCAATTTAACTGTGAAAAAAGAAAAGAATTATCATAAACATAATATATGTTATTATATATTATATTATAATAGTAATATTTTATATTATTATTGTATTATTAATTGATATAGTTATATTTTATAATAATATTATTCTTTAAAAGATTAAATTGTAGAAATAAATTCAAATATGCATCAGTATTCTCAGTGTACTTAAATAGAATAAACTCACTAACTTAAAAAAATGGGATAAAGACTGTGAGATTCATTTTTTTAATCTGGTTAAATTTTTTATAAGAATTTTTCATAAAATAACAATACTAAAGTTAATAAAAAGATAGGATAAGTTATAGAAGATAAATATCAACCAAAAGGAGATTTATGTAATGGTAAGAACTTCAGACAAAATAGAATTTAAGAAAAAAAGCAGTAAGGATAAAATGTGACAGTACCTAATTTAAAGAGAATAGTCTACCAGAAAGATGTAACTATTGTGAATTTGTGTAAACCTAACGAATTGGTTTGAAATGTAATTTCATAATGTTAAGGAAAAATAGATAAATTTGCAGTAATAGCATGCCTCTTCCAAAAATTGATAGACAAAGCAAAAAAATAAATAAGGTATAGAAGTTCACAACAACCCAATTAATATATTTCATCTAATGGATGTGTATGGCACATTGTAGCCTACAAATAAAAAATATATTTGTTGTTTTCAAACACATACAAACAATTGAAAAACAGGAAGATAAAGCAAGTCTTATGTCCGAAGAATCACTATCATATAGATCACATCCTCTTAATTTCAGGATCAAAACAATGGAAATAGTGGGGTTGCCACATAAAATACATGACCCTCAGCGCAACCTGACTTTAGCAAGATCTATTTTTTGCTGTATGTCTGAAATTCAGATTTCTGAATTTCTGAATGTTTTGCTGTATGTCTGAAATTCAGATTTCACTGAGCATCCTGTATTTTTATTTTCTAAATCTGGCAATCCTGATTTCTGTATTTAAAAAATACAGAAAACCAAAGCAAAGTGAAAAGGAGATTAATTTTGTCAATAAGAAGATTACTCCAAATTAGTACATAGGGCCAAATGAAGATTACAAGGAAAAGCATTAAATATCTGGAGGAAAAGGACATAGGAAAAAAAAAGAAGGGAAGATTCACCCTACGAGACACGTGCACCATTGTAAGGCTATGTTTTTGTTTGTTTGGGTTTGTTTGTTTTAAACATGGTGGTGTTGTTTTAGAAACAGACACATAGGGAAGTGGAACAGAGTTGACAAGAGTTGTACTGTTTTGTGGAAATTTGACATTTCACAAACGTGGTGTCTCAAGTCAGAAGGCAACAGATGAGTTAGTCTGTAAAACTTATTATAACATTGCACTCTCCAAATGGAAAATAAAGTTAGATTATTTCCCAAGGCTACATGAATTTTCTTTTTAGAAGTATCGAAAAAAAAAAATTAAAATTTTGGAAGAATGTATAGAATGTCTGTTTGAACTCAGGTTGGAAAACAATTGTCTTGTACAAAGCACAAAAAGTATTTTAGAAAGAAATATTGATAACATTGTCTACATCTACATGAAAAAAAGTCTAGAAAAACAGATCAGTCACAGAGAAAATGATCACCAAGGGAATGATCTAGAGAGATAAGGAACTACAAATAAGCAAGAGAAAAAACAAAAAATTCAATGAAAAACTGGGCATATCAAAAAAACAATTTATAGGAAGGGAACTTCAATTGTCAGTAACTATAAAAATATTTTTCATGGCATCTGGATCGCTCAATCAGTTAAGTGTCCGACTTCGGCTCAGGTCATGATCTCACTGTTTGTGAGTTCAAGGCCTGCGTTGAGCTCTGTGCTAACAGCTTGGGGCCTGGAGCCTGCTTCAGATTCTGTGTCTCCCTGTCTCTCTTACCGTCCCCTGCTTGTGCTGTGTCTCTCTCTCTCAAAAAAATAAACATTGAAAAGATCTTTTTCAATCTTGCTAATAATTAAGCAAATGCAAGACAACAACTATCAGATAGGGAAGAAACATTAATAAAATTTTACAAGTAACACATCTTGTCTCATTTCAGATCAATCCTAACTCTACCACTTAGTAGTTGTCTGATTATAGCAAATCACTTAACCTTTCTATTTTTGTTTTCTCGTCAGTCAAATGGGAACATTACCTGTGTCAGAGAATTGTTATGATAATTAAATAAATGAGTTAATACTTTCAAGGCTCTTAGAACGGAGCCTGCCTACTCCTAGCATTATATAACTTTTTATTAAAATAACTTTTTTAATGCTTATTATTTATTTTTGAGAGAGACAGAGTGCAAGCGGGGGGAGGAGCAGAGAGAGGGAGACACAGGATCCCAAGCAGGCTCCAGGCTCTGAGCTGTCAGCACAGAGCCTGACGCTGGGCTTGAACTCACAAACCGGGAGATCATGACCTGAGTTGAAGTTGGACACTTAACCAACTGAGCCACCCAGGTGCCCCCAACTTCTTATTAAATTAGAGAAATATTGGCAAGGATATGGAAAAATAGGAATTCTTCTTGTTTTGTTGGTTTTTTGTTTTGTTTTGTTTTGTTTTTTCAAGTTCTTATTTTAATTCCAGTTAGTTTACATACAGTGTTATATTCATTTCAGTAATTTAATACTTCCGGATGTCACCCTGTGCTCATAATGACAAGCACACTCCTTAATCCCCATCACCTATTTAATCCATCCTCCTCCCTCTGCTCCCTTCTGGTAACCTGCAGATTCTTCTCTATAATTGAGTCTCTTTGTTCGATTTGTTTCTTAAATTCCACATAGGAGTGAAATCATATGGCATTTGTTTTTCTCGCTTATTTTTGACTTATTTCTCTTAGAATTAATACTCTCCAACTCCATGCATATCATTGCAATGCAAGATTTCATTATTTTTTATGGCTGAATAATGTTCTGAGAGTGTGTGTGTGTGTGTGTGTGTGTGTGTGTGTGTGTTTGTGTGTCTCACATCATCTTTAACCATTCATCAGTAGATGGACACTTGAGCTGCTTCTGTATCTTGACTATCGTAAATAATGCTGCTATAAACATCAGGGCACATGTAGTCCTTTGAATTAGAGTTCTTGTATTCTTTGGGTAAATACCCATTAGTGTGATGTAGGATCTTAAGGTAGTTCTAATTTTAACTCTTTGAGGAAACTCCGTACTGTTTTCCAGAGTGGCTACACCAGTTTGCATTCCAACCAACAGTACATGAGTGTTCCTTTCTCTCCACATCCTTGCCAACCCCTGTTGTTTCTGTTGTTGATTTTAGCCCTGCTGACAGGTATGAGGTAATATCTCATTGTAGTTTTGATTTGCGTTTCCCTGATGATAAGTGATGATGAGCATCTCTTCATGTGTCTGTTGGCCATCTAGATGTCTGCTTTAGAGAAATGGCTCTTTGTGTCTTCTGCCCATTTTTAACAGGATTATTTGTTTTTTAGGTGTTTAGTTATATAAGTTCTTTATATATTTTGGATACTAGCCCTTTATCAGATATGTCATTTGAAAACATCTTCTCCCATTCGGTAGGTTGGCTTTTAGTTTTGTTGGTTGGGAAAGCAGAAATTCTTGATTCCTGTGTAAGCAGAAGGGTATATTGGAGCCCCTACATTGGAAAGCAACTTGGCAATGTTTTGTAAAGGTTGAAATGTATATAATTCAAACTTTAAACAAGCAGAATGCAATTGTAAAATAACTATGTTTTTCTTCTTGTGACAAGTTCCATTACTCAGCCACACATACCTGGTGAATCTCAAGTCCTCTACTTACTTTAAGACACAATTGCGTTTCAGTATTCAATACTTGAATACTGCATACTTTCTACAAATTGTAGTTAAAAGTTGTTTCTCTCTGTTCCCCAGCGCCAGCCTATGGGAGGGGAGGAGTCAGCAATGGAAAAGGAAGAACATGATCCTTAGCTTCTTTTTTTCTTTGTTATACCTCCACCCCCAACATTCTAATGGCAGTGTTTGATTTCTGGGAAATAGTTTTGTGGTGTTGAGGCTGGGAGGAAGAAGGTGTGTCAGTTTGGGTCCTATGGGAAACAGACCCCATGGGTAGAAGATTTATTAGGGATAACACCTGTGAAAGATAAAGAGAGAAAGAAGGGGTAGGCAGAGAGAGAGTTCAGACTTTGATCAGAATTATAAAAGGAGATGGGACAGAAAAGAAGATTGCAAAGGAAGAGACTCAGACTGTGGTGTAAATCTGAAAACATCTTGGCACGCCCAGTGGAATGTTCTGGCAAAAACACTGGCCATTGATGAGTTCCTCATTGGGCAGAAATGGCCAGGCCAAAGCAACTCTCTGGCTCAAATGCCGTGGGAAATCCTGAAGATGGAGCCGCTCAAGGCTGCCCTCTCACTGCACTTCTCACGGCAAGTCCTCTCTGGAAAAGAGATTTGAGCACAGTTCCACTGGGGCCCCACAGAAGGGTCGGATTGGTCTTACTTGGCTAGTACTATCATGAGTTTCCATCGGTGCTGTCTAGTCGGGACAGGCAAGGAAAGCCAATTCTGCCTTTCATGGGTGCTTTTGTGAGCTCATCCAAGCCTCTCATGACAGTATTGCTCATCAGCAAATCTGTCGTCTTGGGACTTCTGCCTACAGTGAGATAGTAAAAGTTCCATTTTAGCATCCTGTTACATCTGTTTCTTACACCTGGCAACTCAACTTCTAGAGAAAATGTATGCCCAAGAGTGTTCATTCATGCATTGCTTGTAATATCGAAAAAAATGAAAATAATCGAAGTATCTATGAATATAAGAGTGAATAAATAAATTTATACGATAGAACAGTATGTAGCAGTGGTTCTCAAACTTTAGCATCAGAACCACTGGGAGGGCTTATCAGAACATAAATGGCTGGGACCTGCCCCCTAGAGTGCCTGATTCAATGGGAATGGAATGGGGCCTGAGAATCTGCATTTCTAACAAGTTCCCAGTGACACCCTCTGGTGCGGCGTCCACATTTTGAGAGCCACGGTTACATGGCAGTAGAAATGACAAAATTAAATCTGCCTATAACATTATGAATAAATATTCAAACAACGTAGCAAGTTGCAGAATCATGCACATGATCTCATACCAGTTATATAAAGTTTAAAAACAAAATAGTACAAAACAGTCTTATGTGCACACAAATTGCAGTAAAATATAAAACACAATCAGGAAGGACACGTGCCAACTTCATGGGACTGGTTATCTGAAGGAGAAAGGGGTATTGGATTGGAGACAAGTTGAAAAATATCTAAAGCTGATATGGGAAAGGTTAACATTTGCTAGTACTGGGTTGTTAGAGTCCTTCTCTGTGGTTTTCTCCACATTTGAAATGTATCATTAAAAATAACTGAAAATACCTTTCTGAAAGAGAACAGATTTTATCATAATTTATTATTTAGTAATGTTCAAAAGGAATTTAAGGGAGCTGATACATAATATAAATTTACATTTGATCTGTAAACAGCAAAGACTATTACATTTTGTAAAATAAATCATTATAGATGATATGGAATCTTGTCCAAATTGAAGGTAAAATGAATAAAGTCGCCCTAATTGACAGTTTCTTTCTTCTAAAATTTATTTACCACCATATTTAAGTAATTGAAAGTAATGATGGTATGACCATTATCGTTAATAGTTATGGCTGGTTATGACTAGTTATTCTTTGGGGGCAGTTCCATGGAGATAGTGGAGGAAGGCAGCAAGTATCACAGGTAGATTGAAGATTTCATTATTCATAGAGAGATAAGCTTAAAGAGTCTTTTAAAATATGGAATTGTTTGTGGGCGCCTTACATCTTTCATCTTAATGGCCCAATTGACTGAATGAAAACTCTAGACAGCAAGTAAGTCAAACTTGAAATCCCGTGTTCTGTTCAGCTGCATGCTGTCCATGCTAGGTGTGTAGAGAGCAGATAGGGTTTCTTGCTTTAAAACTTCATTAGATCCTTTCCTTAATGTTGTAAATGGAAAAAAAAGTGTTTTAAGGGGATCAAACCTCTGAAGAAATGAGGGAATCTGCCAGTATTACTAATGATACTGAAGATTTTAGTATTTCTTTAAAAGGGGTTGGACATGCAAACTCACACCACGTAGGCTGTATCTTATTCCTAAGATAGTAATATAGTAATTATTGGCTGACACTCGTAACACTACATGCATATTCCATTATTCATAGTCATTTTAAAAGATAAGTAAGAACTTATTTTCTCAGTTACAACTGTATCTATTGCATTCTGCCAATCTAGTTTGAGAATACGATTTAGTGAACTTGTGCAAAGCTGGTAGAATCAGTGGTTTACCACAATGTGCTTAGTCATTTCTATCAAACAATTTTTGTTTACTGGCATCCTCGAGTCCTGGTTGATCAGAGATTTTTGCAGTGTTAGGGATCTACTCTTCCCACAGAAAAGAGAAAAAAAATCTCATTACACATGGCATTTTAATTAAAAGCTATTAAGCACCAATTCCTTCTAACTGAAGTAATAATTTTCAGAAAAAAAATCTTTATTAAAGGATGGGTTCTTAGCTTGAAATGGAGCCAAGTTCAGCTACTCGTGATAAAAATCACGATTAACCTCATTAAAGACCGCTTACCTCCATGTTGTATTCTAAATCAATGCTACAAGTTGATTTTATTTTGTTTTAAACATCTGTGATACTGCTGGCAACATTCAGCAACCGAATTTTTTCAGTGTTTTTTCCTATTAATCATCATCCCCTCTTTTTTTTTTTTTCCATCCAGAAACTAGTGGGATGTTTCTATTGCTTTTCTTGTCATCCCAGCGTTCAAACTCAGCAGAAAGCAAGGCATGTCCACCATGGAGTATTTAACTCAAACTGGGAATGAAGTGTGGGGCGGGGGAGAGGAGTTTGGGTTGAAAGTAAAAACGTGGAAATCCTTCAATTGTTTGCATGTTCAACATCTCCATTAATTAAAATCATCCTGTTTCTGATGAATTCATTTCTTCGTTGCAAGTGGCAGAGATATTACCAGACAGAAACTGGTGTAAATTCCATGCAAATGATTTTTATTGAACATGTCCTGCGCACGTTTTAGGGACTGTATTCTACCTAAATAATGCAGCAGCATGTGATGGCTGCCAAACCCCACACAATGTTGAAACCCCAGTTAGTGTTTTATCTTTAAAGAGAGAATTCTTCGTCCTTCTGGCAGCTGATGAGTTCAGATAGAAAACATGCCAGCAGTGTGGACGGATGCATTATCACACGCACACCCCTGCCTCATCATATGCCATAACATTGGCACGCAGAGCCCAGAGCTCTTTAAGAACAAGAAGAGGCTCATAAATAATGGTTGAATCACACAAGGGATAATTAAATGAGACAACTGAATGCCAATAGACTCCCCAGCAGAAAATACTCTTCAGTGAGGATCATTCCTGCCTCGTCTTTCTATCTTTCTATCTTTCTTTCTTTCTAATCTTTCTCAGTTTTAGTTCTGACTAACAGTTCATTACCATAGATACTTCTCAAATGGGAGGGTTTTAAAAAATTGTCAAACTCTGCAAAACATTTTGAGACATTTTCCTATTTGAGAACGTTTCTTCAATGTATATAAACATATAGATATATTCTTAGTTTTAAATATTTTAGCTTTAATCTCACCATTATAATGGCATATACCCGTTTGACAAACCAACCACAGAAAACACTCCTGAAAAGCAAAAGGAGAAAATTCCATACTGTGCAAAATCTCACCTCGCCGAGTTGTGCATCCCACAATGTGAGTGGAATTCATTCATTCTTTTCATTTAGGATAAATACACATCAATGTTATAGCTGCCTACTCATTCTTAAAAAATGAGATTCACAATGAATTTCAATGTTTCTCCACCAACCTCCTCCGAATTCTTTTTCAGAAATGCTTAATGTTTCTGGCTTGACAGCTTTGTGCTCAAGGTTGACAGGATATTTTTAGTATCCCAAGTATTTTAAAGGCTCGAAAAAATCTAGTTCTGGTTTGCTTGTTTATGAAATACATTTAGCAGACAATTACAGTTGGTTTAATATGCATTCATTGCTGTCTGAGGGGAGGGGGGGGAATGCCTTCAGCTTTTTTAGAAAAGTGAAGATAAGTATGTATTGTCTCACACTGAGGCCACTTTGAATGGGGCATATTCACTCATCACTGAGGATGGTGCATCTGGCAACAGTAAAAGACAGAAGCTCTAGAAGGAGGTAAAAGTAGCCTAGCTTTACTTCGTGGTCAATACAGGGACCTTGGGGTTTCCATCCTGACCTATTTTAATTTCGTAGTCACAAGGCAACCCTGCACAATGGTGCAAAGTTCCTCACTTCCAGGCGGGGCTCTGAAAAGTTAGGTGAAAATCTACTTTCTGATGCCAGGCAATACTTACTTAGTACCTGTAATGTGCCAGGCCCTGTGGTTGGTTCTGGAGCTAAAACAGTAAATAAAATGAAGTTGGTCCCTTCCCTCTTGGTGATTACTCTCCAGCAAAGAGAACAGACGTAAGGAAATAATTAAAAGATCAATGAGATCCCTGACATGACACAGCGTCACTGAGGCTTCACTCTAGCCTGAAATGCAGAACATAAATCTAGCTACGAGGAAACATCAGACAAAAACCAAAAGGGCATCAGTTCTGTTTAAAAGAGAAGACAGGACTCTATTCTTTAAAAATGTATCGATTTATTAATAGACAAAAGACGAGTTGTGGAAGTTTTCTGAATTAAGGACTAAAGAAGTGAGGAGACGAACCTGAGCTACATCCTGTCCCCGTGGGTGGATTAACAAAAGTGGCACATAGACAGTAATTAGATAAAAGGAATACATCAATGATAAGATTGCTGAAGCTCACAATTCTGTCTATTGTGGTTATGAAAGAGAATATCCCCATTCTTAGGAAATATATTCTAAAGTATTTAGGGATAAAAAGCTATGACGTATGTAACTTACACTCAGATGGTTCAGAAAAATAATATTATGTGTGAGTGTGAGGGACATGCAAATGACAAAGATAATGGAACAAAATATTGACGGTAGGTGAATCTGGGTAAAGAATGTTCTACTTACTCTTCTTGCAACTTCTCTAAGTTTAAAATTATATACTTTTACTGCAAAAGTGTCTTTTAAAGATGTTTGCTGCAAAGGAGTTGTACAGGATGCTATGGGGCCTGTGCAGGGGAATATAGCCTCGTCTCTAAGGGGGCTTGCATCAGAAAGTAGCATTTAGGATGATTCCTGAAAAGCACCAAGATGATTCCTGAGAGAAAAAAAGGAGCTCAGGTGAAATACAGAGTGTGAGGTGTTAGGAAATCCTTCAGGACGCAAACATTTATGAAGGCCTTGAGGTAGTTAAGTGGTCAAAGCCTGTGAAATCCAACATAGCTAGAGCACAGAGGAGGCAGGGGGGTGGCTGAGAGGAGAATGGAAGAGGTGAGGTGGTAGGGACCTGGTTATATAGGGTTTCATTAACCAAGTCATAAGAACTGGTAAGTCCAGAAATGGCACGATAAATAGTGTAATGTAGGGGTGCCTGGGTGGCTCAGTCCAATAAGTGTTGGACTCTTGATTTCAGCTCAAGTCATGATCTCACGGTTCATGAGTTCAAGCCCCACATCAGGCTCCCCACTATCAGGACTGGGCCTGCTTGGGATTCTGTCTCTCCCTCTCTCTGTCCCTCCCATGCTCACGACCATGTGCGCATTCTCTCTCTCTCTCTCTCTCTCTCTCTCTCTCTCTCTCTCTCAAAATAAAGAAATAAAACTTAAAAAAATAGCGTAATGTATTTCAAGGCTAAGGAGAGAAACCAAACAATCCTTCTATCATAATAAAGAATAGGAAAGGTAATGATCTTCATAGGGTAAAGATTTGTTTTAGTGGTCCACTATGAGACCCCAAATGGTGAGAGCCCATGCACAGTCCCTTTCTTTCTCAAGATCCAAAGGACTCAACTCTATTCCCACCCATATTTCAGTGAAATCTACAGTAAGAAGAGTCCCCACGCCCAGGGATGGTTGGAAGGGTCATGGGAAGAGAGGATGCTAACCAGTGGTTGGTTGAAAGCAACTGACAAAGGAGAAAGAGAGGGGGACAGGAAGAAGCGATCGGAAAGATGTTCTCAGCAAACCTCCACAGGATGTCCTCAGAGAAAAAAGAGGTTTAAGGTCACAAGCCTAGGCATCTGTCTTACAGAAAAGTCACAGAGAATAATGAAACCCTCTCTTAAATTTCTATGACTCTATTTAAATTTGACAGTATCACTTGAATTTCAAGTGAGGGGCTGGCTGAAGCCTTCTGTAGTGTTCCTGTTTGTTTCACCACCTAGAAGACCTCTTTAGGTATCACCTCTTCATCCTTGATAACAGGCTACATGTATTTTGCAAAGATATCTTGATCGTAGTGAGGAAAATGATTGTGGTGTGGACTAGGGGGATAAAGAGGAAGAATGGCTTTAGAAGGTTGCTGAATTATCCAGATAACAATTATCCACGAATACCAAAGTTACACCCATGGAGGTGATGTCATTCCACTGTGAGTATTTGGTAAGCCTTACACACTGAAAAACTTTGGTGAAAAAATTGTTTTCACATTTTGAATTTGCACAAAATCAGGTATGCTTGTTGATTAACAATCTAGCCTTTTGGAATTTAAGCTGCTAAGTTTACCTAGGTACAATGTTATACAGGTAAACTAGATCCCAAGAGCATTCTGCTAACTAAGATTCCACTTCTATCTAAAGCAAAAATGGACAGTCTGAACTATCCAAGCAACTTTCCTATCAATCACAGAGCCTCCTAGAACCTATGTTGTACACATGTTCCTTGTCCTTAAGCATACAGAAGGGACCTCAAGATGGAGAAGCTGACACAAAACATCTAAGAGCTGAGATGACCCTGACATCTTTTAAATTTGCTTCGTATTCCTCCAGGTACTAGCTCTCAATGAAGCTCATGAAACTCAAAATGTATGCTAGATTTGCAGACCCTTTCTTTGATTTTTAGTAGACTTAATAAGGTGTCATGTTTACTTATTTGTCAGCAATAAAAATAAATTCTTTTTAAAATGGTAAATTTTGGTTTATAAAACCAAAGAAACTATACCTCTTTGTGAAGTCAAAATAATGCTTAAGTCATAAGTAAATGCAAGTTCTCTGTATTCTCAGAAGCTGAATCTAGGAATTTTATTAGTGTTTGTACAGTTATTCTCATTAAAAGTATGCAATATTAGCATAATTGGGAGAAAATTCATTTCATATATGATTCCCTAAGACTCATTCGCTTATTTTTAATTAGCATGGGGAGCTAAAACAAACACATAAATTATCAGTGAATCTTTACATTAGTCTGAAATTCATCCAGTTGCTTTTCTTAAAAAAACACCACAGATGCATTAAATAAGAAAAAGGCAGGTCAGAACCTAGAGGTCAAGGATTTCCTCTAAAATAATTGAAACAGCCTACAAATTGTTCATTTCATCCTCCCATGTTGCCATTGAGATAGAGATAAGTGTGATAACTTTGATTGTAACGATAGAAGCCACAATGTGATAGAGAAATGGGGAGCAGGATAACAGAACCATCACTGAAGAAAGGGCAAAGCCCAGTTCTACACATTTTCTTCTGCAATTTCTATCCACTGAACTTTGATAACACTCATCAGTCTTATAACTGACTTCTGCCTTGTCTCCAAGGAAGACAACACCCATTACATGAAGGTTAATCAACTCCCCACACCCCTCCCCCAGTGGTCACCAGACTAGTTCATCCTTTCCCTTGGGAACTCAGGTTATTCCATCTGACTCCTCCTGAGAGCCTGCCTCTACCTTGTGTGACCTAGATAATCTGAAGCTGGTCAGCAACTCTCGGTTAGGCAGGAAGGGGCTAGACTGCTGAGGCTATACTACCTGTAGCTGTGGGAATCTGCATTTTGAGAAAAAACAAAATAGCTTAAGTTGGTTTTAGCAATTAAGACAATTTACTACTTCACTTAACTCAATGTTTTTTGCAGGGAGTTTGGCTTCTGTTAATGTAGATTTGAGAACTGCTTGTCTGTATCTTCTGTTCTGCATTCTGTGACTATGAGTCCACTCTCAGATTCCATAGAGTATTTCCATAGCTCAGGGATCTTGCCATTATTTCACATAAAGATGGCTGTATTAATGTGCTGGGGCTGCCATAACATAGTACCAAAGACTGGGTGAGTTAAACAACAGAAATGTATTTCCTCACAGTTCTGGACACGACGTCTGAGATCAAAGGGTCAGCTGGGGGTTGGTTTCTCCTGAGGCCTCTCTCCTTTGCGTATAGATGGCCATCTTTTCCTTTTGTCTTCACATGGCCTTTTCTCTGTGTGTCTGTGTCTTAATCGTCTCCTTTGTAGGATACCAGCCCCATTGGATCAGGGCCTACATATATGACCTCATTTCACCTTAATCACCTCTTTAAAGGTGTTACCTCCAAATACAGCCACATTCTGAGTTATCACTACCAGGGGTTAAGACTTAAATGTATAAATTGGAGGGAAGAAGGGAGGGACACAGTTCAACTCGTAACAACAGTACTTGCTGGGTAGTCAGCTGGTGAACTTACCAGGCACATAGTATGAAGTTCCTGAGAGACAGTCATGGTTTTCTGTGATACTTCATGTGAAAGAGATAGCTTTACTTTTGCAAAAGCCTCAGTACAAATACAGTCACTGATCTCTTTGATGGTTTGGGATGACAGGCCTTCTCGAAGCACTCATCGCGGTCAGAGGTGAGATTAGGCTGGCACCCAGGCACACCCTCAGAGCTGAGGAGGCGCTCCACATCTCATGGAGGAGAATTGGAAAGTGGAAATCTGAATTCAAATTTGAATTTGAGAAGGGAAATTGGGGATATGGTTAGGAAGGAGCAAAGATATTAGATAACTCTAAACAAAACACACGCACCACATTAATTCAATATAAAAAAGTGGCAAAATCCCTCAGGCAATAGAAACAGAAAATCACTGTATTGCATCCACCAAGATAATCGTTGAGTCAGTCAAGAAAACCAATGGGTGTAGAAATGTTAGGAACAAGATATTCACCATGTCAAAGTATCACTTACAGAGTACATTTTAATTACAGTGGAAGAGTCTGGTAGATCCCACCTTAACCAAAATAATCAAATACAGCAATCTGAGCCACAGAAATCACAATGTCATTTATATAGTATTTCTGTCAAAAAATATTTAGCTTGGATTTAATCATGAGGAAAGAATCCAAAACAAGGGCATTTTTCAGCACAATTATAGCTGGATGTTTTCAAAAATGCCAATATCATGAAAGACGCAAGAAGGCTGGGAAACCACACCAGATTAAGGAGACTAAAGAGACATAACAAATGAAATATTAACACACGATTCTTGGTTGGATCTTGAATCAAATAAAACAACAAAAAGTTATAAAAGATACCATTGGGACAATTGGAGGAATTTGCATACGAACTCTGTGGAAGATAATAGAATTGTCAATGCTAAATTTACACAGTGTAATAACTGTATTTTGTTTATGGAGGAGACTGTCCTTGTTCCTAGACAATACGTGCTGAAATATATTGGTGTGTATTTAAATGCTAAAAATCTCATGTGTCCTAGTATTGGCTTACTCTTAGGAAGTGAGATAGATGCTATTCCATCAAAAATAATAAAGGCTTTGATGTTTATTTTCTTGAAAGGTTCAGTCTTTTAAGATGTCAAATAACTATTGATATTCCTTTGGTTCCTTGAATTTTTCTCCTTCTTTAAAATGAAAACTGTATAAAGTATGAAAGGTCTGTCACTGTTAAAAAGTGCACTGCTTTCACACCATAGAGAAAATGAATATTGGAAGAATCTGTTTGTAGCCTCCTCAACAAAAATCATATTTCTTTATGCAAAAGGCAGTCTGGCAGTGAAGAAAAATGAGGCATACCATAAAAATGTATTTTTTAAATGCTGAGTACCTAGCTTTTTCCCCCCTGGCTGCATCCTTTTTTAATATTTTGATTCTTTCCCTTTCCCTAAAAATTAAAAATTCTGTGTGTTTTTTAAATCACTTGCTTCTTTAAGCAATAATTACTGAGCATCTTCTTTGTGATTTATAAGATATGTTTTCTATTTCCATGAGAAAATAAGCAAGAGGAAAAGGACTAAAATAGATGGAGAGGTTTAGACCATGTTGAAAGAACTAGCTGTCAGATTCACTGCAAAATTTAAGAAATCTCACTTACTCCTTGAAGATAAATATAATGACCATCTCCTAGAGATAGTCTGGGCATGTACTTATGAAATGTAGAGCACAGCATTTTAACCAAGCAGTTTCTTGCTTTGCTTTGTAAATCTATAAATATAGTACAATTGATAGGTATTAAGATACTGACATGTTTCTTAAAGATCTAGACGTGTTTTCTTTTTGAGAAATTTAATAAACATAAGGACTCAAATCTATAGCTTAACTTCATAAAACACAATGTCCACTCATGCTAGCTTTTAATTTTATATTACGTTGCAAATAGAAAGCCTAATTCACTATTAATACTTACCTTCTAATAGGAAATAACAAGGTGTTTGTTACAAGTCCATATTTATATTATGACCCCATATCCAGAGAAACGCATAATTGCATTAAAGAGCTCAAGATGTTTTCAAGGATTTCCAGGGTTTTTTTTTTTTCTTTGCCACAATCCAGCTAATTTCCACCCACTGTTTCTTTAATTAATTTATATTTGACTTTTTTCTTCTTCATGTAATGAAGAATTGACAGAAATTTATCCAGATAATCACCATTACATCTCATCACTATTAAAAAAAATTTATAAGGGAAGGTTGTATATTTATTAATTCACTCAATTCCCTTTTTTAAAATTTTTTTCAATTTTTTTTCAACGTTTTTTATTTATTTTTGGGACAGAGAGAGACAGAGCATGAACGGGGGAGGGTCAGAGAGAGAGGGAGACACAGAATCGGAAACAGGCTCCAGGCTCTGAGCCATCAGCCCAGAGCCCGACGCGGGGCTCGAGCTCACGGACCGCGAGATCGTGACCTGGCTGAAGTCGGACGCTTAACCGACTGCGCCACCCAGGCGCCCCAAAAAAATTTATAAGGGAAGGTTGTATATTTATTAATTCACTCAATTCCCTTTTTTAAAATTTTTTTCAATTTCTTTTTTTTTTAACTGAAGCATGGTTGGCATGCAATGTTACATTCATTGCAGGTATACAACACAGTGATTCAGTAAGTCTATATATTATTTTATGCTCACCACAAGTGTGGCTACAATCAGTCACCATACAACATTATTACAATACTATTGGCTGTATTCCCTCTGCTGTACCTTTCATCCCCATGACTTGTTCATTCCAGAACTGGAAGCCTGTACCCCCACAACCTTTACTTTGCTCATCCTCCCTTTTCCTCTGACAACCATCAGTTTATTCTCTATATTTATGAGTCTGTTTCTGCTTTATGTTTGTTCATTTGTTTTCTTTTTTAGATTCCACATATAAGTGAAATCATGTGGTATTTGTCTTCCCCTGTCTGACTTATTTCACTTAGCACAATACCTTCTAGGTCCATCCATGTTATCATAAATGGCAAGATCTCATTCTTTTACGGCTGAGTTATATATATATATATATATATATATATATATATATATATCTCACATTCTTTTTATTCATTCATCTATTGATGGACACCAGTTGCTTCCATAGTTTAGCTATTGTAAATAATGCTTCAATAGACATAGGAATGCACGTATCTTTTCAAAATAGTGTTTTTGTTTTCCTTGGGTAAATACCCAGTAGTGGAATTAACTGGGTCATATGGTATTTCTGTTTTTCTTTTTTTTTTTTTTAATTTTTTTTTCAACGTTTATTTATTTTTGGGACAGAGAGAGACAGAGCATGAACGGGGGAGGGGCAGAGAGAGAGGGAGACACAGAATCCAAAACAGGCTCCAGGCTCCGAGCCATCAGCCCAGAGCCCAACGCGGGGCTCGAACTCCCAGACCGCGAGATCGTGACCTGGCTGAAGTCGGACGCTCAACCGACTGCGCCACCCAGGCGCCCCTATTTTTTTATTTTTAAGGAACCTCCATACTGTTTTCCACGGTGGCTGCACCAATTACAATCCCACCAACAGTGTACAAATTCGCTCAGTTCTTTCATGTTTGTTTTGAGTTTTGTTTTGTTTTTTAAGTTTTAATGTAAATTCCAGTAGGTCAACATACAGTGTGATAGGAGCAGTGTCAACCTCCTCACTGACCTATGTTACTCTTTTAGGACAACAGCGCTTAATACTCACACTTTCAAGGTTAGGTGCTGGTAGCCAGTCCACAGGAAATACTGTCATTGCCTCACCTTGGTGTGATAGGGCTCAGTTGGCCATCACTCACTTCTTGATGCCAGCTGCTGGTTGGTAAACCTTTATGGCTTAAATCAAAAGCAACCTTTTATTATCTCTCCCAATTCTGCAGTGTGAGCTGAGCTAAGTTGGATGGTTCTTCTGTCCTACATAGTGTCCTCTGGGGATGGAGTCATTATGCTCAACTGGGCCATGCTGACGATGGCCCATTCGCACGACTGACAAAGAAGTGCTGGTGATAGACTGGAAGATCAGATGCAGCTTCTGACTGAAGTGCACGTGTTCTTGTCACTTAGCCTCTCTATGCAATTGGACTCAAGCGGAAATGAGCAAGTTTCTTAAATCTAGCCTTGGATGTTATACATGTCATACTACTGCATTGTTAGTCAAATCAAGTCATAGGGTTAGCCCAGATTAAAGGAAATTATAGGAACAAAAAGCATAGTATTTATGTATTATAAATATATATATAATATATGTATATTAATACTAAATATATATGTGATATTGTGTATTATATTCTATGTATATATACACACACCCATATAATACACAACAATAGCATATAAAGTCAGGAAGGAGATAAATATATAGAGATATAGATATATATTAGTAAATTCTATGATTTTTGTTTCTGTAATTCCTCTATAAATATATATATACGCATCTCACATATATGTGATAAATATACATGCACAACAATATATTTACATATTATACACAACAATAGCATATATAAAATCAGGAGGGAGGTAAATGTAGTTAAAATGCCTTAATGGTCCTTTCATTGTGCCCTAGCTTAAGAAGAAAGGCTGAAAATCAATGACGTAAGCATCCATCTCAAGAAGTTTTTAAAAATCAGTAAATATATCCAAAGTAAGCAGAAGGAAAGGAAAAATAAAGAGCAGATAGTAAAGAAAAATAAAGAAAACATAAGATAAAGATGATCAAGAAAATTAAAGTTGGCCAAATGAAAAGAATATAAATTTCTGAAGAGACATATTGAGAAAAAAGAGAGGAGGCACAAATAACCAAGATGAAAAATGAATAAAGTTCAAAGCTATAGGTCTTAAAGGCATTACAAAGATGATAGGATGATATTGTAATATCCCTGTCCATATATTTGAAAATTTAAATAGTAAAGTCAAATTTCTAGAAAAACACAACATACTAAAACTGATCCTCCCAAAACAGAAACTCTGAATAATCCTGTGTCTGTTAAAGTTCTATTTATTTTATTTAATCCCCATCCCAAGTTGATGAACTGGTTCCTATTCTCACCATTTTTTAGGTGAAGACACTGAAGTTTGAGGAATATAAGCCACTTATCCAAAGTTACACAGAGAGTTACAAAGCTGAGCCTTGTCCCCAAGCTTCTCTGACTGCAGATTTCCTGTATTCTTACTACATTTCAATACTATTCTAGAAAATCAGACTTTACACTGTAGGCAACATATTGAAGTGTGGGTTGAACAGTGGGCATCCACTGGCATTGAAACAGGAAACCTAAAATTAGGTTATCTTCATGGCTTAGAAAATTAGATCAATGATTTGAGTTTTAATTTTCTTATGTATAGAAAGTTTGATGATATATACATCCTAAAGCTGAAGGATTGAATGAGAAAATGGATAAATGTCTAGCACACAATATTCCATAATATGTGATTTCTTCTCAAAACCTAATTAAAAAAATACTAACAAAAAAATTAGCATACTGATTAATATATATATCGCACATGATTCAATATGTTAATACTGAACATGGGTGTGGAGTGTATGTGTGTGTGTGTGTGTATGTGTGTGTGTGTGTGTGTGTGTGTATGTCATAATTCAGAGAAAGCAAGTTTAGTTTATTCCAGGAATACAAAAATATAAGGTTGGCTTGATATTAGAAAACTAATCAGTGTATTTCACTACATTAACAGAAAAAAGGGAAAAAACATATTTTCACTATATTAACAGAATAAACAGAAAAGTATGCTCAAAGATTTTATAAATATTAATAATACTTCATGGTTAAATTTTTTTTAAAAATTAGAGAACTAGGAAAGGAAAGAGATTTGCCTAATCTGATAGAGTCTTAAAAAAAAGTACAGCAAACACTTAATGGTGAAATGGTAAAAGCTTTCTCTCCGAGACTGAGCATAACACAAAGATGACCACCATCGCCGCTTGTATTTAACATAGTTCTGAGCATCCTGCCAGTGACATAAGGCAAATATGTACGTACACACATACATGGTAAAGAGATGGGAAATGAAGATTTGTGATATTTGCAAATGGTTTGAGGGCTTATGTAGAATATTATAAGAAATACAGCATTTCTTATAATATAGAATATATTATAGATATAATATAGAACAGATATAGATATAGATATAGAATATTACAGAAAAAATATTAGAATTACTGCAAGAGTTTCTCAAGGCTCCAGGATGCAAGGTTGATACTAAAAATCAGTTGCGTTCCTATATTTCAACCAAAACGTTTGAAAATTAAATGTTATGATTATAGTATTTACAAAAGCATCAAAAACATTCAGAATAAATCTAGCAAACATGTTAACATCTCTAGCAAAACTATAAAACATTGTTTAAAAGGATTAAAAAAGAACAGAACAAATGGAAAAAATATGTTCACGGATTGCACAACAACATTGTAAAGGTGTCAATTCTCACCAAATTGATCTATAAGTTCAAATCAGTCACAATGAAAATCCCAGCAGGGATTGTGTGTGTGTGTGTGTGTGTGTGTAGAAATTCACAAGTGAATCCTAAAATTTGTATGTAAATGCAAAAGGCCAAGAATAGAGAAGTCAAATTGAAAAAGAAAAAGGAGGTAAGCGTTGCTTCACCAGACATTAAGACTTACTTTTTAAAGCTACATTAATTAAGACTGTGGGATTTGTGCAAGGATAGCTAAATCAATAAAGGAATAGAAAATGGAATTCAGAAACTGACCACACCTACAGGGACACTTGAATTATGATAAGGTGGCACTGGAGAACAATAGAGAAGGACAATTGTCTTCACAGTTCTGGGTCAATAAGATCTGCATATGGGGGAAATAACTTCACACCATACATAAAATAAATTTCAGATAAATTACAGAGTTAAAAGTAAAAGGTAAGCAATAAAGCATATAAAGTATATTAAGATAGCTTAATGACCTTGGGGTAAGCAATGATTCTTCTAAAGTGACACAAAAATTACTATATCTAAAATAATGTTGAAAATTGGACCATGTTAAGATTTTGAACTGATTACCATAAGTCACAAAATAGTAACTAGGCAAGCCACAGAATGGGAGAAGTTATTTACAGCACATATAATCAAGAAAATGCTGGTATCTACAATATATAAAGAAGTACAAATCCTTCAGTAAAAGACAATGAGAAAGAAAAAAATAAGCAAAAGACTTGAAGAGGCACTTCATAAAAGAAGATATAAACATGTCCTATAAACATTTGCAAGAGTGCTTAACTTTTGTAGTCATTATGGAAATACAAATTAAAGTCACAAAAAGATGATAGTACACACCCACCAGAATATTCTCTACAAATAAGAAGCCTGACAATGCCAACTGTTGTTGAGAAAGAGAAGCTCTAGGAACTATCATAAAAGGCTGGTAGAGAGTAAATGGGCAAAACCACTTGGAAAATTGTTTGGCATTGTATGCTAAGGTTAGACGTAACCATATCTAATGACCCAGCCATTCCACGCCTAAATATATGTCCATAAAAATGTATGTGTATTTCAGCAGCATATATGTACAAGAGTTTCATAGCTGCATAATTTGTGATAGTCCCAAATGGGAAGCAAACCTAATGCCCATCAGCAATAGAAATTCCATATAAATTGCAGAATATTCACTCACTGTACAAGTAAATCTTGGTTACATTTCTTTACACCTTTAGTGAAATGTCCCTCTTTGATGCTCAGTCCTGTGTCATTACTTTGCATCTATCTGATGCCTCTTCTAATCTACAGACCTTAAACAGAGGTGGTCTCAGAACAGGACAAGGAACCCTGTGAACACTGACTATGGGGCAGCTGTGAAGTAGAACCCATAGTCCAAGGCCACTCAAAGGGCATTTTCCTGGGAACTACAGACTTATGAGTAAAAGAATGATTGATCCCGTTGACAGCCAAAAGGGTACAGGGAAGGGGTCCCAGAGAGAAGGTTGAGTGTGGCACATATCATGTCCATATGACATGTTTTCTATCCCAGAGTATTAGAAGAAACACAGAAAAACTTTTGGAAATATACAGACAGCTGAGAAAGGAGACACACACACACAAAAGGTTCATATATAGGGTTGTTTCAACAACTATCTTTCAATGTGACTCAGACTGCAAATGACAACTCTAGATGTTTTTTAATCTGCATCTGGGGAAGTAAGATTTGGCACAAATAACTCAAATACTGCTCAACTTGAAAAAAATTAAAGGGGCGCTTGGGTGGCTCAGTTGGTTGAGCATCCAACTTTGGCTCAGGTCACGATCTCCAGGTTCTTGAGTTCAAGCCCCGCCTCAGGCTCTGTGCTGACAGCTCAGAGACTGGAACCTGCTTCAGATTCTGTGTCTCCCTCTCTCTCTGCCCCTCCCCCACTCATGCTCTGTCTCTGTGTCTGTCTCTCTCTCTCTCTCTCAAAAATGAATAAACATTTTAAAAAATTAGTAAAAAATAAAAATAATTAATAATTGAGGGTTTACTAGTTAAGGCTAATATGCCTTGGAGTCAGTTACATATGCTCCAATTTCGCCATTTTGTCAGTGGAGCATTTTTCAAGCTGTGATGTAGTTAGGTTAACTAATCTTTTTTAGGTCAAGTTTTGACAAAACTCTAAAACTGTTATAATAATATCTACCAAAAAGGACTATTATAAAAATTAAAAGGGATAATACATGTAAAGTATGTATCATAGTGTTTGATAAAAATAATAATTACTGAATAATGGCAGTTATTGTCCAAAAGAGAAACATATTCATACACACCTACAAACACACCTAGCCCAAAGTCTCAGGAAAGACGGTAGCACTTAGTCATAAGAGAAATATAAGGAGAGGTTTAGATTTGTCATCTAACCACGGCTACAAACTGGTCATCAAAAAAATATTTTTGGGCTGCCTGGTAGCTCTTGATTTTGGCTCAGGTCATGATCAAGCCCCACATTGGGCTCCATGCTGAGCATGGAGTCTACTTAACATTCTCTCTCTCTCTCTCTCTCTCTCTCTCTCTCAGCACCTGGCTGGCTCAAATGGTTAAGTTTCTAATATCAGCTCAGGTCATGACCTCACAGTTCATGAGTCCAAGCCCCACATGGGGCTCTGTGCTGACAGCCCAGAGCCTGGAGCCTGCTTCAGATTCTGTGTCTCCCTTTCTCTCTCTGCCCCTCCCCTGCTCTCTCTCTCTCTCTCTCTCTCTCTCTCTCTCTCAGCACCTGGCTGGCTCAAATGGTTAAGTTTCTAACATCAGCTCAGGTCATGATCTCACGGTTCATGAGTTCAAGCCCCACACGGGGCTCTGTGCTGACAGCTCAGAGTCTGGAGCCTGCTTCAGATTCTGTGTCTCCCTTTCTGTCTCTGCCCCTTCCCTGCTCGCTCTCTCTCTCTCTCTCTCTCTCTCTCAAAAATAAATAAACATTAAAAAAAAAGAAACAAAGAAAGTATTTCCCTCTTCCTCTGCCCCACCGCCACTCACTCACATGCACTCTCTCTCTCTCTCTAAATTAAAAAAATTTTTTTTTAATTAAAAAAAAATAAATTGTATTGAAAAGAATGGGTAGCCTGTCATTATGCCATATGCTAGATGGCAGTGCATACTTTATGATATCACAGTGCTTTCCAAATGGGTCATGCCGATCCACAATGCCACCAGCAATGCATAAGTTATACATATTTCACAAAAAACACACTTACATAAATTATTAACCTTTTTTTGTTTTGTCTTGGCTAATTGTTGGTCTTTTAGGAGATATTTGATTAATTGTCATAATTTTTAGGAGATACTAACAATAACCATTATAGAGCTGTTGGTCTGAACCAATTGGTTCCATCATTGTCATAAATTGATGAGGCTCATTAAACAGAGGGCGTGCGATAGCATAAGAAAGATATTTTTGTTTTCTAAAATAGTATATACTTAATCCAGAAGCTCATGCGGTTCTGAAGTTCTTTCACAAAGCACATGCAATTATCCACAAAATGTGCTTCCCAAGAGATTTTGAAAACTCAAAATTGGGGGTTATTGTCACACTTCCCAGTGTCTTCAGGCTTTCACTGGTTTTTAAATTAATGGAAAAAGTGTGACAAAACAAACAGAATTTTTCCTTATGAGAACCTGTTTGAAAGCCTATTGTGCTTTTTGACAGTAAACACCAGGTAGGAAATTCAAGGGCTTTTTTGAAGTCGGCACACACAATTTCTTATTTACTCTTAAAGAGTAATTTGTTCAGAAGTTTCTTTACTTGTACTAATGAAATATGTCTAATCATCTCAAAAACAGAATAATCACTACGAGTGACAATTATCTGACAAAAAGGATTAAGCCTTGAGAGAGAAAAAAGCTGAGTTTAAATAGCTGGTCGTAGACTATTTTGTGAAATAACAGCAAATATATATTGAAATAGACGTGTGTGTGCATCCGTGCACACGTCTGTGAGCACACGCATGTGCGTGTACTACCGCTGTCTGCCATCATTGCTAACCACAATATCCGTGATTATGGTTTTGGTATCATAGACATGTATAATCATACTGTGGAAGTATTTGTCATTCCTTCCCTCGCGTAGAAGGGCTATAACAGGGACCCCCTATGTAGCTCATAACTTCAGGTATCTTAAAAAAAACCCATCACAACACTGAATTGCTCTCTTCTTTCCTGTTTAAAAAGAGAGGAGAAGGAAGAAAGAGTCCATGAAGTATATCCTCATGCCCTCTACAATTCACTGAAACAGCTCAGTACAGTTGTCACCTGAATAATGTATGACCCGGTCTACCACTCTTGAAATAAGTCCATTTCATGTATGGTTATTTCTGTTTTGTGGTAACTTACCTATCATTCTTGAGAAAGTAACGCTGAGGATAAATTTGGTTTTTAAGGTAACTCACATCCCTTGGACGTCAAGTATGGTGTTGAGGATGTAATTTACTACAGCAAACATAATCCTCCTGAGAGTTAAGCTTCTCCTTCTTGGTAACTTACTTCTTTTCCATCTCTTGAAATTGGTTATACTCTAAATAAATGATCTTTTTGTCTTGGCTAACTACCAAATGTGTGGTTCATCTCTGACAATCTATACTAAACCATACTTCACGTTAATGTGAACCAATCTTACATATGAACTCACTTCATTTTTCCTTTTTTACTTCCCTTAAAAATTTTTTTTTGATTGAAAAAATTTAAGCTCTCTTAAATCCTTCTTGACAATGCAGGATCTGAATAAATGTGGTAGAACTACTGAAACATTAATGTATTTCATTTGTGCATTCATACTGATTGAGCATCTGCCCTTCCCAAAAGAACTTTGAGAAATGCCCAAATGAATTAAATATAACTTATGCCACAGTTCTGTGAAAGGCATATTTACAGCTATGTATAACAAAAATATTAGTGTATAATAAGAATATAAGAACAGTAATATCTTGTTATGAAAGTAAACAAGATAATGTACTTAGCATAGAATATAGCATAAATGCTTAGTATATTTTAACTGAATTTAATAGAGATTATATTAGAAATAGAATTTTATGGATCATAATAATATGGATATTTTGACATGGAAAGAAAAAATACCCAGCACTACAATAAATACAGGGGGAAAAAAAAGAACCATGGCAGGAAGGAAATCAGTGTACACACCCAGGGAAGGATGTGTAGTGGCAGAGTTTGACTAAATCTTTTTGGTACCCAAAGAAGTTCAATTGGAAATAGGTTTGGAATGGTATGTCTCAATGAAGAGGTTTAAGTGACCGATTATATGTTTGGGTTTTACTCAAAAACAGTGGGAAACACTTTGAGGTTTAAAAAAAGGAGATCGAGGTCGAGATCTAGATCGAGATAGAGGTCGAGATCTAGATGGAGATTGAGGTCGAGATCTCGATCTAGATATATACATATGTATGTAGTAATCAAATTAATGGGAGGATAAAATTGAGGTAAGGGGGCCTGACTGGCTTAGTCGTTAAGTGTCCAACTTCAGCTGAGGTTATGATTTCACAGTTCATGGGTCGAGCCCTGCATAGGGCTCTCTGCTGATAGCTCAGACTCTGGAGCCTCCTTTGGATTCTGTGTCTCCCTCTCTCTCTTCCCCTCCCCTGCTCTCTCTCTCTCTCTCTCAAAAATACAAAAAATTAATAAACATTTAAAAAAATGAGCCAAGTAAAAATGGTGACAGGTGAGATGGCTAATACAATGGTCTAGGTAAGATGTAATGATACCTAAACTAGGGTAGTTGTGGAAGGAATAGAAGGGAAAGAACAGCTGCAGGTAGTCATAGACCATAGATATTTCAGAACTTGGAAATCTTTCGGTTTGGGTATACAAAAAAAAAAAAAAAAAAAAGGAAGAAGTCCAAGTCTGTGGCTTTGAAGGTAGTTGATAATCAGTATTCAATGTCATCAAAAGAGAAGTTAAAGAAAAAGGATGGATGGTGTGCCTGGGTGACTCAAATGGTTAAGTGTCGGACTTCAGCTCAGATCATGATCTCAGGATTCGTGAGTTTGAGCCCCACATAGGGCTGTGTGCTGACAGCTCAGAGGCTGGATCCTGCTTCAGATTCTGTGTCTCCCTCTCCTCTGCCCCTCCCCTGCTCTCTCGCTCTCTCTCTCTCTCTCTCTCCTCTCAAGAACAAATAAACAAGAAAGAAAGAAAGAAAGAAAGAAAGAAAGAAAGAAAGAAAGAAAGAAAGAAAGAAGAAAAAGATGAGTTAAGTAATTCAGATTGGATAGTGTTTGAGACACTGTAGGATAGAGAACCGAACTGAGGTGTCAATGAAATTGGAAATGGAAACACACAGAGAAGGGATAAAAGTGAAGGTAAAGAATAAGATTTCACCTATGTGTGGAATCTTAAAAACAAAACAAATGAACAAACAAAAAACAGAGTATTAAATACAGAAAACAAAGTGGTGGTTGCTAGAGTAGAGGTGGGTGGAAGGAGGGTGAAATAGATAAAGATGATTAAGAGATACAAACTTGTAATTATAAAATAAATAAGGTACAGAAATGAAAACTACAGCACAGGGAATATAGTCAATAGTATTATAATAATGTTGCATGGTGACAGATGGTGATTACATTTATCATGGTGAGCACCGAGTGATGTATAGAACTGTTGAATCAATATGTCGTACACCTGGAGCTAACATAACATTGTATGTTAATTGTACTTCAATAAAAAGAAAGGAAGGATGGGGAAGGGAAGGAAGGAAGGAAGGAAGGGAGGGAGGGAGGGAGGGAGGGAGGGAGGAAGGAAGGAAGGAAGGAAGGAAGGAAGGAAGGAAGGAGTCATTTGCACTGTTACACCATTAGATTAGAAGGAATAGAGAAAGTATATCATGGAGAAAATAATGAGAGAAAAGAAGAGAGGTAAGGATCGACCCTTGAAGAGCATTTATATTTATGACTGACGGGCAGTAAAGCACCAAAAAGTACTAGTTAATTGAAATAGGAGGAAAACCAAAACAATTTGGTACCATCCAAAAAATGAGAAAGCTCCATTCAAATGATGTAGTTTTCCTTCCTCTTTGGCTATTTTTATTTTACTTAGAACTTGATGTAATTGGGGTAAACTTTTTTCAGATCAAATGTCTTTGGAAGTTTTCCTAAATATAATAATCATTATGTTCTTTTTAAAAAAATGCTTATTTATTTTGAGAGAGCACAAGTGGGAGAGGGGCAGAGAGAAAAGGAGAATCTCAAGCAGGCTCCACTCTCATCACAGAGCCAAAGCAGGGCTTGATCTCACAACTGACGGTGAGATCATGACCTCGGCCGCAATCAAAAGTCAGACGCATAACCAACTGAACCACCCAGGCACCCAAATAATGATTATGTTCTGAAATCGTTTGTTTTTCAGCATTGGAAATTCAACAGAAAATGTTTGACTCCATAAGGTATGTTGAGTTCCAGTAGTCATAAATAGTACTGCAATGATGAACTAAAAATTTTCAAGAGAAACTAAATTAAATCATGACATACGTAGTGTAAGTTTTGAAAAACAACACAACACTCACAGATAATATATTACTCTCCCTTCACTAATCCGTTCTCCGTATCGTTTATGACAAATAAGTACACTTTTTACTTTTTCTCTATTTTTACTTCTGTCTGTACATTTTGACTTCAGATTTTCTTCACTATTAAAAGTCTATTGTTACCATTTGGCATTAGGCAATTCACTCTTTATTAACATCTTTTCTCTAACAGCTTATTTTTTTTTAACTTCTAACATGCAGTCAAAAGAAAATTAGGGGCACCTGGGTGGCTCAGTTGGCTAAGCATCCGATTGTTGGTTTCGGCTCAGGTCATGATCTCATGGTTTGTGAGTTCGAGCCCCACATCAAAGAGCATGCTTCAGATCCTCTGCCTTCCTCTCTCTCTGCCCCTCCCCTGCTCACATGCTCGTTCTCTCTCTCTCTCTCAAAAATAAATAAGCATTAAAAAAAAGAAAATTAAAAGGAGCATTGGTAGTAAATTATTGGTTGTTACAGTGACCTAAAACCTTCAGAAGACACCAGCCAATGGAAAGCATTGAATTCATATAAATATTAAAACTCTGGTTCCACTATTTATCCACCTCTCCCTGCCTAGTCCCCTATAGTTATTTTTGTCACTCTTTGTGGTACACCTGGCTCACAGAGTCCTCTCAAGTTTCCCCCCAGCTCTCCTCCATCACCTGTAACTCCACTTTAAGATCCCACCTTTCTGTTGCCACTCTGTTGATGCCCTCCATTAAGTCAGAGCCTCCCAGCACATGAACCTCAAGTTGTCAAAACAGACATATTCCTTTCCAGCATCAATGCACCAAATCAAAATGACATTCCACAGAAATGAGGAGAATGCCCATAGGGCTCATATATGGCCCATGATCTGGGCTTGAAAAGAAACAATTTTTTTTTGTCTCTCTTTTGCTCCTTCCAAAATGCCCTCGTTAGAGCCCCTCTCCCTTCTAATGCAAATTAAGCCATCCAAATGTATCTTTATGATAAGCCCCAGCTGAGCTGCTTACTAGATTTATTAGACTCTGAATTCTAATTTAGACTGAGCTTGCCCTCCTGATGTAGATGGAGATACAAATATATTTAGATTCAGATGATATATGTACATATTATAAACATAGATATAGATGATATAGATATAGATACCTATTCAATGAAGATAGAAATAAGTGAAACAAAATGCCCAAAGTTACTTTGCAATCTATTTCCTATATCCTAACAGAGGTCCTATTAGGAGTGAATAGAATGAAATTATAAATTTCACTTCAATATTGTATCAGTAATCTTTTTCCACATAAAAAAAAGTCCCAGAACTTAATGGCCTAAAGCAACCATTTATTTAGCTCACAATTCGGCAAGTTGGCAAGTTGGGCTGAGCTCAGTTTGGTGGTTCAGCTGGTCTCAGCTGAAATGGCTCATCTCTACTCTAGCAGGCCAGTCCACACTGGCTCCCACAGTGATCACAGGGATCTAAGAAGAAAGATGAAGCCTGCCAGACCTCGAATGACCTAAGCTCAATACCAGCACATCATCACTTTGCCACATGTTTTAGCCGAAGCAAGTGAAAAGGCCAGTCTAGATGCAAAGGGTGGGGAAAGAGACCCCACATTCTGATGGGAGGAACTGCAAAGTCACATTGTAAAGGTTTGGGGTGTGGGATTAGTGAGGACTCTGGCCATGTTTTTAAAACAGTTACAAAACATTCTTTAAGTTGATAAATGAAAACTGTATTAAGTCAAACAATAGAACAGACAAGCCCACATGACAGTCCTCTCCCCAGGATGTCTGTGCTACCTAATGAGAGGTGAGGATTTCTAGAAGACATTGAAGGATTGAATGCAGTAACTGGCAAAAGGAAGGGATTAAAAACTATTTGTTGAATGAATAAATGATTCAGAAGAGTGAACTTTCATGGTAACTAAGCAATGGTCAATAAATAGCATAGTCTAAAAAAAAATTGTTATATCTTCCAGATGCCTAGCATTGATTTGAACAAAGAGAAATAAATTATATGAGGTTACAAGAGTTCAGGAATATATAAAATTTTTCAAAAGGCAAATAATACACTAAAACAGGTAATGCATCTTGCATTTGCTAGAGAGGAATGGACTTACAGTAGCCTCAGATCCTCTTGAATATATTCCTATCAAAAGATAAATCAGAGGCAACTCTTGGAAGATGGTGGTCTGAATGCAATCCCTTTGCTTCCTTTATCAGCGAGCTTATAGATAAAATAACTCAAGCAGTGATAGATGTGTAGGGAAGTGGGAAGGAGGTGGGAGAACCGTGGCCTACTTCTAAAGCCTAAAGGAGACCCTACAAACATCTGAGGATCTGGTTTCAACCGCACCCAGAAAAGACTTGTAGGAGGTTCTTGCATTCCAGAAGACATGAAGAACCAGACTAAGAGGAAGTCAGCCTCCATAGTAAAGCATGGGGCAGAGAACTTTAATGCTGAAACTTTTTAAAAGTTACAACAGATTGGTAAAAGAGCCCACTCAGTTCATGAAAAAAAGTATCCTCAGTCCTAGAAAAAGACTATTGAAAATATGTAGTACTACTTTTGTCTCCACTGCTGCCCAATACAGCACTGCCCAAGAGGTTCTCACCCCCAACTTGCATAATTGACAAAGAAAAACAAAACACAAATTATTTAATGGGTTTTAGTTATTTCAAGGAGGAAGACCAAGCTAGTAACCAGAACAGAAGATCCTATTCAGGAAGATTGAGTGGAATCTAAAGAAACTATCTTAATAGGAAAGGGAAGGGAAGGGAAGGGAAGGGAAGGGAAGGGAAGGGAAGGGAAGGGAAGGGAAGGGAAGAGGAGGGGAAGGAGAGAGGAGGAGAGGAAAGTCAATAAAACAAACAAAATTTTGGAAATAAAATAGACATGATTTCCATTTTTAAACCCTCTGTAGAGGAATCAAATAATAAAACAAACCACCAATTAAATGATACCAAACACCAGATGAAGGAGCTGTTGTACATGTAAACACACATATGCCTACACATGCATTCCATTACATATTTGATTATGTATTTGATTATTTATATATATGTATATATATACATATATATACATATATACATATATATATACAGTGAAAATCATGAATGAAAATAAAAGTTAATGGAAGATAAATCTAGATATAATACATATAATAGAAGTTCCAGAAAGAGGAGGGAAAAAAGCAAGAATCACAGAGCTATTGGAAGAAACTAAGCCAAATACTTAAGATTCATGTATCAAAAATCATATTAAACCTAGCCCTCTTGATGAAAACTTTAACTCCAAGGATAAAGGAAAATATTACATGCTTCTTTTAGAGAGAGAGAAAGAGTTCGTTATGTAGAAAATAAAGAAAAGCAGGCAGTCTTCAATTTCTCATTTACTATAGAAAAATAAGACAATGGAGTGACATTTTAAACATTTTATAATTCACATAAACAAGAAAAAAAGAGACACTTTTAGACACCCAGGGACTCAGAAAGCATAAGATCTAGAAGTCCCTCCTGAGAAAGATACTTAAGAACCTAGTAAAAAAAGAAAATTTTTTTAAAATCAGACCAAATATCAATATGCGTCCAAATTGGAATAATTGACATCACATACATTCTACTCTCTTGGGTAATTTTCCTGTCACCCAGGAGTTCCCAGTGGGGGACATGAACTAAGCTTAAGCCAGTTGTGTATCACATTTGTCTTGTTACAATGATTGGTTCAGAGATGGGAACTTGTCCAAGTCAAAATTATTGAGACACGGTGAGACTCCCACATTGTCCCTCTGGGCTTGACTCTTAACAGTAACAACACGTGGAGTACCGCAGCCAATTTATAATCAGAAAGGCAAGATATGAAGAAAATGATAACATTTTACTGAGGCACAGAAAAGAAGACTTACATTTTTGGAGCAATATACCATATTCCCATCTTCCCAGGAAAACTCAGTATCATAAAGATATCAATTCTCACTAAAGTAATTTACAAATGTAATGCAATCTTAAACCAAATTTGTCTGGAACTTAAGATCTTTGATTGAACTCAACAAGACGTTTCTTATGGAACTTGATAATTTCCATAAGAAAACTCATCTGTACAAAAAACACATTCAAGACTGTCATTTAAAAAAAAAAAAAGAACAATAATGAGAGGTATATGCTCTTCCAGATAGCAAATATGTCTTAAAATTATAGTAATTAAAACAGAGGGAATTGACAGAAAGTTCAATTAAACAGAATAGAGTCAAGAAACAGGGATGCCTGGGTGGCTCAGTTGTTAAGCATATAACTCTTGATTTCAGCTCAGGTCATGATCTCATCATTCATGAGAACAAGCCCCATATTCTCTCTCTCCCTCTCTCTCTCTCTGTCCCTCCCCCACTCATGCTCTCTCTCTCTCTTTCAAATAAACGTTAAAAAAAGAAAATTTAAATTTAAAAATTAAAAAAAAGACCCATTTATGTAATGGAAATTATAGTAAATATTGTGTATCAGTCCACTAGAGAAAGGACTGGATTTGTTTTGTTGCTATTTTTGTTTCAGGTTTTGGGTTTTTTGGGAGGATGGAGCAGGGCTAATATATATGGAGAAGGGCTTATACTATTCCGAGAAGTATTTTAAGTATTTTTCATCTGAAGAATTCATTTCATCCATCCTATAATCCTATGAGGTAGGTAAAAGTGTTATCCACATTGTGTGATGCTAAAAGTGAGGCCCAAAGAGTCAAGTAATACAGAAGTACAAGCAAATAGCAGAGCTGGAAAATGGACTCAAGCATTCTGACTCTATTACACCAAGTAGGTAAAGATAAGTTAGGTTCCTACCTACAGCATACCAAAAAATAGAGTTCCTGTTTTGCAATCAACCTACAGCCAAACTATAAAATATTTAAATAAAACAAGGGAGAATATTCTTATAATCGTTTGGGAGAGGGTAAGGAAAAACTTTATTAAAAAACACAAAACCCAGAAGATGAAAGGAAAATATTTTTTAAGTCATTACATAAAAATAAAATCTCCTAGAAGAAAAAAGACACCATAAAACGTCAGAAGAGAAGGTCCAGACAGAAATGTTCGTAACTTAACATGTTTACAACAAAGGACTAATATCCATGCCGTATAAAACGGCCTCTACAGATCAGCAAGAAAATGATAAAAATAATACACAGAACAATTCCTAAGGGCCCATCAACATGTGGAAAGATCTTCAACATCAGCATTGATCAGAAAATTAAAACAACAGTGGGTACAAAGTGCTAAATGGGAAAATGGGCTCTCAGTTGATGAGGATAAGGGAAAATGAATGTTCAGTACACCATTGTACAATCAAAATTGGAAAGGGACATTTTGGAATTTGACCATATCCACCAAAATGTCAAAATGTTAAATCTTATACCTAGCAATTCTTTTGACATGGGAATAAAGAGCAATTTGTAGAATATTTTACATGTATATACACATATATAATATGTGTGTATACATAATATGTGTGTGTATATACCTGTGTATGTATATATGTATATGTGCATATACACACAGAGGGACACATGTAGGTATATGTATATGCAAAAGAAAAACTAAAATCGTGGGTATGAACATAAGGTGAGGTGTTTTCTAATAAATGCACTCGTATTCTAGCAGCAGCCCCCGCTAGTGAAAAGAGAGGATTGTGGAGGAGGGGAGAAGGGATTGTCATTTTTACACCATACACTTTGTATTATTTGAATTTTTCATAATGCATATGTGTTTATGTATCACTTTGTGTTATTTCATGTTTTAAAGAATCAATCTTGGTTATTTAAGAAAATGTCAAAACTAGGTTCTCCTATTTGCAAATATAACTGTATTTCACAGTTTTGCCACTTGCTCTCTCAGTTTGTTTTCTCTGAAACTATTTACATAATCCAGACAGAGAGGGAATGTAACGTTTTGGCCATATTTGCAGTGGTCCACTCGGGCAGAATACTGTGGAGTAAGGTCACATCGAGCCCAAGTTGTGAATAGTCAGAGGTTTTTTTTCACATCTTTTCTCTGCAACCCTTTGTATTATTCTGGTATCTCTAGTGCTGTCCCTCCAGTTTCCAAGGCGTAGCTGTGGGTGCCAAGCCAGCTCCTAGCAACACCAAGGCCGGGTAGATAGTGCCAGGCCAGTTCTTGCTGCCAAGGGCCACTTCCCTCTCTCCCAGGGAAGACCATTAGCTGGCATGCTGCACCTTTTACCCTCTGCCTCCCCCTTGTTCTTGACGTAATGCGGGTGGGGGAGAAAATATCTGGAGGTCTTCAGGGAAAAAGCAAGAGGACATGGCCTTATTCTGTAAGTGTCTGAGGAACCAATAGGAGACAGCTGTGTCCCTGATGGAATCATGAAGACATCGTACCAGCCTACTTACATATGGCTTCTTATAGTGTAAAACAGAAACAGCAGCAAAACTCTCCATTTAATTCATCTAAATTAAACTGGTCTTTCTGTGATTCCCAGACTCCATCCTTACTTATATAAAGCTCCAAGTGGAAATTCAGAGAGATGTCCTTCAGGAAAGGGAAAGGATAAATAAACTGTGGTACATCTAGACAATGAAATATTATTCACTGCCTAAAAAAAAGGTACCAAGCCATGAAAAGAAATGGAGGAAACTTAAATGCATATCACTAAAGGAAAGAAGCCAATCAGAAAAAGGCTACATACTGTTAGGATTTCAATTCTATGACATGCTGGAAAGGACAAAACTATGGAGACAGTAAAAGGATCAGTGGTTTCCAGGGTTAAGGGTGGGAAGAGGGAGGGAAAGATGGATAGGTGGCTTGCAGGGGACTTTTAGAGTAGTGAAATCACAACTCTGTATGCCACATGTGTATACGTGTCAGTATACACGTGTCAGAACCCCCAGAGTATACATCACAAAGAGTGAACCCCAATGTAAAGTACGGATTTTATTTAATAATAATGTATTAATATTGCTTCGTTAATTGTAAAACAAAACAAAACTACCACCCTAATGCAAGATTCTATTAAAAGGAAAAACTCTTCTGGCAGTGGAGTATAGGGGCATATGGACATCCTTCTTTCTGCTCAATGTTCCTGTAAACCTCAAACTGCTATAAAAAAATAAAGCATTAAAAATGAAATCTGGGGGCATCTGGGTGGTGCATTCAGTTGACTATCCTACTCTTGATTTCAGCTCTGGTCGTGATCCCAGAGTCGTGGGATTGAGCCTGAGTTGGGCTCCACTCTTAACGTGGAGTCTGCTTGAGATTCTCTCTCTCTCTCTCTCTCTCTCTCTCTCTCTCTCTCTCTCTCTCTCTCTTTCTCTCTCTCTGCTCCTCTCCCCTCCTCGAACTCTCTCTCTGTCAAATAAAAAAATAAAATAAAATAATAATAAAATTTTGACGTGATTCACAAAACGTGATTCACAAAAAAATTATCTTATTGATAAATTCTAGCTTTGTTTTTTATTGTGTTTACTAAACTTTTTGGTTATGGAGTATTACAAATTTTCCACGTAAATTTTAAAGCAAAATTTCCAGGCTTATGTCTATCTTAGAATATTTTATAGAAGCATTCCTAGTTAAGTAAATATGGGATTTTTAACCATTTCTATTGTCTTTGTAACACAATGTACTCAAGGTTTGAGCTCTGTTGAAATGTATTGGTGACTGAAATGTCAGATTTTACTTAATCTGTATTCAATGAATTTTTAAATGAATGAAAAACCTACCTGTAAACATAGTAGTAGCTTCACAATATCTGCTTTTTATTTTTTCAATTTTTTTAATGTTTATTTTTGGGAGAGAGAGAGAGAGAGAGAGAGAGAGTGGGGGAGGGGCAGAGAGAGAGGGAGACACAGAATCCGAAGCAGGCTCCAGGCTCCAAGCTGTCAGCACAGATCCCAACGTGGGGCTCGAAGCCATGAACCGTGAGATCATGACCTGAGCCAAAGTCAGACACTTAACCGACAGAGCCACCCAGGCGCCACCACAACGTCTGCTTTTTAAAAATAATTCCTTTTTTCCTTGAGTTTCATCTCAGTCATTTATAACTATTATAACTATAACATCCAGATTTTCCTACCACATCCCTGTCCTTGCAGGCACTGTGCTTGCTTACCCATCACTGTCCACAGGATCAAAACCTGCTTGCCTTTTCCTTAGACTTTCTGATGCTTCCATAGAGCTGATGTAAGGACCTACTATTGCCCAGAAGAGGTGGTCTCACAAGATGAAGAGGTTGATGAGGTTGATGAAGATGATGAGGTTGGTCTCACACGTGCGGCCAACTTGCTAAAGACCTAGTATCTCAACATTTAAATGGAATAAACCTAGAATAAGCCAGAAACACACACACACACACACACACACACACACACACACAATAATTGACTCAACAGACAGGTATATAAGACATACTCTTGTTGATTGAAGGCAACTATGAAAAATTAATAGCTGAGTTTCCTCATTGATACTTCAAAAAAAAATCACAAGTATTAAGGCAGGTGAATATGGTTGGTTTTGTATACTTAATTTTGAGCTCGGGGGCTTGAAGGTCAAATATTGATTTGACTTCCTAACTATGGGAAGAGGCCGGTCCTTTTTATTATCACCACTTCTGGGTCTTCAGGTTCCCGGTTCCTTTCAGCCAGTAGGTGGTTGTTGAACCATTCCTGACTCCAGCACTGCGACCTCTGCTGGACACTAATATTCTCCCTTGTCCAAATCTGTTAGGACAGGAAAGGAATGCGGTTTGCCCCTTGGAGTGGGGCAGAAACCACATGCTTGTCTGTTGCTTTGAATGCCTCCACTTACCTATTTCATTTAAATTCCACCAGTGTCTCCAGAAGCAAGAATAGCAAATACGGGATCTAAGCAACACTCTACAATCATTTATCAGCTTAACTTGAGTTTAAATACATGACATACACCAGCCTTCTCTGGGGACATGCTTACACATGTATTTCAAATATGACATGACTAATTATTTTCATACTTTTCTGCTTTGATTACATAACTCTTTGAGACTTTTGACCAGCAAAAATTCATTTTTTTCAAAGCCCTGTTCCCCTTTTTCCTGTACTGTAAGTGTAACAATCCTATACAGTGGAGAAAAAATGATTCACTTGGATGTATTATACCTTTTGTCAACTTCCTGGCATTTGGAAGGAGCTTTTTCTCCCTCTTTAAAGATAATAGCTGTCTCATAGCACTAATTTCATTGAACTTAAGTAATTTCCAAATTAACAATATTAACTTTACCAAATTTTTTTTATCATAAAACATCTTAGTTAATGGCTATGTGTATACTTTGCAGGAAAGAGAAACAAAGTTCTTTCTGAAACTTTTATCTGGAGAGTGTAAATTTTGCCCTGTATTACTGGTTTCATATTTGGATGTTGTAGATTAGCCTGAGCCGAAATGTGCATCACTCTTTTTTCCCCCATAGAGCATAGTGGTTAAAGATAGGGACAGATAGTTTAGGGGTACCATGGTGAGAACACCCTTGGGACTGAATTGCCAAAAATACAAACAAATAAACAAACCCTCAGGCACTACTCAGGAAACAAGACAACCAATTCCAGTCCTAAGTAATCCACTGCCCTTACCAGAAGCCAGTAAGTGGGTCCAAACAAAGAAAGCTTCCACTGTCTACACCTCTTTTTTCCTTATCCCTTCTTCCTTTTCTGCTCTCCATCATATGTCCCAGCCCAGTGTTTGTCTTCATTCATCACAGAATGACTAATCTGAAACATGTGCCACTAAATATATAATACACTTGAGTTATCACTGTATTCAAGACATCATGTGCCTTCCCCATTCCTCTCAAGGCTTTTGAAACCCCTGAATTCACATCCTTCTCTCATATTTTATTCCCTTCTCCCACCTTTATTCCCATGTTTCTCTCTCTCTGTCTTCTATGTCCTGGCTGTTAGGTTGAGGAGAATTTACATTCAAATAAAACATAAAATTTCTTTCTCCAGATTTTCGTACCAGCTGACTGGGATTGTAAGTGCCCCACTGGAGAGGCCTGATATACTTACTTAGAGTTTTTAAAAGGCATGCTGATTTCATACCTTTCCTCCCAGTGTCCTCCAGAGAGGAGGACGGACTATTTGGAATTGGTTTGGATTGATAAAGTACTTTGCCCTTATTTAAAGAGCTCATCTTGCATCAACCTCTCTTTTCATTCACTAAACATATTCTGCAGCCCTCCTCATCTGAGAGAATTGGGCCTCCCTTGTCTGCTTTGATCCAGAAAATCATGCTTTCATTAACACAAACATCTCCTGATCTCTGCCAGTGCATTTTAGATTTTCAAATTATGTATGTGCATCATTTATCAAAATGCCGTCAGTCTCCAGGTCTGCCAGGCATTCAAACTGGGCAATCCCATGGCATGTATGTATGTGAAGGGAAGTTGCATGGTGATTATAATCTCGGTCCCTAAAGTAGCTGCAGTTAGCTGTATATTCTTTATTTTAAGGAAAGAAATGTGGTGTTAAGTACCAAGGATGAAATCTCAGAACATCTTAAGCAAAATGCAGATTCCCATCTATTTTCTGTTTTCCCAATAGAAAAGATGAAAGCATTCTGTATTGAGAAATGGTCTGACTTCAGTGAATGAGTTGAAAAGAGAGTAGTGTTTTTAGTGATATTATAGACATGCAGCAGTCTGCCAGTAACAGTTTTGATATTTGAGAACTGGAAACATACAGGAAGTTCTTTAATCTTAATGGAGAATCCCTGGGTCATTTGGTCCACATACCTGCCTGTCAACGTTTTTTTGGGTTTTGTTTTGTTTTTTTAAATTCAAATCTTCAAAATTGCCTTCACTTTTGTTCTCTTTATCCATTTTAATCTTCACTGAAACACAGAAAGATACAGACCACCATAAAAATTAGCATTTAGACCACCATTTAGACATTAGCCTATGTAACTATAGACTGTGTCTATAATTTCAATCAAAAATTCTGGTAAACACATAAAAACTAACAGATGACCATGATATTGAAATTGTCCCTATGGATTAAAATACTAATGTATTCATATGTTCAAGGAAATAAGTGAACTAGGTGAAGGGGATTAAGAGCACACTTATCATGAGCACTGAGTAATGTATAGAACTCTTGAGTCACTGTATCATACACCTGAAACCAGCGTAACACTGTGTGTTAACTATACTGGAATTAAAATCTAAAACAATAGATGACAAGATGGAGGATTTTACCAGATAATAGGAACCTATAAAAAATAATCAAATAGAAATTCTAGGACTGAAAAATGGAATAATTGAAACAAAGACCGAATAGACTTAACAACAAACTGAAAGATACAGCTAAGGAAAGCATCGGTGAGCTAGAAGTTAGGTGAATATAAAATAACCTGATGGAAGCCTGGAGAACAAAAGGATAGAAACGACACAGTGAGGGGGAAAGTGATATGTGGGGCAAAATGAAAGTATACATATACATACATATATACACGCCATACATAATGCATGCATATAATGCCATGTCCCTCCAGAAGAAGACAGAGGAAATGGGGCCAGGGCAATATTGAAGAGAAAATGTCGAGAACTTTCCAATTGATAAAAGATACCAAGCCATAAGTTCAAAAAGTGTTTTAAACTCCAGACAGGGCAACTGAAAAGAAAACCACATCTACACACATCACAGTAAAACAACTAAAGACCAAAGAGAAAGAGAAAATCCCAAAATTGAGACCAAAAAGGAAGATACATCATTTTCAAAGGAACAACCATAATGCTGAGAAGTGACTCTTCAACAGAAAAGATGTAAGACAGAAGACAATGGAATGATATGAGCAGAGTGTGGAAAAAAGAAAGAAATCCAGCAACCGGTAAAAAACCCATCTTTCAAAAGTGAAGCAGCATAAACATTTCCAGATAACCAAAAACCAAGTGTGTTCAGCAGCAGCAGCCGACATGAAAGGGAATGCTAAAAGTAGTTCTTCAAGCAGAAGGAAAATGATCCACAAGAGAAACACAAAAATGCAGAAAAAAAATTATATGACTCAATTTGGGGCAAATCTGAAGGAATACTGATGATGCAAAATAATAATCACAATATGAATAATATTTTATGGGGTTTAAAACATATGTAGAACTAAGATACATGACAACAATGACACTAATGGTACTAATGGGATAGGGAAGGTTAGCAGAGTTCAACGTGTTCAAGTCTTAGCATTGACCGCAGTGTGGTAAAAGTACTCATTTATATTTGTTCTAATAATCCAAGGAGACATGTTTCATCTCTAGGAGGATTACCAAAAGAATAGTAAAGACGTGGAACCAGCAAACCAATGGGAGAAAAATAAATGGAATACTCCAAAATTGATCAATTCAGACTAAGAAAGGAGAAAAAAAAAAAGCAGGGTCACAAAGCATTTGGGGGAAAGGAAATGGAAAACAACTGATAAAATTATAAATTAGTTTATATTTGTGCTTTTGTTGATTGTTTACAATTAACTGGGAACTGTGATAGACAGGCAACGTCTAATTGACCTGAATTGAAAACTTTGCTGTCGCTAACTCATTAAACAGATATTCCACAAGCAAGTCATAAAATTATAAATAGTTGATGATTTTTGCATGATCATGATGTGCTAAGCACTATGTTAGCATATCTCCTTTTATCCTTTTGAGTTCATTAGTCCTATTTAAATATTTTTAAGCGCATTTTAAGCACGTTAACTACCAGCTCACATTAAAAATAGCAGATCTGGAATGGAAAACAATTTATGGGTTTTTTTTGGGGGGGGGGTGTTTTTTTGTCTCATTTTACTCCAGAACTGATATACTTAATCATCACGATATATATCGTCTTAAAAAGAAAAACTTAATACCACATATATTTTAAATGTGCCCATAATGAGACATGAAGACATCTTAGCAAATGTATAGGCCAAGTTTTCAAAAAGAAAACAAAAAGCATTACTTACATCACTTAAGTTTTATTTTTTTAATGTTTATTTGTTTTGAGAAAGAGAGAGAGGGGGCACATGAGCTGTCTCTATATTCCTGCCTCATCAAGGAGGATTCAAGCTACTGTCCATTGCCTACCTACATGAAGACCAGGTTCTCAGATTTTGTCTTTCTACCTCCAGATTTTTGTCCCTTAACCTATATATTTTCCAATTGGCAGCTAGAGAGAACTTTAACCAACAGAAAACTTTAAAAAACACAGAGCCCAACGTGGGGTTGGACTCACCAACCATGAGATCATGACCTGAGCCCAAATCAAGAGTCCGACACTAAACTGACTGAGCCACCCAGGTGCCCCTACATTGCTTAAATTTTGACAATCAGTCCAAGTTACTGATTATTGAACAAACTTCGATTAAGCATGGGCTAGGTGTCAACCATCATACTAGGTCTTGATGATACGATACAAAATAACAGAGATGTGGTCCTTGCCTCGTAGGGCAAATAATAATATTAATTATAAATTAATTCATTCCCTTCATTAGATAATAACAAGACAAAAGTAAATAATCATAATTATGATCTGATCACAAAAAGATGCTCTGAAAAAGCATTATGAATGAGTACTCTGTTAGATAGTATGATGAGGGACGATTTTCTCTGAAAACATAACCTTTAAGCCAGCAGACGCTTACGATTAGGGCAACTGTATTACGTATTGCTCAGACTGGAATACTTTTGAGAATGAAACAGGGCACTTCTAATAATTATTCAGGGCGTCAGTGCAAACCAGAATGTTTTCACCCTCTTTGTAAGCCCTGATAAGGTTATTTTTAAGTGCAATAGAAAGACACTCTAATGTTTTTTGCAAGGGGTTATCTATTATATGACTTAACATTTTTTAATGTTCTGTCTAGCTGCCAGTTGGAAAATATATAGATTAAGGGGCAAAAATGGAGGTAGAGAGACAAATTCTGAGAACCTGGTACCCATCTAGGTAGGTGAGGGACAGTAGCTTGAATTGATGGGGCAGGAATATAGAGAAAAATAGCCAATTCAAGATAAATTTTGCAGTGTATCAGCAGCTAAGATGAAGGCATACGAAACCTTCCATTTGCATCTAGTTCATAACAAACAAGAAAGTATCTTAAAGTTTGTCACGTGATCTTGGAAAGGGAGTTTTCAGTAGCATTAACAAATACAAACGCAAAGGAGAAATGTTCATCTATAGCAAAAACAATCAGGAAAAAAATCTAAATTAAGCAGCTCCCCTTTCTTCTCTACCAACCCCTGTTTTGAGATTTTTTTATCCAATTCTTATAATGTATAAGTGTGTATGCATTTTTATAAAAACTACTACTTGTTTCTACAGCAGTATTTTCTCCGGTCTGCTGTGTGTATTTTCACTTTCTTTGGGGGGACTTTTGCCATTCAAAATATTCACCTTTTCACTTTGTACATAGGGACATACATCTAACTTTTTATTTTCATAGGGACTGGGTTTACTACTTTGGAAAAGTTTGCCCCTATCCACATTATATAAATATACACAAAAATATACTTTTATTATTTTGGGCTTTTACTTATATATTTCATTAAATTCTCTAATCATCTGAAATGTACTCTTGTATGTGATATGATATAGAAATCTGGCATTGCCCATGATATAAAAATGCATATTTTCTAACCTGAACCTAAAATCCATTTTGATTTTTATATAAAGTTCTCACAGTCTTAAATCATTTATGTATGCTCTGATACTTACCTACTTTTGTGATAATATATATATATTTTAATTTTTTTTAATGTTTATTCATTTTTGAGAGACAGAGAGAGACAGAGTGAAAGTGGGGGAAGGGCAGAGAGAGAGGGAGACACAGAATCTGAAACAGGCTCCAGGCTCTGAGCTGTCAGCAGACAGCCTCACGTGGGGCTTAAACTCATGAACTGCGAGATCATGACCTGAGCCGGACGCTTAACCACCTGAGCCACCTCGGTGCCCCAACAATATATTTTATTTTTATTGGAATGATTTTCAATTAAGTTTTGGTAAGGGAAGTCCCCTGTACTAATCTCCTTTTTTTCTACTTTGGTTGTCTTGAAAAAATCTTTTTTTATCACACACACACACACACACACACACACACACACGCACACACACACATGCACACACACACATTTACCTCTTGTAAATAAACAGTACAAAATATATAGCAAAAAAATGTTATAGTCTTCACTCTCCCTCTAATTCTTCAGGTTACTCTCTATTAAAATGTTAGTGTAGGGGCTCCTGGGTGGCTCAGTTGGTTAAGCATCCGACTTAGACTCAGGTCATGATCTCACAGTTTGTCAGTTCGAGCCCCATATCGGGCTCTGTGCTGACAGCTCAGAGCCTGGAGCCTGCTTCGGATTCTGTGTCTCCCTCTGTCTCTGCCCCTCCCTTGCTCATTCTCTAGCTCTCAAAAATAAACAAATATTAAAAAAAATTTTTTTAATGTTAGTGTATTTTCTGGTTTTTTGGCTAAGCATTATTATACATTTAAATTCATTCTGAACCAACCTTATTTTTTGAAGTAATTTCATTAGCTATTCACAGGCATTTATTCTTCTAAAGAAACATTAAAATATTTTAATCTAGTTTTATAAAATAAAGCATAATTCATCTTTTACTATGTAGTGTCTGGAACATACTGGCAGCCAGTAGTTAGTTTGTGCCTTTGATGTTTTTTCAATCAGCCTGTTTTGGTAGAGCTTGTATGTTTGCAACAAAAGGAGATCCACTCAATCTAGCTTATGTAAATGGGGATTTGTTATATTTAAGTCTTCAAGGGTCATGATAAAAAATTGGGAGTTTACCAAAATATAACAGGACAAGCACTAAACTGAGACAAAAGTTTCACTAATGATCCAACTGTCAAGTTGAACTAAATCATTTAACAAGCAGTTTCTAGAACACCAGGTGCTGGATACCAAAATGAAAATGACAGAGTTACTGTCCTTAAGATGCTCACTGCACTTGTTGTGATGAGCACTGGGTGATGCATGGAACTGTTGAATCACTGTATTGTATACCTGAAACTAATATTACACTGTATATTAACTAACTGGAATTCAATAAAAACTTTAGTTTTTTAAATTTTTTAATGTTTATTTTTGAGAGAGAGAGAGGGAGAGACAGAGTGAGAGCGGTAGAGGGGCAGAGAGAGAGAGACGCACAGAATCAAAAGCAGGCTCTAAGCTCTAAGCTGTCAGTACAGAGCCCAACGCGGGGCTCAAACTCATGAACCCGAGATCATGACCTGAGCCAAAGTTGGAGGCTTAACCGAATGAGCCACCCTGGTACCCCTTAAATAAAAACTTAAAAAAAAAAGATACTCACTGTATAATGGGGAAACTGGGATGCAGAAATAATGTGACTTGCATGGGATTGCACAGGTAAATTAATTGTTGGCACCTAGAACTTAATATTTTCCCTCTACCCATGCTTTCAAATCCCATTAACTCTACAATGTTGCTTGGTCTTTATCTATCCATTCTGTTTCTTGACTTTGGTCTCAGAAGAAAAGGTGCTGTTGTTACCAAAGCTAACCTATGACCACTGATCTCATTTGTTCAGACTCTCTTTTTATATTTAAAATTACCATTTTGTTCAGTCCCAGATTTATATAGAAGGAAAGAAGTGTGTGTGTGTGTGGAGAGAAAGAGAGAGAGAGAGAGAGAGAGAGAGAGAACACTTGATTTACCATCTTTTCAGCTAATGGTCCACCCTTCTCCCATCCCCCAAACAACTAGAAAATCCAAACTCTTCCCTGCATTCATCCGTGACTTAATAGCTCTTTAGTCCTCTGTCCTGAAGGTTTCCTGGGAATCACTAATAACTTCCTAATCAGCAAACCCAATGGCCCTTGAGTTCTCTGCATATTTGACATTGTTGATCATTCCTTCTTTCTTGAAACTCTTCCCTACTTTGGCTTCTCTGATACAATACCAACATAGTCCACCATCACCCATCCATCCCCTTATTCATTGGATTATCCTCCACCTCCTACTCCTTAAAAAGAGACATTTGGTTTCTTCTCATGTTATTTTGCTTCTGCTTAATGGTTTGGAGCATCTTAAAAATCTTTATTTTCACCTCTTAACAATTTCCAAATCTTCAGTTCTACCTACCCAACCATCTGTTAGATATTGTCATCAATATACACAAAAACTGAAAATTAATCTCAACATTTTCCTCTATTCAGTCAAGAACCTACTCTTCCTTCCTTCCTTCCTTATTTCTATTGATGGTATATTCATTCTACCAGCTTCCTAATTATGAAGCTGTGGTTTGACTTCTTTCTCATCTTAACCAACGCACTGCCCACAAGTACCACCATATCATCATGAACTAGACTTTATAGCTTTTGCCTTTCAAAACATGTCCAACCTTTCCCCCCACCTTTTTTTTTCATTTTTACTGGTGCCATTTTAATTTTTGTTATGTCTTTGTTTATTTTTAAGAGAGGGGGACAGGGGCGCCTGAGTGGCGCAGTCGGTTAAGCGTCCAACTTCAGCCAGGTCACTATCTCGCAGTCCTTGAGTTCGAGCCCCGCGTCAGGCTCTGGGCTGATGGCTCAGAGCCTGGAGCCTGTTTCCGATTCTGTGTCTCCCTCTCTCTCTGCCCCTCCCCCGTTCATGCTCTGTCTCTCTCTGTACCCCCAAAAAAAATAAACGTTGAAAAAAAAATTAAAAAAAAAAAGAGAGGGGGACAGAAGGCAAGTGGATGAGGGGCAGAGCGAGAGGGAGATACAGACTCCAAAGCAGGCTCCAGGCTCTGAGCTATAAGCACAGAGCCCCACATGGGCTGTAAGATCATGACCTGAACCGAAGTCGGACGCTTAACCAACTGAGCCACCCAGGAGCCCCTTACTGGTACCATTTTAATTCAGCCCCATACTAGTATGACCTGAAATATTTATTACAAAAGTATTTCCTAGACTCCGTGATGGACCTGAATCAGGCATAATAATTTTTTCACAGTATCCTTTGATCTCTAAAGTCACTGTTCTTTATTTAATGGCATTTAGCAAATAACTAGCTTCAGTCATGGAATGTATAGATATGCTGTACTGTGCAGTGGACAAGAGTCCAAATGTCCACAAGTGCATTTGGAGTATGTACTATTTGCCAGGAAAAATGCTAGATTCTGGGAATTTAGCACTGAAAACAATAAAATGGAACTTGCATTTTAGAGACTATATCTGGGTTTGAATCGTGGATCCAACATTTTTAGATTTGTGATCTTAGACAAGTTACTTGACCTTTCTAAGCCTTTATCTTAAAAAAAAAAAGGCAGGGGTTAGGGGAGTGAGATATAATACACACCATGTAGATTCTTTAAGGAAATAAAAATTAGAGAGGCTGATAGACTATGTGGTTTATCCAATAAATGTTAGCTCTTTTTTCCCCTAATCTAATTTGCCATTTTCCTAAAGCTTACCTTACCCCACCTATTGGGGTTCATTTTGTTTTGGCCCATGCATTCTTTCCAATTTATTACATAAAGCACAAGATATACATTTTAAACATATTTTCTCTTATTGCATTCTGAAAAGTTATTGAATTTGCATTCATACTTAAAAACAAAGCAGAACTTGGAGTGCCTGGGCAGTTCAGTCGGTTAAGCATCTGACTCTTGACTTCAGCTCAGATCATGAGTTCAAGCCCCTCATCAGGCTCTGTGCCAACAGTGAGGAGCCTGCTTGGGATTCTCTCTCTCCTTCTCTCTGCCTCCCACCCCTGCTCACACATGTGCTCACACACTCTCTCTCTCAAAAGTAAATAAACATTTTTTTAAATGAAGCAGAATTTTAAAAATTATGAAAACCTTCCATCTGAGAATAAAACAGAATGGTAACAAATATGACAATAACTAGATTTTGCTTTCTTTTATAATTACGGAACCAAACCCAAACATCAGTGTTCCTTTTTTTTTTCTTCCACAAATTAGGAGAGTTTAAAATGAAAAAAGAAAACTCTCATTTCTCTCTCTCTCTTTCCTCCCCTTCTCCTCCCCACTAGAAACTAAGAAAGAAGAGCTCTTATTTAGGTGTTTGCTATATTTCTGGTTCACATCCAGGGGACAAAAGAGTAGAAAGCATTCATTCAGCCAATAATTATCAAGCACCTTAAAGTACCCAGAACTCTTCCAAAGTCTTGGGAAATCCTGGCTCCTGTTCTCATGTTAGGAAGCACAGGTCTGCTGCAGCTGCTGGGGCAGTAGTGTCTCCATGTGAATACATTTAGAGTTGCGGAAGATATTAGAGCTAATCTAGACAGTTCTCAGCCCACTAAAGAAATCTGTAAACCAGAGCATCTTTACCAAAGTTTTTCATTCAATCTTTGTTGGTTGCCTCCAGCAACAGTAAGCTCAGTACTTCACCTTTTCTATTTTTTAATAGGTCTAAACATATAAAGTTATCTTTTTTTTTCTCGTTTTCCCAGTATTTAAGGTAGCTTTGTGTATCTGTCATGACTTTCACAGCCACATAGCCCCCTAAACACCCAGTCTTTTAGTCATTCTAAATGTAATGTTATTATCAATATTGCCAATGTTCCTCCAAGATGCAGAGATATTTTAAGTAGAATCTATAGACTGGCCAGCTCAGAATGTGGTGAAGCATTACTTCCTATTTTGGTTGAAGCATTTGAGGATCGAAATAATCCTACATGCCGTGTTCACCCTAACTGGTTGGCTCATGACAAACCTTTGCCTCTGTCAAGATATTTCTTGTCGTTACTACTCTGTGTCCTTAGAGCTGAACCTGAGGGATGGTGGTATGTTCAGAACACAGTTAGCAGGAACGTAAGTAAAATTGTCTCTGTTCTTGAGATTAAGCACAGTGCTATGTGACCTACTGATTTTCATTTAAAATTATCACAATTTAGATAGCAGCTTCGAACATCTTTCAGGCCCAGAGCCAAAAGCAGAGCTTCAAGACTATAGGAAACCAAACAGCTCTACAATCATTCAAGTAATGACCGACGCTGCACTTCATGTGAGCAAGGACATTATATTAATGTATTATTATGCCAATCAAAATATGGATAGTTGCTGGCAGATAGGTTACAAAAACATCAGATTATATGTAACTATTTTATGACTTCTTGGAAAATGCTGATTTAAGTCCTGAATATTTATTTTACACAAATAGGTTCCATTCAGTTGACATAACTTGCAATTTATTAGAAATGCTCAAGAACTCAGTTTTTGAATTTTTGGGAAGATCCAAAATATCCCAGATCACCACAGTATAACCAGTGATCAACATTTATTCCACTCTAAAAGAGAAATACTTTTGTAGCACCATATATAATATAATATAATATACACATGTATACATATATACACATATAATATGTATATATATACAGTTTTGAAAATGATATAACTTAAGTATTTCTAATTGACAATTTTTTTCAGAAGTATTCAGAAGGGATTAAAAACTATGTGATAGAGTCGTAAGCAAAATTATGCGTTGTTGTGCCGACAAAGCAAAAGTCACATAAAAACGTGTAGGAGGGGGACAGGCACTTGTCATATATGTGTTGAATTTTTTTTTTAAGAATTACAGATATTGCAGCAGCAAAAGAAATTTAAGAATTCAATAAATGTTCAGAAATTTGAGACGAAGAAAGAGTTAAAATTCTTGAATTCTGAAATTTCTCTTTAATCAGAAATAGAAATCTAAAATAATGACAACAATAATAATTATAGTGTTTACAAAGACTTGGGAACTTTCACCATTCCTGTGTCTCTGTTGGAAGCACATAAAATTAAAATGATATAGTCACAATTTGTTTCTTGACTATTTTACATTCAGTAATTTTTAATGAAGCAACTAAATTAGGCATAACTTAGTGCAGCTTTAATGTAGTTATGATGAATATATTTTACTTGATTAAAAATGATAAAAACCAGGGAGCCTTAAATATTATCTTAAAAGATTAACTACTGTGTCAATTACAAATCTAGGGGAAAGGTATTTATAAGGGAATAACTATTCTGAACAGTCACTTCCTTTTGTTCATTTCATTTAATTAAAGACTCAATCAACTTTCAGTCTTAATACTAAAATTTTTCTAAATTACACATTGGCTTGCAAATTGAAGGGCATATAGCAGGGCTAAGTCAATTCAGCGCTAGGGAAGATTCAGCAAGTAATCTATTTTTTATATAAATGGGGGGGCGAGTACAAACTACTTCGCAGTTATAGGGTGGAGTGATTAACTACATAATTGCCAATTGTGCACCGCACCTTGTGTTACATGACGAAATCTGAATAAATACCAGTAAAGATCAAATTATTTGGGCACATGAATGATGATGAGGCCCGCTCTGCCAACAGGTAGACTAATGAATTGAAGCCTCAATGCCTAAGACCAAGTGGAAGAAGCCAATTTTTTCACCTCTGCCTTTGAGGGGACCAGTTACCCTACTGCAGCGGGAGGGAGTAGATGTGATCACCATATGTTTACTTTGTCCACTCAGGGGAAACTTGCAAAGGAACAGTTTTGAAATACGCACTGGATTTTTATCAAAATACAAATAAATGGCAGTTTTCACCTAAGGAATACAAAATACTTACGTTTAATTGCCAGTCTCCAATAAATAGATAAGTGTCTTCTGATCGCAAGTGGATTTAAAAGTCTTCCCTCCTAAATAGCCCTGCACCTCAATCAAATAAACAGCACCAGACAATCATACCTCTGGCCTCAGCCATTTCCCTTGCATCACTGAGGTGGCCACACTGTCCACTGAGGCTGTTATCCTTGAATAGGGTAGCCCAATGCCAGGAGATCCTCCAAGTGCTAATAAAAATGTCCTTGACAAAAAGAAGATATTAAAATGTTTTTTAAACAATTTTTTTTAACAGACGAAATCTTAGTGTTTCGTGGGTTTTGCTTTTAGGATTCGGGACGGGAAGCATCTGAAAGACGATTTCAAAGGAAGCAGATGACACTTGCACGGGACTGCATTTTGGTCTATGCTCAAAGTGATGAAGTTGATTTGCATCATTCTGCCACTAACGCTGAAGCGTCCTGCTCCTGGAAACCCCCGCCAGAGATGCGGAGTTTACCGAGAGAGGACTCCGCGGAGCGCTGCCATAAATTCAAAACTAACTACCGGGGCAGGCAATCGCTTCGAGAGAGGGACGGAACGTGGGACCCGGGGAGCCCCGCGCCCCTCGCCTGGAAAGGACTGGTCAAGTGCCTTCTCCCTCCTCCCCGAGTCGGAAGTGAATGTCACCTGCAGGTCTGCCCCACTCTCTGGGCGCTTCCCCCTCCTCTGCCCAGTTCGGACAGTGTCTAGTGACCGGTTTCAGCTCCGGCTGTCTTCGGGCTCCAGGCTGCAACCCCCCGCCCCGCTCCGGGAATCGCGTCCCCTCCCCCGTGGTCCCCGCCCCCTCCAAGCTCTGCCGGGCTCTGATTGGCGGCGGCCCTGACAGGAGGCGGGGCCTGGAAGTCCCGGCCAAGCCCGCCCTCGCGTATAAGCGCCTTCTCGTCTCTCTCTCTCCATCTCTCTCCTCTCTTTCTCTCTCGCTCCCTTCCTCCCTGTAACTGAACAGTGAAAATTCACTGGATCCGCTAACAGGCACAGATGTCATGTGAAAACGCACATGCTCTGCCATCCACACCGCCTTTCTTCCTTTTCTGTTTCCTTTTCTTCCCCCCCCTTGCTCCTTCTCCTTCTTTGTAACTAACAAAACCACCACCAACTCCTCCTCCTGCCGCTGCTGCCCTTCCTCCTCCTCCTCAGTCCAAGTGATCACAAAAGAAATCTTCTGAGCCGGAGGCGGTGGCATTTTTAAAAAGCAAGCACATTAGAGAGAAAGGAAAAAAAAAAAGAAAAAAAAAAAAACAAAAGCAAAACAAAACCCAGGCACCAGCCAGACAGCCCATTTTTTTTTTCCACCCTTCCTGAAAACAAACAACCAAACAACCATCAAAACAGTCATCACCACCATCATCAAAACTGTTAACATAGCAGCGGCGGCGGCGGCAAACGTCACCCTCTGGCCACGGCGTCCGCCTAAAGGGATGGTTTTCTCGGCGGAGCAGCTCTTTGCCGACCACCTTCTTCACTCGTGCTGAGCAGGATTTTTGGGCTCTCCGGGGTTCGGGCTGGGAGCAGCTTCATGACTACGCGGAGCGGGAGAGCGGCCACACCATGCGAGGTAAGCGAGCCCGCGGACCCCGAGGCTCCCCGGGTCCGGCCAACTCCAGCCAGATGGGGAGATGGGGGAGGGGAGCGCACGCTGCCCGGGGGGAGGGGGGGGAGAGGTTCGCGGCGCGCAGTGCTCGAGTTCGCGTTCGCAGGTGGGCTACGAGCGGCCTGGACGTAGAAAGTTGTGGGAAGGTGTTGATGCCTCTCGGGAGTTCTGGAGGGACGCAGGAGGGCGCTTTTTGGAGAGGGGAGCGACGCTAGTTGCGGTCTCCCCGTCCGCGAGTTGCACCGAGCCGTGTTTGCTTGTCACTCCCGGGTACGGAAGCGGACCCTGGGTGGAGGGAGAGCGGGAGCGGGCTGCCTCCCGGCAGAAGCGGCTAGAAGCGCCGGGCGCGCAGCGGTGGCCTGCCGGGGTGGGGCGCGCCGGGCGCACGGGCAGGCGGCGAGCCGGGAGCGCGCGGGCACGCAGACTCGGGCTTGCTAGGCCCACCGGCGTCCCGGCCCGCGAACGCGTCCCTTCGTGGGAGTGGTGGGCAGAGGGGCGGTGTCCCGGGACTGGACGCGGATTCCGGGATCGTCCCTGTGCGGGTTCTCTTGCGCCGGCGCTACGCCCCGGCCAGGTCCTCGCGCGGAGCCCGTGCGGTCCAGGGACGAGCGCCACCCCGAAAAAAGTTGTGCGGAGAAAGTTCCAGAGGATAGGAGAGCCCGCGCTCCCCGCGTCAGAGAAGGTTCTTTTGTCGAAGGGCCGCTGCGGGAGGCGGTGCCGGGTGAGCTCTCGAGCCAAGACCCCCAGCGGCGACGGCGGTGGCAGGTCTCTCGGGGTGAGCTGGCAGCTGTGGGGCAGCGCGCGGGGGACAGGGGAGAGACGCTTCCTCTGGCCACCCTTTGGGCTGCCCCTGCAGATGGCCTGGCCGGCTCTAGGGAGTCACTCTGTCCGTCTCTCCCCGCGCAGTGCTGGGACCCTCAGTTTCTTGCGCGCACTCCCTCACTTTCTGCTCGGCCACAACTTCACTCTTTTCTTGGAGAGCGGGCCCGGTGCCAGAGTGCCATGGGCATACGGCAAGCCTCTGGGCACCTGCCTCACCTCCCCCACCCCCCGTTTTTCTTCCTGGCCACTCTTCGGTTTTGTGGGGGCACTCCTCTACCCTCCGCGTGCCCTCCGGGTCCTTGTAACAGAAAGTTGGAAACGGCCAGCCCCTGGCTCCCTACATCCCTGACCCGGCGACAGGTGGACCGACAGGAAGAACTGCAAACACTCGTCACCTTCCACCGGGCAGTGCACACCTCCCACTCACTCCCCCAGCACCTCTCTAGGAGGGCCCCGAGGGAGCAGGCGGCAGGCTCCCCATGCTGGGCATAGTGAGTCCCCATGGCTTGACACTAGGGGCAGGGACTGGGTTAGCTGGCTGGGCACTGGGGACGTGGCAGGAAAAGGGAAGGAGGAGAAGGAACAGAGAGGTTGTGCAAGGAAGTGGGTGTGAGGGAAGTGGCTGAAGATCAGGGACAGGGACGGTCTGGTGGGATGGTTGATTGACCCGTGCACTGGGAGTGGGGCATCTGCGCTGGCGAGCTGGTTCCGGTGGAGGGGCCCAGTTGGGGATTTGGTCGCATGCTCCACTGTCTAAATTCTTTCAGAAAACTATACTGGGCAATTGGCGAGTATAGAACCTTTAAGTGAAAGATGCCCCGGGTCTTTGTTTTCCTTTTTCTGTCCCATCTCACCACCATCCGCTCTCCTTTCAATTTCCTCTCCTCTGGTCTGGGGCTGCCAGGTCGCCCGGAATTCCCTTGCTTCGACCCTTCCAACATTCCTCCCGTGGCGGTGTTCTTATGTTCTGAAGGTCCGAAACCACGAGTCACCTACGCTGCGACCCGGCACTAGCACCTGCGGCGTAAAAGCCGCTCACTCGCCCCTTAAATTGAAGAAAACCCGAGGAGTATGAGGCAGGAGTGGGTTGTAGCTTGATCGCGCTGCTCCTGAAGGAGCTGTATGCCCAGGCAGTCCGGGCTCGCCACCGCGCTCGCTACAGGGACGGCAGCAGCTTGAAGGGTTGAAAGCCAGGCGCCTCGCCTAGGGCTCACCTTTAGAAACCACTCGAAGCCCACACCTACTTTCCAGAAGGCGTCACGCCAGCCAGGCTGCCCAGAAGAGCTTACAAGTTCTAACTCACAAGGGCGACCCGGGGATTCGCACTGGAGAAAAATTTGCAAGCTTACAAGGTGGCAGATTCCTTTCCTCTACCTCCCAGGCTCTCCTTTGTTGACCCTTCCTTCACTGTCTCTCCTCAGCCATCCCTGTGCATTTCCTACAGACTGCCCCTTCCCGCGGAAGGCAGGAGTTGTTCTTTAAGGATAGGTTGAGAAGAGATCCAGGCTACTCAGAGGTCTTGTGGAAGTCGGGGTTGAACTTGAGTGTGAACTTGAGAAGTGAGAGCTGAATCGAATCAGCTTTCTCTTGTGCCTGGGATACTAATCAGCCTACCACAAGGGGAGGGGACGGTTTTTGAACTTGGCTTTACTGTGTACCCACTCCGTTTCTCCCGTGCACGCCCCTCCCCCAACACACACACACACACACACACACACACACACACACACACACACACACTCTCCCCATCTCCAAGGGGTCCCTGTCAGTGCCTTGGCCTCGGCTTCAGTGTTTGCAGTTGGTAACTATCCTGAGTCAGGACGCTTTGTGCGACATAAACTTGGACCAGGATTAAGTGGTCTCCCTAGGGACCAATCCAGCAAACCCACCCACCCTCCACCTCCTTCCGACCTCGGGCAGATCTGTGGTAGTTAAAAGAGACTTTATCTCAACGGAAGCTCGAGGGGTAAGAAAGGGGTTAAAAGGCTCTGATCCTGGAGGTCATTATCGTGCCCACTGCTGAACTGATTTGTCCCTAGCTCGGTGGCTTACTCTGGGCTGGCCTGGGGCGAAGGAGGTTGTATTTGTTGGCACACAAAGCACGTCACCCTTTGTCTGCTAGAGGGTACCACTTAAGTTCTAGAGATGCTACTTTGCAGATTGCATTCGAAAAGAATAGCTTCTAATAGCTTCTAAAGGCGAAAGGGAAGACTTTTAATTGGACCCTGTCCATAGGTGAGAAACGGGTGAGCACAGGTGTGGGTTTCAAGACTCCTTCCTGAGAAACCTGTCAGCTGTTTAGTACACAGGCACACGGAAATGGTCAGATTTTTCAGCCCTGCCTCCGCAGAAAGCCCTACCTCCCAAAACAGGGGCACAGATGTCCTCACAATCAATAGGTGATTGTGGCCTCTATGGATTAGAAATCTGGTTTTATGCTTGCTGTAAACAAGGATGGGGCTTGGCTTTTTGAAAGCCCAGTTTTCATCTATTATTTTCAGGTAGTTAATTTTTATTAACTGCTAACTTGAGAAAAATAGTAGCTTGCTCTGAGAGGCATGGTAGCCCTTTGGAAGTCTGGAGCTCTGAACGTCCTGCTGGCCAGGCCTTTCGATTTCCTAAACGAGTTCTCTATCTTAATTTCTTCCACAAATGCCGATTAAATATTTCTAACCGAGATTTCTATCTTAATTTCTTCCACAAATTCCAATTAAATATTTCTAACCAAGATTCCACCTTTCCCAATTAAAAAAAAAAAAAAACATTGCTGGAAGGACATGTCTGTGAATAGTCCATTAATGTTCATTAAATAATCATCAGTAAGCTGTCCTTATTCCTAGAAATGTGAACATTTAAACAGTTTAAAGAAAAATTCTGAAGCTGTATTTCAAGTATTGTTGGGAAAAAAAATATGTAGCCAGAAACATAAAATATGTTCCTAGGTGGTTACCACTTGGGACTCTCTCCTCCCCCCATCTCCAACACCCTGAGTGAATTTACAGCAAGTTTTATGACACAGAAGTGTCGGACATCCTCAGCTTTGGGGATATGTCTTAGAAACAGCAAGGGTTGTCTTTACTTGTCTAGATGTTCAGATAATCAGGAACTGGGAAACCAGGTTGGAAATATAAAGGGGGAACTTTTGAACAGCAGGCCTCATAAACATGAGGGATACAAGATTAAAACGCCTTTGTTAGAATTCATTTAAAACTTAGAAGTCCTGGATTTTACATCAAGAATGGTATAGCTTTTGCTATACTGTTTAGAAAATCCTTACAAGATGATTTCTCGTATCATTATTAAAGTAGTTTATGTGAAGCTTTACTTTAACATAAATAGCATGTTTATTTTATACTCTTAAATATGAATGCTAGCCTTTACTTATTTTGGTGACAATTTGTTAAACACTAAACTATTAATAGCCTTAAAAGCAATTATTCTGGTGTGAACGTGATGAGGATACACTGTATTTCAAATTTAAATGTTACAGAATCATGAAACCTAATTTTACAGCAACAAGGATTTTATAGCACCAAGGATTTTACAGCACCAAGAAAATGTTAAGTTTTAGGGTTGGTCTTCATGAAAATGCCACTCGAACTATGTAATAATACCTACTTTTTCCCTAAAAGTAGCATATATAGAATTGGCACTAGGATTTTAACATGACTCAAGTTTTTGTAGATAAAAAGAGAAAGACAAGCAAAACTTTTTTTTTTCAGCCATTATATCACATTTTATAAACTTGTGTCCACCTTTCAGAAACATAATGTGGCCATTGTAGTTTTTATGCTTTTTACTACAATAGTTCTAAAAAATAAAAGTGTGAATCGCAACACTTACAGATTTTTTCACTGCCATGAGTATATATACCTCTAATTTAAAGTGCATATTGTAGCATTCAATTAATACAGAGTTTAAAAGTATTCTAGTAAACTATCAAGTTAAAAACATTCTACATAGGTAGATATGCTGGTGTTCGGCAAATTTGTAAATCAAGTAAGGTTTTAAATTGTGAACAATAACATCATTGTTACTGTACATTCTTGAAATCTAAGCCTTACAGATAATTATATGAGGAAGCAAGAGAAGTAATTTCCAGGTTAAAGCCATCAAATTCTGGCCAGATTAAAACAAATCAAAGGTTATGAGCACTTTATGTTATTAGTGCAAAAGTTATTAGTGATTGAGGTGGCTTAGTATATACGTATATTTTTCTTATTCTGTCGTTAAGAAAAGAATTTCTTTCTTTGTGTTTGTCGTATAAAGGCAACAAAACATGAAGGCTTTAAATTATATTGCTGTTCATTTAATGTAAAAGACATTAATGAAACATTTTATTGTGATGTTAAAATATACAGAAAAGTAAACATTAGGAGTGGACGTTGTGCTTACTAATTAATCTGTGGTTTTACCATTCCATCCATTCTTACCTAAAGGATAGAAATTAAGTAGACAAATGAAATAAGTCTTTTGCAATGGAATGAATAATGACCTTTGATAAAATGAGCGCTCTACACATAAAGTATTATTCCTGTAATTTTGTAATCATCTTCCAATTACAGCTTCTTGCAAATATTTATCTTACTTTGAATAGAATCTCTGACTTAACAGAATCCCTAGCAGATAATAGCAGTCTTTGGAGGCGTCTGTTGATACACACTGATACACAATATGTATATGTATGTGCCTATAACCGCCCACTCAGACAAGAAGAATGAATATTTGAGAGAGAAAATCATTCTTATCTTTGCTTTCACAATCCAGACTTCCAAATTCAAACATATTTAGAGAAACAGAAGCAACTTTCCAGAGCATTCAAAAGAAAGAAATGAATACATGTGGTACTTGAGTCGCATAAAAAGAAACTGTTAATGGCATCTATTTATAAATAATCTACACAAAACTCCATTATACTACCTAATGATAATTAGAGAGAAAAGGAATCAAAGAACTCAGGACTGCCAAATAAATAAAATATTCCCTCTCAAATTAAGTTACAAATTCATAGATAACAAGGCTGATGCCATGAATTGAAGGATGTCTCCTTTGTAGCACAAGACAAAGGGAGCATAGAGGAATAAATATTGATTGAACTAATCATCTGATGAATAGAAATGAGATTTACCAGTGCACCAATATAATAGGCTATGTTAACTAGTTCTTTCATAGTGCATATGCTGCCCTTTCAACCCCTGACCCCATCCATTCAATTCTTAATGAGGGAAACCACAGGTGTTATAACGGCATTTATAGTGAATCAAGCTAACTATAATAACCATGTGGTTAACTAATGGCATTGAGGGGGGTTGGTTCTTACGAAAAAACAGTGTGATCTTAGTGTCACCAAATTATTATGCATTGCAAGCCACTTGGAATTTCGGTCTGCTCTGTTCCCCTTTAAGATATATCATTGTTGCACTATATGCTAACTGATTTGGCTGTAAATTTTAAAACGTAAAAAATAAAATAAAATAAAAAGATATATCATGTGGCCATCAATATTTCAAGCCCCAGATTTGTTTTCTCCTCAATAAGTGCAATTTTAGTTGTGCGTATCTGAGGAGTTCAAAATGTTATTCAATATATATGTTTTTACCTACATTGTTTAATACCTTGCATAGTAAGCATTTAAAACATTTAAAAATAACACTTAGAAGGTATACTGTTTTATTCTTAATATAACACGTATTTTTCTTGGTTAGTGCCTATTTTATGAATATTTGGAATGGAATATAACTTTGTAATAATTATTATACTTTTATGATAAATTTCGCCTTAGAATTAAATTAGGATGTTCTTGGCTCAGGCAAGGTCTTACGAAAGACACAATGAACATATCACCTTTTTCCAAAACACGAAGCTAAAAACTGGTTGGAAAACATGCTCTTATAAAAGAGCAAAAGTAATTTGTTCTGACTTAGGCATGCTCACCTCTGCCTCATGAATATTTTATTAACTGGCTGCGTAGGCTGACTTTGTAACTCACTTTGCCAAAGTATTTTGCTTCAAGTATCTCTTGATGTCATTTTTGTGTGTGATTATTCATCATATCATGTGGTCCTGGGTTCTATTTCTCTAATTCAGAGGAATTACAGAAAGCAAAGAATGGGAAAATTAATCTGATTGTGTACTGAATTATTTTTCTGTTACCAGCTCTCACTTTGTACTCACGTGAGCCCAGTATCCTGGTACCGTGGGGCATATGAAAGATTTGGGTTGCTTAAGGAAAACTGTTGCGTAGATTTTTATCTCATAGGAAAGCTTTTTTAACAATGAATATTACAAGTTAATCTAAATTACATTCTTAAACTTTTTCATATGGCTATTCGGTAAAGCATCCTTCTTCAAAGACTGTTACATTCTTTACATTAGAATTATGTTGTGAACATGTGACAACAGCAGATATATAATATTTTAAATTAAATCTGAAGTACAAAAGGTATTCTATGAATTTGGACAGAAAATCATCCTTAAAAAGGAAACTGCAAAAGCTTATTTTTATTTTATTTTATTTTTTTTAATTTTTTTTTCAACGTTTTTATTTATTTTGGGGACAGAGAGAGACAGAGCATGAACGGGGGAGGGGCAGAGAGAGAGGGAGACACAGAATCCGAAACAGGCTCCAGGCTCCGAGTCATCAGCCCAGAGCCCGACGCGGGGCTCGAACTCACGGACCGCGAGATCGTGACCTGGCTGAAGTCGGACGCCCAACCGACTGCGCCACCCAGGCGCCCCCAAAAGCTTATTTTTAAAAGGCCTTGACATTTACAGTCATTTCTTGGCATGGAATAAATGAGTATTACCGGCCACACACACAAAAAAAAATATAAAATATTTTATTTTAATCTTCTGACTGTTTTTTGAATACCACTTCCAAATACATCTTTCTTCCCTTATTTGGAACCAGCTAATTTTGATTCTCCTCTGTTCCGAAAACTTTGTCCAACTCATTGAGCCACTCATTTCTCAGAGTCCGAAGTAAGATGGACTCTCAAATACAAGGATAAGATCATCTTCCCAAATGTTTCCATTTCCAGTTTCCATTTTAAAAAGTATAGGCCTAAGATTTCATCTTTCGCAGACATACCTATACACGAGTAGGAATGTGTGCGACTCACATTTATTTATTCATGATTTATTGAGCATCTACTCAAAGCAAGGCACAGAACTGAGCCTTAAGCATGCCCACGTTGGTAAAGAATACGCAACTCGTGAGTTAAAGCCATGGTCAAAGCAAGAGCAGAAGAGAATGCTGTGGAGACACAATCAGAACCACTCTTGCAGGGCAAGTGATATTTGCGATGCGCCTGTAAGGATGAATAGAAGTCCAGGTTTAGTTAGGTAATTGGCTCATCATGAATGACATATATTAAAATTTTCTCTGTTGTATTCCCCAGTTGTCTTTTCAGTTGGTACTATGTGAAATTTAGTTTATCAGGACTATTCCAAAAAGAGCGCTCCTGATGTAGAACAAGTAGTAGTATTGTTCTCATACAAAACTTTTACTAGTAAAATGATTTCAAGTGACAATTAAAAGAAACCTCTAAGGTAATTTTAAATTACAAAAAGAAAATGTACTGAAGGAGAGAAATAATTTTGTAAGACTAGAGCACGTAAGAAAAAAAATAGCACCAGGGAGGGAAAAAAGGAGGGACACCTTACGGCGTCCTTATGTACTTGTTTTTATCAGAGAAGTTCTTAATTTTGCAAAATAAGGAAATGGCTGATACACATTGAGAGTCATTTTCTTTAACATTTAAGGTAATGCCTGAAAGTAATGATATCTGCTCTAGGAGGTATCTTAGATTACTGGACATTGGAGAGAATAAAATCTACTGAAGTGATAGGGTATGTCAGCAGTGTCTAAGGGCCATAAGTTATATTCTTCAAATTCTTCCATTCTAAGAAATTGGATATAAGATTGAACTCTGGAAATTAAACTATAAAGTCAACACATAATGGTCTTGGCGACTTTTGAGTTATTCTTTCTTTTAAGCATATTTAAAGAAGGAAGATTCCTGGCCTCCTAGATCCTGATAAAAATGTGAGTGTATAAAGGAACTATTGGCCATGCCCTTCCCAACACTATCTGTAGGTAAATCACTGATCAGACTGAAAAAAGTATCCACTGCAGTTCATAATTAGGTTCTTCATTTTGAAGTGATAATTTGGCATTCTGGTCTTATACAATCGCTCTTGTGAGCTTTGTTACCTTGAATTCTCATACAGAGATCTCATCCACTCTGAAACACTGGTGAGATCAAGTTTCTGAGCCTACAAAGCTCACAACCAGACCCGGGGCTGGAGAGAATTCACCAAAGTCAGTTTCACCATTTGAGACTTCCAGGCAGCCAAATTGCCTCTCTCGGTCATAACCGTCTGCATTAGCATGAACTGCATCTTCAAACTTCTACATGGCTAGCAAGGCAGAGTCATAAGTTTTCAGTCTTGAAAAACAGATATGTCTATTAAAATGCTGATTATTAATTGGACTTTATTAGACTGAGGAAGGGTGCTCTTCTCTTATAACACACCCTGATGATGTAACAGCTGTTGTACTTGATCTGTTTATTTCTTGGCCCTCGAAGAATTCCAGAGGCGGCTTAATGACCCCATTTCTTCTTGGAGCTTTTCTTAAAAGGGGAGAGGTTGGAAGAGAGGGGACACAGAGACCCCTGTAGCTTCTAGAAGCTTTGATTGAAGAGTTATTTAAGAAGGCAACAGTTTTTCTAGACACCTCCTCCCTCGTCTCTTGCTGCACTGGTGCTGGTGTGTTACACAACAGTGGACACATAGATCCACGATATTCCTGTGCCAGTGTGCTTTTCTAGGTGGCAAATGTAGACTGAATCTTTGTGGAGAACAGTGGTTTTACTTGGAAGTGATGTATGTAATATGAGTCTAGATTTTCACTCTGGCTCTCATGGAAATATGCCTAGTAGTTAGTAAACATTAACCCCCTATTTTGATCCTTCTATTAAAAAGACTATTTGAAGACAATCCCGTTAAATGGGATCAGAATGTGTTGTTGCCTGTAATTAATTCTGAGAATAGGAAATTCAGACAGTGGTACTATTTTTATTTGCCTAAATAGTGTAATGAAAATCATTGTAACTAGTTCTTTTTCGAGCTACATTTAAAATATGTTTCATCTCACTTGCCCAAGGCGTGGGTCATAAAAGTACTTCAGATGTGTTTCATAACACCGCATTAGCATGAATTAGACCCCTATTCTAAATTCCCAAGTAAAAATTTCAGTGTATCGCTTGAGCTGGAATGAACGTACAAGTCATATTTTACCATCCAGCAGCTGTTAGCTTCTAGATCCCAGAATCAAACAATTAGCACACAAGTTGAAACGACTTCGACATCTTGAGTTTCTAATGAATAGTTGGCCACCAGTATTATTGTCAGGTCAAATAATAAAATTATTACACAGAAAATTTCCTATTAACTTGTACATAAGTTGTTCCTGGCACATAGCAAAGGAATTAAACACTTTTTCATAAAAAAAAAAAAGAAGAAACCTTGTTCCAAATTTCCACAGTTATTGAATATGAGCAAATGCCACACAGTCTGCTTAAATAGAGGAACATTTGTTCAGGAAAAACACATCGTATCATTAAGGTGCAGTGCTTCTTGGCAATAATATGTTTTTTTTTTTTTACAAACAGATAAATTCATTTTGAAATTTTTAGGATCTTAATCTACTCATCAGTTTGCTCAAAACTTAAGCTTAAAACAGTCTAATATTCTTTTTTTTTAATGCTGACTATCTTTCAAAAGGTTTAATTCTAGGCACTTCCACCCTTGTACATATATTTTCATTCTTGCGATTAAAATAAAAAAGTGAAGTACCAAAGGAACAAAGGAAAGGATTATCTTTCCAAAGACAGCTCAGAAATACCAATAATAAGAATGCCAGGAGGGTAGCATTAACACCCTTCCAGTTATGTTTTTGTTTTATTTTGTTTTGTTTACTAATATTTCTAACGGGCAGTTCTGGCTGCCATCCATGTCAGAGTTAGTCAGAATTTATTTTATTTGTTGTGGAAAGTGTTCTTTTTTAATGAAGTGAATTGATACTGAATTCCTCTCCACCTCAATTTCGTTAATGATTTTTGAAAGGTAATCTAACGCGGTTGGCGATGAGTGTTGATTTAGAGTCAAACAAAGACTTTTTTTTTTTAATCATACTACAGTGACCAAAAGAAGTAAAAGAAAACACATGACAGATAGGGAGCTGACCTCCCAACAGTGGATGGTGCTTCAATGTGATTCCATAAATCTTGATTACTGAGTACTTACAGTATGTAATAGGTGCCCTCTAAGTCTCAAGAAAAGTGGTTTTCCTATAAAATTCCTTCAGAATTCCTTAGATACTTTTTGTTTCATTTGAATTTCTCAGATCTCCAGTGTTGACTACATCCTTTTCTCGTAAAGGAGAAAAATAGATGACGTGTCCGTAATTATTTGTTAAAAAGGGTTGAGATCAGAATTTGACTTCAATCGAGGGCTTCTGACTCTGACTCCAGTTCTATTTTCGTTACTCTGTGTTTTCTTTCTCAGGCTGTATGACTTTTTTTTTGCCACCGCTGCACCCACAGCGGACATCAGTTACATAGCAGCCTAATAAATTACGGCGTTCAGACTTGCTAAGTGCAGATGCACCTTCCACCACCGTGTGACCAGCATTGGCCCTCGAGATAAAACTTTTTACCAAAGCTCTCATGAGTGTTTCGGCCATATAAAGAATACCTAATCGTGAAGTAAAATTGTTTTCTACTCAATCACAAGATCCCCTTGGGCAAACAATACCTCTCCACTGTTTTTACTCCTAAAATAATGGGAATGACATTTACTGATCCCAGGAAGCATTAAAATAAGTATTATGGACATACCTACAGATTCTCGATAGAAACTATCCAGTAAAGATAATGACAAATTCCAAATATAGACAGAGTAAAATTTCCTCAAAGATTCTAAAATTGGTTTTATAAACTAAATGCCATCTTTTACAGAGATGTCAAATTCTGAGTCAAACTGTATTTACAGATTTTTCCTCCACTAAGATCCCAACGTTATCTGCATCTACTTTAAGGAAGGAAACAACTTTACGGGAAGGTAGCCATAAACACTGTTGATGTTTAAATATGAAGTTCCTCTTCATTCAGTAACCGACATGCACTTGCCTCATAATTTATAATGTTAACCTGCTCATTTGTCCCTCAGCTTGTCAATTTTCTCTTACGAGTTTTATGTTTGTCTAGAGGAGGGATATCTATCTTTGGCCATAAGCACTTCAAGCAAAGCAATGGGTTGAATAGACAAGTATACCACCGATGACCCACCTGAGTTTAATCAATTTTGTGATTGACTGGGATTGAAAGTCCCGTCAGCACATCATTTGCATCAAAAGCGTCATCCTGTCCAATAATTTGTTTTGTACAAGCATAAAATATTTTCTTAAGGAAAAATCTCAACAACTTAAGGGGGAGCCATGTCTAATTGTGCCCTGCCACATAAAGAAAAAAAAAATTAAATTTGACATGAATTGTAAATAAATACAGAGTTCTGCTCTGCCTTAACAATACTGCAGTGTAATGTGTTTTGCATTTTGGCTGAAACCATAGTATTCCTTACAGCAAGCTGCCACTTAGATGGTTAATTTTTGTGCTTTCAAGTGAATTCCATTCATATTTCTTTAAAAGCACAATCATTCGTGCACTATTATTGATTTTTCAGGCCCCTTCGGTAAGCTGTACCATACACAGAGCTCGAAACACCGTCCCTACCCTGTTGTTCGTTCTCCAGGTCTCGAATTGATCCTATTTTATAATGGTCCCGACTCCCACACTAGACTAAATTTGACTACAGCTACTATTAGAAAGAAAATGGACTGCACCAGAATCTGCATTTGAGTTGTCTTCATCTTATATTTAGTACCTGGTGTGTTTAATAATATCATAGTGGGGGAAATTGTAGGCTTATCTCAGGTGATTCTGTGTTTTACCTCATGTAAAATACCTGCTTTGCTTACTCTGTCTTTTAGAAATGGGGATATGGTTTTTTTTCGTGCTCATTAATTCTGTCAGTCTTTGTACCGTGGCTGCTCTTAAGGAAAATTCTGAAAACATTTTAAAAAGGGACTGTGTAGACCTGAGAGGAGCTGACACACACAGCGTCACATCTTTACAAATGTAACAGCAGGGAGAAGGAAAATAATCTCCTACCTGTGTGTGGTGCTCTGTAGTTTCCAGCCAGCTTCTGTGGATGCCACCTAGACGATCCCCGCAGCGATCGTGGGAGACACGCAGGACGGGCGAGATAGGAGCGTGCCTGGGGCAGCTGGGCCAAAGCAAACCCCCAAATATAAACAAAGTGCTTTTTAGCGGTTTAAGAGTATGGTTTCAGTGCCTTAAAAAAATAGTCCTCAGCCAAAAAACATAAACAACTGTTTTCCAAAAGGAGGAAATGTGATTGGCTGATAAACATTGGGTGAGGAAGAGCTCAGCCTCACTTATTAAAGAATTAGAACAATATGAACGGCATCTTCACCTGTCAAACTATAGCAGGGTGTGATGAAATGGACACCCTCATATTCTATAGCAGGTGTTTATATTGGTACGGTCATTGTGCCTAAAGGCTTAATAATGATCATACTTGGGGTGCCTGGGGGGCTCAGTCGGTTAAGTGTCCGACTTCAGCTCAGGTCGTGATCTCACAGTTCATGGGTTGGAGACCTACGTTGGGGTCTGTGCTGAAAGCTCAGAGCCTGGAATCTGCTTCAGATTCTGTGTCTCCGTCTCTCTCTCTGCCCCTCCCCCACTCGCACTCTGTCTCTGTCTCTCTCTCTCTCTCTCTCTCTCTCTCTCTCTCTCTTTCAAAAATAAACATTAAAAAAAATAATGATCATACTCTTTGGCCTAGTAATTCACCTTCTGGGAACCTTTCCAAAGGAAATAAAGTATCAACAAGCCTATATACCTAAAGACTTGTGCCTGAAGACTTACTGTACTGTCATCATGATATTTTCAATAATATAGGGAAACTTTTTTTACGGGCACACTTTCATTCAGTATATAGTCGCTGTTACACTAATATGTATTTACCGCGTGTTCAGTATACTTCCCTAGTATTAGGTGATGATTATACATACCTGACAATGTGTTTTAGGTTCTAGGGGTAAAATGATGAGCAAGAACAATATCATTCCTCACCTCACTAAACCTAAAGGGTCATAATAAAAAAAAGTTGGAATGAAATATGGTATATATTATGTGATCTAAGTTATATAAAATGCATACAAAACATATGGTATCTGTCTTTCTCTGTATGACTTATTTCACTGAACATAACACTCTCCAGTCCCATCCACATTGCTACAAAAGGCCATATTTCATTCTTTCTCATTGCCACATAGTATTCCATTGTGTATATAAACCACAATTTCTTTATCCATTCGTCAGTTGATGGACATTTAGGTTCTTTCCATAATTCGGCTATTGTTGAAAGTGCTGCTATAAACATTGGGGTACAAGTGCCCCTATGCATCAGTGCTCCTGTATTCCTTGGGTAAATTCCTAGCAGTGCTACAGAGAAAGACAGATACCATATGTTTTCACTCTTATGTGGATCCTGAGAAACTTAACAGAAGACCGTGGGGGAGGGGAAGGGAGAAAAAAAAAAGTTAGAGAGGGAGGGAGCCAAACCATAAGAGACTCTTAAAAACTGAGAACAAACTGAGGATCGATGGGGGGGGGGGGGAGGGAAGAGAAAGAGGGTGATGGGCATTGAGGAGGGCACCTGTTGGGAGGAGCACTGGGTGTTCTATGGAAACCAACTTGACAATAAATTTCATATTAAAAAAATTAAAAGTAAATAAAATGCATACAAAAGAAATTGACAAAAACATACAAAAAATGTTAAAAGTCACTTCTAGATATTAAGATACCAGATAATTATTTTCTTTGTCATTGCCTTTTTTTGTGCATTCTAAATTTCCCATATATTCTTTGTAGATTAGTCCTTAGTATCAAAGTGAATGCTCAATTTCTTTGGCATAGTAAGGCTGTACTTTATTTATGACTCATTGTATTTTAGCTCATCCATTTGCCTGAGTTCAGCTAGGATGATAATAGGGGTAAGGTGAAAGTTTAATGACACATTAAGACAGTTAACTTATTTCATACTTGCACAACTATTCATTCGTTCATAACCAAATATTTATCAGGCACTATCCTAAGTGTTGAAGATACAGGGGTGATAAGATTCACTCTCATTCTCTGAAGATCTTAGAGTCTAGTCTTGAAAGCCATAAGCTATAATTCATAAAAAGTACTGCAAATAGCAATAATGTAAATAATAATAATAATATGCAGTTAAGAAAAAGCTTTCTCCATCACTGAGAAATGAAGGGTTCTCCCTAAGATCTTATTAAGAGTGGGTTAATACTGCCTTTTTTGTCTCTAAAGGCTCATATTCATTTGAGAAATATATTATTTCAAATATTGGAGGAAAGATCAGGGTACGCATATAGAAAAATTAATCAACTTGCCTTTTTTACCTCCACTAAAGTAGCCCGTATGTATTTCCTGGCAATGCTGTGGAGTTTTACAATCCCTGGAGATATTAAAGAACCCAATCACAGACATACTGAAGTCTCAAAATGTAAGCAGCTAGAGGATTAATTGATTCCTATTGGTAAGGTTGTGGGAAATTTATAAATATTCCTATGCTCTGAGGTAGATAAGAAATCCCAGTTTGCCCTTGAGTCTGCTGAAAACGCATTGGTACCCTGCAGGGCAGAATTCAAGTGTGATGTTCACTGCTAAGGTAGTCTTCCTTCATGGGTACTCATACCCCTAGGGCCATGGTTCAAAACAGGTGGCGGTTTTGCGTCCCAAGAGATATTCGGCAATGTCTAGGAGCAGTTTTGGTTGCCACAGTTGGGGAGACGCTACTGACATCCGATTGGTAAAGGTCGGGAACACCTTATTCTGGTATCCCAGAAAGAATTATTCTGTCACAAATACCCGCAGCGCTGAGATGGAGAAACATGAAGGCTTTCTAGGCAGCATCACTTTACAGGTCCTCGGTTTTTACGGGTGTTCTCTGAAAAAGCTGGCTCCTTTTCCCCACCTCCCCTTACACAACAGCCCCACTTCCACTCCACAAAAGGCCAAACTCCCATTCATTGCAAATCTTATTATGGGCTATACACGGTTCCCAAGATGGAAAAGTTGCCATTGCCCTAAAACAGAGACAACTTGAAATACTGATTTGATGCTGAGAAAGTGAATGATTCTAATGAAGGAGCAAAACATCCTTTTGCAAGTCAGGTAGTTTCCATTTCTTTAACTTCAACAAAATTGGAGGAAGATCTAACCAAATTATCAGTTTCTTTAGATCATTAAAAATAGTTTTTGATGATAGAACGCTATGTGATTTGAGGTGTATGCTTCAGAAGGAGTTTAAAGAGTGAGTTAAATTGCCATGGCAAAATTAGTTTCGCTTCTGTCTATATGTTTATGTGAATACATCTTTCAGCGCTTAACATTGCTAAACACAAAAATAGGAAGGAAAGTGAGGCTAAGCTGTAGCATATTCTAGGAGTAAATAATAGACAAGTATAGGTACCAGAATTAAGTGAGAGAAAAAAAGAGCCCCATCTGGCTCATTAAGAGACTAATTTCCTTTAAACTTATTTTTATGTCTAATAAGCATAAAATTTGTTATATATTTGTGCAATTTGTATCAGTTGTGTGGTAGTGATAACAATAGCAATAAATCAATCCAGAAGAAATGTTACCGTAACTCAGAACCCATGTCCAGGGTGGGAGGGGAATGCTAAATTTGAATATATAAACATACTTTTCTTGGTGAGAAGTAAACCCGGTGATTTAAAAAGTCTTTTAAACATGAAAATGTTGGCATCCAAATAAAATTCTGGAAGGAGCAGGGGGAGTGAAATGGAAGTATGAATTTAAAGAGGAAAGTGTATGTTATAAAATTCCTGTTACAGAAGACCTTATTTATGCATTTTTTTTCAAATGTATGATATGGATATCAAAAGATTTTGAGATTTAGATTTCATTAGCATATTTAAGGAGAAATTCGTAACTTTTATTTAAAAATATGAGCTCTAAAAGGTCTCAGAAATTGCACCCTTTGCAATTTCGTTGCAAGTTTTTTCAGGTCCATATTAACCTGATATCCTAATAGCTTAGGAACTACATTAGGTTGAGTACCTAGGCAATAACTGTTTCAAACTCTAAGAACCAAGAATGATATCCTGTTCTCTTTTGACTTTTCATAGATAACCAGGCACAGTCATTTCTGAGATACTTTGGACAATAACCAACTGTTCATTTCACTCAGGTTTCTAAATTCTTATTTTTTAAATATTTATTTACTTTGGGGAGAGTGCAAACAGGGGAGGGACAGAGAGAGGGGCACAGAGAGAGGGGGACAGAGGATCTGAGGCAGGCTCCTCGCTGACAGACTGACACCAGCAAGCCCAGCGTAGGGCTCGAACTCACAATCCACGAGATCATGACCTGAGCCAAAATCAGACACTCACCCGACTGAGCCCCCACCGAGCTCATGTTTCTAAAGTGCCAGTTCTCTATAGAAGTTCTGGATGACCACCAACCTCAGAACCAGCAATGCTGAGATAGAAATAATATCCTTCTCAAAAAAGAGGCATTTCAGTACATTCTGCCAGACCAGGGGCCAGCAAAATTTTTCTATAAAGCCCCAGTAGTTAATATTTTGGACTTTATGGCCCATGTGTTCTGTGTGCAACCGCTCAACTCTGACACTGTAGCACAAAAGCAACCATGGTCCATATGTAAATGAATGATCGTGGCTGTGTTCCAATAAAACTGTGTTCATAAAAACAAGTGTTAGGCTAGATTTGGGTGGGCAATAGTTTGCTGGCCCCAGCGCTGGACTTTCCAGTGCCTGAAGAAAGGATCCGCATCTTTTATAGAACTTTGTATTCCCATCACAAAACCAGACACCCAATAAATGGTGAGTAAATGGAAGTATTTAAGCATTAAAAGAAAGATAATGTACTAAAAGCATGCTGTACAATGCCCTATGGAAGAGAATAGGAAAAGAATTGTAAACCTCATTGAGTTTAGATGTTAGACAAGGAGACCTATTTCTAAGAAATGCCAGGCAGCTTGGCCCCAACGAATAAAACGAGTCTGCAATACATTATTTATACACATTCCCATATTGAGTGATTAATTAATATTCAAGCATAACTTCTTACATGTTTATCCTCTCTATAGTTTGAACCCCTGGAGGTCAGACAACTTGGAACTTCCAACTCCAAATTCTATACCTTACCCGTGCATAATAGGTATTTGAAACTTCAAATTAATGAAGCATGAGAAAAAGTAATTCAAAAATGGCCACTGAGCTAGCTGATGAACAAATATTTGGTGTATCTGGTATGTTCTAAGCATTACGTAATCGTCAGAAAATATCCAATGAACAAAATTTATTTGTTAAAAAAAAATAAGTAACTTTTAGCTCGTATAATTGTCATGTTCAGGTCTAATTCCTAACAAATACTAACTCCGTTAATCCTCACCACAACCTTGTGATAAAATAGTGCTTATTATCAGGTCCATTTGAGAGGTAAAAGAACAGAGATACAGAAAGGTTAAGTAACTTGTCCAATGTCACACATCTAGTAAATGGCAATACTGGGATTCAGGCCCGGGCAGGCTACTGCTTTCTGTGTCCTTGACCAATGCAAAATGCTGTCACTTTTCTTGAGAAGTGAACCCCTGGGGTCTCAAAGGGACATATGTGAATTGTTAACTAAGAGCACAACACGTTGCCAAAGGATTCCTGTAACAGGTAAAGGCTAGGTGAGTTCGGAAGTGAGAAGGTCAATGTTACAGTGATTAGGATGAATTTTGTGGGCAGCCACTTGAACTAACAAACCTTCCAATTGTGTAGAATTTTATTAGCAAGGAATTGCAGAGGAACTTTTCCGGGGGAGGGGGGAGGACAGAATGGACAAAAGTTTGGGGACAGAAGTATAAGGCAGAAATTATATGTGTATACCACCTCAAATGAATCAAAATGTAGGAGAGGAAACTAACATTTATGCAACCCTTACCGTGTGTCAGCTATTCTATTAGGTTCTTGACCTCTTAGGGAGCTCGTTACAATCTCAGGCATTAAAAGTGAGACACTCGGGTTCTAGTCCAGCCTCCAGTGTGCACTGTGTGGCCTAGGGCAAATTACTTAACTTCTCTGGGCCTCACTTTCTTTTGTAAAATGAAGATAAACAACACTTGCACCATGGGGTCATTGCCAGGGTTAAATTACCTGAGATAGCATTATAAAGTACTTAGCATAGTGCGTTGGCGTTTAGTCCTCATTGAATTTTTGTCACAAAAAAATGTGAAGTGCTGTTATCTCTATATAGCAAATGAGAAAGCTGAGGCTCAGAGAGCCTCAGACCAACGCCTATACATATGCACAATTTTCCCAAAGAGTTCTCTGAGAAGTAGAAATTTGGTTAGACCAAGGAAGGAACTGAGAGATGCTGAACTTCCAAATGAAGAGTTTTGTTGTCGCAAGATGAATTGAGGCTGGGGACCTAGAGTTTGAACTTTTGAAAAACTGAAATATATGACTGCTTCTGCATTGAAAATTCACCTCCTAACAATTTAGGGGTCACTAGATAAAAAGAGGAGATCTGGAGGCTTGGTGGGGCCTACCCCGGTGTCACCAGGCTTAACTGACATCTCAGGTGCCCCCCTCCCCAAACTTCTCTTAATAAGTGTCCTCACTGTCACCTACCAGGTCCTACCATACCTGGTGAATTTGATTTCAAAACACTGACTGAGCATAGTATTGCATCCAATTACAGAGAAGAAATTCAAGATTGTTATGATAGTTTGGTGCTTTTTTTCCTTATATTTATGTACATTCGTTTAGCGCGATCAGCTGAAAAAGCTTATAGACACAACATTTACCAGATATAAATTGCAATGTTTTCCCACATACCGTCTCGCTAAATATTGTTATACCCATCTTGTTTTGTTTTGTTTTTTCCCCCCATAGCTACAGAGCGTTGATCTGTTCTTTTGGAGGGGGCTGAAGGAACTTACCATTTTTTATGTAGGAGCTACTCACTATTTTGTTTTACCACACCTTACCACACAAACCTATAAAGATCCCACAAAGGATCGAAAATAGTCGACTCTTTCCTCTTTTTCCCACTAAAAAAATATGCTTTCCATTAGGAAGAACTCAAAAATTTCATATGAATCTACTTGCAAATACACACCTGCAAATGCATGTGCAATTTAAAAAAAAAAAAAAACTCAAACGAGTTTTTTAAAAAACAAACGAACGCTTGTGTTCATCATTTCATTTTTAAGATTCCCATCAGGAGGGTGATAATTTCAGCGGAGTTTTCTGCTGTAACGGAAGGTACTGACATTGGGAGATCTAAATGGTGAGACTTATATAACGTGCACTATACTCAGCCTAGCATCTTACGGTCTAATTAGATACAAACCGACTCGGTTGGCAGAAAAGAACAGTGTTGTGGTGCAGATGTTAGCACCTTGTTAGCAGTCCAAAACCTGCTTTCTCAGGCAGAACCTATTTCTGAATGCAAAGTTTTATATAGATAAAAGCCGTAATGTTTGAAAGGCATTTGATGAATTCTATTTGAATCCAGAAAAAAAAATGTATATTTTCTCACCAGACATTACTAATTAAAACAAAGCAAAACAAAACAAAAACCAGTATTCTTACAAGCAGTGGACATTTTTGAAAACAATTATTTCACTACTTAGGGCTGAATTTCCAGAAAAGGTAAAGATACTTATTTTTAAAATGCCAGTACAATTAATTGATCATGTGAAATAATATGTTCTATAAATATAAATGTGTTATAAGGCCCATGTTCCCCTGGCATGAGTCTATACTTCTGCATCATCATAGCTAATTCTAACTGATCACTTACTATATTCTAGGCACTGTTGTGAGCACTTTGTATTAATTACTTCAGTTAATCATCAGAATAGGTCCTTGAAATTAGTAGAAAAAAAATTTTTTTATCCAAGTTACACAGATGAGGAAAATGGAGCACAGATAGGTTAAGTAACTTGTCCAAGGTTACCCAGAGAGCACCGGGAGGAGTTGGAATTTGAATCTAGGGTTTTAGGAGCTGTGTTTTCCCCTCTCCCCATTGCTCACTTATGGCCACCGGATGCCACGAGCTGATGTCCTACTCTTTGTCTCCTCTGTCTCAATGGCTTTTGCTGGGGTGCCTGACCTTCAGATGCCTCCTGGGCGCTGGCCAGGGCAAAGCTAGGTGAGTGGCCTGGGGAGAAAAGTTCTAGTTCACCTTTCTGTTTATGTCACACACAATATATTAAAATGACCCTTTTTGGCACCATTAAGTGAGCATCTGGGATGAAAAGATGATCATTCGAAGTCACTTGAACGCCGGTCTTCCTATTATAAACATTCATCTTTAAAAATTGCCGCCAGTGACCATACACTGCACCTGTCTCACACACAGCCCGTCTTAATTGGAGAATGCGTGGCTCGCACCCAAATGCAAGCGGTATCCAACAAGGTGATGATTTGCCGTCTTACAAAATCCAGACTGTCTTCTGGGGATTTAGTGGGAAGAGTTCTAAAATGTAAACCAAGAAGCATTTTGCTACCCTTAACTGACTGTGTGTCCCAGACAAGTCAGCTCTTGGGCTGGCATCCCTGTCTCTAAATAAGATTGTCCCCAGGGTGCCTCCAGCTTTCAAAGTCCATGGATTCATGCCTTTAAGCATGATAATAATACTATGTTACCAGTATTGGTTCTCTGTTGTTCTGGTTATTGAGGGATCAGAGATTTTTATAGATTAGTTCGGCACTAAACAGGTATAAGGTATGCGCACTGGGATTCTGCGTCAGGACCAGGAGATTCCAAAATCCTGACCTGGAATGTCCTTGGTGATTCTAAAATTGAATAGGTCTGTCCTGCACAATGCGCCTGGTCTCCAACTTTATTAGAATTAGAGTGTATTTCTACATAGCCCCACATCTTACAATGCACCAGTAACACAATAATTCATTAGAACTATAGTAAGGGTCACAGATCTCAAAATAAGAGTCTGATTGCTCCTGAATTCTATTATAAGGTACATACCACTGAGAAATTTAGTCTCAATATCATTTATACCGTGGTAAATGAGTTTACCAAATCCTTTCCCAAGAACGCGCTTTCATAGGGGATACAAAGAGACCTCAAGGGCCTGTAAACTTGAAAGCTCCTTCCATCCTCTCTAGACGGAGTTGAGATGGGGCGAGCACAGAAAGGTTGTGCTGATTTAAGATAAATATCCTGCCTATTGCACTGTTTTGCTGAGGGCCAGTTGGAGTGCGTGTGCGCGTGCGCACTCGCGGGAAGTATTTAGAGAAGTCAGGGTGGGTAGCTTGTGTGGGAGATAAGGGAATTCAATGAAGGGAGATACTTTAGCCTTTCCTTCAAGTACATCTCCCTCCTGAGTACATTTACTTCCATCACAATGGACTAGAAGAGATCCTTGCTTAGTGGTGCAGAACCCTTGAGACCTAATTTAGCTTTTATAGGAAATTCAAAAAGAGAGAGACGGCACAAGAGCAAGAGAACAGAACAAAGATATGAGTTTGTACAGGGAATATTGATACTTCTGGACTGCCTCTGTAACTCTTTTAAAAGAAATTTTCTAAGTAAATGCTGACTTAGACTTTTTTGTTAGCGGAAGGCCTGAGCTCCTCCCGCCGGAACAATGCACTGCCGGAGTCATCTTTACAATTCCCGACAGTCTGTCGTCTTGGAATCTCAGGTTCATTGCTTTTTGTGCTGTGAAGGTCAGCAAACATTTTGGAAAAATAAATTTCCCCTTTTAATTTCTTAAATGTGTCCTCACACGGATGCCCAGAAATAGGAAAGTTACATAAATGCAAATTAAAAACATGCCTGACAAGCTGTGCCTGTCGTCCAGTTGATCATTTTTTATTCACATTTCACAGCAATTTCCAGGAGCATCACCACATCTTTTGTTAACTACATATCAATTAAAATACCTCTGAGAGGCAGGTACAATAGTGTGCTATTTGTTAACCTTCTTCAACGGTGAAAGGCCCACTTTTTTACTAACTGCTACAGGTAGGTAACACATAAAGACTTAGAAAGAGAGAGAGGAAAGAAAGAAAGAAAAAGAAAAAGTCTGCCCTTAAGGATTTCATAGAAGATGAAGAAAGACGTTTTTTCCAATGCTGTAAGAAAAAAAAGTCAGCAGCTTAACCAAGCAATCAGGGGGACGATAAGACTACAGCCTAGACATTCTTATTCCTTCTCCTCTATTGCAGCCACAAAGTCTAATAGATTGTCATTCACAAGCAATTTTTGCCACACAAATAAAAAGTTGTTAGTGCAAAGAGCCCACATTACTTCTGTGGATGGCTATAGGAGGATAGTAGCGGAAGGCAGACTGATGTAAAAAAGAAAAGGAAAAAAAAATCGAAAACGTTGAGCTTTGAAATTAAGAGTCGTTCTGCCTGCCCTGCTTACTTTCTGAGTCCCTCCCCTCTGAGTCTCTGTTTCTTCCCCTAATGAGAGGCTGAGACCTCCTTCGTCGGAGAGGTACGAGAATTAAATGAGGCAATAAACACCAAATATAGCAGGAACTTCACTCGCAATACGATTATTATCTGATAGATAGCAATCAAGTATAATGTGTGCGCGTTAAAAAGTTAGCCTCATGTACCTGCAGTGCATTTCATATGTTGCTCATATTTCTGGGGCTGGCTTGCTCCGCCGCGTACTAGGAACCTGCCTGTGGTGTGTTGATGTTGCATTTCGTCTGAGAACAGCTAAAGCCTTACCACCAACCTTAGAGTCTTTCACCTCCTTTAGTTTTTTTTGCTCTCTGTAGCGCCACACCACTTGGGCCTGTTGGGTATGAATACAAAATAAATGGTCAACTTCTGTGGTTTAGCAGATGGATTAATCAGGTCAAAATGCATTGAGGCAACGATCTTCATGTGACTGACCTGTATGCAGTTTATTGGTTAGCCGGATGCTAGCTGGCATTCTCTAGCAGCTAGAAAAATACATCTGCAAAACAACTTCCCAGCTTCTAAATCCTGCCGTGAACTAAAACTTGATTGTACCACCGCATTCATCACCGAGCTTGAGCCGAAATTCTTGTTTTTATTCTGGGAAGATGATTTATTCAAAATAATGTTTCATTTAGGGGTCTAATCATAAGCCCAAGATGATTCAGATGGTGAAGTCCAGCTGTAACAACAACAGTATCCTCCAGAAAAATAACCACATGTATATTGAATCCCTTGAAAGTTTTCCATCACAGATCTAGGGATGATAAATCATGCAAACTCATTCTATAATTAACTAAAGTGTTCCTTTTCTTTCACCATAATCCAAAAGGATTAGCCCAGGGTCTTTCATTGGATAAAACGGGGGGCCATCATTTACTCTGCAGTGCAAAACTAAACTCAGATTTTAAAATCTGATCAAAATAAATTCTAAACACTTGCACAAGTGAGCCTTTTCAGAAACTTTACAAGAAATCTTCACAGCAAATAAAAGTCTCAACAGTGGATGATGTCTCTATATTAAATAGCAGAGCTCTCAATAATCTATTTTAGAACACTTCCATAGGAATCTCCTGAAACTTCATGGTGATGTCATTCAGTTATTGAGTAACACGGGTAAGCCAAAAGAATCAGGTTTCTACGGTTCATCCCTAATCTTGGATTGTCACAAGACTGATTTTTCACCATTTTATCCCCATTGAAAAATATCGTACCCAACACAGATGTTGAATGAATGCATCCAGGAAATGGAACCACACCTCATTTTTCTGTCTGTGATGGTATGGAAGTACATTTACCCACCTTTGGATGGTTTACTATGATAACACAAGGACTGGTAAAGCAACATTGCTGGAATATTCCAATCTTTCATAAATATGCTGTTCTGTATTACCTCCTCTGTCTCCTGCTGCTGCTGCCAACAGGCCTTGGTTCTGCTCCTGTCTGGCTTTTGTTTTCTGTTGTCACACCACAGATACATTCAGTAAAAATTTATTCAGCAGTCACTTAAGACCCCTTTTGCAGCCAAGCGGAGGTGGATGGATAGATGGATGGATGGATGGATGGATGGATGGATGGAGGGATGGAGGGATGGATAGACAGATGGACTAATAGCTTTCTTTTCAAAGAACATTTGTAGTTGCTGAATATAGCAGCACACCTTCAATTTCAATTTTACATTTTCAGCTCTCTGAGAAATTGATCATCTTTGGAGAACTGCACTGTGCTGAACTTATTGATTTCCACCGAGCATGTTGAAAATGGCCATTACTTGATACATCATTAATATAATAATTGAGATCAAGCATTTTTAGATCCAAAGTGCCTGACATCAAAATTTCACAAGCATTAGAAAAATAGATGATAGATATCACCTTCTCTTCAGGAAATAGTGACCAAAATTATTCTCTCCAGGTTATGGATTCTTGGGGGGGGGGGCATTATTTTCTAAGTTATCTGTATTTAGGTCAAATATAGGCCAAGAAATTGAGTTCACATTATTAACCTGAGCACCGATCACAAATTGGTTGTTTTCCTCAGTAAGGAGAGAGCCTAATTCTTTGATTTTGCTAAGATAGATCATTTAATGCAGCGTATTGTGTGTGACTTGTTTCCCTGGAGGATGGTGTTGATATTCAGTTCTTTATACTGGTTACCAAAAAGAGAAACAGCATAAATCAGAATCTGTACAGGTTATTCTTCACAGGGAACAACCTATAAGCTGAAGTCATTGTTTGGTTTTCTACTGTACCCGGATAATAAACTAAAGAATGGAAGGAAATGTTTTGATGAATAGGGGCGTCACTGCAAATCACTATTAACCTAAAAAAAAAAGAAGGAAGGAAAATGTAAAATGCCTGTGAATACCTTTTTTCTGGCTTCCAGCTCTGTCTCTAATCCTTATTAACCTAGCTCATCACACTGATTTATAGCTCAGGGATGGTGCTGTTTGAGTTTAGGTACTTAACAAGCAGGAAGCATTTGGTAGTATTTCTTGATGTTTGACTCAGGTTGTTAGCTTTGATTTTCCCAAATTTTCTTCTCTATAGTAGGATTAATTTATATATAAATTAATTTATATATAAACTATATAGTCTATAAAGCCTATTTAAGCTATAGTCTAATGTTTTGAACTTATATTCTCCTACATGAGAATATATCCTTTTTCCCCATGTCATTTTTTAAAATTTATATGTAAATTTATTATAAACTTATATGATGTATAATAAAATATAGTCTATAAATCCTATCTAAGCTATAGTCTTATGTTTTCAATTTATATTCTCCTACATGAGAATATATCCTTTTTGCCTGTAATTTTTTTTTTTTTTTATCATCTCTCCCCCTTGGGATTGATTCCTTTTCCCTCTTCTTTTGTTGTTTTTCCATCTTTTCTTCTTTTTTCTGTATTCCATTCACGTTATCTCAGTTCTTGTAACTTTTCCCCTTATTTCGTGTGAGAGAGTTTGCCTGACCCAGATCTTCCTCTGCATTTCCTTAATCTGCCCATTTTCATCCTTTTCTTTAAACACCTCTACCTTTGGCAGAAGTTTATTAGAATTGCCATGGGATTAAAGAAGAGATCTCTAGATCTCCACCTTGTACCTTTGAACACTGGATTGGATACAAAACACAAATCCATATTTACCGGCCAAGGATCTGATTTAAATGTATATTTGTCCTTGCATCTGTGTTGTTTTACATCTATGAACATTTCACAGCTAGAACACTCCAGCCAAGCACTTTCAAAATAAAATCTTTGACCGTATTGTTAGTGCCCATTAATCAAATGTTGAAATAAAAAAAAAAAGCCACTTGTTACGTTTTCTAGCTTTCCAGCTGGACTCTTTTTCTAGGAGACTATTAAAGTGTTAAGTGTTTGCACTTCTTAAATTTAATTCTTTTAATAGCAATAAACAATCTTTTGTTTCCTGTTAAATCTTTTTTCTACCATCAGTAATAAGTGTGGCCAGACAATTTTGATGAATTGATTATGTAGCTGAATGTTTATACTCCATCTTTAATTCCTGAGTTATGAAAAACTCTTGAGAAGAATTCATGGTACTACACACCAGAATTTTAAATTTGAACCATGGAAATTATTGCCAAGGTTTCATTCATTGGGTTAGCCACAGTTTTTTAAGTAAATATCACGTGCCACTAGTTTTAAATTTGCAGCATGGAAATAATCGACACGGCTTCGTTCACTGGGTTAACCACAATTTTTTAAGCAAATATTATGTGCCAAGGCCCGTGCTCGATTCTGAGAGAAGAAAGGGAAATGAGTAAAGATCGTATCATATATAGAGAGCCAGAGATAAGACCAACTAGTAATTATAACACATAATGGTTTGCCAGGGTGGAATTTTACCTATAGGGCTATAAGGTCATAGGAGGGGGGACTTAATCTGCCTTGCATGTGAAAAGGCCCGAAGAAAGGTGAGATGCCTCCAGCGAAAGGAAAGGAACGGTGAAGATCAACCCAAGCAAGAGCAATGCCCGAAAAGAAATTCAATTTTACTAGATGTGATGGAGAATGAAATTGGGGGGAAACTTGCTATAAATAATTGATACCACAACTATATCATTATCATCTCTTAGATACAGAGTCTTAGGAGATCTTGAAAGAAATCCAAAGGTCTTGACTTCTGCTGAGAAGCTAATTAACTTTATTTTCTGCTGACCTTTTCATTTCCTTCCCATAAGATGAGCTGGTGATTTAAATACATGCATGAAAAGGTTTAACTAATTTATAGAAGATGATGTTTAAATATTTATTCTATTGTTCACTCAAGCTACTCCTGTGGTCTCTTCTCTATTTGCATAATGTAAATACTTTTTTTTCAACCACTATTGATTCTTCCCTTGTCTGGTAATCAAAGCCTAGATCAACCATCATAGCTCAAATATGAAAAGCCAAATTCAAAAAATTATATTATTTGTCTTCATTTTATATTCAAACAATGAAAAGGGAAAAAATAGAATTATATAACTGCAAAGATAACATCTGGAAACCTACTGATCTTTCCTATTTTTTTTTATTTTTATTTCTTGGAAAATATATCTTAGATCCTAATTATACATAATAAGACTTTTAGAAAGGGAAATTACTACTTTTCACCTTGGATTTGCTTTAGCACAAAGCTCAGGGCATTACATAGTATTTAAAAATTACTCACTAAGTTATATTTAATTTAATTTAAAGCTGAGTCTGCGCAGTGATCTACCTCCCCAATGCTGGTAAATAAACATAAATGATTAACCCGAACTATATCATCTTTAGATCAAGAATGATGGTGTTAACTCCAATTTTCAGAAAACAAGCAATACCTCATTTTGTCAACTGAATGGAGAAAGAAAAGAGTACTATGTGCCATAATTCCTACTGTGACTGATTAAATCCTTTGTAAGTAAAATATAGAAGTTATAAAGAATTGGAGCTTATATTGATTTTTCATCACTGGCTAAAGGCTTGCATGCCATATAAAAAGGATTTCTAACATCAAGGCAGGGAGAAGTCATTTCTGAGATCCTTTTTTAGAACTCAGCTGGAGCCCAAACCATTATAGAGACTAGTTAATCGTCAGGTAGTAGAGTGATGGAACTTTATTTTTATTCTTTCTTAGAGAAAGCTAGAGATTTATCTTTGTAACTGGTCAAATAATCTTCCGTTTCCAATCTTGCATTTCACAAATTATTAAACCAGCCAGATGTTGATTCCTAAGTCCCTCTTAAAAAAGAAGATACCACACCACATGTTAGAATGTTACCTCTATGAATACAGCAAGCGACCAGGTATGTGGGAAACTTGCTTTTTAGTTCAGATGTACTTAGAGGAAGAGGAGTAGATTAAAGAAGACCTGTTTTCAATTTTTAGAATCAATGTAGAACTCTACTGTTTTTGTTTTCCATGCCCATTCTAGCAGCAACCTGATGAGTGTTTACTTTTGCTTACTGAAATCTGCAACTAAATTAGAATCTCTTACCAGAAGTATCTCAGGTGACTCCAGCACAGAAGCTGAGACTGAGAGACATTGAGAAAATAGAAAAGAAGAAGGAGAAGGAGAAGGAGAAGGAGGAGGAGGAGAAGGAGAAGAAGAAGAAGAAGAAGTTAATCAGCTTCTCAGCAAAAGTCAAGACCTTTGGATTTCTAGTTAGAAAATACAAGATGTGATGCAGTAATTTTAAGAAAAAGTAACGTCTGCTCCTATCTAATTTACAGCTTTTTCACACGTACTTATTTTCACAGTCAGAAAACCAAAATGGACTCTCAGACTTGCCTAATTTGGAACCACTCAAGATGTGGTCAGCTCCTGGCTTGCTGAGAACTACTGGGGAATTTATTTAAAATGCACACATTACTGGATCAGAATCTCTCACTAAGGGGCCCAGTAACTTAACAAACATCCCCTTTAGCAAAGACTTCCAAATGATTCTCCATTGCAGCTTGAAATTCATCACTCTAGTTTACCAACACACTTTTCAGTGAGAAAAAGCCTGAAGATTTACTGAGACTCAGCTGGGTAGTCCGTCACGGTCCTCCAGTTTCTTCTTCCGTGTGCACTCACTGTCCTTTCTCACTTCTGTAGACCAAGGCTGCCACAGTTCTGCGGGTACATTTTCTTCAAATGCTTGTTTCTCACAATTCTAGACTACTGGGGATGCTTGTGTGAGACATCCAATAGAAGCTTCCTGTCAACTTCCAAAAATTAAAGATTGTGCCAGAAATTTGGAAAAGGTATATTTTCTTAGATGCACAGTACCGTGTCTGTCACCCATGACTTCTGGTCTTGCTGCCATGATTTCTGGTTTTTTTTAATTATGTGATTATAATTAATTTCAAAATATACTTCTATAACAATATAAGAAGAAATACCTAAGGCAGAGATGGATGCTCATGGCTGATCAGAAGAAAAAGCAGGTGATTATCCTCTTCAGCAATGAATGTTTTAAAACCCTAAAAACAGGGTTTTTAGCCTGGGTGGCTCAGTCAGTTAAGCGTCTGACTTCAGCTCAGGTCATGATCTAAGGATTCATGAGCTCAAGCCCCACGTTGGGCTCTGTGCTGATAGCTTAGAGCCTGGAGCCTGCTTCGAAATCTGTGTCTCCGTCTCTCTTGGCCCTTCCCTGGCTCACACTCTGTCTCTCAAAAATAAATGAATGTTAAAAAAAAATTTTTTAAACCCTAAAAACAGGGGTGCCCGGGTGGGTCAGCTGGTTGAGCATCGGACTCCTGATTTTGGCTCAGGTCATGATCTCACAGTTCGTGGGATCGAGCCCTGCGCTGGGCTCCGTGCTGACAGCGTGGAGCCTGCTTGGAATTCTCTCTCTGCCCCTCCCCTTCTCACACTCACATGCTCTCTCTCTCTTGCAGAATAAATAAACTTAAAAAAATAAATAAAACACAGAATACAAACAAGCCAATAAACAACAATAATAAATATCAACCTACCAATTCCCACCCCCAAATAAAAAAACAAAGACAATAAAGATTAAATGTTAGAGAGGGAAACATTCTATGACACTGGTAGAGCCAAGCCTTATGAGTTGAAGCTACTAAAAAGCAGATTTCCATCCATAATGGGGAATAATTGCCTAAGAAAGCTGTGTTGGGCTCAATCTTTGACATGTTCAAGCACAGCTTGGTATGGTTGACTTTCAGGGCTGTTTATAAACATAAACCTCACTGAGTGGAATATTGGGCTTAAAGATCTAAATTCTATTCCATAATATTCTATGTTGATGTATTTACAGCTATTCACAAAACACAGTTTGGGAAAAACATCCTAATTAATTAAAGCTAGCCATAACACCCATGAGAATTTGGACCTAGAAACTATTAGCCTGAGCAGTCGACCATTATCTGTTATTAGTAATACAACTTTCAGCGTGAAAGGACTTTGATTATTATTCAAATTTTAAATCGGAAATTTATTCTCAAGCAGTTTTAGATAGAATGCAAGGGGACGCTTTAATTACAGTACTCTACTACAGAAAACAGGATGCTAAATTATGAATAGTTATAGGACTCATTCATTCTGTAAGGATTTACTAAGCACCTATCATGTGCCAGTCACTGTTCCAAGATCTGGGAATACAGCAGCAAACAGAAAAGACCAGAAATCCCTACCCTAATGAAACCTACACTCCAGGAGGGAGAGACAGACAACAATAATAATGATTTTGATAAAGTAAAATCTATAGTGTTGTGATGGTAATCATATCTACAAAGAAAAATAAAGCAAGAGGGATAGAGGTGATAACATGATAAGAAGTTTCAGGGAATTACTATTTTCATCTGTCTACACAATAAAAGGATAGCCATGTTTATTATTGCCAAGAATGATTTTAGAATTCATAAACTCGGTATCATTTGGTTCAACCCCTGGTTTTACAGAACAGAGAACTGAGCCCACAGCAGTTCATGTTTTGTCTAAGATTCCCAGGGCCTGAGTTCGAGCTCTACTCACACAAATGCACAACGTACCATGTGCATTTCTTAAGAGTTTAGAGAATTTCCTTCAAATCCATTTGTCACTGCAAATGAGGCCAGACTTTGACTAAGAATATTTTCATTCTTCCAAAATATTTCTCTGTGTGTATATCTCTCCAGCAGCATGTTTATAGGTTAGCCAGTCGACTTCATGCACTTGAAGATAGATGGCTGTTAACACCATGTTGTGAGTGATGACGTAATTGCACACGATTTCCAAATGGAGTTTCAGAGCAAATCTTCCAAGACTGAGATCTATGTAGACTATCAACAGATGACCATAAATATAGTTTGCCATAATTTATTTTTAAACTATCTGTTTTTAAAAGACACTCCAAATCTGTCACTTCCTTTTCCCTAAACTTCAGTGACACAAAACAAGAGATCATTTTTCAGTGGGGGCAAGGAGCAGAGAAACCTTGAAGGAAGAGGTGGGCAGGAAATGACCCTACTTCAGTAAAAACTGTAATCTACGTAAAAGGAGTGGCGGATTCTTGTAGTCCAAGTGTTGAAAACACTTTTAAAGTGCAGTTATTACTAGAAGTAACTGTGAAAATACTATTCTAGTACAGCTGCTCCCTTCGTATTTGCTTTACTGAAAAAAGAAAACTGTTTATTATGGTTAGTAATGCAAGCCTCAGGCATCAATGTCTCAAGTGTCTCCTAATCTCTCCTCGCACAGACGTGTGTCTGGCAGTGGGAAAGGCAGCAGCCCTAGATGTTTCAATCCAGGATTTAGTGTTCCAGGCCAATGTCTTCTTACCCTTTCCACCTGTAACGTGCAATCAAATGAGAGAAAGATAGAGACCGATAAAGCAGCCTGTGCACTATTAACTGTGACTACGATTGGGTTTTCAATTCAGTTCAGTTCAATTCAATTCAATTCAGGGCCAAACTGAAAATTATTTCTTATGAATGTAATGTGTCCTTTTTTGTAGCATTACTGATAGGATTTTCTTCTTTGCTGGCCATGTTGCAATTAGCATTTATTGAAGAGGTAGGAGGCACCAGTTCTGTGGGTTTGGTTTTAGGTTTTATTGCACTGGTAAGAAGAGGAACTGACATTTCTTGTGTGCCTACTGTGTTCCAGGCACTGTGCTAAGGGATTGGCATGCGTGACTTTATTCCATCTTCACAACAAACCCATGAAGTGGATACTGTGATTACTGTCATGTTTTAAACGAGGATGTGAAGTTACGAGAGATTAAATTACATCCCCAGAGTCATCTACTTAGTGACTGTTGGAGCTAGGATTTCAGACCAGCAGGATTCAAACTCATGAAGCTTCTTTCATCAAAATGTTGACTGAATTCTCTTTGTTTTACCATTTTTTCAAAGGGGAATCCCATATTTTCTATCCATGAAGATGGTTAAGGAATGAAGAGAGTATTTTTGCAAGTAGCAAAAGTTTAATAATTTCAAAAGTAATTCCTCATGCCATCAGAGAATTTGGAAGCACAAACTTTTAGACAATAATGTGGTTCTTTTTTTTCCATAAAAGGAAGAGGTATTGAAACCCCAGGCCTTCTGAAGATTGATTTGTTACTGGGAAAAGGAAGGAAGGGAAGAAGGGTAGTTTGTAGTGGCAAGAAGATCGAACAGAAGAACAAAGGTGATACATAAGGACCCAATAAGCTGAGAATGGTTAATGGAATGCTAGGAAAAATATAACATTAAGATCAGATTTAATGATTTAGTTGTTAATCATAAAAAAAACCTCTCCACAGCCTCCGCTCCCTGTAGAATTTTCTTCGATATTTACGTCTTTGAAAGTTGAGGCTTTCTTTGCCTCCATGTCTTATCATCAGAATGGGCATAGTAATAGTACCTGGCTGAGCATCCTGTTCTGACAATCAAAATAAGAAATTCATTTAAAAGAGCTAATACAAAGTATTTTAAAAGTGTTTTTAATAGTGCCTAATAACACAGTAAACAATAAATGTTGGAGACTAAGTTTTATTATTACATGTCTGTGTGTAAAAGACCATGATACCTAGGAGAAGAAAAACTAGTGTCTATCCTAAATATGAGGATTTGTCATTAAACGGGTATATTAACTAATTTAGAACACCCCAGAGCAGTATCACATGGAAGTGTATCAGACTGATGTCATGCCTCGGCAAAAGGTGCAGTGCAAATATTCTCTCACCCCAAACATGGAAGCATTCATGTTTTCCTCCGAAGACTGATCTTCCTTTTCCGTTTCTACAGATCTCACATAAATCCCAAGCCCAGCCCAAGTATTATGAAAGAGCATTTACACATATCCAAAATACTTTCCAAAGAGAAGTAAAATTTTACTCCCTATTAGATTTCAGTGGTTAAGGAAGGAAACATGGCTGTATGCACTCCTTTTGAGAGTCAACTGCAAATTCTCTTTTCTTTGGGCTTAGCAAAATCAAAACTATCATACTTGACATACCCTGAATTTGAAACCAAATAAAGCCCCAACAGCTAAAGTGATGCCCATATCTTTAAAGAGGACACCGGCCAAGTTGTGGATGCTGCTGTGAAATCTTTGCAAAGCTTTCTGCAAGTGAAATTGGCCAGATGGCCGCCTGGAGAGGAAATTTGGTCTTTCTCGTCAGCTGGATCCGGGGACGTTGGACGAAGTAGAGGAGAAATTGTCAAGTCTTGCCATTTTTGCTGGTAATCAAAAGGCACTCGTCTACCAATCAGGCAGAAACACGGATGGCTTCTGGCCTGAAATTACTCATTTTCCTTTATTTCATTTTTTAGGTGCAAATTAAAGACAGCAGCTCTTCTATCTTTCATTCCTAATGTGGGCTAATTGTTTATTTCCCAATGAGCACTTGAGATATTTTTTAAATGACATCTTCTTTCTTAATCATTTCCATTTATTTTTTTTTAACATTTATTCATTGTTGAGAGACAGAGACAGAGCGTGAGCGGGGCAAGGGCAGAGAGAGAGGGAGACAGAATCTGAAGCAGGCTCCAGGCTCTGAGCCGTCAGCACAGAGCCCGACGTGGGGCTTGAACTCATGGTCCAAGAGATCATGACCTGAGCTGAAGTCAGACGCCCAACTGACTGAGCCACCCAGGCACCCCAATCATTTCCGTGTATTAAGTGTGATTTTTATCCCAGAAATCTATTGATTTATAACCCTTCGTTTCTCTTTTGTTGTTTCATGAGGCACTAGACTATCAAGTCCTTCGTCTCAACGTTTCTTCTGCAACATAAGGATAACGCTGCACCCCCTCCCCCACAAAGACACTATCTCATAAAGAGACTCTGGGTACATGGGAACACTTTGCTGGGGAGGCAGTTTGCTTTGAAAGTTGTCAGTCAGCATGAGTGGGCTCACATCTGGTTGAAGATGTAAACTGACAACCTGAGCACTGGGATTTCACTGATTATTGTATCAAAGTGACAATGACTGATCAAGGTAAAATGTAGTTTCAAGCTTTCTGCTTTTTAAGACACAGCCATAACCCCAAAGCTGTCCAGTTCCAACGTGTGCAGCACTCTGCCAAATCAAAAGTGTCTCCAAAGCTCCCCGTCATCTACACATTATGTCCAGGCAAAGAGTGAAGATCTCGAAGTAATGAGGAAGCTGAATTTCCCTCCCTGATTAAATGACATTCCCTTTTCACAAATATCAAACTCATGGTTTTATGCCACTTTATCCTCCTATAAAATGCAATTCTATTACGAGATCAGTTTGTAAGGTTCAGACATATTAGGTTCAGACATCTGACCCTCAGATATGTATAACCACTGTATAATTGCCTTCTTTAAATAGGATGACAATCAAATTTTAATATTATTTGGCTTCTTTGATACACAAAAAAATAAGCTCTACATTTTTATGATATCTTCTTTTGAAAGAAAAATAAATATAATGGGGAGCTTGGCTCAGTCGGTTAAGCGTCTGACTGTTGATCTCGGCTCAGGTCATGATCTCGCGGTTTGTGGGTTCAAGCCCCACGCTGGGCTCCGCACTGTTAGCAGGATTTTGTCTCTCCCTCTCTCTGCTCCTCCCCTGTGCTCTCACTCAAAGTAAACAGATAAACGTTTAAAAAAGAAGAAGAAAAATAAATATAAGTCAACTCACAATAGCTTTTCTCTCTCCATGCCTCCCCAGTAAAATTTGAGTCTAACCATGCTAAATCTTGGATGATAATCTGTTTTAAAGACTAAGTCTTCTTGCAGATGGGGTGCCATTTACATGGAGGGGGTGATGAATTCCTAGCCTTGAAATTCACAGTGTCAAAATTATTGCTATTTAATGTCACATCTGGAAATTTTTCATCGGAATTAATGCTATGTGATGTTTGAAGCCCATGAAAAACTTTCAGTGTTTCTTTTCATCTAAGCTGACACACTGTCACTGTGCATAAAAATAAAAGAACATATAATGCCGTGGAATTGTTTGCAATCAGAAATTTTCTTTCAAGCTTACCTATCCTTGATCAGCTATCCATGACCTCTGCAGTCAATATTGAGTTTCTAAGAATCAAAACCTGAATATTTCTATAACTCTTTCCTCTGCTTTGCTACACATCATGGAAATGACCAACTGTGATTGCAGTCTTATTTCCACAGCAGTCACACTGCCTAGAAATGTATGTCTGTGAAGACCATTCAGAATGTAAACAGATCCTCTGCCCTACCCAGCTTCTTCCCTTTTTCTCAGTAACTGGGTCTGATATTTACCTTCAACTACCGCTCCAAGGTTAGAATTTATTTTCTCTCTCCAGTTTCATTCACTCCTTCTGGTCTTTATCTCTCAAAAAAAATCTGATCCGTTCTTACTATTAAGAATAAGTAGGGGCGCCTGGGTGGCGCAGTCGGTTAAGCGTCCGACTTCAGCCAGGTCACAAGCTCGCGGTCCGTGAGTTCGAGCCCCGCGTCGGGCTCTGGGCTGATGGCTCAGAGCCTGGAGCCTGTTTCTGATTCTGTGTCTCCCTCTCTCTCTGCCTCTCCCCCGTTCATGCTCTGTCTCTCTCTGTCCCAAAAATAAATAAACGTTGAAAAAAAAAAAAAAAGAATAAGTAAAAGGAAGTAAATACTTACCAGGTAAATACTAAGTAAAAGGAAGAATGCAATGCTGTAGCACACTGTACTTTTGCAATATTGTTGGAGAATTGCTTTCTTTACTTGGGTCAGTTCTCCAAATACACATAATAATACTCTTTGAGATGACAATCCCTGTCTTCAGCGTATACAGTCTTCTTCATATATTCAGGAGACTTAACGATCGCGGATAATGTGATAACATGCTCCGTAAATTGCAAATGGCAGCTGGTATGATGCATCCCAATGGCGTTTTTTGTCTTGTTTTGTCTGGCTGCTTTTTGGTTGGTTAGTTTAAGGGTTGGGCTCATTTTGAAATAAGTTGCCCTCATTTTAAAAGCAGGAAACTTTGCCAAAATCCAAATTTCCGGTTTCTGTTTGTAAAACATCAGGAGCTTTGGGTCTCCATTCTTACAGGGCAACAACTGCCACCAAGAAGCAGCTTCCCTCTTTAGCTGGGCACACACTGTCTGTCCTCTGAGCCCACTGGACTTGTTTCACTCATTCTGCTACCTGCCTAGCCCTTTGAATTTGCTACCTCTGCTCTGCACAAACATCGTTCAAAGACTTTCTAATCCATTTTATGGAATTATCTCACAAATGCAATTTCCCCTTGAAGCAAAATGATAGATACTTTCTTCTGATAGGATCCAGTCAGTGTCAAAATGTTGTTCCTGTGGCTTTTCTCATATTTATGCAAAATTTTGCGAGACTTTTCTTTATACTTCTACAGGAGCCCTTATTTGGCTGCTCCCACCCTGGGAATATGATGAGATCTGCATTTGTGAATCATTCTGTAAAGTGTCCTGAAAAATTACTAACAGTGGCAGTACCAGCAATATTCTTACCCAGAATAATGCTAATGACAGTAAGACGGAAGCAGGGTCTCTTCCACATCTTTTTTTTTTTTTTTAGGTTCATTTATTTTGAGAAAGAAAGTGAGAGAGAGAGAGAGAGAGAGAGAGAGAGAAACAAAACACAAGTGGGGGAGGGGCAGAGAGAGAGAGGGAGAGAAAGAGAATCTCAAGCAGGCTCCGCAGAGCCTGATGCAGGGCTCGAACCGCAAGATCATGACCTGAGCCCAAGTCAGACGCTTAACCCATTGAGCCACCCAGGCACCCCCACATCTTTGTTTTTAATCACAATGCAGTTCTCCAAGGGTTAACAAGCTCTGCTGCTTATTATTTTTTTTTAATCTACCCCCTAACTTTAAAAATTCATTTAATGTGGATGGGCCTGTCAAGCTTATTTAAATTGATTGCATGACTGAATGTCAGTCCAAGGAGATAATGGCGCCAGTTCTTACACAAGTTTGGCTTTGTTATTATATCCATGAGCTACAGTAGTTATGATTCCTTAATTAGAAGGGACCTAGAGAAATGTTTTTAATTCTTTTTTAATGTATGCACTGCTGCTGAAATTGCAGACATTGAAGAGTATTGATTCTGTTCTCTTACTAAGAATTATGAGTTGGTGACGTTCTTGAAAAAAAAATTTGCAGGATGGATTTGGTAGAGGGCCCTTTAAAGGTGGACATTTTACCATTGACTCATTAATTTAGCCATGTCGTGATGGGGAAAACAATCCATCCGAATAGCGGATGGCCACTGTGGCATCTGGATAACTGATCTGTTGACAAAAGTATTCATTTCTCCAGAGTATTCTCCAACAGACTTGAGTCCAAATGTGACTTTTTTGATGAAGTTTCTCCTGCTAGTTCATACGTATCTCTTCCCCGTGTTCCCTGTTTTCTTGCTATTATTAAAATGGCCAGGTTCATTAAGGGATGAAGGATAAACAGAATGCCTTTCAGCATGCCCTTTGGGAGCAAAGAGCATTCTGAGAAAGAAGTTCCTCTCAGATATGGAATGCTGAATGGAGGTTGATTGTCAAAGGGCACCAGTTAAATATGATTGATAATGTCTTGATATTATTTCTTTGATCTTATTTCTTTTTTTCTCTCTTTAATCCACATGAATAGTAATGAACACAGCTGAGTGAATGAGCACAAAAGCAGATAAGCTACTGTGCACATTTTATACCCTCCAATCTAATGAGCACATTGTCTTCAGCATCATTAATGAGTTTTGCAAAATCTGTAATATTTTTATAGAACACTACTGCAGCTTGTTTAAGGGTCATTTGGCCATATTTTGCCCCTGGCACCAGAGTGATGGCTTAATTTTTAATTACAAATGCTAATTCTAATTAGCACGCCTAGAAAAGTCAGACGGAGTTCTGTGTGACCCTGTCTGCCCCCTTGCACCCCAGATGCCAACTTGAACCCCAAAGCCAAACATATGAACTCTCTGCATTGCCTGAGAAAGGATGCTGAAGCAGCTGTTATATCCCCCGTGGTAGATGTGGAGTCAGGGAGTATCTTGATACAATTATCACAACAATATTTTCACTCTGCAGCTACTGCACCCCAAAGTGGCTATGTCAGGACATCATTTCTTCTTTTCCTGTTTTCTCAACCACAAGCCCAGACTAACAATTGGATTTGGCAGCTGCCGAGCTACCCTAATATAGCAGCAGACGAATCCAGGCAAAGAACAGATCTATCACTGTATCTGACTGATCTTTCTGCTTATGCACAGTGACAAATTCTCACCTCTCCATATAGATCAGCGGGCACTGTAACCAGTCAGTCACGCATAAGTTGTGACAGCACATCACAAGATTGGCATTTTGGAGCCCTGGAGAACAAGGTGAAACATGCAGTTATTTTACATGAAAACTGCAGTCTTTCCCAAAGCAACATAGAAGTGTGTGAGTGTGTGTGTGTGTGTGTGCGTGTGCGTGCGTGCCTTTTACAAAAAGAGACATACTGTTCAGTTCACTTTAGTAAAATACGTAGAGAAAGGAGATAAAAAATAAATCATTGTGCCACAGGAGAGGGATTGACATTGTTCATTGGATAAAGGCTACCCAGTTTTCCCCAATTGCTTCTAAGTTACTCAGAGTGGCTAAATCAAGGGAGCCTCTGCCTAATGGGAATATACGTCCATGTCTCTGGGATTCCAGAACTATGCTTAGGATGACAGATGAAAAAAATCTTGGGATAAATTTTCCCATGTTTCTCCTCCTACTTCCAGTGAAATACACTCTCAGAAGCCTTCTCTTTACCCTCATGAAATCAAAAACTCCCACTTTTATCTCTCAACTTAAGAATGTTGAGGGGCGCCTGGGTGGCTCAGTCGGTTGAGCATCTGACTTCAGTTCGGGTCATGATCTCGCAGTTTATGGGATCGAGTCCCACGTCTGGCTTTGTGCTGACAGCTCAGAGCCTGGAGCCTGCTTCAGATTCTGTGTCTCCCTCTCTCTTTGCCCCTCCCCTGCTCACATTCTGTCTCTCTCTGTCTCAAAAATAAATAAACATTAAAAAAAAAAAAAGAATGTTGAGGGTACCTGGGTGGCCCAGTGGGTTAAGCGTTTGACTTCAGCTCAGGTCATGATCTCATGGGTTCATGATTTCGAGTCCACGTCGGGCTCTGTGCTGACAGCTCAGAGCCTAGAGCCTGCTTTGGATTCTGTGTCTCCCTCTCTCTCTCTACCCCTCCCCTGCTCGCTCTCTCTCTCTCTCAAAAATAAATAAACATTAAAAAAAATTTAAAAAGAATGTTGAGAAATGATTTCAGTATTTGCACAGATTTTAGACTCCCTTTGTTGTTTCATGGTAAACATATTCACACACACACACACACACACACACACACACACAACGCCTGGCTGCTTCAGAAGTGTTTCAAGGTATATCATGAAAATCATTCCCGAGAGCTATCCATATTTGGAGGAAGGCAGTAACTTGCTAATAAAAGAAACCTATTAATAATGTGTGTTGGAATGTATAGTTTAGAGGTGTACAAATTAAGCGTATTTAATATTTTTCAAATATAAGGAACTAAATCTAAAAACCAATGACTCAATAATAAAGTATTGTAGAGTTTTAGGATTGTTGTTGTTGATTATCTATAAGTTACAGATGTAAGAAATAATAAATTGTGTCTGAAAACAATCTCAGGTCATTGGCCCAAAAGATAACCCCCAAATGGAAACAACATAATCATATATAAAAAATAAATCTATTGCAAAGTCTCATCACATATAAAAAATTGCCCTGCTTGGGGCACCTGGGTGGCGCAGTCGGTTAAGCGTCCGACTTCAGCCAGGTCACGATCTCGCGGTCCGTGAGTTCGAGCCCCGCGTCAGGCTCTGGGCTGATGGCTCAGAGCCTGGAGCCTGCTTCCAATTCTGTGTCTCCCTCTCTCTCTGCCCCTCCCCCGTTCATGCTCTGTCTCTCTCTGTCCCAAAAAAATAAATAAACGTTGAAAAAAAAAATTAAAAAAAAAAAATTGCCCTGCTTGTATAAAGTATTAAATTTTTCCATCAAATTTGCTTCTAACTAAGAAAAGACAAGACTTTATTGAGTCGATGGTTTAGATATTTAAATGCAGGCTTAGTTAAAATTTAGGTTTAAATAGTTAATATAACATCTATTTTTAGGTTTGGTTTGAAAAAAGGGAGGAATCAGCTGTTACACTTTCTGCGCTTAAAGGAGCTAAGGCACTGCATTAAAATTGAGTAGGAATTCAGTGTTTGATGATGATGATGATGATGACGATAAGGAGGAGGAGAAATGTAAGAGGTGGTAGAAAAGGAAGAGGAGATTAAAGAAATTATATTAACTCTGACATAATCTTGTAGGGCGATGTAAAGAAAGGACACTGTGTTAGCAAACTAGTTTTTTGAGTTTATGTAAGTCCTTGGAAATATACATTAACTGAAACTCTTCACCTCTTTTGGGAACATTAAAGCACCATTAAGTAATTAAAGATTATAAACCGTTCACAATCCCCCTTTCCCTTACTTTCTTTAGCAAACCCATTGGCTATACTATTTCAAATCAGTTGCCAACTCTGACTGTCTTGCAGTAATAAGACCAAGTCAGTAACTTCAAGGTTCCAAAAATGGATTGTGTAGCTGGAGTCATTTATTAAATTGTTCCCATTGCAGAAAAAGGGTGGGGCGGCGGGGGGGGGGGGGGGGTGGGGGGACCTGACATCCTGAAGATGTAAAAACTACAAAGAGGAAGTGTCAGCTGACTAGCCCAAGGTCACCTGGTGAGACAGTGATAAAGACAGAAGTTTAATATTTGCCATTCAAAACCCTTTTAACTTGCATAGAAAAGGAAGCATTTTTAAGCTTTCCTCAAATGTGTGAACATGCTCATGACCCACATAAGGAAGAATTCTCTCTCTTCTATTGATACTGAACTTTTCTTCTTTGCACGTGCAGTTCACTTATTTGAACTGATTCCCACAATATTTGAGGATATGTATTAGGCAGATATAAAACCCATTTTACAAATAAGGAAACTGAGCCCCAGGAGCTTAAATGACTCACTTCAGGTTATAGAACCAGCTAGGAACAGAATTGGAAGTGGGACGGAAACCTTTATTCTCCTAATGTAATATTTTTAAGGACATCACAATGCTTCCTTCATCATTACCTCCTCCACATGCTCTCTGGCACAAAAATCTGGCTTCTGCTTAGGGGATTTGAAGAATAAAGACTACATTTTCTTACTTATGTAGTAAACAGAGGTGAGTGGGACATGAATATTTTAAGCATCTGAAAGCAAAGGCACTGTTGTACGCACGGCTTTCTAGTTCTTAAGGGGTTTATTTTTTGCCTCTTACTTTTGTCTACTCAAAAGCAAGTCCCCTCCTGAAACTTGAAAAGCCTAATTTGTTTCCTCCACATGAAACCCTCAACCCTGGTTAAATGTAAGAAATCTTCAAGCAGGTGTTTGTTTTCCTAAAAATAAGAATGACATTTTAACTTTCTTCATTCTGCTACAAAAGTAAGCATTTTATTCATTAGTTTAAAATGAAACATTTTCAAAGAGCTTCATTGCTGACTAGATTCATGCCATTTGAAGTTTTAAATGTCATTTGATGAGTTTCAGCAGTACATAGAAATAATAAAAAGATTTTTCGTTAACTGATAAAACACACAGTATTCTTATTCTCGAGAACACTTGGGTAATTTTAAAAGTGGAATGAAATGTTATCACTGGAGAAATTTATCTGCATTTGCCCACTATTCACAATAAAAAAAACCCTAAAGATAAATAAAAGAAAACAAAACTAGGATTTGAAAAGCAGGGAAAACATTTCCAAGAGGCCACCTCTTTAGCACAATTTACTGTGAAAGTACTTTCTCTTGTAGTGTTTTGCTTCAGCAATAGCAATATAAATACTGTGTACTTCAATTATTACTTCAATTATGTATTAGTAATTATATAAAAAATGTTTTTTCAATGTTTATTTTTGAAAGGCAGAGAGAGACACGGGGCGAGATGGGGGAGGGGGCAGAGAGAGACACACACACACACACACACACACACACACAGAATCCGAAACAGGGTCCAGGCTCTGAGCTGTCAGCACAGAGACCCATGCGGGGCTTGAACCCATGAACCAAGAGATCATGTCCTGAGCCAAAGTCTGACACTTAACCCAGTGAGCCACCCAGGCGCCCCTTGTATTAGTAATTATTAATTTCAGTTCATATACAAAGAAAATGAGAACTGTGGGAGGCATTTGTATACATATGTATTTATTTATTATGCATGATCTACTTCATAAAATAATTTTGAGTTGCTTGCAATAAAAGACAACGATGCAAACAATAAATAAATAAACAGGGTTAAAAAGAAAAGCTAAATAGTAAAAGGGAAGTAGTCCAGTTGTGATGAAGAGCATGGACCTTGGAGTCAGATAAAATTGGGTTTGAATCCAAGCTGGGCTGTGTGACCTTGGACAATTTCCCCAACCTCCCTGATCTTCAGCTCCGTAATCTAAAAAATGGAGATAATAATGACCCCCCTCCATGAAGAAAACAGTGGCTGTTTTCGTCTTTATTCCTGAAATGTCTTTACTGATGGACTCTTGCAATTAGACACAAAAACAAAATTCTGAGTGACTTCCTTTGCCACTACTCATGAGAACATCGATAGAAAAACAAATGCTGAAAAAGTTCATTTTTTTATGAGGTTAGAGAGATCAAATTAAATTGTAAAACAAATTCTGTAGAAGGGCATTCATGAATGTGTTTCATATGTTGAGCAAGGCCTGTGAAAATAAGCAGTCAGTGAAGAACCACAGCAGAAATCCGTAGCAAACATCAGAGAGAAGCACGTACCTTTATTCTTAAAGCTCGAGGTATGTTTTGCATTAGATTTCATCGAGAAGTTGCTGGTTGCTCTTTGTAACACCCCTTGAAATGCAATGTCTTAGAGAAACTAATTCCAGAAGACCATGAAAATGAATGCATGGCATTCCAAGATTGGTCACTGTTCGGATGAGAACAAATGAAAGCAGCAGAAAATTATGTACAAAACCACTCACTTCGAATGTATATGCTTATGTAGAGAGATTAAGCTGTCACGTTCTATTAGTAACTTCAATAAATATTTATTGAAAGGGGACCATTATCTCTTAGTGTCTGGGCTATAGTATCAATAGACTAGATAAGGTTCTGGCCCTCAGAAAGCATTTTATTCATTATTTCAGTAAGAGAGACGAATCATGAACAAAGAAACATGACAACAAAAATAATACAAATGACCATTATTGGTAAATATCATGAGCTAATATAAAGCAGGTAAAGTAACAAAGGGGGATAGGAAACCAGAGGCCACCTTTTATTATGATTGTCATGTGTGGGTAAAAGTAAACATGATTTTCAAGCACAATTCCAGAAAAACCTGAAGTTTGATAATTACATAGACCAGATCAACCTACCCACCCAGCCCCTCAGCACCAAAAGCAACTAAAAATTATATAAAACATAAAATATATATAAACAGGGTATACATGGGGATCTCTTGTTCCAACCCCACTCGCCCCATCTACTCCACTGTAGTTCATCATTCTTATTAGTTTCTTGTGTATCCTTCTATTCCCAGCTATGTGACCTGGGAGATATTACGTAACCTGTGTTTCAGTTTCTTCACCTGCAAAAGCAGAGATAATATCATCTACCTAAAGGGTCTTAAATGAGGATGAATTGGGTTGATAGTCATAAAAAAATACATAGAAGAGTTCCTGAAGTGTTAGGTACATACTTAAGTAAATCAATACATTAAGCAAATATACTAGTAACTTCCTCCTTTATTGTCCAAAGGAAGAATGTAATGTATTCTGTTTTATACTTTATGCTTTTTCTATTTAATATATTTTTTAAAACATGTCATTATTAGTACATGGAACTTTCTCCTTTTTCCTAGATGCAAAGTATTCCATTGGTCAGATGTCCTATATTTGGGTTAACCATCTCTCCATTGCTGATCATTTGGAATGTTTTCTTTCACAAACAGTGCTTCAGTGAACAACTTCATAAGTACACCATTTTGTAGGCATGCAGGTAAATCTGTAGGACAGATTTCCAGAAGTGATATCGCTGGGTCAAGAAGTAAGTGCAATTGTTATTTTACTAAATATTCCCAACCATCTCTCTGTAGTGGTTGTACCATGCTGTACCCCACCAGCAATCAATGAGAATGAGAAACAAGAGTACATTGCCAGAGTCAAAAAAGTAGACTTCTGAGAGGCATAAAAAAAAGGGGAAAACAAAACTGAGAGGAAGTGGAGGCTATTATTATACTATTATATTTAAAAGATAGTTTAAGAACTAAAAGTGGTGTCCACAGTAAAGGACAATCCCCTCTGTAAACAACCATCTTATCCTCTAAATCACCTTCCATTTTCTTTTCTTTTCTTTTATTTATTTGAGAGAGAGACAGAGAGAGCATGAGCAGGAAGCAGAGAGAGAGAGGGAGAGAGAGAATCCAAAGCAGGCTCTGTGCTCTCAGCACAAAGCTGGATTCAAGGTTTGAACCCACAAACCATGAGATCACGACCTGAGCTGAAACCAAGAGTCTGATGGTTAACCGACTGAGCCATCCCAGTGCCCCTCACCTTCCATTTTCTTAAACGGAATCTATTCAACTTGTGATTTATTGTTTTCCTAAGCTACATTTTTGTGTGTTGGCAATGATGCTGTTCAAAAAAAACAAAAAAGGAGTGTTTATCGTTTTGACATGTGTTTAAAGTGTAAATGATTTTCAGAGTTTAAATATAAAGTTCTACATAGAAAAAAAAATGCTTTGCCTTCAATAAACTTATAAACATACCTAATCCAGAATGAGAGAGAGAAGAAGAGGTGCATGGAAGCCGTTTTTCAGCCCCAAGGAATTCTGCCAGCCCCCAGGACCTTCCATTTTGATGACCACGGGGGGTGGGGGAGAGAGTTGAAGAGACAGAATAATGATCTTAGGACCTTCCCCAAATGGAGATTCTAGTGAGAGACCCCCCCACATAAAACTGGGAAAGGCCATTAATCCCTTGGCATTAGAGGGAAAAAGTCTTTCTTTTGGAAATTCATAACCACAAAATAGTTCTTTTGTGGATTTGCATCCCACGTTTATAGGACCTATGTGTGTGTGGGGGGGGAACACTATCCAATTTAAAAATTTACTATTTTATTTTATTTTATGTTATTTTATTTTATTAAGAGAGGGAGAGAGAATGTGAATGGGGGGGGGGGGGGGCAGAGGGAGAGAGAGAGATAGAATCCCAAGCAGGCTCCATGCTCAGTGCCAAGGCGGGGCTGGATCACGCAACCCTGAGATCATGACCTGAGCCGAAATCAAGAGTCGGAAGCTTAACCAGCTGAGCCACCCAGGCACCCCTCAAAAATGTATTTTAAATAATTGCCGGTACCCTCAGATCCCTAACAGAAGCAAATGCAATCTGCTCTAGAAAATTGAAACTTCAATCCAAATCTCAAAGAATTCAGAAAAAAGTTCTAAGAAACGTAAGTTAGCAATCAAAAATGACCCAAACGCTAAAGGAAACAAGGCATTCCGACAGAAACACTAGACAGCAAAGCTAGATTCAGAAAGACTTCAGGTATTGGGATTATAAAATTCAAAACAAGGATATGTTAACCATGTTTCAGAAAACAAAAAGTGATACATAATATGTGACTAATAAATAAGAGACGACAAGACTGAGCATATTTGGGGAAAAAAGCAAAAACCTTATATAAAGAAAAACAGATTAATTTAGAAGCCCAAGGAAGTTGGAGTGAAAAAGAAAGACCTTAGCTTTGATGGAAGAGTTTGAACTGTCGAAATGATGCATATGTGTTCCAATAAAAACAAATTGAGTCAGTAGCTACTGTCTCCCTAATCGCTGGTATCGAAAGCTAATATAATCCTTTATCAATGATCTTTAAAAGAGAGTTGGGAAATGTTTTCCTTTGTGGTAATGCGAAGGAAATTAATATCACTTCATCTGAGCACGAAAAGAAATTACTGGGAGACAGTCTCAGCTAAATGCATATAATAGGAAGCCTAGTTTCGTCTCTCTGTGTAAACGAGGATGTGATGTGGGCTTGCAATTAAATAGAACACCTTGAAGCTAGACTCAAGTGCTAGAGGATTTTGTTTCCAATCCCTTGACCTAGGGCTTAAATTGGATGGAATCTTTCAGAATAGTGTGCCAGTGACTCGCTTTGGTGGGGAAGAGCCGGTGAAATGTACTGTCAGCAGGCACAATGCCTTTTCGCTTTCTTATTCTGTCTTCATTACTCGCCCTCAGCCCCCGCCTCCTCCACACACTCCCTTTGCCTCGGTGCCCCTGTTTGCTCCATTCTCTATCATTATCCTTCTGATTTGAGGACACAGCTATTGATGTTGATTGCTATCTGGTCACGTGAGGGAGGCTGAAAAGGCCCACACCGGTACAGCAAGCCCTCTTTTCTTCACTCACACACACGCAAAGACCGTTCCTTAGTTTCCAGCAACCGCAGGATGTCTGTGCACAATTGCACAGTTCTGTACTGGAAATTGTTAAAAGCAAAGATGGGGGAAGGGAAGGGATGTGCTCCGCTGATTGCTTCGTAATTTTCTAATTTGCACACAGTGGGTCAAAATAAATAAATACACACGTTCACTGAGGGGAGTGCTCCCGGTTTAGAGGGCTAGTTCTGTGCTATCGGCCGCCTTCAGAGCCTGAACCTCTTCTCCCTCCTCCCTCCATGTTTACCCTGCCCCTTCCTATCCCTGCCTCATCAGGCTCATGTGCAATACTGTAGTTCCTGGAGGCCTTGATTCTGGGGCCCCATCACCACAAGCTCTCCTCTGGATTTTTTACCGTGCACATCCTGCAGAAACGCTACAGACAGTCCTCTCCCCTCGATGTGCACCCCGATCCTCTGGGAGGAAGACTTCCCCACCCCTAGCCAGTTCCATCAGCTGAGTCAACTCCAGCCTGCAGAAGGATGACAAAGGTCACAGCCAGATCCTCATCATCTACAGGGATAAACAGACCTTTGAAAGCAGATCTTTAGAATTGGCATTCAGGGACACCTGGGTGGCTCAGTCAGTTAAGCGTCCGACTTTGGCTCAGGTCATGATCTCACAGTTTGTGAGTTCGAGCCCCGCGTCAGGCTCTGTGCTGCCAGCTCAGAGCCCGGAGCCTGCTTCAGATTCTGTGACTCCCTCTCTCTCTGCCCCTCCCCTGCTCGTGCTTACTCTCTCTCTCTCTCTCTCTCTCTCTCAAAAAAAAAAAAAAAAAAAAATGAACAGTAAAAAAATGGAAAGAATTTGCATTCAGCATGGCCACTAACTGGTTGTGTACCATGGGGAAGGTGGGGACATTGAACTCTTCAGAAGCTTGTTTACCTCATCTTAAAATTGGGATCCGTTACACAGAATATTGTGGCACTTTAACGTGGAAAGGTTTTGGAACTGATTTTGGAAATCCTAATGTACTTACGCCAGAAATGTGGATTCTTCTTCTTCTCTTCTACTTCCATTGCCACAAGGATTTCTTGCAGCTTCATTTCAGGGATCCTTCCTTTTGCTTTTCAAAGGGATAGCTAGCTAGTGTTAGGTTGGCTGGAGCCCATGGTTTAATTAAAGCTAATCCCTACCAATTTTGTGCTTCAAATGGGGCCTTTTGGATGCCCTGTTATAACCCAAAACGTTGTTTAAATAACGGTGATTTCTGTCACACTGGTAGATCTACTAGAGGTAATAATGTAGTGACTTTTTTTAATCTATCAAATCTCTCCATTATCTTATGCAAAAAAAAAAAAAAAAGAAAAGAAAGAAAACTAGCCCAGTGGACTCTTTGACATGACCCAAGTCTATGTTTATAGTAACTATATCTTACATTATCATGGCTAAGTCATTCTCTGTTCCAGCAGGTGGATGAATCCGATTCTCCAATTAGGAGAAGTTTCTTAACATAGCTAATGTCTGAGAAAGGCCTTTGAGAATCACAGAAAGAGGTACTCCCCTCAAGAAGAGGAACAAACCAGGGTAAAGGCAGAGAGGTGAGGTTGGAGAGAAGTTGTAGAGAAATCATCTGGTTAAGTTAGGACAGTTCCTCTGAAAGGAAAAAAATTCCGGGGTCAATTAAGTTTGGAAACAGTTCATGCATCCTTTTTGGAGATTTATAATGAGCATGAGAATAATAATCTGTAATATGGAAATTAGTTTAGTGACTCTTATTTTACCTGAAAATCATTTTTTTCCCCCAGGGGGCATGATGTGTCTATTATCATTAGTGAGAACCAATTATAAATGAATCACTGGTAGAGCTTTTAAATCAGAGTCAAAGTCGACATTTCGTTTCAGGCATATTAATCTAATAATATGCAAACACATACAAATAAAAAGATAAAAATTATCAATGGAAAGATATTTACAGGCTGTTTCTTAATCCAGGAGAGTGATAGTAGTGAGAATTTTCTGTTATGCAAAAAAAAGGACAGACACAAAGACTTGGCAGAAAGGGAAAATGTGGGCTTTTGCTTCTGTTTGATTATTGGGGATAATCTAGATAAAATAATCGAAAAAGGACTTGGAGGTTTCAAACTGGGGTTACAGGAAACAATAATGGGGTTGATTTTAGCTATCCATGGCAGACTCAAGGTGACGGTGGGACGGTGGTAGAAATTTGAATTTACACCTAGAAAGGAGAGGTATGCCAGAGTTTGAGGAATCATCTCGAAAAGGTCACTGTTGAAATTGCTAAAGCAGCTTCTATTTCAAGACTCTAGTGAGATAAGAGATGAGGGCTGAGGTAAGAACCCTGGGGGATTGTCTGCACTCAGGAGGCAGGAGAAAGAGTTGCTAACAAAGATGCATCAAGAAAGCGAAGAACCGGTGCACCCGGGTGGCTCAGTCGGTTGAGCATCCGACTTTGGCTCAGGTCATGATCTCGTGGTCCGTGAGTTCAAGCCCCGTGTCGGACCCTGTGCTGACAGCTCAGAGCCCAGAGCCTGGTTCAGATTCTGTGTCTCCCTCTCTCTCTCTGCCCCTCTCCCTCCCTCTGTCTCAAAAATAAACAAACATTAAAAAGAAAGAAAGAAAGAAAGCAAAGAGCCACTGTAGGTCACCATCACAGAAGCAAGTGGGGGAAAAAGATGGGGTTGAGAAGGAAGACATAATCAATGGCTTCGTAAACTGATGAGAGTTTCAGGAGGCAGAGAGCTAAGAAAAAGTCACTGGCTCTGATGATTAGAAGGTTAACCACTGAAAAGCTTCGATGGAAAAATTTGGGGAGGTAGCAAACAGACTGGCAGGAGCTGAGGCAGTTCTCGGTGGTTCTCAGCCCAGCGCAGTGCATCTGCATCACCTGTGGATTCGGCACTGGTGTTACTCTGTTCTTTTTGTGCAATGCGTATAATCAGAACCCACACCTGGGGGTTCCGATTCAGCTATCTTAAATCACTTGCGAATGAATTAGTAGTGATAAAAATAGAGCAAAGAGCTGTGTTCTAAGAATTTTGGCAATGAGAAGGAGGAAAGAAGAGTGTCAAGATCAAAATCTGTTGGGTTGTGTTGGTTGTATTTTGTTTTTAAGAGGAGAGATCAGAGGTTGTAGGTTGGTAGAGAGGATGGAAAACCATAGGAAAAATGTATGTGAGGTGATCCCTGATGAAGCACAGCCCAGAGGCAGGGAGGAAGGAATGGGATCCGAGCATGAGTGCAGATCACGGCTTCAGATAAGTTTTGATCTTCCTTGGAGGGAAGAAAGATAGAGAGAGGAAGAAGAGGCGAGGTTCGTTAAGGTGTGGAGGTAGGGAGATGTGGGAAGGCAGTTTTGATGATTGTAAATGTTGAACTAGATTTCTAGGCCCAAGATAGAGCCACTCTTGTCCAAAACAGACCTGCTCCTACCGCACCAGCAAATCGAAACTTAGATAACTTTTGTGTCCCTATAAACGCTCCCTTTGACCAGAAACACAGTATACATTCACTCAGCCATTCCCCAAGCATTGAGCCAACTCTGGGCTCTCTACTTGGTTCCTTGTTCCTTCTCACCCTCAACAAGGTAAACGGTGTGGCCGCAGCTAGTCAGATTTTTTGTTTTCATTTTCTCTTCCTTGTTGTTTATTCTTTATTTTTTATCCTGTAAAAGTATCCTGCCTGCTGCCCCATTTTGTGGTTCTCCAAGCAGAGACTGTCCATTTCGTGAAGTGTTGAGTAGTGTTTATTTGTATCACCTAAATTGTCTTCTTGAATCATTTTTTTTAACACAAATTTCTGTCAGTTAACAAAGGACAAAAGAGCAGCTGAGAGTGAAGGGTACTGGATGAAGATAAGGGAACCAAGATTGGGGAAGGTTTGTTATAGCTGGGAATTTCTGGGAATTTCTAATAGTAGATTCAAGAGGCAGGATTCTAAATAGGGTGGTTAGAGAGACCTCACTGAAATGGTGACATTTGTGCCTAGATCTCAAGTTGGTGAGGGAGTAAAAGATGTGGATATCAGCTAAAGAGCAGCATCCCAAGCAGAGAGAACAGCACGTGCAAAGGCCCTGAGGTGGGAGAATACCTGATGTGTTAAGTGAACAGCAAAGTGCAAGAAGATAAAGTCAGAGAATTCAAAGGGGAAAGAGTGCTCATGATTACCGTAATCCATGATTACATAGGACCTTGTGCACGATTGCAAGGAATGTAAGTTTATCTTGTGTAAAAATGGGAATCCCCTCAAGGATGGAGTGGGGAGTTGACATGGTTAATCCAGGCTATAAAGTAGTGTCTTGGACCACAACCGTAGCCCTGAAAGTGTTTTGGGTTTTTTTTTTTTTTTTTGATACTGAGTTATTAACATTTAGTATTTAATGTATTAAAAGTATATTAAAATACTTTCTAAAGAAAGAACTAAGAGTTGCTGATGGATTGAATATAGTGTATGAGAAATCAGGCAGGGATGAGTCCCTGTTTTTCTTAGCATGAGCATCTCGGGCAATAGCATTACCAATAATGGGATGATCATGGTGGACAGGGCCAGGGAAAGAAGGGAGATCGTCTCATGTGTGTGAGGTAGCTGTTGTTATTGTCACTTTGCTTATGGTCACCCTCTCTACTTGGCAGACCTTACCTTTTGCATTGAAATGGTATTACCTTTGTGGAGATAAGAGGTTAGTTTTGTTTTTTGTATTTAGAAAGTGTCTTCACATCTCCAGCTTCTCCGAAACAGCAGTGCCTATTGGCTGAGAAGTATCAACGATATATGATTCCAAGATAACACAGGGCCAAATCACCTACTAGAAATGAGCTTTCTGGTTAGAAAAGATTTCCTTCATCCCGTGGAATTCAGTATTTTTTTTTCCAGATGAATTCTTTATAGTGTTTCTTATTTTGCATTTTTTTTTCAGAATAAGTGGATTTACAACATAATCTCAGCTGCCGCCCACAGTTACACAAGCAGTGCACTGCACAAGCTCAGGAACCACCATTTACATGGTGGCCTCCACTCCCTGCACAAGACAGCTACCCAGAAAGCACTATCTGTTTCAAAAGTAGTAACTAGTCATTGCAGAGAGTGTGGACATTGCAGAAATACATAAAAAACGAAAAAACAAACAAAAAACATTAACAAAGGTTAGTGAGCCCTTTGACATCTAGTGGTGAATTTTCTTCCAGCCTTTTCTATGCATATGTATAAATATATGCTTTTGTTTTGCAAATTTGAGATAACGCTACAAACAAATTTAGCAGCCTACTCACTGTGCAGCTTTCATTTAGAATATTCTACTTAAAACATCCTATTTGTTTAATAATTGTACCATTATTGGATATTTATGTTCTTTCAAATAAAATCTATTAAGAATGATGCGATTCCCATCCATTATTCAAATTTCACACTCTTTGTCTTTAACCACATCAAAGTGGGAATACTGGACCAAATGCTGAGTATTTAGAGACTTTCAACCTACTGTCAAATAATTTTCTGTGAAAGTTGGACATGTTCACATTCTCATTGACATTCTCTGAGATGCTTGTGTCATTCTACCCCTTTAAGGGCAGAGTGTTATTTCTAATTCCCTTTCTTCGGACCACACTAAGTGCTCTCATCAATTTATTATAGAAATTCAAATTCCAAAAAAACACAGTTATCAATATTTTCTCAATTATTTTGAAGTGTTTTATATATTCCCACCATTAATTCAGTTGATGTTTTAAGGGTGGAATTTGTTTTAATCTCGGGTGTTTTTTCAATTAAAGTAGAAAAGAACCAATCTATGCTTTTAAAATACGATGAAAGAAAAGTCACTTCCAAATACCATGCAGATGACAGTAAGGAAGAGAACTCACCCTTTTGAGAACTGTACCCTTTTCCAGCCCTAACTGACTTAATAAGCACTGATTAACTGAACCACTGATAAGTGGTTCTTAACTTTGACTGCAAATTAGACCTGAACTCCATCTCCAGAAATTTTCATTTAGCAGAGCAAGGAGGGGGCTTGGGTAACTATAAGTTTGGAAAAACGCCACAAGTGGTCTTTTAGCCTAGCCAGGTTGAGAACTGCTTTTCTATTAGTTTCCAGCAAAAGAAAAGTAGCTTTTATCTCTAGCTCTCCTCAACTTCCTCTTAATTGGACAATGCTAACTTGGGTCCCTTCTACCTTTCAATTACCACTTGACAGTCCATTTGGCAGAAAAGGATGTCACTTCGAACAGTTTTCTCTTCCCCTTTTATATAACTACTCTGGAAGAAAGCAGTTCTTGGGTCAGTCCTATATGCTGGTCATAAACAGCAAAATCTAAAGGAGCAGCACAAAAAACAAATACATGAACATTTAGAGCTGCACTGTTCAATATGGCAGCCATTAGCCACATGGGGCTGTTGAGCAGTTAAATATGGCTAATTGAAACTGACAAGTTCTACAAGCATAAAATGCACAATGGACTTTGAGGACTCCAAAAAAAAAAAAAATTAAAATATCCTACTGATGATTTTCATATTGCTTACATTGTTAAAATGATGATACTTTGGATATACTGGGTTAACTAAAAAGGGTTATTAAAATTTCACCTGTTTCTTTTTATGCTTTTTAAAATGCGGCTTCTAGAAAATTTTAAATTACATATGAAGCTTGCATTATACTCTATTGGACAGCACTGATCTAGAGATAAAGCATGCCCACTGAAGCAAATTAAATTTATTCTCACATTATTGGAAATTTAGGCATCTAAAATAACACAATATAATTGGAGACTTAGATAATTTCGTTTTGTTTAATCTTAAGCATATTCATAATATATTCATAATATATATAAAAATCTCTCAGAGTAATTGCAGCTCAAGAAGTTTGTCCTGGAAAAAAAAAATGATAGTGGTTACCATTGTTTGATTTTCAAAACTTTATTGTGGATTGTGTTTTACAACATGAATATTTTTAATTGATTTGACAGAACTGCTGAAGATTTTTCGAGCATAGAACTAGTTGTTAATTCAAATATATTAAAATAAGACTTTCTCTCTCTCTCTCTCTCTCTCTCTCTCTCTCTCTCTCTCTCTTTTGTCAGGCAGAGTGGCCAAGGGGCAGCCCAGTTGTAGCCCAGGAGGATAGATTACTGTTAAGGGCATAATAAAGTACTGTTTCTAAAATGGAATCTCTGGGAATCCAGAGAAAATAACCAGCCTGGATGTGGCAAACCAGACAGGGTTGTTACAACACAAACTCTGGACGAAGCCAGATAGGGTTAGCAGCAAATTCTGCAAACAGCTACGGCATGGCAGTGTGGACAGGCAGGCTATCTGGCCGGACGCTTCAGGGCACACAGCAGCAATCACTGTCAGACGGATGTCTCCAAACTCTGATTACTGTCTCAATCCACAGGATAATCCGGGGTGCAACTCTGGAAGGAAGCAGTTGTCTCTTTGAGGTATAAATCTCACCACCAACTTCAGGGCTATGCTTTCGATTTTCTTCACAGATACCTTTCTCTAATCAAATGAAACCATGCCTTTCTCATATAAGAACATTAACTCTTCGGTATCATCTAATGTTAGACCCCAGAATTGCAGTATGTAGAACATTAGAACTGGAAGGGGCTTTCCTGAGATCATCCAGGGATGTTGATTAATGTTATGAAAGAAGAAAGTTCTGGGGGGAAGAAAAGGTTTAAATATTAAAAGGAATTCTGTTCTTTCTGAGTCTTCTTGAATGCTATTAATGAGCATCATGATTCTTCAAGTTGGTGATACGGTATGTGGCATTTTCCAAACCTTTATGCTATACCCAGTGGACCCACTGCTCAGAGCATCACAGTTTGGAAAACTTGAGCTAATTCTTCCCACTTGTTTCCCAAATGAAGTCCTAGGGATGCATATAGTAATCTGTCCATAGTAACAAAGGGAGTGAATGGATGAGTCTAGAACTCATTTTGTTAACTCTTCACCTGAAGAAAGGAAATTATGTTTCAGAACTATGCTCAGGTAAAATTCAGTATGTTGGTAAATAATATTGCTACACATCCAGAGCTGGCTTTTTAAACTTTTTGACTGGGACCCACTGTTGAAAGATTTTCCTTATGACCCAGTGCACATACACACGTGCTGACACACACACACATTGTGCACATAAATTTACATATCATAAAATAGTGCCTGCCCTTACTCCATGTGCTGCGCTCTTTATCTTCAAGTTTTTCAATGTTGGTTGTACAATTTGTTTATAAGAACATGGGAAATTTGAATAATGACTAAATATGTGATGACATTGAGGCATTTGTTTTTAGATGTGATAATAATTTGGTAGTTACCAAAATAAAAAGCGCTTATATGTTCTTGTTTTTAGGTGAAATGATATGATGCTTGGAATCTGTTTCACAATAATTCAGGAGGAGAGAGGGTAGGTGAGGTTGAGATGAGATTGGCCATAAGATGATAATCATTGAGACTGGGTGACATACACCTGTTAGTTGATTGTGTTCTTTTGCCCACTTTTCTGTGTGTTTGACATTCTCCATAATTATTTTTACTTTAAGGAAATTAGAGATTTAGCGATCCACTACAAAGTTTTTATAACCCACTGATAAACAGTGGTCCACAGTTTGAGGGAACACTATTGTAGAAAAAGAAATCTTGTCACAGGTGTTATTGTTTCAACTGATTAACTTGCTTAAGATATTGATTTTATTTAAAAAATAAAGTATGATTTTAACACAAAGCTATACAATTAAAGAAAATAAGGGGCACCTGGGTGGCTCACTCAGTCTAAGCATCTGACGTCAGCTCACCTCATGATCTCACAGTTTGTGAGTTCGAGCCCCACATTGGGCTCTCTGCTCTCAGCGCAGAGCCTGCTTCGGATCCTCTGTCACCCTTGCTCTCTGCCCCTCCTCCCCTCAAAAATAAACATGAAAAAAAAAAGAATTTTGCTACATCACAAGTGAATTAAAATTTTCAAATAAAAGTTGGAATCAGTAGGTGATTTGGCTATCCGTAAAGTCATTGTTTTTTCTGTTAATACCCATTGATAAATTCTGTTAATAACATTCATTAATATAATTGTATTATCAATAATGATGGAGAAAATTTATCCATTTTTTTGTGTTGATCAGACCATAAGAAAAATACTGTATTTAATTCTGGCACCGAATTTTTAGAGGATATAGACTAAAGAAGCAACCAGTATAGTTGGAGAGCTAAAGTATTACCAAGCAAGAAGCCATCGAAAGAATAAAGGTATGTTCAGATTAGAGGAAAGAAGATTTGGGTAGGCAGTGCTAAATAGCTTCTAAAATTTGAAGGGTTGTCATGTGGAAGACAGATTATATTTGTTCTGTAGGCCTTAAGGAAAAGTAGGACCAACGGGTAGAGGAAACATTGGGAGAAATTTGGGGTCACAGGATATGGCAGAACTTCTTACCAGAGCATTCAATATACAAAATGGGCTGATTCCGAAGAGGTGAGAGTTCTATCAGTAGAAATGATTAAACATAAATGGGATAGTCATTTGGTAAGGATTTATTTATTTATTTTTTGGGAGGGGGTAATTCTCTTAAGAGCCTCATCTTACCATCCATTACATAATGTGTAAGAGCACATATGCTGAAAATAGACAACCTGGATTTGAATCTTGACCAGGTACTTACTGGCTTTCTGACTTTTATCAAGTCCATTAACTTCTCTGGTCTTCAATCTCCTCATTTGTTTTTGTTTTTGTTTTTTTTTTTAAATTTTTTTTTTCAACGTTTATTTATTTTTGGGACAGAGAGAGACAGAGCATGAACGGGGGAGGGGCAGAGAGAGAGGGAGACACAGAATAGGAAACAGGCTCCAGGCTCCGAGCCATCAGCCCAGAGCCTGACGTGGGGCTCGAACTCACGGACCGTGAGATCGTGACCTGGCTGAAGTCGGATGCTTAACCGACTGCACCACCCAGGCGCCCCTTCAATCTCCTCATTTGTAAAACATGAAGTATGATGATGGTACTACAGCTTAAGTTTGATATGCAAAGTAAGTGTTTATATACTTTGGAAAAGTGCCTAACATACAATATGCACACACAATATAAATGTTTAACTAGTTTAATATAGGCTTATGTTTCTACGCAGAGCAAAACGATTTCTCCCATATCATGTTTGTAGCATCATTCACTCACTCATTCATTCATTCATTCATTCAACAAATGAATGTATTGACCATATATAATTCACCATGTACTCTACCAGGCTCTAAGAACAGGGTGATCAGTATAGAGAGGATTCCTGCCATCACGGAACTTACATTTTCATAGGAATTGTGCGCAGACACAGATGATGAAGATGTAAATATCCAACAAGAACAATAGCCAGTAACAAATGCTACGCAGTTAACACAAGACTAAGTGACAGAAAGTGGTTGGACAGTCATGGAGGATCTCTTTGGAGATCTGAGTTGAAGGGAGGATTCAGCCTAGAGAGCATTTCAGACGCAAGGTCCTGTTGGTGTAAAGGCCCTGAGAAGGAAACCAACTTGCCTTGTTCAGGGAAGGTCACTATCAAGTTTGGGAAACTAGGAGAAGGCTATCTGGAAAAAGTGGGGTTGGGGAAGGGTAAGAGCCTTAGTACAGAATTTGGATTTTATTCTGAAAGCAATGAGAAACCACTGGGAGATCTTACCCAGAGAGGGAGGGAGCGGAAACAGAAGCAGGAAGACCAATCTGGGGTCGTCCTGGTAAGAGGAAATTGTTGAAACAATTATCTAACCTTAAATCTAGAACTACCAGATGGGACTTCTATAGTCTGTCTCTTTTTTCATTTATATTTTGGTTCTAAAACAGATATACATTTCATGTACTTACATATTTGGAAATCCAGAACCATAAACAAATATTGTTAACTCAAGGCAAGAATGCTCTCATTTTGTAGATAAGATCTTTGAGACCCAGAGTGGTAACATGACTTAATTATGGTTGTATTTTGTTAACAACAGAACTAGAATCAGAATTAACGTCATGTGATTCACCAGTGACTGCAGAGACCAGCATTTATTTACCAACAACTAGAGTCACCTTAACAATGAGGTGTATTTATATTACAAACAGGATTTTTATTTTTTCCAGCTTTATTGAGATATGAGTGACACAGAATATTGTGCAAGTTTAAGGACTACAATGTGTTGATTTGATACACTTAGATATCACAAAATTAGCTAACACCTGCATCACATCACCTAATTACTATTCCTTTTTTATAGTGAGAACATTTAAGATCTACTCTCTTAGTGACTTTCAAGTATGTAATGACTATGCTGAAATGTATATAACAAACATGATTTTAAATGCAGGAAAAGAAGATACAAAGAGAGAGCACAGTCTATTAACATGAAGCTGCCAACAAATGAATTTCCATCTATATCTTTGCAGGTCAATTTGTCTACACAAATTGATTGCCAATTTTAAAAAAAAAAAGCATTTTACACTTTCAGGTAGACATTTGTCATCACTTTCTGTTTTAACTGTCAAGTGAATGACTTCGAAGAAAACTGGAATCTTGTGATTTTCTACTCAAACCATGGAAGGCTGAGTTATGGCCACTCTCCAGTTCTCCTGACCCAGGCATAAACACGTATAACACTAGACTGCACATGAAATGACGTGCAGTACTTTAGAACCTGCAGATCCATTGGAAACCGTCTAGGTCAGTAGTTCCCAGCGAGTGTTCCCTGACTCACAACATCAACATCACCTGGGAAATTGTTAGAAATGCACATTCCACCCCAGCCCTGCTGAATCAAACACCCTGATGATGAGGCCCAGCAATTTGTGCTTTAACAAGATCTGTCAGTCATCGTTCTTGACCTATGCTAAAGTATGAGAACTGCTGACCTAGATCAAACTTTGGGTTTTTCATTTTTTTTAACATTTATTTATTTTTGAGAGACAGAGCATGAGAAGGGGAGGGGCAGAGAGAGAGACACACACACAGAATCGGAAGCAGGCTCCAGGCTCTGAGCTGTCCTCACAGAGCCCGACGTGGGGCTGGAACCCATGAACCGTGAGATCGTGAGCTGAGCTGAGGCTGGACGCTCAACTGACTGAGCCACCCAGGAGCCCCTAGATCAACCTTTATTGCACAAGAGAGGCAGCTGAGAAGCAGAGGAATAATGTGATTTGCTTGAGATGACCCTGGTTAGCATCACAACCAGGACTAGAACCTGGGCCTCCTGACGCCTGGTGTGGTCTGTTTGCATCTTGAACTGGACTTCCTTCCTTTCTCTGCAGTTGCAACCCGAGAAGCCCAGTTTGGGCCCAATCGTCATTGCTTTTTGTCTGCGCTCTCCTATCCTACATCAGGGAAAGGTATGCTTCACCCAAGCCCTGGGCTCTTTCGTTTCTTTTTGGACAGTTGCAGGAGTTTGTTGTTTGGAAGCTGCATAAATAATGAGCAGGCACAGCCAGTCCTGTTTAGCCACAGCTAAACCTTAGAAGAGAGTGTAGAACTACCCAAAGTCCAGCCTCTTCCAGATGCAATTTGAATAACTTACAAAAAAAAAAAAAAAAGAATAGATCGGTCCACTATCTATTTACACAAGCATTTATCTGATCATAGCTTGAATACAAGCTTTCTGTTTGTTTGTTTGTTGAGGAATGAATTAATACAAAGGTCCCAGTAGAAGTGGAAAGATAGTTGAAATACTAGCCTGAAAATTCAGATGACCAGTGACTATTTGGTAGCACCAGGCCATAGCAGTGTACCCCCTCCTTTCTTTGCCGGTCAGATGGTATTACGAATTCAGTCCCCGCTAAAAAGAGATCTTGTTATCCTAGAACTTCACCTGGCATCTCCTTTCTATGGTTGTTAATATAGCCAAATACGATACAGTTACCCCAATGCTTGGGTGTTATTTCTGGCAGGTGTGATTGCAAGTGAGTCTATGTGCATAAGAGGTAAGCAGAGGAGGAGTCGGAGAGGGGGGAGAAATGGGCAAAGAAGCAAATCAACATTGAGAATCAGCTATCTGAGGAAATTGGTCACTAAAACGAGGCACATGCTAATTGCACAGCCTGGCCCCCTCCCCCCGCTTATGCCTCCTTCCCACTCCAGTTTATTCTCCTGAGCACTGAGGCCACAGCCCCACTGCCTCTTATGTAAGACTGAAATCAGAGCTGGCGTGTGGTTTGTTTTAGCCTGTCACAGACGCAGGGCACTGTGTTGCCCTGACAAGGCTGTTCAGCATAGCATATGACTGTAAATCTTCTTTTTCATGCACCACAGTGGGGACCTTTGTCCTAGCTGATTTAGCAGCTTTTCTTAGCCTGAGAAGCAGCCAGTAATCAGGAAACATTTAAAGTGGGAGCTTGCTCATTGCGATGGAGAAGAATCCAGAAGAAACCAACAGCCTTTTAAAAATTACTTGTCATCAAAGAAAAATAGGACCTTAGTAAATATACATGTATGGTATGTTTCCATTTTAAATCTATCACTGCTTAAAACGATCCACACAAAACTTTGCAAAGATTGGAACTCACAACTGCTAAAGTATCCTTAAAACGCTGCATTTGTCAAGTCACAAAGCATGGGGGTTTATTTAACTTTCGAGTTTTCAGAAGTATGCATTTTGAAAGAATGTAGGTCTTGGATGGCGGCTCTGTGTATGTTATTCAGGTCCTGGAGTGTCCACTGCTTTTAAATGCACTGTAATTCCAATTAGAGCTTGGGCTCAGGGGCTGGCAGCAGCTGCAAATAAGAAGTAATAATGTTTCATTCCACTGCTTATGTATTCTGCAAATGCGTTCTTGACATGGTAGTTTGCATATGATGTCAGCGTGGGAAAATAGGAAGGTATTAGCATCTGTAAGCCCAGCAGAAATTTCTCAGAGAAGTCCCCTCTCAAGCGCTTACAGCCGATTCCACAGTTTAGCCAGTGTTTGCATTTTAAAAAATGTATTTGGTGATTTCTTTTTATTAGTTGAGTCCTAAACTATCAATGGCTCTTTTATTTGCATGTATCTGCAAGTTTTTCATTCACTTTCATGGAGATCAAGTTTCCCATTACAAATCGGTGGCCTTTTTTTCTGCTTTGTAATTTTTATACAGACACAATAATTATTCTCAGAAATTTCAACATATTACGTATGGCCGTCCATGAGAAGGCTTTTGTTGAAATGATATCTGTAAGTTCCTGAAACTATTTGTGGGAAGACAGAAGCATAATATGAATTCAACTCATTTATATCTTAAACTTATTATTGATATATGCTATTGTAGAAACACAAGCACCTCTGCTGTAGGTCTTAGGACCCTCTCTGGGATGGTGAAAGAGTGTCATATGATACTAAAAGAGGAAAATGAGCTTTTCAAAAGGAACCCTTGCTTTTAAAATGTGGCATAAATGATCTTATCTCTACAGCAAGGAGTTTGATCCTGATTCACAAAGAGCCGGAGTTATGCAGCCAAAGAAAAGTGGAGGGCTGTCCATTTATCTGAGGATTTGGGGACCATCCACAGTGACCAGGCAGGTTGTTCAGGAAACAAAGCCCACCCTTCCCTGCATTATCTGATGGCATAGATGGTCTTATATTTCCCAGATAATTGCACCACACACTGTTTTGCTTTGCTGGGTCATAGCAATTGGCTGATCGGCCATGAGATAAATGGGGGGTCGGGGGCGGGGTGGGGGGGAAGAAAGAAAGAAAGAAAATGAAAAAGAAAAAAAAATTCACCAGGAAGTCATTCCTTTAAAAGTATTTACCTATATGCTGTAGTGGGTGCTTTGTGTTCTGGGGAGCAGGCAGCCAGGATAGGGGGAGGAAGGGAATGAGTAACAATCTGATAATGGAGCTGAATGGGGCCATAGAATTATTTTTACACCAGCTTGCTACTGTTGCAATAGCTGAAACCCAGCAATTCTGTGAGTTTCCTCACAAATGATTTGTTAATGCCAACCCCCCCCCCCCCGCCACGATAGAGTCTGGGTGTCTGATTTATATCTTGATAATTTTTTCTCACTATAACTGTACTACCATGTAGTAGATACTATTCCTTGTCTACCCGGTATTTATTGACCCCTTTTCTTATATTCACTAGAACCCCACAGCACTCAACCCTCTGCCCTTTTTTTTTCTTTTTCTTTTTCTCTATTTTCTTTTTCTTTCTCTTTCTTTCTTTCTTTCTTTCTTTCTTTCTTTCTTTCTTTCTTTCTTTCTTTCTTTCTTTCTTTTTTTGTAACCCCAGGGACAAACTTTTCCCAGTTAGTACATAAGACTCAGGCACTGTGGATCCTATTCCTATCTGCAGTCTAAATCAATTAAGAGAACCACCCTCCCTTGCCTGGGATTAGTCTTGGAAAGATGTATAAGCCAATCATCACAGGCCATTCTCTAATGTCATTATTTGCCCGAATAAACTGATAGGAAGGACTTTCATGCCATACTTGCGGGGGGAGAGGGTCTGTTGCTCTTCCGGAGACATGAATAAGGAAGCAAGTGGCCGAAGGTGCAGCTGGCAGCCATCTTGAAACCATGGGAAAAGCCAACTGGAAGAGCAAACCTTACAGACAGAGGAGGGCAGTGCCAGGAGGACAGCCAGAATGCTAATGGTGTTGTTCTTTGAACTTGTACTGCCTCCAGGTGCTTTAAGTAACTTACTAAATTTTTTAATCACGTCAGCCAACGTAAGTCACAGTTTCTGTGATTTGCCGCTGGAACATCTCAGGCAACACACAGTAAGGTATTCAGATATGTGAATACACCCAAATGTGTGATTTGGGCTAAGGGAAGGTTTGCGCGTTGACAGAAGATCCCACTGTCATTGTTAAGACAGCCTTCCAGAACTTTGTCTTTAACTGTGGTAATGGCAAAGAACTCTTTGACATTTCTCACAACTGAAGCAACCTCATTTACAAATTGTAGCAATCAGAAGCATAGACACAGGAATTCTGTCTTGCCCTTTCATTTCCATTTTGGTTTTGATATTTTAACAAGGAGAAAACACCATATTTGATTTCCTTCCCATTGCTCATATTAGTAACATTTATTGGTTCGTGTTGTATATTCCTATTAACTTTCAAGCTTCTAGAACTTCAGATGTGATAACCAATTATTACATAAAATTCTTAAAATATTAAAACAAGAAGAAAATGTAAATGACCTATTCTAGTCCCATTCTCAATAGCAAATCATTGCCAGCAGATGGTCACATAGGTTTGTGCTCTCTTGTCAAGGAGTATGTATTTTCCTTAATATTTGTAAAAATGCTATTTTTATATATTTTATTTTTCATATCATGTGGACATCTTGATCAATGTTCTATTCCATTTGAATTATAACACCCCACAAAGCTACCTTTCTTTTGTGACCTCAGGCAACTCCATCCAGTTTGTGTGCCTACAGATTGAAAGGATATTCAATTGAGCCTAAGAAGGGGGGGAGAGGTCACCATCAGAGCTGGGGAGTGCTATTACGCAGCATTGAAAATCTATCTACTGCCCTGGGATTGGCTCCTATTGGAGATATGCCCAATCACTTCTGTCAGTTTTTCCTCTTTCTCTACCTTCTTACCTTAGCTGTCATTTCCACTCTCAGGTTATATTTAAACAGATCCATGTGGTGACATCAGAACTCTAATGACCAGAAGATTCACTTTTTAAGATACACTGCATTCATTCATTCACTCAGCACACCCTAGCATGGAAACAAGTGAATCAGAGTACCGACCTTCAGGGCTCCTCGTCTTCTGGGGGAGACAGACTAAAAATATCATGGCAATACAATGGGAGAAAGGTAGAACACAATTATGAGAAGAAATAGGAGGAGAAACAACTAGAATCCGCAAACCCCACTTCTCTTCACAAGCCATTCAAATTTGTGTTGTAATGTAGTTTTATATAGGGCTTGAGACAAGTTACCTGCCAGTTATCCTGGGACTTTAGCTCTAGAAAGGATGTGAGCACTTGTCTGCTAAATGTCCTCCTTGGAGAGGGTTGATTAAAAGCAGACATATGTCAGTGGTCATTGTTAGCAACAATTATGAAAAGAACATTCTAGGGAGAGACCCATTTAATAAAGACTTCAATCTCTTGAACTGGAGTGTGGTTAACAATTTTAAAATGCATTATTTAGTACCCATTTTTCCAAACTTGGGGTATAGGATTTCATAACCACCATGGGCTAGTGGGGTAGAAAATATGGAATTTACTATTATATTGCAAAATCCAAGGCATAGGATCTCAGTAAACCCTATTTCCTTGCATATTTGCATCTTTTGAGCAAGTTGTTTTCTTTACCTTCTTTACCAGAATGCCAAGTAGTGGCTTCTAAAATATAATGAGTCTTTAGACACATTGCCTTCCTAGATCCAAGGTGCAGTCATTAATGGAAGGCAGAAATTTCAGAGCTGCTTTGGCCAGAATGTGAAAATGAGGCTGCTGTCCTGTGGAGTTCCTGGGGGCCATCCCTCCTGCCTCTGGCCCCTGAAACCCATTTCCCAATATCCTCGGCTACCACCTTTCCTTGACTATTCTTCTCTCCGTGAGTTATTTTTGTTTTGTTTTGTTTTTAATATAGCCAGAGTTTCACCTTTGACTTTGCACATTATTGATAGAGCTAGAAAGTTGATGAAATTTAAAAGCAAATTTAGATCTTTCAGACTGGAGTTTTATACACAAAGACAGGACCTTTGGGCTTACTTTTCATTCGAGCTAGATGTGATTATAATAGTAATATTCTGGTTTTCTACAACATCTTACCACCAAGGAGATGAATATACCTTGATAGCAATATTGAAATACTTATAGCATTTCCATAGATATAATACTATTATCCTATCTCGTTTATAAAGGAAAACAAGGCCTTCTTCTTTTAAAGACATTGTTCAAGGTCATACAGAAAGTGGTTGAGTTGATGTTCTCACGGTCTTCGGAGCAGGGACACTAAGGAAAAATTAAAGAATTCCATGTAAATGTCATACACCCATTAGACAACCCATTGTAAGTTAGACTACAAACCATTTACAAAATCTCATTTGAGTGTATTAATACTGAATAATCATATGGAGTGAATCCTTCTTGAAACTCATATTTCTCAAAAAACTATAGCCAAGGTGTTGAAAAATATTAAGACAATTGGAGCATTTGTTTCCTCTACAATTTACCCATTTCTATTCATGGTTCTTCAATGACATGTAAAAACCTCATGGTTCTCCTACAACGTGTCATTTAAGAGGACGAATCTATCTCTGGAAGCATCCTTTGGCTATTTCCCTTACTGGCTAGTCTAAAAAGTTCAGATTGCAGGTCACAACGTAAAGTGCAGGATATTTTTAATCTATCATATGCTTGTGAGTGCGTAATGAAAGCACTCAATCCGAGGTAGGGCATAAGGCACATTGTAGCACAATGTCTTAAATTCTCCAGCAACACAAGATTGTTATCTTACACAAAGCAAGCCAGAGAGCACTGTATCTCCATATATTACCAATTGCTGTGCTCTGATCACCTCAAACTCTAAAGCAGATTATTAAAGTGAATATACAGGGGGAAAATTATGATTAGAGTTACTTATTCATAGATTCAAGAAAATACATATAATGAAATCTTGCCATTTGCAGCAACATGGATGGACCTAGAGGACGTTACACTAAGTGCAATAAGTTAGACAGAGAAAGACAAATCCAAAACAAACAAACAGAATAGAAATAGATTTACAGATACAGGTTGGTTACCAGAAGAGGGCACAGTTGAGGAGCAGCCCAAACACGTAGGATTACTTACTGTTCTTCTACCTAATAGAAGAGGATTCAGAGGTACAAACTTCCATTCAGAAGATAAATAAGTCATGGGATGTAATGCATAGCATAAAGGATATACTCACTAATATTGCAGTAACATCATACAGTGACAGATGGTAACTAGACTTACCACGGGAATCATTTAGTGTATAAAAATATTAAATCACCATGATCTACACTTGAAACCAATAGAATACTGTATGTTAATTATACATACATGTATGTATATCCGTAGAAACATGTATATTCTCATAACCTTTAGCTTTGGGTAAAAACATTTGAGATTTTACCAAAGAGAGGCTGAAGGTTGTTGAGTAAATCTTAAAGCAGATTCAAAGGGCCTTGGTCATCCTTTTGAAATCTATCTATTAATATGTGGATTTAACTTACATATAATCAGGATCGATATAGTAGGTATAAACGATTACTACTTACCTATAATTTCAAAAGCATTTGCCCCAGTAAAAGTGAAAGTAAGACAAATAAATAGTTCTTTTTACTACAACCAGGAGGCTACAGTTTCCTTTACATGATCCTCTTAGAACTATTGAAATGTATGACATTTCCATGATGCTATCTGAAAATACATCTGTCATGAAGATTAGGCCTGAAATGTAGCATCAGGCAGTGGTCTTGGCTTTCAGTCTATGGAGTAGATATGAAGCTGTTACTCCTCCCAGCCCTTAACAAATTAAAGATCATGTTGCCTCCAGTAGGTGCAATTTTTCTTTCATTTTTGTGTGAAAGAATAAGCCATGCTTTTTCTACATAATCCCAGTGGATGGAACCAGAAGAAGAAATATTTGCACCAAATTGCAGCAGTAGAAATCTTCTCCCTTGAGTCCTTTCCAGAGATGAGAGGAATTTGAGCTGATCAAGTAACCCCTCCCAGCAATGTATGTTTCTCTAGTTCTTGTCCTAAGTGTCAATCAAAAATAGACTTGAATATCAGGGGAGATAGTGAATAAAGTACCACATTCTCCTGAAAGATACTCAAAGTAAATATCTTGCCTTTGCATAAATACTCTGAGCCTTTAGAATCATTCTTCAACGTCTCTCTATAAGCACCAACTAAATGAATATGAGTTTAAAATTTCAAACCTTTTATGTCTCATATAAAATAACATTTTAGGACTTAATGTGCCATGTTTGTGCATAAAACTTAAAATATTCAAGATAGAATTGCAATAGTTTTATTACAAAGAATGAATCCCTGTCAATCTTTTATTTTCTATTTTTAAATAATTTTAGAGACCGACAGAACAGTGCAAATATATACAGAGAGCTCACATAGACCCTGCAGTCAACTTCCCCTAATGTTAACAATTTCTCTAGTGTTTCCTCTATTGTTCTTGTCTTCCAAAATCGAATCCAGAAGTCCGTGTTTTATTTCATTGATGTGCCTCTCTAACCTGTGAGAATCTCTTAGTCTTTCTTGTGTTTTTTGGACTTAACACTTATGATGACTACTTGGTCAGGTATTATGTAGAATTTCACTCAGCTCAGTTTGGGCTTATCTGATGTTTTCTCATGAATAGAGTGAATTTCCATTTTCAGCTAAAATATCATATAAGTGATATTGTGTCCTTTTCAATACCTTGTATCAGGGACCAGTATGTTATATCACTGATGGCGGTTATCTGGATCATTTGCCTAAGATGGTATCTTCCAAATCACTAGGAATCCTGACTCTGCTACCCTTGAACCAGTGAATCTTCTACATCCAAATATGGTGCATATTTGAATCTGTTATCCTGCTAATCCAATTATGTTAGGTGTGACTCCGTATCTTACCTACAAGGGTGTGCTGAAATATTACTCTTGACAAATCAGAGTTAGGTCAAAAGAAGCAGGAATTCAAGTTGAAGTCTTTATCATGTACTTTGACCTCCTCTGCAATGTTCTGTGTGTGTGTGTGTGTGTGTGTGTGTGTGTGTGTGTGATGGGAATAAATTTTTGTATATATAATACATGACATTAAGTGATACATTTTATGTCGAGAATATCAAGAAACATAAATTTGCATTTATTTGTGAAGCCCAACTAGGAGCAAAGCTAGGGCTCTGAATGCCTTGGGAGGCACCTCAATTACTCTCCTGCTGCTTTACCCCTTCTTAGACCTGGTGAGCTAGGTGGCCATCTTTTCTCCTCCCCAGGCCTTCACCATGGTGGCTCATGTGGCTGTGAAGCAATGAAAGGGTTGAACGGTGGGATTATCATTTTTTAGTAGACAGCAGTTAACATGGAGATTAGAATCCTTATCAGTGAGGGTCTTGGTATGAGATAGCACTCTCACTAGAATTCTTAAAAACCTTTTTTTTTTTTAATTTTTAAAAGATTTTATTTTGAAATATTTCTGATTTACAGAAAAGTTAAAAGGATAGTACAAAATACTCCTATGTGCACTTGACCCAGATTCCCAAATTGTTAACACTTGATCAGTATTTCTTTCTCATTCTCTCTTCCTTTCTCCTTCTCTTTCTCTCTCCATATATATATAATTTATGTATATTATATTATATATAATTTGTATAATTTTATATATAATATAGAAAGACACATTTATAAAGACTATAGAGAGAGATTATATATATCACCATGTATATATTATATACATAAACATTATTAGTTTTTTTCTTTTTTTTAATGTTTATGTATTTTTGAGAGAGAGAAAGAGAGAGAGAGAGAGATAGCAGGGGAAGGGCAGAGAGAAAGGGAGACACAGAACGTGAAGCAGGCTCCAGACTCTGAGCTGTCAGCACAGAGCCCAACACAGGGCTAGAACTCTTGAACCTCAAGATCATGACCTGAGCTGAAGTCCGATGCTTAACCCACTGAACTACCCAGGGGCCCCACATTATTAGTTTTTTCTGTTCCACTTGAAAGTCAGGTGAAGACATGATGTTTCTTCACTTCCCTAAGTATTTTAATGTGCATTTCCTAACAACAAAGACAGTATCTCATATATTCACACTACAGTCATCAAAATCAAGAAATTAACAATGATACATTGCCAATACCTAATGCGCGGACCTTATTTATATTTCACTTGTTTTCCCAATAATGTTCTTTATAGCAAAACTTTTAAATCTTGTCTGGAGTCCAGTCGGGTCACACGTTGCATTTAGTTGTCGTGTCTTTCTAGTATCCTTTAATCTGTAATATGTCTTGAGCGTGTTTTTGTTTTTCTGTTTTTTGTTTTTTCATGGCGATGACATTTTGAAGTGTAAAGGCCCATTATTTCATAGAAAGTCCCTCACTGGGTTTGTCTGATGTTTCCTCATGATTAGATTGAAGTTGTGCATTTTTGACAGTGATGTGTCTTGAAGAGACTCATAACGAAGGGACAGGGTTCACACATATGGGTGGGGTTAGGAAAACCCACAAGGGATGCAGAGGCACTTAAAACCGGCAAAAGAGGAAGTCGTGCCCTTGGGATAGTCTGTTAAGAGCTAGAGCTAGAACTTTGTGGGAGATAGGGCCTAGAGGACGCATTTGAGAAAAACGATAGTCTTGAGGGAGGTAATCACTGCCAGTGTTGTGCCAGAAAACAGGGGGAGTGAAAGTAGGTACCTCTCAATGGCTAAATACAGTAAGAAGCCCCAAGGCAGAGAAGACCAGTGTTGATGTTCATAAACAAAGGAAAAGAGAATAGATCCGTAGACGAAAAGAGAATTGCCACTGCAGCATTTAAGCTTCCCGCTTCACATTCCTCCTCTTCTAAACAACACTTACCATCAAGCTCCAATATGTAATGTTCTATACCGTAAAATATCAAGGATTCTAAACTATGATCAGAAAACCTAAGTTCATTTGCTAGCATCACCTCCTTCCCACCATGTTACCTTAGACCAGACGCTAACCCCTCAAAGTCTCTGTAAGGTCAGCGTCCTAAACGTATGTCCTTCTCCTTCATGGTGGAGTTGCATAGATTGTTTTTGAGCTATGTAATAGGTGTGGGGCTATGAAAGCCACAGTTCGTTAACTTAGAGCAAGAATAAATGAAGCATAATCTGTGTTTATGCCTCACGTTCGAGGTGAGGACAGCTATGCCTCTTTATTAGAATTGTTTTCCAAGAAAACCATTTTCTCATGTAGTGTGCCTTTCTTGCATCTACTATATCACTACTTCCCTGTGAGTTACATAAATCATAAATAGCTTTAACTTGCAAACCCACCATTTTCTCCCATTTTGGGATAGCTCTGAAAAGAACTGAACTATTTTGACTGTTCCGTCCCTTGTTTTCTCTGGGTTTTTTTCCCCTTTTGAATTTCTGTAGTCATACTTTGTATAAGTGACCGTGATTCTTTCAATAGTCTGTAAATATCCAGTTGGTGAAAGGTAAATAGAGTGAATATAAACATGGTTTTCATGTTTTTTTTTTAAATAGCATCCTCCAAGATTCAAAAGTACTTAGAAATGAAAAGAAGATTTTAAAAAATAGGATGAGACAAAGCACTGATAGGTGGAGATTTAAAGGATCTGAATCTCAGTCCTAGTGCTTTTTTTTTTAAGGATGTAAAGATGCCAGGAGCTTAGGCTTAGACTGGTGACATAGAGGGAAATGTAGCTTTTTGATTGGCAGAAAATATCCAAACATCTTGCTACTTACATCTTCTCAGTGTGGATTGAGTAAATATTGATTCACTGGCGTCTTCAAGCAGTGGTGACTCTTACAAAGAATTTATTTTTAATGCAATAGGCACTTGTCAGATACATGAAGAGAAAATAAGGCATCTCTTTAAAATTTCCTATTTTATTGTTAAATTTCTTTCAGTGGTGGTTCCAATTTCTATTACTTGAAACTGGTACCCAGGACCTAATGACATAAATACCAGATAACAGGATAATTCTTAGCACTCACCCTTTGCAAACACACCCCACAATATATGCCCTCAGAAGAGAGCTTCCCAGGCAAAATCCACTTATTCACAAAGTTGCACAAATAAATTTTCTGTTTGAGAATTGCTAGAGAGAACCATGGGGTTGCTGTTGACGGTTCCTTCTTTGGCTTAACACTTAACAACCTTGGTTACAGGAGTGAATTGTTGAGACAACCACATTAAAATCAGAACTTTGATTAAAATCACACAAATGAGGGGTGCCTGAGTGGCCCAGTTGATTAAGTGTCCAACCTCTGCTAAGGTCATGATCTCACAGTTGGTAAGTTGGAGCCCTGCGTCAGGCTCTGCACTGACAGCTCAGAGCCTGGAGCCTGCTTTGGATTCTGTGTCTCCCTCTCTCTCTAGCTCCTCCACTGTTTGCACTCTGTCTTTCTCTCTCTCAAAAATAAATAAACTTTTAAGAACTCACACATGTGATGAATTTGGTTATCGTTTATTATTCAGTTTTAGTTGGCATTAGCATCAGACTTCATCATAAGCACTCTATATCTTACAGATCAATGTGATTGTCTTTATTTTTAAAGACACTCCATTTTGTGGGCCCTTACATGACTTATAAGCAGTTCAATTTAAAGACTGTGAAGTCAAGTTAAGATAAAGATTATTTATCTTTACATTTCTTTCAAAACGTACGATATAAAGACCTGTCTTAATATCTTATGTTTTTTCTTAAAAAGCATCTTTTTCATACATTTTTGTTTAAGCTTTTCTGTTTGTGTGTTGGCAAACTGTGTCTCTTTCGTGTTATATGTGATTGACCCGTGGCCGTTCTGTCAGTGAGATCTCCTAGTTTTATTCTTCATACTTCGGCATAAATCATATCCCCTTCAAGACCTCCTCTTACATGCATATCAGAATTGTCTAATTCAGATGAAACTGCCCTGATTAGTGGCAAGGGCTCTTTGAATAAGATGTTCTGATGATCTCTGGTCCTAAAATTCCCTGTTAAAAAGGTTCTGTAGAAATACATCATGCGTCATAATCTCGCTTTCAAGCACTGACAAAGTATTAGTGAAAAATACTGTAATCACCTATGTATTTGTTATCTATTGAGGGAGGTCAGATAGTCCCCTACCCAGGGGTAAATCTGTTCCCTTTCTCTTCTGTCCTTTACCAGCGTTTATCACCTCAACTGTTGAAAGGAAAGCAAAGGGATGATAAAAATTCAAGACCAGAAATGCATTCGTCAAAACTCTCTCCATTAATGCTTTTACAGCTCTCCAACTTTTCCCAGCTTTATGAAATCTAAACATTTAAGTTAGAACCTCAAAAATAATCCTGCTTCATGCAGATGTTGGAAGGTTATGGTATACTGCATACACATTTCTTGTCATTTTTGAAGGACATGGTATTTCTGCTATTTTCCATTATTTTATCAGTAATGTTCATTTTATTATCTCGCCTATACTATTATCAACAGTTTTATATTTCTACAGGGGTTCCTTATGCCACCTAAATCTTCATCTTTTATAAGTCTCTAAGGCTTCTGATAATCCCTCTCTAAGTTAGCTGTGGGAAGTGAGGTAAGATGTAAGGCTAATAGCCCCAATTACAAGACCAGTGCTCTAACCCCTGAGCTACGGAGCCGCTAATAGCCCCAATTAAATCAGAGAAGTCATTAGTATTTCAGCAATGGAACCATATTGATGTCATCACTAGATATGAATTATCTGCCTTTGGGGGAACCTAAAATAGCCCAGAAACTTCTGCTTAAAGGAATTTGGTCTGTGGGTTTGGCTTTCCAAAAGCTGTTGCTTACCTGCCTCATTTGGGGCAGGGATGCCCTCTATTTGACAGGACTTTCTAGTCCTGGGAGAGCTGGTGAGTTCCAAAGGAGATGAAGCAAGATTCATCTTAGACACAGTTCAATTGGGCCTTCACATTTTCTTCTTAGTAATTAAGCTCATGTAACCAAACTAGGAAAAAGGGGAAGAACAGGAGGTAATGGCAAGGAGTGAAGAGTAGACTTCCCCAATGTTACGGCTCTCAGGAACAGGAACCGTGTGGGTTCTATGACAATGAGAGGTATGTCAATGTGGGGGAGGTATGACAATGAGGGTCTACAAAGAAACCATAATTTTGATGGGTACCATCTTTTTCAAAGCAATGGCACATATCAAATTTAATTCAGCACCATCATCTCCTCTCTTTCTGAAACTTTGCTGCCAGTCTTAAGGAAAATGATTCCTCTTATGAAATGTAAAGACCCAGCAGTCTGATTTTCAGTACTCTGAAACAGCCTATCTCTTTTCTTGGGTGAGCGGGTGCTTTTATTCAAATATATTGCAAATATCTATACTTCCTTTCGACTGGAGGGCCATGAAAGAAAACACATTTTTACCAATTACAGAGCAAACATCAGGAGCGGTCAGATGATTTGTCACAGAGCTTTTAAATCTAATGTCATTTTATTTTTACAACCCAGAGTTTTAACAACTCAGAGTCTTTCTATATGTTCACTAATCATAAATCTGTAATTTAAACACGTAAATTCTCCTGTTTAATCATCGAGCGTATCATTTCCATTCATATTTTCCATTCCTTCCTGCTCTCAGTACTCCCAATAGACCCAAATATTTCAAACTTTTATAACATCTTTCACATGTTAGAAGTGCAGTTTTGCTGAACAAAACAAAATAAATAAAATTCAGCACTGGACAGCACTCCCCCAAAGCTGCTTGGTTCAGGTGTAAAGTATTCTGTTTCCATATTGGCCTGCAGCAAATATTTATGTAAATTTTCTGAAAATGGAAATCCAGCAAAATTCTTGTGGTTTTTTTAGGTCATTACATTGGGGATAAAGAAAGGTCACCTAATGATTAGAATTAGCCAAAAAAATATGACTATGAGAGTAGTAAACATTTCTTCTCCATCCCCAAAAATCTAGAAACTTGTCTTAAAATTTGAATTAGCATTTTCATCTAGATTAGATGAACAGTTCAAACCTAAATCTAAGATTATATCTCTAAATATAAATATCTATTAAAATATTTATAGTTTCCTCGGGATATTTACAGTGTCACAATTCTACAGCTATGAAAATCCCTCATCATAATTATACCAAATATTGAAAATCATAAACTTCACAAAATTTCCAATTATAAGAAATACTCTTCTAGGCACATGTAAGAGCTATCCCCCTGCTAAAGAAATTATAGTGAATGTACCAATAGTAACGTTTTTGTTAAAGAGTTTGTTCCTCAAATGAATATAAACTCTTGAGACGTTATCATATGAATAAAGCATATATCAACCTATTTCAATCGCAACACACAAATGGGAAAAATTTGAATGGACTACAAAAAAACAAATTTGTGGAAAATCAATTTTCCTTGATTTTATTAATGAATGCAATACCTATTTGCCATTACTTTAAGCTTTAGCTTACAAAGTTCAGATTTATTTTTCTTAGTTTTTATAACAATGCGAGATCCATTTTTTAAATTTTGTTGCTGTTAAAAGGACTGCATTCAAAGGAACTAGGAATATACATATACACTTATAGGAATGTATGTTATTAAATATATATATATTAAATTATATAGTGTGGCCATAGTCAAGGTTTATTAGAAATGTCAATGCTAATTTTTGCTGAAGTTCATTATGATGACAGCATAAAAAGTGAGGCCAATTCTAGAGTGCTTGTTACATACAAAAAAGGTAATAACTATTTACATTGTACTTTATGGTGTCTGGGGGTAAGATTATTTAATAAATTTGATGTATTGCATTGAAATGTCATGTAAAGACCAGTCACAGATACTTTGCTTCAAAGATAAAATGTGTGTTGCTTTTTGAGGCCCAACTCATTCTTTGAAATGATCTTTAAATTTTGATATTCTTGTTTATAAATAAGTTAAAAACACCTCAGGGAACTTATAAAGAGAAAACCATGCACTGCATTTTTCACAAATGTGACTCTTTGACAACTATAATACAAATGCAAATTTCTGTTTCTTTGGCTGTATACAGATAAAGTCAAACATCAGGCATAACCACAAAAAATTCAGTTATATGTTTTCCCTGCCAAATATTTGGAAGCATTTAAAATTTTTATTCCATTTTTTCAGATCTTATTAAAGTGTTTGGTTGAGATCATGTTTTTTATTCTCCCTCCCTCTCTTATGTACCTTAGAAAGGAACATCTTATACATTCCAATAATTGAAAACTTCAGTGGATATTCTTTATGGCTAATGAAACTATCTTATAACACTAAAGTTCCTTCTTCCTCTGAAACTTTTTTGGGAATGACATAGAGAGTAATCAACAACAAAAAAATATGAATCCCTAGAACTTAGAGTTATTTTTAGTAAAAGGGATTTTTACATAAGTTTGTCAAATAGTTTTTTCCATACTTTCTCGCTTTTTAATGTATCATTACATGTCATTATTTGTTAAATTAATAGAATCTCGCATACAGGCGTATATGTGTTGAATGTGTAAATGAATATGTATTTGTCATCTTTAATGTATTTGAATTTGGCTGATGTACCCATAAAAAATCCTCCAGCATATTTGCATAATTAAGCATAATATTATGATAAACCATTTTAAAGAAAAAAATGGATTTTACCATCACATTATGTTTACTTTTTTTAACCTTGTATATTCAGAATGCATCTGTGAAAACAATTGGAAGTAGAAAAGATTGGCTTTGCTTCATGAAGAGAAGTGAAATATTATTTTAATTAATCTTGTGTTATGCCAAAAAGCATAATTATGTAATAAATATTAAACATGATTGATATAATTTTGAGGGGCAAGATTATCCTATTTCCAACTTTCACATAAGAAAAGAATACCAGAAGGTAGTATTGATTTGGACTACAGTGTAATACAGCTGTGTGTGTGTGTGCGTGTGTGTGTGTGTGTGCGCACGTGTTATAAATGTGTCTATCTCTGCAACACAGCAGAGTCAGTGTTCAATACGTAATCTTTGATGAATTCTTCTCACTCCTGAATTATATCATCATAACATATGTGAAAGTTAATAAGCAAATGGATATTTTGAAAAGATATTTTTAAATTCCATTATTAATATTTTAAAAAATAAATTTAGAAATGTATAAATTCTGAGAATTGCACTATAGTTATAAATTAATAGTAAATAATAAAAATGTAGTAATAGATTGATATTAAGTGTTTGTAGTTTGATGAATAGAAAGAAAATTCATGAACAAAATACGAAATGATTTAACCTATGGGGAAATGCATGCATTAAAGTTCTTCCCCAGAGCTCTAAGTCGGTACTGTAGTTATTGGTGACATCGTGTGGTTGATGTTGGTATCTACAGTGGTCAGAGAGTTTCCTAAGAACAGTTTAATTACTCTTATTATCAAATTTGAACTCTGCAATATAGTGTTGTCATGTTACACATTAGGTAATTAGATCTTATTTATCTTAATAACTGAAGGTTTGTATCTTTTTACCAACTTCGTATTTTCCCCACCCATCAGCCCCTGGCAACCACTTCTCTACTCTCTGTTTCTGTGATTTAACTTAGTGTTCTCAAACACACACACACACACACACACACACACACACACAAAGAGCAAATATGTGAGGTGACAGATGTGTGAACTCAATGAGTGGAATCCCTTCACAATGTCTATGTGTATCACAATGCGTTATGTATATCAAATCATCGCCTGTTCACTATAAACATCTTAAAATTTTATTCATCAGGGGTGCCTGGATGGCTCAGTCGGTTTAGCATCTGACTTCAGCTCAGGAGGCTGCTTTGGATTCTGTATCTCCCTCTCTCTCTGCTCCTCCCCCACTCATGCTGTGTGTCTCTCTCTGTCTCTCAGAAATAAATACTTTTAAAAAAATTTTATTCATCAACTATATACCTCAGTAAATCTGGAACAAAATTACTGTTCAGAAAAAATAGAACTTAAATATATATTGTCTAAATTATATTTGAAACAAAGTACTTCACCTATACCATGACTAATAATGTGTCCCTTAAATTATACACTTCTTTTAGAGTAGTGTGCAGCCGCTTGTGAAAATTGGTGAGTTATATTGGGGCACCTAGATGGCTCAGCGGGTTAAACATCCAACTTCAGCTCTGGTTATGATCTCACGGTTCATGGGTTGGAGTCCCGCATCGGGCTCTGTGCTGACAGCTCAGAGCCTGGAGCCTGCTTTGGATTCTGTGTCTCTGCCCCTCCCCTGCTCGTGCTCTGTCTCTCTCTGTCTCTCTCTCAAGAATAAGTAAACATTACAAAAAAAAAAGAATTGATGAGTTATAGAACTACGTGCAGAGTACACAGGGCAGTATTTTTTACTAGAGCATTTGCTCCTGTGCATTAAAAAAAAAAAAGCTACTATTTTTAATTATTAGAGTTGGACAGTCATTGTTTTCCTCAAAAGAGAGGGTAGAATTCTCTATTCACCATCTCACCTCTTTACTTAAAAAACATTACCAGAGGGGCGCCTGGGTGGCGCAGTCGGTTAAGCGTCCAACTTCAGCCAGGTCACGATCTCATGGTCCGTGAGTTCGAGCCCCGCGTCAGGCTCTGGGCTGACGGCTCAGAGCCTGGAGCCTGTTTCCGATTCTGTGTCTCCCTCTCTCTCTGCCCCTTCCCCGTTCATGCTCTGTCTCTCTCTGTCCCAAAAATAAATAAATGTTGGAAAAAAAAACATTACCAGTATTAAAAGCACTTTAAAAACTAAATTTTATCCTGTTTTTTTTTCCACTTAAACTATCTATGATGTTTTAATCAAATGTTACCATTTCTGGGGAGCACCTAACATCACCAAAAGTTTAGAAGTGTTGTATCATAATTCCCTTTTCAATTCATAATAGAAAAAGAAGTAAGTCTCTTTTAAACTTTGAACTTACAAGTTCCATAAAGGAGAGTGCTGGTATCTAATATAACTCTCATCTCTACTATGCCCTGCTCCTGTCGTTAGATGAAATCGGAGGTTGTAGATGTTAATGTAGCCATCTGCTCTCCTGGAGTAGAGGCAAGGCTGAAATGCAGGGTGGCATAAATGTCTCTGAGCCATCTCCTGCAGCAGAGCTAAGAGGGGACGTTCCTTCAGTGAACGCTGAGGTCTTTCCTGTGTCTGCACCTCCCCCTCTCACCTGTGGCTCCTACCTGGTCCCACCTTACGTTATGTTGCACAATACAGAGCCCTCTGGGAACCTTCTGTCCCTACCTGGGGAAGGACTTCTAAATTCTACCGTATCTCCACCCGAGATATCAATTTGCGACTTTTGCCAGAGCTGAGTGAAAGCAGGTTCCCCAGAGGAAATCTTATTGTGCCATGCGAGACGAAATAAAAGCCTCTCTCTCTCTCTCTCTCTTTCTCTCTCTCTCTCTCCCCCTCTCTTTTAAAATTCAAACCACTAAATTCAACAGGAAGGGGGAGTACAGATCACATTTATTTATATAACGATTGTTGCTGGTTTTAAAGAAAAATGGACGTCATGGGTACTGGCGTTAGAGAAAATGCCATGGTCAGTTATGTCTCAAGACCGAAGTCACAGGAAATGCAATCTTTAGTTGACTATGAAAGCATCTCAAAGAAAGTGCAGGGATGAAAAGTCTTTCCTGAGCTTGGATGACTGAGGAAACCTGGGATGCTCTTGGCATAGTCACGCAGGCTATTTTTGGAGAAAGCCAAGATCTCTAGTTGCCGCTCATCAAGAGAGATGCCCCACAGTGATATCCGGTTATTGAACTGGTGGCATTGGCAATTGATGAGGCAATGGTATCACCCTTTAAGTTCAGGTCACAGGAGGAAGACAGGGTGATCTTGAGGGCAACGAGATACAAAACCAGCAGAACCACACTGCCATTGCCCAGAGCTAAATTGAACCCGGTAAGGAAACCCCTTGGAATATTTTTCCTTCTCACTCGAGGCCAGTCTTGGGACTAACTAGCTAAAATCAGCTGAAATCTCCTTTTTTCCTCAGCAGGATTCACTTCATTACTTCATATATTTCCTCATCCAGGTGTAACAGGACAGTCAAACAGGCCCCAATGCCACTAAAATATCTTCCCCATTGTGTTGTCATGTATGTGGCACAAAGGATGAGAATTTCTAGAATGTGAGGAAATTGCTTATCGAATGACTATTTAAAAATTAGCAAACTATAGCTGAATTTGAACAGATGATTTCCACCATTCAGAATCTTTTGACTGTAGAGTACTAAGATCTCACCTTTTTTTTTTTTTTTTTTTTTTGGCATTCAATTATTTTGGTAATTCAGTCAGGAGGCCCACTTTCCCAACCTATAAAATATATAACTTGAGGTTATAGGTTTCACATGTGTTTTGATCACTGAAACCATTGGCAAGTTTTCAAATGCACTGTTTCCACATCTTAACTCTATCAGGCTTAGTTTTTGAACAAAATACAGGGTGCCATCTTGGCCATTTGATCAACTGGTGCATCCTGTAAAAAATTCAGGTGTGATCTATAACTGTTTTGAAGGGGTGACACATCAGATACTGACGACGGGCCCATCAGCCACTTGTGACATTTGTACAAGTGGATGTTTCCCACTCAGTTTTGGGTCCACTCTAAATGATGACTTCAGCGTTTGAATTTATTCCATGGAAGGCCAGGAAAGCACTGTGTTCTCTAAGCTTGATGGGACAACCTTCAACCAAAGCCTGGGCTTTTGTTGTGAAAAAACCGGGCCTAATGATTGCCGCAAACAGGGTTGGGATTTTATTGGTGTCCTCTATGTGACTGTGACAGTGTTGACATTAAATCAAATTCAATTAGCATGGGCTTGCTAATGACTTACACTGCTTCAGAAAGTGGCAAGGACAAAGCACTTGGCAAAAATTCTCCCGGTTACAGTCTGGTTTCCAACTTCTCTTGGTTGCCTTTCAATGCGATAACGAACTGCCAGCTTGTCTCCATAGATGAATGTTAAAGAACTTCACTAATGAAACTCTTGACAATATCTGTGTGCCATGAGAGGGAGAGGGGAGGGCGGGCAGGGGTACCTCTGTCCTCAGGTGCTCTTGAAGCAATTTCGAAAACCACTGTGGAGCACATCGAAAGACACAGCAACTGTGTCCCCAGAGGGTCACTTGGCTGGACAGGGTATCAAAGCTGCAAGGGGAAATAAGGTCTGTGGTCAGGATTGGGTTTCCGTAAAGCTAGAGGCACCCTCTCCGAGTGCGTGGGAGGCCGGGCCATTATCTGAGCAGCATTTTAAAGGAACAGAGGAGCCATTATGATACCCACACCACCCCAGCAAGACGAAGACGATGTCCATGCTAGATAGCCGCAGCTTTGACTGACTGCCTCCCCATTGTGGCTTCCCTGATCGGCTGGCACTGTCCTTATCATACCCACCCCTCCCCCAAAAGGGGGCAAGGACAGCTTGCATTCACACACATGCCTCCCACTGTATTGTCAGCAAACAGTCCCGGCACGGAGTCACTGTCAGGAGGTCCTCTGTAGACACAATGTTGAGTAAATCAAGTACTATCTGAACTTAGAGAACGAGTTTATGAGAGGAAGAGCCCCCATCCTGCCATGTTGTTAAGTCATCTTAATATGTCAAGCTGGTTTCCTTGAATGTTTATCTTCAAATTATCTTCTAGCACCTCATGGACATTTTCCCTTCATATCTTGTTCTCTGTTCATTAAAATACACTGTTAATAACAATTGCATAAGGAAGTAGCCTTAAAGAGCTCTGAAATTAAGCACGGTATCTGCTGAGAACACAATTCGTTTAGCCTTTGGGCATATATCACCGCCCATGTTACAGTGTAACCAGATTATTGTAAAGGAACAAAGTCTCACAAAGTCAGAATTGCGTAAAAACTTCAGCCTTCCTGGATCCTCTGTAACTGATACGTAAAGTTATCATGTAAATCTGGAACTTGGAAAGACCATGAAAAAGCCCCAAACCAGCGATACAGTTGAGAACCCAAGCCCACAGTGAGACGATTTTGACATTAGCAAGAAGGCGAGAGATCTTTTCATTCTAGTGACCTCTGAGATGATAAATGAAGAGAAAAAGATAGGGTGCTATGCTCCAAAAAGGAAGTATTCCGTTAGGGAGAACCAGTGCCGAACGCTGCTCGGTTCAAAGCTTGTCTGGGACTGAAGCCTGGCACGGGTTGGGGGCAAAGGAGTATTTGTTCGAGAAGAATACAGAAGCAAAGAAGCATAAGAAATTCAAATTACTCTAAGTACGTCCCGATTCTTTTCAAAAGTCAATTGCGCCATGTGTGAATGAGCGTGGACGTTCCAAGTACCTGGACTGGTACAGAAAGGGCAGAAAGCATGCCTCACTCTTACTAACAGCAGCTGCAAAATTGACTTTTCTATGCCTCTGTGATAAAAGAATCACCTTGTTTAGTCTTTAAAATTACCCCGAAAAATAGGTATTATTCCTCTTACTTTCCAAATGAGGAAGCTGAGACTCAGCCTCAATGGCAGCTCTAGAATTTCTCAATGGCAACATCCACTTGGAAGAGCCAGTTCAGGGAGGAAGGGAGAGAGCTGCGTTTGTGTGGCTGTGACTCTTTTCTCACTTAAACTGAACGTCCGTTCACATGGCTTAGCGCTGCTACTCCCTTAACCAGAAAAGGTGAGAAACTTTTTCAGGTCTACCCGATAGTGGCAGAGCCAGGATGATTTGAATCTATGTGCCTGACATCAAAGCCTGTGCTCTTATAGGTTGCTTGCAAAATGTTCCATCGGCGGTGACTTATTCACTGTTACAGGCTTCCAAAATCATTGTACATGTCTGGACGTTGACCCAGGAATAAGCTAACTATCCCAAAAGGCCCAATTTTTTTTTTAATTTTTTTATATTTATTTATTTTTTGAGAGAGAGAGTGAACACGAGTGGGAGAGGGGAAGGTGGGGGGAACAGAGGATCTGAAGCATGCTCTGTGCTGACAGCAGAGAGCCTGACATGGGGCTTGAACTCACGAACCGCAAGATCATTACCCGAAGTCGGATGCTTAACCGACTGAGCCACCCAGGTGCCCCCCCCAAAAGGTTCAATTTTTAAAGGTCTGACTGGCACCCACTTTCCTGTCTACAAGTTAGGGATTTGCCTCCTGAAATTTTGCACACAGTGCAAGTCAGAAGGGGAAGGGATAAAGAGCAGTCTCCTTAATGGAAGATACAGGGAATATTATATTCCACAGAGTAGGAGGACAAATCGGACACAGAAATTTGTGAAAATCAAATTAGATGAGACATGTGGAAGCACTTTGTAAACGAAAAGTCGTTGTGAAATGTAAGCTTGTGTCATTAATGATATTATCACACAGGATTTCTCTGCCTCCCTTCTTAATGAAATAATGGTCTTCCTCAAGGTCCCTAGAAGCCAGACCAAAGGAGTGTTTCCAGAGAAACAAAATGTAGAGGTAATTGTGGATGTTCAATAAATATTAAACAGCCTTGCTATTTGTGGGAAGCTTCAAGTACATGATTAAGTTGCAGGTGATGGTAAAGGAAACCAGCATGATCTTTAATTATAAAATACTTGTTAGGTTTGATTCCAGCGAAATGCAATTACCCTTGAGACTTCCGGTTATATCTCACAAGAGGTTATGTTCTCGAGATGAAAGCTTTTGCGGATGAATGTTACAGCCTATTGTTTGGGACCATCTACCCTGATCCTGGCTCCTGTCTGTAGCAGCTAATCACCGTTAACTTGGCGAGCCTTGCAGGAATTCCCAGTTGTATGCCAGCCATTCTGTGGCCCGCCTTGAAGTATGGAAACATCACAGAAGTGGGGATAAGGGCAACAGTGGCAGACCAGAGCATTAGCTAGGCTCAGGGAGAAAGGAACTTAAAGGGAATTCAAGATTTCATAGTGGACAAAAGAGAGCTCAGTAGGAGGGAGGAAATGGAATTGTCCTTGTACATGTGGCCATGATTATAATGCAAACATATATCTTTTTTAAAAAGACTAGCATGAAAACCTCTGGATTTCATTTTGGAAAACTATCCCATCAGCTTGTATTGCTTCATTTTTAAACTGAAAATTTTAATCAGTTTCTATTTTTTGAAACTGCCCATGGAAGCAACTGAGAGACTAAGAAAATGCTATTTTGAAAGGCTTTTTTTTTTTTTTAGTTTCATACCAGTAGGGTTCCAAAAGCCTTTGATTAAGAACATTCTGATATAATAATAACAGCTAACAGTTAACTAGGACTTACAACATGCCATTACTGGCAAGTTCTTTATATATGTTAACTCGATACTCATAATGAACCCATAGGGAAACTGAGGCACACTAATGCTAATTAACTCATCTCCAGTCGCACAGCCTAGAAATGGGAGGAATCAGTTTGTGTGTCCAAGGGGACTGGTCGCAGAATCCATGCTCTCAGCCACCACACCTTCCTGACTCCCAGGCGAGTGCCACAGAGGTTCCGGGTGTGTGCGTATCTGCATGATCTGTGGATCTTATGCATGGAAACAATTGGATTTTGCTGTTTTCTTTCTTTTATGTTCTCGGTTTCTTTCTGAAATTGATTCTATCAATCGGGTTTAGTTTCTTCACTATGTCCAAATGGTTCTATAGAGGAGTCCCACCTCCCTTTTGTGGATGAACTTTGTGTTTTTCCCTTTGCTTTCTAAATTATCACTTCCCTAAATTAGAGTCAGGAGCTTAAATGCAAGGTGGCCATAGGTCTACTTTTACGAATCTACCTGGTTTCATTCGCCTCATCCTACGTTTGCTCTAGAGAACAATCGCAGGCATCACTGGACATGAGTCTTCACGTGGAACAGGCTAGTTAATAGGCAAAGTAGTTTGTATATTTCCATTTGCGAGAGAATGAGTGCTACAGACCATGAGGTGAGTGGTAGATCACCTCCAAAATCAAGAGCAAACATGGGGCAACCGGGTGGCTTAGTCGGTTAAGGTCAGCTCTTGGTGTTGGCTCAGGTCATATCTCACAGTTCACGGGATGGAGCCCCACACTGGGCTCTGTGCCAACAGCATGGAGCTTGCTTGAAATTCTCTCTCCCTCTCCCCCTCCCACGTTCTCTCTCTCTCTCTCTCTCTCTCTCTCTCTCTCTCATGATAAATAAATAAAAATTGAAAAAACTCAAGAGCAAATACTTCCTCAGAGACATTTAAGTAAAGAGTGATACCCCCAAAGTGAAATTGAACTAAACAGGCTTAGAAACAAGACAAGCCTGAGTTTAAGTCACTGCTCTCCTACTTTCCAGTTATTTGGCTTCTCTGATCCTCAGTTTCCAACCCTGTGAAATGAGGGCAGTAACACTGAACAAAAATTGGAACTAAGCATTCTGTCTTCTGGGCCTTTCTCATTTCTCTTGCTGCTCTTTTTCTGTATTGAAAGTCTTGGGCCAGTAGGGGTCAGCCAAGAGCAATCTTATTTCTACATTTTAAGCCTTGTTTCCAATGACCACCGAGATCAGAAGATAAAAATAGGTGTTCTAGGAAAGTCAGGGAAAATACAGATTATATCAGGCCTTCGAATGCTCATGTGAGAAAGAATAGTAACAGTTTACAGAGAGCACGATTAAGATGCAAACTGAACATATTCTTTGGGGATGGTCCTTTTTATATTTAATTTGGTTTAGTGAATGTGTCCAGGTCCAGGGCATGGAAGGACTCTGGGAAGTTGGTTATGACAGCCAGGGGACACAGTTGTCTTTCAAATGGATTCTTAAAAATTGTACCATAAAAATGCAGTGAAAAAGATTTTATTTTGAATACTAGAAGTTTATTTGAAGTGGTAGATTCCTTTTTTTTTTTTTATGTTTATTTTTGAGAGAGAAAGAATGCAATGTGACCAGGAGAAGGGCAGAGAGAGAGAGAGAGAGAGAGAGAGAGAGAGAGAGAAAATCACACTCAGCACGTAGCCTGATACAAGGCTCAATCCCACAACCCTGGGATCATGACATGAGCCAAAACTAAGAGTCCAACACTCAACCATCTATGTCACCCAGGCACTCCTGACCTTGATTTTATATAGATAGATAGACGGTAGATACATAGATAGATAGATAGATAATAGATAGATGAGCAGATGAGTACCTCTTCCCAGCAAGCCAGTTTATTTACTGTATTCATTTCATATATAAATATATATATTATATAAATGAATCTTTTATCTGATCATTAAGTTCTTTTTGTGATTTTCTAATGCTTATTCCATGATTCCCTCATCTGAAATAATAATTTACACTTAGTACATAATATTTTAGTTCCTTAAGGCGTTTCCAATTTTGACTTTGAGCAAGTCAAGCATATGGACATGGAACTTAAAACTAGTAGACACTAAGTGTTAGGTAATAGCAAGACTACTATTTATTTATATATTAACAATAAGTTACATATTGCAGAGTGTACTTTCACTTTTTTTCTTTTTCAGTTTCTTTCTTTGGTTTGTTTGTTTGAAGTTCTGGCGGCCTCTTTTAAGCATGATTAGAGGGCTGAATTCCCAAAGGCTTTCCTCCTTGAGTCACATCAGGGCTAACTGGACTCTGAGGGGTGGGCCATTCTTTTTCTTACCAAAAGCTACCGTGTTGTTACGCACAAGAGTTGCATAGACACACAAGATTAAAATGTTGATGGTAAATAAATGGGGGGTGGAAAAGAAGTCTTATTTGCCTAAGCATGTAAATTGCAATCCTGAACTTGAGAAGCACTTTCCCCATCATGTCACATCACCACAATGGGAGTATCTTCTAAAGCATCAACTGTAAGAATTTGAAAGTACTCGATTTTGATTTCAATTTGTGTCAGTCAGCCTTGGCTCCCTTCTGCCAGGGGACAGTTTGTGTTCCCTTTGGATAGACATATTTGTCCAGAGAACATTGGAAGGCATTTCAGAATAGCTTTAAAAGGCCTTTATTTAAGAGGAGGTAAAATTTAGAAGTGACACACATGTAGCAAGCCTCAACAAGAAATGAGGCAATCATCAGACAGTTTAACATAAACTTCCCTGTGACAGTCTCCAAAATATGCATGAAATACACTTGAATGTTCTATGTTCTATGTTAATTTGCTAAGCCAATGTTACATCTTGCCAAGATTTGCATGAATATTCAAAAAAGTGAAATTATTCTGGTGTTTTTGCCCCCTTTCCTCCCCAATTTTATTGAGATATAAGTGACACATAACACTGGGCAAGTTTAGGGTGTAAAATGTGATTACTTCATACACATGTATATCGGAAAATGATTAGCACAATAAGGTTAGTTAACACATAGTTTATCTCAGGTAATTGCCATCACCATTGTTTTTGTTGTAAATCTCCATTTTGTTGTTTTTGTGATAAAGAGGACATTTAAGGTCTTTCTTAGCAATTCTCAAATGTACAACATGGCATTGTGAACTGTAGTCCCCATGGTGTCCATTAGATCCCCCAAACTTACTCATCTTATAACTGGAAGTTTGTACCGTTTGACCAACATCTCCCAATTTCCCATTCTCCCTGCCCCGGCAACCACTATTCTATTCTCTGCTTCTATGAGTCCCGTTTTTTAGATTCAGCATATAAGTGAGACCACACGGTATTTGTCTCTGTCTGACTTATTTCACTGACTTGCCCCTTAACTGGGATTCAGAATCATCTTTCTGAGAATTACTGCCTGCAAGACAGTGTGAGACATTGAAGTCTTTTTGGTGTACTAATTAATGGCGGCTATGGAATGATTTGAGAGAAAATGTCACTTCTCTTACCTATTACTGCAGCTCCTCAAAAAGAATTCTATAATGATTTAGGGAATATACTGTTTTTCCAAGGAAGGAAATTAAAGCCACTAAACTTTATTTGTGAGGGATGGTAGATCAAATAACTAGCTGTAGCTTTCTCCGGAGACCCAAGGAAGCTGCTGTAATCCCCAAGGAATTCACAGAAATCAGCCCAGTTGAGTGGCAAGAACACTCTACATACCAATGATATCACCTTACGTTGGGGAGATCACTGAAATAAACCATGCCTCAGTCACTCTAACTATATAATGGGAATTTCTATAACAGAAAAAGTAGTAGTGAGGACAACTTCTCTAGTAAGTCCAAAATTAAGCAATGGAAAGTTAGAATCAAATACCCTTTTAGAATCAAATACTCCATTGAATCTCCAGATGAGAATGGAGTTTTGTCCCATCAGGCTGTGGAGAAGAGCCAGAAGTTCAGATGGGAAAACAGCCTGACTCCTTCACTCTATCTTGAAGGCTCAAGTCCCTGCCACTGGTAGCAGAAAACCCAAGAAACCCTACATATCTCCGTTGGGTCCCAAAGTGGAAGTAAGGATATGTTTCCCAGTTTCTTTCTTCCCTCATAAAATTTCACCAGCATTTGGAGAACTTAGCCCATACCTTCTAAAAGATCCAGAGCCCTAGAAAACAGGCTTATGCAACATCAGGCACCAAAAATGTTACCATTCTACAGAAAACTGATCATGGTCAAAGGTGGGGGATCCAGAAGGTCTCCTTTTTCTTAAACTGTAAACAGACATTTTCTATGTGCTCCATTCCTTCATCAGCTGATGAATAAAAATCAGACTAGCAAATGAAGAGATCATTTACTAAGGAGACCAGATTTGTTTGTTTGTTTGTTTTTATCTCTTATCCCAGGAACTTAAGACCAAAGGAAGGCTTCTATTAGCAAGCTTACCAGCAGTGAACTGATTGACTTTGCAATTTCACCAAAATGGTAGGAAATACCTCTATCTACTTGAGAGGAAAAAGTGTGTAGCCCTCAAACCAGAATGCAAAGGCACAAGAGGCATTAATGATAAAATGTGAGCCTACATCCATCTCTTCAAATATCCCACTCTTCCTACAGATGCACCTGCATCAATCTAGTCAAAGGCCCCAGTCTGTATAACCTGCAATGAAATTGTCTCTTCATGAAGTGATCCTCCCAAGAGCCAACATTTGGTTTTGAATCCATGACCACCAGTATGCATTAAAGCATGGGGCATTCCTCTGGTGGATCACTTGATTATATTTTTTATGCCGCTATTTCTCTAGAGCTTTAGAAACTCAGATGCCTGCTATAGTTGTTATTTTACATTTAAAAATAGCATTATTATTTTAGTTCTTACTTAAAGTCTGTACTCATGAAGAAAAATAAAGAATTCTCACCCATATCAATCAGTTCAAAGAAAAATCAGATTCCTTGGGCTTATGGTGACAACATAAACATTCTATCATCTATCCAGTGTCTATGTATATCTCTTCTTGAAATTCCCAGCGTGGATGAAATATTGCATTCTGTCAGAAGAAATAACACCCAAAATAGCATTATATTTTAAGTGAAATGGAAAAGTTCATGACTGGTTTGCTAAGTTTATTGGGCCATGATATTAATAAGACCAAGGTTTAAGGTGGAAATTATGAGCTTTTTAGCTCTTCTGTGGTAATTTACTTCCTCCTCGTCTCTGATACCATTTTCCAATTGGCTTTTACTATGTGTACAAAAAAGAGCTTAGCCGAGAGGCTAAGTAGACGAGTGGAAGTTGTCACCAATATTAGAAAAATGGCCTAAGAATGGCGGGTGAGGAATGCCAGCGTCACTTAAAAATGTGACCAAATTATTAAGTTAAAAAGAACCTAACAAAGGTTAGAAATTGGAAGGCTGTTAGCAAAATACCTGCAACAGTATTATTTTGTTTGACCCCTACAGGATTTGAAAATACCCGAACCATTTACCGATGTTAAAAAATGGGAAGGGGCACCGGGGTGGCTGTCGGTTAAGCGTCCGACTCTTGACATTGACTCAGGTCGTGATCTCAGAGTTGTGGAATTGAGCCTGGTTTGGGGTTCCACGCTGAGCTGGCAGGCTGCTTGAGATTTTCTCTCTCTCTCTTCCTCTGTCTCTCCTCCACTTGTGTGCGTGTGCTTGCTCTGTCTCTCTCTCTCTCTCTCAAATAAATACACATTTTTAAAAAATTGGAAGATGTCACACAAAATTTGGGGCACCCCTTATGTCTAGAGCCGTGCTTAGCAACTGGCAGCAGGATCTGAGCAAAGCTGCTCCTTTGGACAGAGCACACGCTTCCCAGCTCGCCACAGTCTCCACCATCCCCTGTTGTCTTGTGCTCAACTGCTGTTAGCCACATATGCTGCCTACCCAAACCTGAGAAGGTACTTGAGCTTGCAACCTCCTAAAGTTCTTATATGCACAAGTTACACAGTTGTAGGATCTCAGCAGTTGATCCTTGGGGGGAAAAAATAGATCCAGTCTTCGGTAGATGTCAAAATTTACTTCCAAAGGTTAGTAAAGTGAAAGTTGCTATGTCTTCAAGAGAAGACTTAGGCTGTTCTACCACTTGCTCCCATCTTTGCATGGGATTGTGTGTCCTCAGGGCTCTGTTGATACACAAGGCAGCTGTATGGCACATGGACTACACCCTGGTGTGGGAAGATGAAAGGGTAGGGAATGCATACCTAGGTTCCCATACCCATCCTCTTTCCCCCAAAGTCTGCAAGGCTTACCACTTCTAGAACGGACACAAACCTACTTTCTAATTCTAGGGCTCATGTGTTTCTCTTTAGAAATTTACTATTGCCTACGTACATGGTTTATGAAGCAATCTTTGGACTAAAGAACGGGCATTGACACACGCAGGCAATTCCCAAAGATTCACATGCCCCAAGCATCTTCCCTGAACATCCAGACAGTCCCTATGGATCCACTGATCCATTTCCTGTACAGAGTCCTGGTAATTCTGCAAAACCAATGCCCCTTTTTCTCCCTTTGCAAGATTGTTCCTATTTCTGAGTATTTATTATCTGTTTTATTTGGTTTGCTAATTCTACGTGTAATTATTTGCCAAAAATAATCATCTTGTCTAGTCAAATAGGCTTGTCTAGCCAAAAGTTGTCCCCAGGCCGATGATCTGCTAGTTACAGAAGACAAACCCTTCAGACTATAAACCAGCTTCATCCTTCCTGGATGTGAGGGCATTGGCTTACAGTTGAGATGTAGCATCTAAGGAGTAAATACAACTTAGCTCTAAACCTCTCAAATGTTTCAGACTCTGATGGCTGATTCCAAATATGCTCCGTGTTAGTTCTGATGGGTAGTCTACAAGTTAAAGATGCCTTTTCCCTCCACAAGGCAGAATTCAGCATTTGCCCAGCCAGAAAATAAATTCGCTAGGAAACATGCTCAGAATTTCCTTGGCTTTTCTCAAGTTTATGCAAATGCTATCTTTGTGTAGAGCTGGTACAAACTGAAACTTTTCCACGAGGGCTTCCATGATGCTAACAAGACATTTCAGAGGATTAAAGCCTGTGCTGTCCCTCTCTATGCTAGTCCTGATGATAAACATTCTCTCCAGATTGAGACTCTGACTGCACAGACTGACAATTAAAGACCACTGATATCCACTGATATCATTAAATGGGCTATTCCTGGTAGGCTCTGTGTTGCAGATCATACAGAATTTTATTCCCATCCCTATGCAATCTTACCCATGAGTTTTGTCCTTTTTTAATTTTTTTAATACAGCTCTGTCATTTCAACAGCACTGTAGACAGTATAATGGAGTGGCAGACGTTCTCTGGAGCCAGTCAGTCTGGAGTTGTACTGGCTAGACGACCTTAGGCAAAACATTTATCTTCTCTATGCCTCAGTTGCCTGGTACAAAATGAGTATTATGATCCTATAACCACCTATGGGGTTGTTGTGAGGATTCAGTGAGATACTATATGAAACAAGACTTCCTATAATGATTGGCATGTAGCAAGCACTGATTTCAATGTTGATTTCTTCTTCTTTCTCCGGGAAGTGTAGTGTGCTAGGTTTTTGGAGCAGTCTGGGACTTCCACAAGGCCGTTCGTTGCATTGGAAAGGTTATCTGTTTAGTCAAGAGTCTACGGTTCTTCACGTCAGGTCAGTGTCACAGAGGACAGAAACCATTAAGGACACATTTAGCTAGATATGAGTTTATTCTATATAAACTCATTGTTTACCGGTAACGGAGACCCATGCTTTGCCAATAGTTACGCATCTTTCTTCAGCAACTATTGTGGCAGACCCTTAGACTAAGGGAGCTGTAAGCAAAAGGAAAGCAGAAATGGAATGAATCTGGAGCCTGCCTTCAAAGGGAGATCACCAGTTAAATGCTGGAAGGATTCTGACACTTGGACTGACTGTCCGTGGATGTAAAGTTGTGTTGTCACATACAAAACAACCGCACTAATGTAATGCTATGGGATAATACGCCCGGGGCTCTGGTGGACAAGGCCTCCATTCTCCCTTTTAATCTCAGCGTTAATGCAGTGGTCCAGCCAGAGGCCCTCAGGGTAATGGCGGAGTCACCCAACCTGTAGGCACACAAAGTCCTGCCTGAGGCTAAAAATGTTATCTTGTACAGATAGATGTGACCCTTTTTCAAATGTAGACGCTTCACTGAGAGCATTGGAAGCATTTTATAACTGTGACTCTTCCCCATCAACAGATTCTTATAAGTTAGGATGTATCTCACATCTGCCTATCCTAAGTAAGTCTTTTTATTCCAAATTTTGTAAACCACTCTCCCTAGCCTAATTTCAAAATATATCAGGGACCCAAAGAGTAATGTATGAAAATACAGAAGTTAACGGAGTTCTCCAAAAGTTAAATAACCATATTCTATATGGAGCTTTTGTAAAGAATATAAGCAAGGGTCTGCTATCAGATTTTTCAACCAGATCATGAATTACTCAAGGTTTGTCAAACTGAAGATCTGTTGCTTTTCAGCGATCGTGGTAAGTCTTCCTGTCTCTCTGAATTTTAAATGTTAGAGGGAAGTCAGATGACAGCCATAGTCTACCTTTTGTTTGTCTTAACCATTAGGTTATGAAGAAGAACAACTTCATTGGTACATCAGCCCATCTTATCCGCGGTTTCAATTTCCCCACTTTCAGGGACCCGTGGTCAACCGCCATCTGGAGGCAGACCGTCCTCCTTCTGATGTATTGTCAGAAGGTCAACAGTGGTCTAACGTTACGTCACAATGCTTACACCGTTCACTTCACTTGGTGTCATCATGTAGGCATTTTATCATCCCACGCCACCACAAGAAGGGTGAATATAGGACAATAAGATATTTTGAGAGAGGCCTCATTTACATAACTTTCATTACATCGTATTATCACAATCTTATTTTAGTTGTTCATCTCTTACTGTGCCTAATTTATAAATTAAACTTTACTATAGGTATGTATGCATTTGAAAAAGACATAGTATATGTAAGGCTCAGACTATCTGCAGTTTTCACTGGGGGTCTTGGGACATATCCCCCGTGGATAAGGCGGGACTACTGTGTGCTATCAATCAGTCCCTTCTTTTTCCCCCATGAGAAGCTATTGACATTTAGCTTTCAACTAATACTTTTAGGCGTATGCATATTATCACTTCATTCTCACCCAAAGTAAGTTTATGAGCATTTAGATATACTTTTAAAAATCTACACAGCCAATTTTAAGACATTATTTTTAGACTTTATTTAGAGCGGTCTTAGTTTCACTGAAAAAGTGAGAAGAAGGTACGGAGACTTCGCATATACTCCCCGCCCCCACACATACATAGTTTTACCCATTCTCAGGCTCGCTCACCAGAATGGTACATTATTTAACAAGGATGAACCTATACGAACACATCATAATCACCCACAGTCCACAGTTTACCTTAGGGTTCACTCCTGGTGTTATACGTTCTATAGGTTTGGATAAATGTATAAGGGTGTGTACCCATTATCATAATAGTAATACAAAGTATTTTCACTGCCCTAAAAATCCTCCGTGCTCCACCTGTTCATCCCTCCTCACCACTCCCACCCACACCACTGTTTTTCATACAGGATATTTAGCACTGGACATGTCCATAATTTACCACAGTGCTAATGATCGAGAGATGCCAATGGCATATGAAATTCTAGAACTAACAGATAGCTTATATTATGAAGAAATATATTTCACTTATTTTTATTGGTACTTACTGATTCAAGAAAAATAAAACTGTGTATGTACGAGTGTGTGTGTGTGTGTTATGTGTGTTTTCAGAGAATTTTATTTTTGGAACTCTTATTTTTGCTTCTGTGTTATGCCACTCCACATGGACAAAGTTGGATCTTCTCTCTGAGCCTGGCAAATGTCTTTATTTGTGCTTTGCCATGTACTTGAATTTCGAGCAGAGAAGAGATAGTGAGAGAAATTCTAGTAATGTGTGCTGGCATCACTCAGGAGACTGGTCAGACTGAACAGTTTTTAGCTTCAGTGTAATCATAAAATTAACAGCATTGCCCTTTCCTGTCTGTGTCAATGAGAATGCATTGTTTCTTTATCTAATGCTCCATATTAAAAGTCATGTCTGGTCTCCAGTGGGCTCCTGACCAAGGTGTGCATTTTCTTAGCACCAATATTAGCTGGTATTTCCTTGCAGAACAGACTGTTTAACTTTGAGCTTCACTTTCTCCGTAAATAAAACTAACAACTTCATGTAAATGGACAGTGGTGTGATAAATTATGGGAAAACCTATGGACGACTAAAAAATAATTAAAAGAATGCCGACCATGTGGACCCACAGTGCTCTGTATTTATGTTTTGATGGTTTGGGGATTTGGGGTTTGCATCGGTTAGAGCGTCCTTTCAGTGAGAATCAATCTGTTCACCTAAAGAAAGGCATTTAGGCTAAGGACTCTGAAAGTCTACACCACAGGGTGTCCAGAATATGTATAACAGTATAAAACCTGATTCTGCGCCTCAGTAAACGTACGGATATATTGCTCTGTGAGGAAAATATTGACCTTGGCAAACTCAAGTCAATAAATTTGGATGTTTGCCTTTAAAAAAATCAATACCTGCTTTTTTATCTCCACATAAAATAATGCTTTCAAGAGCCAAAGCTAGCGATGGAAATGAGTTTACCTCTCATCCTAATAAATGCATTATATACGACCTAATATTATTATAGCTCATCATTTATTATGGCTGAGTATTCTTTGATTTAGAACAAGAGTATTATATTCTTAATTCATCATTCAGTTAACTTTTCTTCTGAAGAAAAGATTTAAAAAAAAGCATTTCTCATTCTTTTTGAGGCATTAGTACATGAAATAGTTCATTACATAAGAACACTCGGAGCTTTTAAGCTATCAATGGAATCTTGTTTAGTCAGCTAAACAACATGTATTACCTTGTTGCATGGGTACAAAGTGATTCAGAGCGAGATATCTTTTAATCCTCTGAGGAAAACAGTTGTATATTTCTCTGGCCTGCTGTCCCTGTTAACGTTTCTTATTTCTTCTTGTTTTTCCTTTGGGTTTGGCTCTGACCATTAGATGGAATTTTTTTAAAAACAAGAGACCCAGGGGCGCCTGGGTGGCGCAGTCGGTTAAGCGTCCGACTTCAGCCAGGTCACGATCTCGCGGTCCGGGAGTTCGAGCCCCGTGTCGGGCTCTGGGCGGATGGCTCAGAGCCTGGAGCCTGTTTCCGATTCTGTGTCTCCCTCTCTCTCTGCCCCTCCCCCGTTCATGCTCTGTCTCTCTCTGTCCCAAAAATAAATAAACGTTGAAAAAAAAAAATTAAAAAAAAAAAAAAAAAAAAAAAAAAAACAAAACAAGAGACCCAGAAAGAGATAAAGGCTTTTCCATGCATGTTTGGCAAAAGAGTGATTCTGACCATAATTTCTCTCTAAAATGAAACACTGTGTTAACATTCAGAGAGCAGGATGGCTTGGACATGCTATTATAGGACATTTTTAAAACATTCCTTTCAAAAACTTATCCATGTTTGAGGTCATAACATTTTTTTGGAATCATTTTTCCCTCAGTTAGATTCAATCTAAGAGTTTCGTAATTTTGCACATAGGATGGGCAGGAAGGGGAATTAAGGAAGGGGGGAGGGGTTCTTCAGTGATTGAATGAAAAAATTTGTGACCCTAAAAGAATTGTAATGGGGTTTCTGGGTCTCACTACTATTTCTTCCATTTCTGGAACCTGACTATACAGGTCCTGACCCCATTCCATGACTTAGAGTTTTCTCTTCAAACAGGGTCCCCGGCACCTCGGTGTCTCAGTCAGTCGAGTGTCCATCTTTGACTCGGGTCATGGTCTCACAGTTTGTGAGTTTAAGCCCCACAGTGGGCTCGCTGCTGTCCGCACAGAGCCCACCTAGGATCCTCTGTCCCTCTCTCTCTCTGCCCCTCCCCCACTTGCACTCTCTCGCTCAAACATTAAAAAAAAAAAAAAAAAAAAAAAAAAAAAAGAGTCCCCATGGTCAGTGACAAGAGCCCAGGACTGGACTGGATTTAAAACCTGACTGTGTCACCGACGTGCTGTGGGACTCTGGGCAAGTCACTTTGGAAGCCTCAGTTTTCTCATTCTTTAAATGGTGTCACAGGACATGTGTGAGAACTAAAAGTCATTTATTGTCTGGAATGCATCTAGCGAAGGACCCTAACTCAATAAATATCCATTATCCTTTCCTCACTTTCCTTCCTTATCTCCACATCCACGACACTAAATTTAAAAGGAAAAGAAAAAACCATAGGATGAGAGCATCATAGGGGCTTCTCACACACCTTCCTGCCTCTCCCATTCTGTCCTCTCTCAAGGACCTATTAAGCTGGCCCTCTGCACTCCATCCCAAACTGCAAGCCTCCGGTCTTCCTCAGAGAAGCATTTTCAGACCCAGACACTAGGTTGGGTCTCTAGTTACACACATCTTCTTTTTTAAGTTTGTTTGTTTATTTATCCATTTGTTTAGAGAGAGAAAGAGGGAGAGCGTGCATGGGAGAGAGGCAGAGAGAGAGGGAGAGAGTGAATCCCAATCAGGCTGTCCCAATTGCCGTCTGTCAGCCCAGAACCTGACTCGGGCCTTGATCTCATGAACCGTGAGATCATCACCTGAGCCAAAATCAAGTCGGATGCTTAACTGACTGAGCTACCCAGGTGCCCCACACCTTATTCTTTCTGTTGCAGTTGGCAATTTGCTATTAATTCATTCTATAGCATGAAATTTGAATGCCAGGATCAACTTCAATCATAATGATTGGCTTTCTGTGGCAGCTAAGAACATGGACTTTGGTGTCAGGCTGCCTAGATTCTAATTCCACCTCCTCCACTTACTACCTGTGTGACCTTGGGCAAGTCGCTTAGTATCTGTGCCTCAGTTTCCTTATCTGTAACACAAAGATAACAACAGTACCTGTTTCAAGGAGATAATAGAGCATTTAAAATCCTGCGTGGCACATAGCAAGGTCCAAGTCGTAGTAGCAATGATAATAGTAGAGGTAGTAGCACTCGTTACTGATTCTAGGACTAAGCGCACTAAGCACACTGAGTAGCAGCACCCCTTGCTGGAGAGAAAGGCACATCTCTTTTGGTTACCACTATCCTCAGTGCCTAGGTTTGCGTCTGGCACATAGGAGGCATTCAGATATGCTTGTTGACAGACTGATTGCTTTTGTGTCAATTATGAGTCCTTCTAAAATGTAACATAAATTATTTATCAGTCATATAGTAACAGTATTTGCTAATAGACTGGGTTATACCCTAAGAGTTATAGTGCTGTGGTCTATACTCTGATCTCAGCCAGACCTTAGTTCAAGTTATGATTCTACACTTACATATTGTGTCACTTTGGGAAATTTACTTACCCTCCACAATCTTCTATTTCCTCGCCAGTAAATGGGGATTTTCATTAGGATTAAATAAGATAATACTTGTGAGATGTTATGCATGGTGCCTGGGGGGCTCGATCAGTTGAGCGCCCAACTCTTGATTTCGTCCCAGGTCACGATCCCAGGGTCAGGGGATTGAGCCCCAAGTCAGGCTCCGCCCTGAGCATGGAGCCTGCTTGATTTTCTCTCCCTCTCCCCGCCCCCCTCTCTCTCTCTCTGCGTCTGCCCCTCTCCTCTGCTTGTGCTCTCTCCCTCTCTCTCTAAAATAAAATAAAATAAAATAAAATAAAAAGAAATAAAATGTTATGCATACTGACCTACACACTGTAAGGCTCTTTCCATGATTGGCTGTCAATCTAAGTAAGAACTCTGACCCGTCCAGCTTTGTATCCTGTCCTTCACAAGGAATGCCAAAGGGTACTTTGTTGCATGTTAGGAGTTATTTGTATTTTCACTTTGGAAAGCTTCCTAATCTGAGCAATTTGGTGATTTTAAAGGAAATTTCAGAGGCCCCTGCATGGCAGTGGAAAGGGGAATGGTGAAGACATCTTCCACCAAATACTAGAAAGCCCTGAAATTTCTAACCAAACTGAGATCTTATAAGATGGACTTTAATGTAGACTGAGCTTCTAAAATTCAGCTAACCTTCTATTGCCCTTAAAAAAAAGTCACCCCAATGTTGAATTGGGACCATGATAGTCTGCATGTAAATGAATGGCCTTCCATGACAGGAGTTGATGTCTATTCAGCAGGTAAAACATCCCGTCTTCTCATTAATTCTCTTTTTAAGATGAAATCCCTTAGCTTTAAAAATGTTTTAGGAGAACACAAAAGTTAAACACACCCTAGTTACAAAAAGAAAAAGAAAACTTAAGATTTATAGCAAACAAACATAGACGAAACAAAGCCATAAACATTCTAATTAAAGGTGGAAAGCTGATACTAAGTGGACATAGATCATAAAGTCCTGGTGACTGGTCTGATTATTCATTTAACTGCTCTAGAGTGATATGGTTGAGATAATAAATAGGTGCTTTCAGGGAATTTGAAATTGTTTTTCACATAAAGCATGTTTTTCTCAAGGCTGGATTTACCTAAATTCACTGACAGCTGGAAGCCAAATGTATTCCCATTAAATTGTTTATATCACAGGGATTCCAGTAGATAAACTACATTTCATTTATTAATGTACAACAAATAGAAGGGACCCTAACTCCTACGTTTAACCAGATATGTTTCTCATCATTTCTAATGCCTAGAATGTTATTGAGAAGTTTGTGTGTGTGTGTGTGTGTGTGTGTGTGTGTGTGTGTTTGCGATGTGAGATGACAGTTGATTTTTTGTGTGTGCTGGCAATGTATCATTATTTAGGGTTTGTTTCTGTTTGGTTTAGCAAAATGGGGAGTGGACTCCTATGTACAGTGGCTCAGATATTGATAGGAAACTGACCATCGCCACCCATATTCACTTTGCCAGGAGCCCTCAATCTCCTGCTTCCTGCTTTTTTTTTCCCTGGAAAATAACAGGTGGGAATGCAGAACATCAGGAATAACAAGACAGGAGTTGGCTTTGTTGGTAGAGAAAATGTAATACTCGGAGTAGAAGGATTTATTAGAAATGCAGACTTTCAAGTCCATCCTGGGACCTACTGAACCAAGATCTGCATTTTTAGAGTATTTCTGTGTACCTTAAGGCTGAGGAAACATTGCCCTGGGAGGTCCCCTAGACTGCTGACCAGCTCCAACCCCCAGGTTTTTTGGAATATCCCCACGACATTGCTGTATAGTTTGTAGAAGTAAGAAGAGTAAGATACAGCCAAGGGTGTCAAGAAAATGATATTCTTGTATCACTCACTGCTGGGCAAATTTTCCAGGAATAGGTGATTTAGGGGCCAGTGGAAGTGTAGATGTGAAGGACCTCAAGGGGGAAAGCAGATACTGCCTGTGTGTAATCTGAGAAGCCAGACTCAGGCTGGGTAATAACGTGTCTCAGTAACGTGTCTCAAAACCTACAATGGATGCCAGGAGACACTGTGAGCCTGTCAAGGATGTTCCAAAAGCCACGATTCAGGGGTGAAGGGAGTTAGGGCACTGGAGAATCTCGTTGGTGACAGGCCCGTGAAGACCTTGCTGAACCTTAGGAAGGTCTTGCTTGTGTACTACTGCTTGTAGAGCAGGTGGTCTACACTGTTTCTTGAGCCGGTGACAGTCACAGCAGCTTTCTACCTGCGGTGGTTTTTAAGGGTCCGCCCAGATCCTGATAGTGTCCAAGTGTCGCCCTTTATCCATCGATAGCTCAACCCGCAGATACACATCAGAAATTTAGTTTCATTCAATTTGACATATTTATTGACTGTTTGTGTCAGGCACCGTACTCATGACTCAACTTTTTTTTAATTAAAAAAAAATTCGAATAACCAAAATAGGCAACGAAGCTAATTACTGAAGCTCATGTAGCTGATTCTTCCGTGTAGAATCAGGACGGGCCTAATTCTGAGTCTATTTTTATTCATCTGTTTTATTCTACTTTATACACAATTCCAGCAAGCTCGGTTATCTGGTTTCCAAGGCCTCCCTAGAAGGAGCGAATTGGAATGGATGGAAAGAAAGGGACAGGACAGTTAATGCTGTTGCCCCAGGAAAACGCACTGATTCAGTCAGAAGGGCAATAGATTGTCCATAAAGAAAGAGACAGAGATCTGCAAACAGAAGGCAGAAGAGCTCAGACAGCACAGCCATCTGAAACCATTTTGGTGTCGATACCAACATTTCTATACCTCACAAGATCCAGGCCACAGTGTGTTACATCAGTGAAATGGATCCTTAAAAGGGAGCGGAACCTTCCCAAAACGTTAAATCACGTTCAGAATACTAGTTTAAAGAAAGATAAAACTTATGCAACCTATTTTAGAAACCTCTCCACGAGAAGAGGCTCCAGGAGAAAAATCTCGGTGCTTGAAAGAGCAACCACAGCACTTGAGGGGAATTTGCAAAGGCTCAAAGCTATATCGCTCTGGATATATGAGGCTTTAGTATGTTTTTAAAGGGATAAAGGTTACCTGGCATAACATCAACACACTGAAATTAGGAACATCCTCTCTATTGGACCCTAATTTATTCTATATACTATAGTATACCTTTGGAATGAATGAAGCTTTTGTGCCAGATGTACATTTATGAACATCACATAGCATTTGCCCGTGATATATCTGAGGACTCAGAGATGTCAACATGCCCTTCCCATATTTCAACACCCGGTTCCAGGTTCTTAAGGATCATTTCAATTAAACTTCAAACAAAAGAACCCTGACTCTTACTTGCCTGCTTCTTAGGGGATATGCAGAAATAGGGCTGAGTATAAAGTATCACGGAAATTGTATGTACAATTTGTACCTAACATGTATGTTGATATAGTATATTTAATTCAAATATATATTTTATATTACATTATCACACACACATATATGTGAGAGAGAGAGAAATGGGAATATGCCAGGAAAAAGTTCATAACAAATACACTCTAAACTCTTTAACAGTGGTTTTTCTCTGGGAAATAGGATTACTTGCATCTACTTTCTTCTTTAGATCTCTGCATTCTATGAAGTTTTTGCAAAGAACACACACACACACACACACACATATATGTATATAATACTGGAATACTAGTATAATACTATGTATTTTATATATACTATATAAATATATATATTTATATATACTATATATACTATATAAATATATATATACTTATATGTAAAATAGTATACTATAGTATACTATTTTACATATAAGTATATATAGTATATATACTATATAAAATACTATGTATATATAAAATACTGTATATTTATATATATATAAAATACTAGTATTTCCATTTGGAAGGAAAGGAAGAAAGAAACAGTGAAAGAAGGAGAAAGGAAGAAAGTAAAGGAAGAAAAAAGGAAGAAAAGCAGGAAGGGAGAAAGGTAGGGAAAGGATTGGGAGAGTGAGCAGGTGGGCTCTCTGATCCAAATGCCACTGAGCCTGTCAGCTTCCCTTCATCCTTCTCCATTCTGGGATTTCCTGCCCTTTTTATTGTATGCGGCTTCCCTATCATCACCACGGATCATTCTACAAATCCAGTCCCCGAGAATATTCCTTTTTGGTGGATGGTAAAAACCAGCCTGAAGTCGCAAAGCCAGACTTGGGTACAGCCAAAGATCGGGATCCTCCTTCAGTTGGGTCTCTCTCGGCCACTTAAGGCTGTCTGTGACTCTTTCCTTTTTGACCCATGTGCAGCCCGGTCATCTTCCTATTCAGGAACACATCTATGAACCAAAAAAAAAATCCTTGGCTCAAAATGATGTTCACCCTGTCATGGGTTGGTACAAATTAGGACAGGCTGGAGAAAGAGAAGACTTTGGGTACAGGTAGCCTCTTGCTGGTACAATCATTGCTCCACCGGCTAAGCAGGGCATAACCCAGCTAAAGACGTACTTTATTTTTTCTCTCCTAAACATGCCCGTTCTTCGTGTGCTGTTTAAGACTAAACAGTATAAAACGGGATTGACATTATGTAATTACATGCCTTTTACACTGTGCTAACTTAATTTGCTTTTCATTCTCAGGTATTTAAGAGATCATTATTTTCCCATCAGACTTCCCTGTCTGCCAATTATGGTGTGTCAGATGGATGAGGTAGACCATTGTTCGGGAAGGTTTCAGGTAGACGTATCGAGAACAACAGCTTTGTGTCACTTTCCTTTGGTCAACGACAGAATTATTTTGCCAGTTTATTAGTTTATGTGGTACCTTCTGTGCATTATATGTTGTTGTTGTTTTTGGTTCTACTTACAAATAAAAATGGCACAGCCGTCATAAAAGTTCTAGCATTTACAACTAGGTACAAGCTGAGTCTCCTGTCTCTGGGAAGAGTAGGCAGATGGGAGATTCAGGAACTGGAGTTGTTTTGAGGGCACCTTACCCTCATGGCTGCACCCGCGTTACAAAGCATGCTGTGACGGGGCCCAGTGGTGCCGCCAGCTACGCTGTCCCTCTGTTTTGCCAGGTACAGTTCATCAGAAACCACATCCTAGTTCCATACAACCTACATCAGTCACATGATCAAATATGGCTCACGTCCAGAGAAACATGGGAGTTAAGTTGGTCGAAGGAAGATGTGATGATCCGAACAAAAAATCCAAGCCACTTGTCTTCCTATGCATTGTCATTTTTAGTAAGAGGAGTCATAGCACTGAGGTTTTTCTATCTAGTACCTGGAAACACAGCCATTTTCTTTTTCTCTCTGTCACTGTGGAAAATGCTTATACTTTGGACGCTCAAGGAAACCATAGTAATTGCTCCAGAACTGTGGAGGGGGAAAGGGTCCAGGAGAAAGGTAGGGACATTTGTCAGCTCCAGAAAGCATTTTCTAGAAAAGAGAATGAACAAATAAAAAAAAAAAAAATACAAAAGGTCACCATAAGCACAGCCAGATTGCCTGTACCATTAAAAAATTAATAGACTGTCCACTGTGATAACTCAAGAGCCAAAGAAAGAGAACAGCTTGTGCAATCATTAATTACAAAATATCATTATTGTGTCATAGCCTCCTTGTCAGAACTTGTAGTTCTACTTCTGACCTGGAAAAATAAGTCCCTAAGTCTTGAGCAAGCAGTGGGCTACAGGTTGTTTTGATTCCAGTAATCCTGGGTTTAGAACACACACCGGTTCAGTGAATCCACTTCATCTCTGTTCTAAAAGAGTAACCCTGGAGAAGGCAGGGCTGTTGCCTATCAGATTCCACCTCTGAGTTAACCCTTAACTCACTGCAGGTTTGGACCAATGACCCTGCACAGTCACTAAACCCCACGCCTGTAAGAGAGGCTCATTCGATAACCGCTAGCCAAACTCAGCTACCTAAATTTAGATTTAAGGTCATCAAAATTAAATAGTATTTAAAACCTAGTTCCTTACTGCACTAGCCCTGTTTCACGTGGCCAGTGGCCATGCGGCTGGTGCGTGTGATATTGGACAGCGCAGAAAGTTCTATTGGATAGCACTGCAAATTGGAGGCTCTTGTTCTCCTGGCATCCCTCACCCCAAGAAAAGCCTTTAGACCTATCGTGGTAGTTTTCAAACTGGAGCATGAATCAGAATCACCTGGTGGGCAGGCTAAAATATAGATTGCTGGGTCCCACCCCCAGAATTTCTGTCACAGTAGGTCTAGGAGAGGTCCCTCAGATTTGCATTTCTGACAAGTTCTCAGGTGATGCAGATGCTGCTGTTCACTAGACCACACTTTGAGAACTACGCTCTCTATGAAGTAGGAGTGATACCAGCATAAGTACGGGGCTACGAATATCAGGCCTCGATTCTGTAACTGAAAGGAAGTATTATCTAAAGCTGCACTGTTCAAGACAGCGGCCACTGGCCACACGTAGCTAGTGAGCACTAGAAACGTGCCCCTAAAAATTAAAACTATTTAACTTTTATTTAATATAATTATAATTATATATAATCATAATTTAAATATTAAAGCAGTGTAAAATATTTTTCCACTTATTTCAGCTATATTCTTTTGGCAGAACTATATTTAACTTAAACCGTTGAAAAATTTAACATCCACGTTGAGATGGGTGTGTAAAATGCATATCAAATTTTGAAGATCTTGTATGGAAAAAGAAGGTAAAATATCTCATTAATAATGTGTGTATTGATTACATGCTGAAATGATAATATTCGGTACGTATTAGGTTAAATAAAACGTATTGGAATTAGTTTTAACTGTTTCTTGTTACTTTTTAATGTGGCTGCTAGAAAAGTTCTAAATTATGTATATTGTTTGCGTTATATTTCTATTGGACTGTGCTGATCTAGAATTTAACTTCACTCTCTTGGACTGTCAATTTACCATCAATTATTTGGGGTCCTAGGTTGGAGGAGAGGAGTGGTAGACTAGTGATCTCCAAAAGGCCCTGTAATAACACTCTAAAAGTCTGTAATTCCTACAAGATGAACTGCCAGGAGATAATCTCTCTCCACTGCTTTTCTTCCAAACGTTGTGCCAACCTGCCAAAGATTTCCCTTTCAAAGCCTTGACAGCTCAGTGTCTATCTGCACTTCAGAGAAAGATGATTGAATCTCCTTAAGCCACAGAGGTCTACACGACAGGCCCACATTACCAATAACACATGCTTTTCTAACTGGGCTGCAATTCCTAAACACATTTCTTCGTAGCTAACTTAGGTTTGTTTCTACTGTGTATAGCAAAACACTGGGCTCCCAACTCCAAAAAGTCTTTCCATCAGACACAAAAATCCCATGAATTGAAAGGCTAGCTATTATTCAATGACCACCAAGGTCAAAATTATGGAATTTGCTTCTACCACACACACATGAAATGTTTTTTAATGAAATCAATATGCCATGTTCATAGCAGCATTATTCACAATAATCAAAAGGCGGAAGTAACCCAAACAGCCACCTATAGATAAATGGATAAACAAAGTGTGTTATATTCATATAATAGAATATTATTCAGGCTTTAACAGGAAGGAAATTCTGACCATGCATAGATCTTGAAGACATCATGTTAAGTGAACTATGTTGGTCATAAAAGAACAAAGGGTGTTTGATTCCACTTAGATAAGAAACCTAGAAGTAATCAGGTTTATAGACAGAAAGAGTGGTGGTTTCCAGAGACTAGATGGAGGGAGGCATGGGGAGTTAGTGTACAGAGTTTCAGTCTGGGAAAACGAAAAGTTCTGGAGATGAATGCAGACGATGGATCCATAACAGGGTGAATGTACTTAAAACATATCTGTTATGTAATTTCTTCCACAATTAAAGGAAAAAACTAAAACAACCTACTAAACTTATGAATGTGGTCACCTCTTTTCCTCCCCTGCTCCCAAAGATTGCAAAATCCTAGAGAACTGTTAATAATAATGGCAAAACTGACAATAGTATTCATTCTGTAATTTCAGAGTACTTTAGCATTTATAGAACTTTTATTCTTTCACTTGAAATAATAAATCATCGCCAGTGTGTTGTAAGTACTATAGCTACATTGAGAATTAAGGTTCAGTGACACGTCCAGGGTCATAAGGGTGAGTTGTGGCAGAGGTGTAGCTCTGTCTTCTAGCTACACCATATCTGACTTTCTTCTGGGGTCCTAATGGCTGCCCCGTGATCATCTCTGAGCCAGACCATGCCAAGCAAACGTCAAACATCCCAGAAATCCAAGCTATTTCAGAAACTGAAATAGTACTGGTATGGAACTTCCCCAGACCAATTGAAGACAAGGACCAGCCCTAGACAAATTGTGAAGGGGTTGAATTTTTTCTTTCACAGATTTCTAATTTCCCTTCTTATCCTGCCATCTCCTGGCTGGTCTCATGTCATCTCCCAAGATAGCCAAACTTTGCCACTGCTTCATAAAGACTACTTTTCAATGATGACACTTGGGGAAGCTCTAGGCATATCCCTTGCCCCTTCTCCATTAAAGCTTATCCATCCCATGTATCCTTCACTTAGAGCTTTGCTGAGCTCCTGAGCCCCAAACAATTAGTTCACATTCAGAAGAGCAGGGGCCCTTAGAGGTGGTTTCATTCTTAAAAGTAATTTCTTAGAGGGACACCTGGGTGGCTCAGTCGGTTCAGCATTTGACTCTTGATTTTGGCTCAGGTAGTGATCTCACAGTTCATGGGCTCGAGCCCAGGATCAGGCTCTGCACTGGCAGCATCGAGCCTGCTTGGGATTCTCTCTCTGTCCCTCTCTCTCTGTCCTTCCCCCACTTGCTCGTGCTCCCTCTCAAAATAAATAAATTTTTAAAAAAGGAATTCCTTAGAGATAGGAATATCTTCAACAAAGGAGTAACTGATCAAATGGGAAATTTCAGACACAGAGCAGGTGAGAAATGAGATATTTTCAGATTTTGGTGGTGTCCTTAATCAGATTATGGAAACTATCTGTAGGTGAAGGTTGTATTCATAATTAAGCTAAACCTCTCTATTCACCACTGAGATGCTTTGGCCATCTTCCCTAGGATGCAGAAACCTTCACAAAGTCCCTCACGAGGGCACTTCGTGTCCCTGAGATCACTAATGGGCCACCCAGACTGTCACTCATAGTCACCATTTCATCTGAACAACAGATGGTCCCAAACCTGTCATTTGGTGCAACATGAACTGAACCAACTCAAAGGTCTCCTGTTGGCTTTGGTATACTTTTCTGACTGAGATAGACTCAGATATTAAGGTAGTAAGAAATTCCAAAGATGAATTCCAGGACTAGAAACAGCAATAAATTAAAATCTTTGTTGTGCTCGCTTCGGCAGCACATATACTAAAATCTTTGTTGAAGTACAATCCTATTTTATCAGTCCTAATGTTTATCTTCTGCATTGTCCATCCAACAAAGAACTAAAATAGTGCAGATCTTACCAAAACCAAAAGAAACCTAAAGACTATTTCTACCTAGGGTTGACTTGACCGAATTTCCTTTTAAAATTATAATTTTCTTAGACTAATAGCTTTTGGTAATTTGCATTCCTCAGATACAAACTATACAAGAACCACAATTTTATGTTAAATGGTAGATAGAAGTGAATCCGGGGTAAATATGTTATCATATTATAACCTTGAGATATCAAGAGGCCATTTTTCACCTATTCCATTAGCAATTACTGTTTTGAAATAATAATAATAATGTCAGAAAGAGTATAATTAGGCATGCTCATAACATGCTCAGTGTTCAAAGAAACTTTAAAATAATTATGCCCTTTTTCTTAGCTGTTCCTTTTATGGGAATCTAAGAAAATAAAACAGAAATGTGCATTTTACTGTAGGGAAAAAAGTCTTAGAAACAACTTAGATACCACTTATGATAAAATTGAATGAATTAAGGCAAACCATTTAAAGAAGTACTACATAGCTCCTAAAATTAATGTTTATTTGAAACTATTTTCACAATTGTTTGGTTTTTATTTTAAGTTTTAATTGAATTTAATTCTGCATAGGGAATATTCAAATAATATACACACAGTATTTTAATAGTTCAAAAGATAGTCCATAAATGCCCCCCCCTCACCTCTAACCATCAGAGACAAACAGTCTCTTATTTATCATATCAGAGTTATTTGATGCACATACAAGTTCTAACACATGTGAATAAAGTATTTACTTTCCCTTGAGGACACTCATATTAAATTTGTGAAAAGAAATTATTACTCTAAGTATCTCAATTCTTACTATAAAGCTTCCTATGAGATTTCCAAAATGTTCATTGCAGAAAGACTTAATACTGTGTGACATTGCTAGAAATCCTATTTGCCCACCTGTCTATAGGGACCTGTAATCAAGAGCAAAATAAGGGGTTGGAGTCATGCAGGCAGGGCACTTTCACTCCAAACTCTCAGCAACCTGTTATGGCTCGGTGGGTGAATGGGAGTGGATGAGTTTTCCTTTCTGTAAGCCTAGACTATAGCTACTAGAAGACTATACTTCTAGTATAAATGTGCAGAATAAGCAACATAACCCCCCCCCCCAATCTTGGCACAAGCTATAGTGATAAGGAAGAACCACATTCTCCCCTTAGAAGCAAGACTGGACCTTGAACTTAGCTTAGCTCATGGCATAAGCTAGCCACCCAGCACCAACTCTTCCTGCTCTACATCACGCTGACCAGGGGTCCAGCTACATCAGTACAGTGCATCTAACTCCTGGCTGGCCTTTCGTCAAAGCCACCACCCTCACTGTACTTGCAGGAAACTGGAAACCTTAGAGAGCAACCCTACCCACTGTTCCTCCGGGCAGAATAAAATGTCTTCCACTGTGGCTTTTTTGCTGAAACTTTGCGCTTTTTCCTCAGATTAAAATCTTAAGATGTGAGGCATGTGGGTGGCTCAGTTAGTTAAGTGTCCAACTCTTGATTTCGGCTCAGGTCATGATCTCATAGTTCATGGGTGTGAGCCCCGCATCTGGCTCCGTGCTGATAGTGCAGAGCCTGCTTGGGATTCTCTCTCTCTCTCTGCCCCTCCCCTTCTCTCTCTCTCTCTCTCTCTCTCTCTCTCTCTCAAAATAAATGAAACATTAAAAGAATTAATAAAATAAAATCTTAAGATGTGGGGCATCTGGGTGGCTCAGTTGGTTGAGCAATCGACTCTTGATCTTGGCTCAGGTCATGATCCCAGGGTCATGGAATCAAACCCTGTGTCAGGCTCCACACTGAGCGTGGAGCCTCCTTAGGATTCTCAGTCTCTCTCTCTCTCTCTCTCTCTCTCTCTCTCTGCCCGTCCCCAACAAGCACACCAGCACACAGGCACGTGTACACACTATCTAAAACAAAAGTAAAATCAAATCAAATCTTAAGATGTAAATGAAATTTCTTATATAAACTGTTGGTTAAATTCCTGAACCCGGCACCAATAAGCACTCAAGAATTTTCAAATGGATGAATTTTGTATTGTTTCAAAGAATATTTTTTAAAGATGTGTGCATGCTGTCTTTTGGCACTGTGTATTATGTTATATAAAAACAGTGCAGGCGGAAGTTCTGGGGACAAGGAAAGAAGTTGTGCTTGAGAAAGACGTGTTGCAGCATTTGGCTCTAATGATGACAGGATGTACAATGTGACCACAAGTGTGGGTCCGCCCTTCGCAGCTGACCTTGTTAACGGGCTCTCGTGTCCCTGAACTGTTTCGTCTCTAGCCATCTTTGCACAGGGGTTAAAAATGGATGACCCCAGAATGACATAGCTCCATTTTTGTCTGAAGAACTCCAGTGTCTGGGCAACAATTCCTCTCCCCATATCTGTTATTTAATACCTTTCCTTCTGCTTTGCCAAGAAATTATTCACTATGTAAATTGGTTTCATTTATAAATGGTGAACATTTTCAAATTCTAAAATGCACATAGAAATGTACATAAAAATGTGCCATATAAAGTATTGTTATTTATGATAACTATTATTGCCGTTATAATTAGTGTAAGAATGATAGTGTTTATAATGTTCTCCCAAAATAACAAGCAACGTGGTAGCTGCATAACTAGAGAGTGTAAATGAGCACTGGCCTAGGCAATTAGTATGCATTTGATAAGAATTTATTGCTGAATTAATCATTAGGTGTAATTTTTCCTGTCATGGAATTAAAGGGAGTAAGAACTAGCTTGGGAGGTGAGGTCCCATCTGGGGGAGGAATGCGTGGTCAGTGGGACAGCTCTTCTTGATACACGATACGCCAAGTCATAGGAGTTTCGGGTAGTCAACCCCCAAACATATACGTCCCCCATGGGATAGGCAGTTTTCATGCTTAGTAATGACTACCATATGCTGACCACTTTCTGTGTGCCACGTATGGACCAGTTACCCTGCACCAGGATATCATTTTATTCTTCCAATAACCCTTTGAGGTAGGAATTATCACACCAATTTGTTAGATGGGAACACCAAGAGACAGCGAGGTTGATCATCTTGACTAAGTATGCATCTCTTGAGTGGACTAGAACATGAGCACAGGTCCGGAGCCCATGCTGCAAACTAGTGTCTCTCAAAGTGTGATCCTCGAGTCACTGGGAAGGCCATGAATTCCTCAAGGCCAATCTCTAACTAAATATTACAAGCCCTTTTTATTTCCAGTTCTTAAAATAGGCAAATGACAGTTCCACTGGTTCATTTTTACATTAGACTAGTAATTTACTTGGTGGATTACAAGTTTTTATCATGTTGATTAACTGAAATTAACATGTAATTGAGTAGCTTGTAGACGGCTCCAATTTATTATTCTGTGAGAAACTCAGATTAACATATGACATTGTAAAGTTGCTACTTTACATATGTAAACCCACAGACAATTGGAAATCCTCTAGAAAGTGGGAGAGGGTGAACCGAGGTGTTGGCCTGGTCTAAGTGTGCTCCAACTTTACCATTATGCTAACATGGAAAGGGAGAGGGGAGAGTCAGTCCATTTGGGCTGCTATAACAAAGTATCATGACTTACTGGCTTAGAAACAACAGAAATTTGTTTCTCCCAGTGCTGGAAGCTGAAAATCTGGGACCAAGGTCAGATTCTGGTGAGGGCCCTCTTCTGGGTTGTAGACTTCTCATATCCTCACATGCTGGCTTGCTCTCTGCCGTCTTCTTATAAGGACACTAATCCTATTCACGAAGCTTCCACCCTCACAACCTCATTACCTCCTAAAGGTTGCACCTCCTAATACTATCATATTTGAGGTTGAGGTTTCAATATATGAATTTGGGGGAGACACAAATGTTCAGTCCATTGCAAAGAGTTTATTCCATTACATGTGGACAGAACACAGTATGCTGGCATTATTTTCCTATACATGGAATGTGAGCTTAAGCCTAAAATGTTATTTTGTTGTTCACATATCCATATAATTTATATAGGATAAGATCCTTCAAAGAAAAAAAAGCCCCATTGTTATTTTCAGAATAAATGATCTAGAATCTCAAATAAGGCAGGACGATGCATCCGGTACTGATTAGCTCTGTCTTAAGTCTCACACTGATTTGTTTTTTGAGTAAATGTTTGAATTCTTTCCTGTTTTAAGGTATCCTAACGATTTTATCTTTTCATACCCTAAGCTACATAAACTCTTCAGTGAGGCCATTTAGTCTTTTTTCAGAAAATCAGAATAAGCACTTTTCTGAAACATACCTAAGGCAGTTCCTTCTCCAACACATCACCCATCAACTGCCTTCAGCAAACAAAAGATAATTTTCAGATTCCAAGCATTCACTATTCTTGGACCCATTAGCTGTAAGGGCAGGGGCAAATTGGGTTATTCACTCTATGAGGGTTTCTGTCACAGAGTCAAAGATATGTATTGTCCTTTATTTATTGAAATGTTCCTGCAGCATTCATGCCCTACTCATCTGAAAGATTCTTTAGCCGATGGGATACAGTTTTTAATTTTCAGCCATAAAACAATAATTCAGTGTTTATTCCTGCAGATCAGCCAGTTATTTTTTGTTACTAAATGTAATGGTGTTAACTAGCAATTATTTCTACTTGGTGATTTTATCTCAGCTGCACCCCCCCCCCCAAAATTGCCTAAATAGGGTAAGAAAAGAAGTCTTTAAGTCTTTGATATGACATTTATCACTAAAAATTCCTCAGGGTTTGTTGACCTCCAAAACAGCAATATTTTGATAATGCTTTTCAAGCAGTTTGAAAAGAACTTTAATTTACCACTTAATAGTGCTTAAGACAGCGACTTGAACACCTAATAAGTATTAAGGACAACAAACAAAATATAAAAAAAATGTCAGGGCAGTGTCACTACATTGGCTAAATTGTATCCCCCCCCCAACACACACATTATTTTACCCTTTATTGTGGCAAAATAGAGTAAGCCTCCCGATTGTACGCAGTAACCCTTTAATCCTAGGAAGCAAAGGGAGAGATGAATTTAAGCATGCATTGTTCTTTGTTCCCCTTTCTTTCTTCAGGGGGACTAGAGTTTAAATCTTGCTTTGAGTTCTGAAGTAACATCCCCCATGAAGTGTAGTAAAGGCACTTAATGATACTAAGTAAAAACAGTAGTGACAAAAATGCCACCCCCGCTTCATATCATGATTAAAATGTAGAAAGAGAAGATAAAGTCACAATTCGTTTCTCATCCAGACACACAGATTTATAATAGGTAATCATATTTCATGAGGGCTAGGAGGATCCCAGGTCAACTTTAGAACGAAAAACTCACAGCACTATGGGTTAGTTAAACTTTCTATGGGCCAGCAGTGTCTGCAAGAGAAACATTTTGTGGAATTTTAACCTCAGCAGTGGTGACGTGTTCCATTTTTCACAGTGTGGGCACGCTATCCACCATGGCAAGCACTAATCTGCACCCAGCAAGGAGATAACCCAGTGTCAGTCTGCTCCTTAAAAATAAAGAGGGAAAGGCTTGCGTAATATGCAACTTGTCCTTCTTTGCTGGAATCATCTAGGCCTGCTGAAACCCCCAGAGCTAGTAACAGGCCTTCAGGACTCACTCAAATAGAAGGAACAAGCAATGCTTAATACTTAACAGTAAACACATCTGTCTTCATTGTGGTGCTTCTAAATATCACTCACCTTTGTGAACAAGTCTGTATACCTTGCGTATATGATTTAGAGCATGGGCAACACAGAAATGGATTCACCATTATTAAATGTGGACTACAAGCCACTGTCCTCAGATTTTAGCAGTCATTAAAATCAGTCAGAGGGCTTCTTAAAACACAGAGTGGTATAATGTTCACTCCTGGAGTTTCTGGACCACACCTCAGTAGATCCTGGGTGGTCCAAAGAATGTGCACTCTAACAAGTACAGAGGAATGGGAGGCAATCCTGGGCTACTCCTCTGTGGATCGCATTTTGAGACCACCACTATAAGGTTCTATTTCCTAGCCCCACTGCGACCCGGTCTCTTTCCCAGCCACTTGAGGGTACTCACGGTACTTCCCAGAGTTGTGACAATACATAAGATAATGCAGCTGAAGCTCTTTAACACACTAAGTTCTCAGTCTCTGCTAGCTGAGACCCTGTAGTTCTATAGGCCCTGGAGGGGGATTCTGCACATGAAAACAGTGAATGGCTTCATATATTTGCCTTTAAAACAAACAAAAATATTTTAAGTAATCTCTGCACCCAATGTGGTGCTCGAACTCACGACACTGAGATCAAGCGTTGCATACTCCACCAACTGAGCCAGCCAGGCGCCCCATCTACTTGCCTTTGATCAGTCCTCTGGATTTCCTGCTTTGAACTTTAGATCAGAGTGAACTCCTGCTTTCACTTTTGAGTTACAGAGGAAAGATTTTGTTCTTCAAGGATGCTAAATCTACATTTAGTTTACCGACATGTGATTTGTTTGTGTTTTACATACTCCATTTGTTTCTTATTCTGTTCAGTAAAAATATTCACGATGTTGGTTGGCCGTGACATGTGTAAGAGGTCCCAGGAGGACTGAAGGAAAACAACCGTAGACAGTTCTATCTTGCAAGGTACTTTAGGGACAGATTTCTTTCTCCTAATGCAAACGTGGACTGCACACGGAGATAATGCTACCATTCTTGGGCTCTACATTTTTAAGTGAATTTGCTGTATCCGGTTGAAAAGTTGTCTCTTGGCTAATATGTTCCTTAGAAGATACAAGATGAGAAACTCAACTCCTTTGCTGATTTTGGAGCAAAACTGAGTTGGCTTAGCCCTGATGAACGTACCTGAATTCTGGATTCAGGATTGCCTGGTTCTCATGTAAATATAAATTAGGGTATGCTGTTGGTGCCTTTATACAGAAAGAAAAAAAAGAATCTAAGCCATAGCAATAAGCGACAGAGCCTAGATACGTAGGGTCAAAAATTACTGATGTTTATAATGTTATTTTTCCTGATTACTGCAATGAAAGAAGACCAGGCTCTTAAGAAATAAGAATGGTTTTGCTAGAAAATTCTGAGCTGGTATGTATGAAGCCCATGCAAGAATATCCAATAATGCAGGTCCGGTTAAAGCCCTCAAAGCTCATCTGGTATGGAACCTGGTCTGGATCACCCGGCTGAAGAACCAAGCGGCACTCGGAGATCTTGGAAGGCAGGAGGTTTATTTTACACAGGCGGGCTCAGAGATCACTCTCCAGAGGTCTGAGCACTGAGCATAAGCAGAGGGAACAATTTATAGTCTGTTACTTCCACATCCCGCATTAGCAGAAAGCACGGCAAGAAGGGTGGAAAGAAGAACACAGAAGGGGAGCCTTTGGTTGGGGACTGGAATTTCCCTATCAGTCCCGTCAGCCATCTTCTAACAGATTTTTCTCTATCACATCCACTGATGCAAGTCCAGCAACATGCAAAATTACTACTGTCTCTCATGGCACCGGGTAATGTTAGTCTCCATCATATACAGGCTTACGGAGGAGCTTATCTGAAGTCAACTTCCAAGTTAAGATACCTTGGAAGACCTTCTAATGGTATCAATCTTTTTGCATCTTTTTAACAATGGTGTCTCCTCCACTCGGGAGAATGACTTTCAGACTGGAAGGAGGCACAAGAGTCGTTAAGGCAGAGTTGAAGTTTACCAGTGAATAGAGGGTTGTGAGGGCGAAGTTAGCTACTTTAAGTAAGGACAAGTCTCCAGATGAATGCTATATTGGAGATTGCAGATTGTTTCTTCTTTCGTGGTAATCTTTGAGATTCCTGGCAAACTAAAATCTTCCCGAAGATTAGAAATAACTAAAATGCCCCACATTCAGAAACAGGCAGAGAAAGATGAATTACATATAGGCAAGTATTTATACCATATGTGTATACAGATATGGATATGTGTTATGTCTATACATATATATGCATATATACACATATGCACTAAAGACCCTCAATAGCAAAACCTTAGAACAAATTACTAACTAGAGCCATAGGACCAGGGAGGTAAAGTTGTATCACCAGCACTCATCTTGAGACACCAGAAATTAAGTTATGGCAAACTAACCCCAAACACTTTTTTTCTTTTAATGTATATTTTTGAGAGAGAGAGTGAGAGAGACAAAGCGTGAGTGGGGGAGGGGCAGAGAGAGAGGGAGACACAGAATATAAAGTAAGCTCCAGGCTCTGAGCTGTCAGCACAGAGCCCTGTGTGGGGCTCGAACCTGTGAACAGTGACATCGTGACCTGAGCCGAAGTCTGACACTCAACAGACTGAGCCACCCAGGCACCCCCTGCCAAGCACTTTTTGATAGAGCTTTTATAACTCTATAATACGATAAGACCAACAGAACAACAGAGGCATCATATTTTCATTTCAGCAAGGCTTGTGGGCATACTACATGTGGGCTTTAGGAAATCATCATTGATTGATCAGCAGGAGAATGCAATAGTGAAACTGGATGTCTTGCAAAGTGCTGAACCTCCCATGATTGACCGTAACCAAACAGATGCTACATGAGAACCAGGGAAATCTCTTGGCCCTCCTGCAAAGTACAGTTACATACTTGGAATGCATAAGGGAAGCTATTTAACTCAGTTATCAAAATATCGGATGCATTCAACAATCATGGATTTGCTAAATGAACAAATACCAAATTTAAGAAGTTAGGTTTCAGCCATTTCCAATGTTCAGGTCTCAACTCCTAAATGGCTTGGATTTAAGCCATTTATCAAAAATATCAATATCAAAAATATTAAAAGCAAAACAATGGAAATAATAAAAAGATCAGTGGTTGCTTGGGGAAGCGACAGAGGAAGATGAATAGGCAGAACACACAAGATTTCTAGGACAGTGAAATTATATGCTATTAGGACAGTATGCTATTATAGATATAAGTCATTGTACATTTGTCCAAACCTATAGAATGTACAACACCAAGAGTGAACCCTAATGTAAATTACGGACTTTGGGTGATTATGATGTGTCAATGTCAGCTCATCCTTGTTAAAAAAAAAAAAATGTACCTTTCTGGTGAAGGATGTTGATAATGGGGGAGGTTACGCGCATTGGTGAGCAGTAGGTGTGTGGAAAATCTTTCTTTCAAATTTATTGTAAGCCTAATACTGATCTAAAAAATAAAATCTTTTATAAAATATTCAGCATTTTTTATGCAAATAAAAAATTACTTGGGGCGCCTTGGTGGCTCAGTCGGTTAAGCGTCCGACTTTGGCTCAGGTCATGATCTCATGGTTTGTGAATTCGAGCCCCACATCTGTGCTGACAGCTCAGAACCTGGAGCCTGCTTTCTCAAGGCAGTGTCTCCCTCTCTCTCTACCCCTGCCCCACTCATGCTCTGTCTTTCTCTCTCTCTCTCAAAAGTAAATAAACATTAAAAAAAATTTTTTTTAATGTGTAGTTCCAAAAGGATAGAAACCACCCTGCTCGGATTCTGTTATGCTTTCACTCTTCTCTCTGTCTTCTACACCAGCGGCAGACCCCAGGACGTACATGAGTATTTAGTCGTTCTGGTTCATTACGCAGGGAATAAATTGATGAATGGATATACAACTTGCATGTAAAGACTTTAGGAAAAGAGTTCTCCCAGTATTTTGGAATCAAAATAAGACTATCAAGATATATATATATATATATATATATATATATGCTATATATACATATATAACACATACATATGCTATATATACATATATAACATAACATCTACACACACATATGCATAAATGATAGCTGACATTTACTAAATATGTACTATCTTAGTCTATTCAAGCTATGATAGCAAAGTACTATAGACTGGGTGGCTCATAAACAGCGAATTTCTCCCAGCTCTAGAGGCTGGAAGTCTGAGATCACGATGCTGACATGGTTGGGTCTGGTGAGAGCTCTCATTCAGGCTGCCCACTGCTGACTTCTCATTGTCTCCTCACAATGTGAAAAGAGAGCAAGAGAGCTCTCCAGAGACCTTTTAGAAAGGCACTAATCCCATTCATGCGGGCTCTACCTCATGACCTCATGAGTGGGGACCTTCCCAAAGTCCCCACTTCTTAATACCATCACATTGGGAGTTAGGATCTCAGCATCAGAGTTTGAGGGGACATAAACATTCAGTCTGTAACGTCTGCCATGCTCTAGATGCTGTTCTCAGGGCTTTAGATGCATTTTCTCTTTTATCTTTCGAACGCACAACACAACTCTATGAGGGAAGTATTATTACCTCCATTTCAGAAGAAGGGAAACTGAGGCACAAAGGAGTTGTAGCTTGCTCTAATCATACAGCTGTTACATAGTAAAGCCTGGATTTGTATCCAGACACGGAAACTCTAGAACTAGAGTTGTCACTATTTCATCCCCCCAGGGGATGCTTGGCAATACTTGGTATAGCTTTGGTTGTCACAACTGCGGAATGATACTGGCATCTAGAGGACAGATAGAGGCCAGAGATAAATACAATTCACAGAAAAGCTGCCCAGAAAAAAAGAATTGTCCAGCCTAAAAATGTCAGTAATGGCAAGGTGGGGAACCCTGGTCTAGAACCTACATTTTAGCATTTCCCTGTACTTCTGTACCATGGAATTAGGGTGAAATCATGGAAATAATGAATATGACATCTGACTTTCCTCATGATTCATCCTTACCTGCATTTAATCTCACACCTCTTTTAATATTGATTTTAATATATAACAACAGTATATTACATTGTATATCAGAATCATCTTGTCATCCTCTGTGAAATTAAAATAAAAATGCCTGGCCTCACTTCCAGAATTCTTACTGAATTAATCTGCAGTGAGTCTCTTGGGAATCAGATATATTTTCTTAAGGTCTCCAAGTGATTTTAACATGCAGCTAAGTTTTGAGACATTTGTAAAAGCAGAGAGCGGAGGTTTTTAAAGTACAAACTACTTTCTATTCTCCACTGAGGTAATATCAGAGTAATGGCCCAGAGGAACTGAGTGCTTATTTTGTGCTTAGGACTGTGCTGAGTACTTCACAGGAATTAGCTCACTTTAAATTCTTCAACACTTCCATCAGGTAGGTGTTCTAATGGCCATTTTACAAATGATAGAACTGAGGTGTCAGGAGATTAAAGAACTTGTCCAAACCACACGACCAAAATGTGACAGAGCTGTGAATTAACTCTGGCTCCTCCTGATTGAAAAACCCATGCTGTAAACCAGTGGCTCTGTGCTTCAGAACCACCTGGAGGGTTGTGAAAGCACCTGGACACCCCTGCCACGCCCCCCAAGAGTTTCTGATTCAGTAGGTCTGGACTGGGTCCAAGAATTCACATTTCTAACAAATTCCCAGGTGCTGCTACTGACCCTGCTGATCTGGGGACCTGTACTTTGAGAACCCCAACGCCAAAGAGGACGTGTTTCCTATGAAATCAATCTATTTGATTCTCTTTTTGTAATGTTTATTTGTTTACTTCTGGGAGAGAGAGAAAGTGCGTGCATGCGCGTGGGGGAGGGGCAGAGAGAGAGGGAGACAGAGAATCCCAATCCAACAGCACAGAACCGGACACAGGGCTCAATACTACAAACCATGAGATCATGACCTGAGCCAAAACCAAGAGTCAGACGCTCAGCCAACTGAGCCACCCAGGCGCCCCAAGCCATTTCCTCTGTTATGACATTTCTTTTGTTTAAGAAGCTTCTTCTCTCATGTTCCTCCCTAAATTTGGGGAATTGTTGTTTGTTTGTTTGTTTGTCTGTTTGTTGTTGTTTTTTTTTTCTTTTTTTTTTCAACGTTTATTTAATTTTGGGACAGAGAGAGACAGAGCATGAACGGGGGAGGGGCAGAGAGAGAGGGAGACACAGAATCGGAAACAGGCTCCAGGCTCCGAGCCATCAGCCCAGAGCCCGACGCGGGGCTCGAACTCACGGACCGCAAGATCGTGACCTGGCTGAAGTCGGACGCTTAACCGACTGCGCCCCCCAGGCGCCCCCTGTTTGTTTGTTTTTTAAGAGCTTTTCTGTCCCTCTAGCTTAATGACTTGTGATACCAGAGACAGTCTAAGTACCACGCTGGTGTGAGAAGTATATAAGAGCCTCTGCCTACAGCAGAGTGGGGTCCAGGGAGAGTCATCCAGGAGGAGAGGTCAACTAATGATAATACTTCTAACCAGAGAAAAAGCAATCCACCAACAGGACAGAAGAAAGACCTAAACCAGTGGGACAACAGTTCAAAGAGGCAATTAGATGATTCACAAAGGGGAGGAAGGAGAGTCATAGATTAAGGGAAAAGAGGAAATCAAGAGAGGTTATTTTTTCCAACCTTGTTCCTACACTAAGAACCAATTACAAATTAAGATTAAATAAAGAACACAAAGAGGCAAAAATTTTTTTTCTTAACCTTCTCTTATTTCCACTAAGGAGCAGCAAGCCAGTAAGCCCCAAAGATCCAATAGCCAGAAAAGTGAAACTTGAGGTAAAGGAAATGGTGGGAGCAGACAGGCAGTGAGACTTGTGTATGATCCCCCAGTGATGCAGTCAATCAGTAGGCATATACTCACCCACTGATGGGCTCCATACATTTATTGAATCCCTACGCTAGACACTGGGAAACACAGAGAGTGCTTATCCCTAAGGAGCTTATAGTCAAGGTTAAACGTAAGCATCTGAGAAGGATTAATGAAGAATACCAGGACCAATGAGTGGTAGATACATAGGGTCCCGGGGTAATCATGGTGGTTGGAGTGGTCAGTGATCTTGTAGGTAGGTGTTGTGATCTTATTTTAGAGATATGCAAACGGAAGCACGGAAAACGTTAAGTAACCTACCCAAGAATTTAAAACCAGATGTCCTAATTCAAAGTCCAAGGTTTTCCCAAAACTTATCTAATCATTGCCAATACATGAGTGCTTACTACAATAGCTTCCCAGGCTCCTCAGAAGATTCTGACTCAGTGGCTGGTGGGCGTCAGGAACCTGTACATGTGACATGCGTCTGTGGTGATTCTGAGAATCATTCCTGGGGTCTTTAGACCTGGCTGCCCGTTAGAATCACTTTGGAATTGTTCAAAAACCCCATATGCCCACACGAAACAAATCAATGGAAGAAGGTAAGAGAGAAATCCCTGGACATCAATATTTTTAAATTCTCCAGATTATTCCAATGGGCATCCAAAGCTGAGAACCACTGGGCTCAGCTCCACCATGCTGACAATAATACCGAGTGGGTTTGCACAGCCTCCTCTGACCACCTCACCATTCCTTGCCTTACTTCCCTTTGAAAAGCAGTTTCGGGGCACCTGGGTGGCTCAGTTGGCTAAGCGTCTGACTCTTGATTTCGGCTCAGGTTATGATCTTATGGTTTGTGAGATAGCGCCCCACATCGGGGTCTACACGGACAGTGTAGAACCTGCTTGGGATTCTCTCTCTCCCCCTCTCTCCCTCTGCCCCTCCCTGGCTCTCTCTCATGCTCTGTCTCTCAAATAAATAAACTTTAAAAAAAAAAAAAAGGAAAGCAGTTTCTACTGCAGGTCAGGAAAAAACAGAGATGTTTAAGAGAAGAGAGGAATAGTAGGGAAGATCAAGAAACATTTGTGACAAATGATTAGTGAAAAGAAAATAAGAACTGTCCCAGATGGTAGGAAAGAAAAAGGTGAAGAGAAAGGTTTGAGATTCATCACTCAATCAATCTGGTAACTCTAAGCAAAGGTTAAATAATGCTGCTGCTCAGGAGCATTTTGCTCTCACATAAAGATCATGCTCTTTTCTATGGAAGTTAACGCAATTTTTACATAGTAATATATTTATCCTTCCTGGTGACAAGGGTTGAGGATCAGAAATTTCTGTCTAGGTGACTTGGTCATTCTTATTTTACAAGTGGGAGCACTGGGGCATGCTGGAAGAATGAAGTCACTTTAGACCTCAGGGTTGAGGTTGGTGACCCACCTAGTGTTAAGTCCTCAGACCGGGTTCCCAGGCTCTGTTGCCACAGACATGCTGTAAGGCATGCGTGTTTTCTTTCTAATATGCTCTTCTAAAATCTCGTGCTGTATTCATTACTCCATAGACAACTATGATCCAACATTTAGAAGAACAGGACCACGGTAATAGCTTCATACCATCCTTCATCCCTGGACCTCAACAGAGGGTCTAGAATCATTGGAGCAAAGTAATTCTGAAGGAAAATTGCATTATACTTTTGGAATCACAGAGACGACCCTTGTTTACATGGCACATGCCTATTGGATCTGTTTGCAAAGGGATGAGAACAAAGAAGAATTTAAGTGCAGAATAAATATATATAAATAATATATTTCCATACAATTCTGGGGGGCAGCTGGATAACGTTTTTAAACTGCTGACTGTGATTTAGCAAATGCTGCATTCTTTTGTGAATAAGTGCTATCAAAAGGAAAAGCCAATATCCTCCCTCCTGCCTTCCTTGCCTGGGCAGCCCTTCACCCTTACTTAATGAAATGGAACAGTTGATGCCTTTAACTCCCTCTTTCATTTAATCTCATTAATGCAGTCTGTTGGGATTCTAGTTGTGGAGTAACACTGGGGCAGCCGTCAGACCTCCAGGGAAAAGTGCAATATTTCTCAGTTAGACTTTTAATTGCTAACGTCAAAATGTGTGAGAACGAGCTCAAAACTAAAGCTGACGCCACTGGTGAGTTTTCCGTTTTCTTCTCTCTTCTGACGCTTAGCTGTATGAACTATCCTTCAGGTAAAACAGTAAGCGTTTGTAAGCTCTCAGCAAAAGAAATTGAGGTCTAGGTGTGGGAACAATAAAATATTTTCTGACTTGCAAATGTATATAATAAATAAGCCACTCAGGCTTTATTTTACACTGGAGAACATATTTATATGTGAGTATCATCATACCCTGTAGTGAATTACCAAATGCATGAGTTTTGAGAATGAATTCAGGTAGTCACCAGCCACATTACACGAGCGTGAGGTTAACTCTATGAACATCCTTGTCACAATTTTGTAGCTCTGATTTTAGTCATTGGCATTATCATTATTATGATCATTTCACTTTTCTGACTTGTTAAATATTCAGTTCATAAATATATTATACCACACAGTTCCTCCTATGTAAAAGATCTAGTTTCAAAAAAGAAAGAAACAAAGAAAGAAAGAAACAAAGAAAGAAAGAAACAAAGAAAGAAAGAAAAAAGAAAAGAAAGAAAAGAAAAGAAAAGAAAGAAAAGAAAAGAAAAGAAAAGAAAAGAAAAGAACAGATCTATTTGGTTGAATGATTATTAACAATCAGGTGAATCCTATTTGAGTTTTTCTGCTAAATTTTTAACAACTTAGTACCTAGTTCCCTAAACGCACATTATCTCATAACATAGAAAGGTTTTGAGCCTTTGTTCTAAAAATATTTCAGGGCAATATGATGTATGATTTTTTGCCATTTTTTGGCTAGTACTAAATAGCAATGAACAACAGTTGGAAATATTAAAATGTAAATTAACATAATTGTTAGGTTCAAATAATACAAAACTAACGATTATTCAAAAAAAGTTACTAATCAAACTAAAACTTCCCCAAATGTTTATAAACTCGGAATTACATCTTTGCACAATGCTTCGAGCCTCCCGTTGCTTGTAATTTTAGACAAGAATGGATATTATTTCAATGCAATTATTCGCTGATTTCACAATGTATGTATTTGAAGACTGTATCAGTGAAATAAGCCATTAACAGCAGATTGCAGTTGTGACATCAATGGAGTCTTTAAACAACTATTTATCCTCACTACTGACAGATTTACTCAGGTTATTGTTGCTATTGTTGTTTAGAAATTAATAACACTGGACGTATTAACGTCTATGCACTTAATCCTCTTTGGGTCTGAATTACAATTAGCAGAGGCTGACAGGTAAACATAAGTGTTCCTTTCTCTCCTGATTTGGTGGGGTGGAAAGAAAAACAGGAATTTTCCCTGTTATAAAATTACAGAAAACAGGTTTTGATTTTAAGAACATGTGCACACACACACAACTCATTTTTTTAAACGAATTATATGAGCCAATGTGTGTTTACGTATTGCAAAGAGAAACAAATATTTTACTTTCCTTTTAAATTTTAGTGCAATAAAAAGGAATATCCTAAATTGAAATCGCAGCTTTTGTGAAGTCACTGTCGTAGAATACTTAGTACTGTGCTTAGCAGTTTCTGATTTTCACTAGTCTTTTTCCTCCGTTATTTCCCCCCAAAATAAGTATCTCCAAAGTAACTCAAACCTCTAAAGAAATGACAAAAAAAAAAAAAAAACACTTTACTTTTTCCTACCAATTCAGTCCACGGGTAGCCTCTCAAAGGGCCTTTGGTAGAAACTAATGTATAGGAAACACAGCCACAAACATCCCCATGCAAATGTTACCATACACTATCAAACAATGATTATGCATTTTTGGCTTGTAGCAAAAAAAAGAAACTTGGTAAAGTGTGTTTTGAAAATGACGATATTTGTTCTCAGTACTTGGTTACCGTTGGTGCTACAATTCTTTCCCCAGCTTACATAAACACTGAGTAAAGCTGGGACGGATTACGTGCAGCATGCTGGATCTGATGAGCTCAAAAATAAGATAGCTTGGGTCCTATAATGTTTAGGATTATGCTGGTAATCTCTTTAGGGAAAGTGTGCAATATCAGCAGAACAGACACTTTGGTCTTCGAGGGAGCTGTGCACTCATAATTCTCCATTTGTTGAGTGGCTAAGCCTTTGCCTACATTGATACGGGACCTTTGTGATATTTCGCATAGGGTGAAATTACAAGACAGAGCTTTGAGGGTGACATCCTGAGTTATCATTTGACCCCTGAAATAATTTCTGGTGCTGCGTGAAGGTGAGAACACCTTCCTTTAAAATCTACGTGCCTCATTTTTCGAAAAAGGCCATTTATGTAAGGATGAACTAAACCTATATATGCCTTTGCTAGAACATGAATGATATAATAATGTAATTCTCAATGCAGAAACCTGCCATATGTTTTGCTCCTGTAGCATTATCTGCTTTAAAAATAAAATCAGGGGCGCCTGGGTAGCTCAGTCGGTTAAGCATCTGACTCTTGGTTTGGGCTCAGGTCATGATCTCATGGTTCGTGGGTTCGAGCCCTGCATTGGGCTCTGCACTGACAGTGTGGAACCTGCTCAGGATTCTCTCTCTCTCCCTTTCTCTCCCTCTCTCTCTCTCTCTCCCACTCTCTGCCCCTCCCCCACTTGCGTGTGCACTTTCTCTCTCTCTTTCTCAAAATAAATAAATAAACTTTAAAAATAAAGTTTTTTTTTTTTGCAGATGATCCAAAACATGAGTGCCTAAAATCTGAGGGTTTTTTTATTGATTTATACAAATACTTTTATTTTGTTTTTAGATGTATATATAGCAGTATACATTTGAGTAAGAGGCTGCTCAAGTCTAGTAGGGGAAAGGTTACAAAAGATACATAAAAAATACTCCTATCAAAAGCATGAGGATCCTTACATCCTTCTTAAAGAACAAGCACATTCTATACAAATGGAAGGGTCGTGACAAAGAATTTTAAAGTTCAAGAGCCTGTCATGGTAATGAGGTGCCAATAATGGACAAGAGGAGTCTTGCAGGCTTCTCTCTGACCAGCACTCACTGAAGCCTCATTCGTTTTTCCGGGGGCCTTTCGTGCTCGCTATCTGTTGGACATTCTTCGCGGTCTCCTTTTCCTCAGATTTAACAGTCTCTGGTATAGATTCTGCCTCTTTCTTTGTCTGACCCACTGGGACAGGCTTTTCTCCAGACTTTTGCTACCCAAATTTGGGTGGAAATTTCTGCCTAAGGTCCAGGAGCAAAGCCTCCACACGTTGTCTCTGAAAAATAGAGCTTGGTTCTTCTTTCCTTTTGGCTTTAGGTTTGACTTTATCTTGCTCTTCACGATCTTTGAAGTGCCACCAATAACCTGGGAAGGATGGTATTGACAGTACAACACAGCTTCATCAAAAGCTGATTGAATGCCGTGCACTGTAGTAAGCACCCTAGAGTTTATAACTGACCCCAGGTCTGGTGCCTGGTAGATCACTCCAGCGATGATACAGGAATCAGCCAGTGGGATAACTTGGGTAGAAGACTGCCGCTGTTGCTTCCAAATGATAAAAAAGAATGGGCTCTTGAGAGTGCAGAAGGATGTATTCCACTCCAACCATTTGATTTAATGTAAGCCTCTGCATTTTGACCACTTCATTGTTACATGTCCTGTCGTAGAAAGGATTACTTCTTCCTGAAATGTAATCCGGGACGTATCCACAGTTCAAAATGGGGATCCAGGAACAGTCAACCCAAGAGATTCCCAGCAGCTTATCTTGGATATCCACGGCTGCCATAATTCCAAAAGCGCTCGCCTAAAATCTGAGTTCTTATAGTACAGTCACCGATGCCATTTTACATCCAAAGTGTCCTCCCATAAGTGAAAACTCCCTAATGTCCTGTTGCAGTGTCTCTTCATACAAATTTTTCCCTAAACCAACCCTCTGATGGCAAAGAAAGTCTTTGAAGTAACTGTTCCTTTTCCATTTCATTCTGTCTCTCTCTCCTCTGTCTCTCTGACACGTAAAACAGATGTAAATATCTCATCTACGTGCTAAAGTTTGCTTATATAATCAATTTCTGCATCAGTGGCTGAGAGAATATGAAAAAAACAGATACGCTTATAAATATGAAAGGGTGACAAATAATGCCACTGTTTAGTTTTTGGTCATCCAAGCAAATTATAGGACATTATGAGCCAGTTAAATAACACTATTACATTAGGGGAAAAAATGTTAGTATGGTGCTAACATTCTGATAATATGTGGACATTGTCTTCATATGGGACAGTGATCCACCCAAATATCTTATGAGAGGATGGCATGCCATTTTTATTTTACAAGGTTTCCCTTTTCCAGAGCAAAGGCATTGATATTGGATTCTGATCACTGCATTTTAGAATATAACTTAGTTCTTCTCCCTGTGGTCCTTCCATGTCTCTTTTTTTTTTAAACATATTTCAAGAGATTTAGTCTTTCTTTTCCACCAAGCAGAGAGAGACAGATTTTTCTTGGTTTTGAACTCTCTGAACAGGTGCTGAGAACTTCAGGAATGGTCTCTACTGCTTCTACCAATGAAGAAAATGAGAAGTAGTATTGTGTGCTTTCCATCCCAAACTTGAGTCACTTGGGATTTTCTTGGGGTGTGTGTGTGTGTGTGTGTGTGTGTGTGTGTGTTTAGTGTTCCTGTTCCAACCTTTGAATTTTCAGATATATAATTTAATGTCTTTATTTTCATATTTATCACCTATGTCCCAGCTAACTGGCCTTTCCAAGTATTCTTGAAAAGAAAGTAGTGGCTCAGTCGGTTAAGCGTCCAACTTCATCTCAGGTCATGATCTCGCGGTTCGTGGGTTCGAGCCCCACGTCAGGCTCTGTGCTGACAGCTCAGAGCCTGGACCCTGTTTCACATTCTGTGTCTCCCTCTCTCTGCCCCTCCCCTGCTCATTCTCTGTCTCTCTGTTTCAAAAATAAATAAAACATTAAGAAAGTAGTATATAAACCACCTTTTAGAGCACAGTGAACAGTAACACTCCATTGAGCCATATAAAATTGCCAATGCTGAGTGTTTCCTTGCATAAAAAAGTGACAATTTCCTGTAGTTCAGCCTGTTGTCTGTGACTACGTATGGAAAGCATAGTTGTATGATAATTCTGAAAGCATTCTGCCACTGTTTGCTGTCATTTAACCCCAATAACGAGCCCCCCCCAAATAAGTTTACATCCCTCATCTGGAATTTTATTCTCATCATTGAATTTTCCTTTCAATCTTTAGTCACCAATTTTAGGGGTGCCGTTTTCCTCTATAGTTACCACTTGAAGTCCTGCTCACCGTCTAAGAGGTGGCTCAAAAACCGCCTCATCCACAAACCTTCCAGGCTCCCCCCAGTTAAAATCAACATCTCTTCCCCATGTGCATCTAGCAGTCTCTGAGTCTGCCCTGTATTCAAATTATTTAGACCTGTGTGGGGCTGTCCAATCACTGTATTCATTTTGAAGATGGAAGTTTGAATGTGCATGTGTTTGTGGCCTGAAACAAATAAATATTTGCTGGAACAATTGTCTTAAAGTATCCCTTACTTGTGTTGGTTGGGCCGTCTCACATGATCCTCACTACCTCGAAAATAGAAGTGCTTTTGTGGAATTATTTTAAATAACTAATAGAATGTTGAATGTATTTCTAGATTTACAGAATAATTGAGTACAGTTCCGTATATCTACTCACCCCCCCCCACACACACATACAATTGTCCTCTATTATTAATACCTTGCATGAGTGTGATATATTTGTTACAAATGAGGAGCCAGTCCTGATACATTATTAACTATAGTCCGTACTTTTAAGGTTCACTCTTTGTGTTGTGTCTTTCTATGGGTCTCAGCAAATAGACAGACATGTGTCCATCTTCATATCATATGGAACAATTTCACACCCCCAACAATTCTCTCTGCCTCACCTACTTGGTGAGGCATCCATCCCCCAAATGACTTTTGTTTTACTGTCTCTATTTTGTCTTCTCCAAAATGTCATAGACTTGGAATTATATAGTGCATAACCTGTCCAGACTGCCTTCTTCACTTACCAGTATGCCTATGTGGTTCTGCCATGATTTTTCATGGTTTGATAGGTCACCTTTTTTTTTTTAAATCACTGAATAATACTCCTTGTCTGCATGCCCCCAGTTGGTTTATCCACTCACATGTGAAAGGACATCTTGTTTGGGGGGCACCTGGGTGGCTCAGGCGTTTAAGTGTCCGACTCTTGATTTCGGCTTGGGCCATGATCTGATGGCTCGTGGGATCGAGCCCCACGTCGGGCTCTATGCTGACAGCGCTGGTGCCTGCTGGGGATTCTCTCTCTCTCTCCCCCTCTCTCTGCCCCTCCCCTACTTGCACTCTCTCTCTCTCTCTCTCTCTCTAAATAAATAAATAAACATTTAAAAAATGTTTAAAAAGGATATCTTGTTTGTGGGGCAAGTATGAATAAAGTTGCCATCAACATTAGTGCAGGTTTTTGTTTATTTTTTTTTTTTTTTTTTTTTTTTTTGGGACAGAGAGAGACAGAGCATGAACGGGGGAGGGGAAGAGAGAGAGGGAGACACAGAATCGGAAACAGGCTCCAGGCTCCAAGCCATCAGCCCAGAGCCTGACGCGGGGCTCGAACTCACGGACCGCAAGATCGTGACCTGGCTGAAGTCGGACGCTTAACCGACTGCGCCACCCAGGCGCCCCTAGTGCAGGTTTTTGTATGGACAGTTTTCAATTCAGTTGCTGGGTCTTAGGGTAAGACGATGTAGTTTTATAAGAAACTGCCAAACTGCCTTCCAAAGTGGCTGTCCCATTTTGCCTTCCCACCAGCAACAAATAAGCCCTCCTTTTGCTCTGCATCCTTGCCAGCATTTGGTGGTGTCAGTTTTTTAGATTTCGTCATTCTGATAAGCATGTAGTTGCATCACATTGTTGTTCTAGTTTCTAATTCCCTAAAGACGTAGGATGTTGAGCATCTCACCATACGCTTATTTGCTATCCATATACCTTCTTTGCTGAGGTGTATGGTTCTGGTCTTTGGCCCATTTTTTTGAATTTGGAGAACTCTTTGAATATTTTGAATAAAAGCCCTCCATCAGATACATGTGCTACAATATTTTCTGTCTGTCTGTGATTTGTCTGTTCATACTCTTCATGCAATTTGATTTTTAACATAGAAAAGCTGTCTTTTTTTCATCTTCCAGAAACTGGGGTTTTTCCTCTTTTTGAGTTTTTATCAAGGGAATGAAGCCTGCCTGAGCCACTCTGAGTCACCTGTGTAGAGTTCGCCATTCTTGTTCTCCTTCAGTGAAGGTGGTGTTTCACAAACATGAGCTTCCTGTTGAAGATTTCAGCTGTAAGGGAGACTAGAGAAAGGGGCTCAGAAACACACGAAGGAACTACCGAGAGACAGGGTTTTCCACGAAGCAAAATAATGGCTGTTTTCTTCTTTCTGCGGCTGAAAACATTAACTAGCAAGAATACATGTCTTCGTTTTTCAATACGAAGTTCTCCTCACATGGAGTTGTGGTTTGGGGCCAGACAACCCTGAGACTTAAATTGTAGATTATCTTCCCTTTCTTTCTCCCAGAACTTCTCAGACTTCGCTGTGCATACGAATCACAGAGATAATGTTACAATGCAGATTCTGATTATACTGGCCTAAGGTATTAAGCAAATGCCTGAATTTCTAGCAAGCGCCCAGGTGATGCTGTGCTGCTGGTCAGGGACCACGCTTTGAGTACTATGGCTCAGGACAGCGTGATGATAGATGGGAGGAATATGATGAGTGGCCATCATGACCCCTGAGCTCCGTGTTACCTAATCTGCGTCCACGAGATGGGGCAGCTTTCCAAATGTATCATTTCCGGAATTACCACGGAGAGCTGAAATTAGTTCGTTCCTGTTTCAAATATTGTTTCACCTCCTTACCGCCACCAAAAGAAGTAAAAAAAAAAAAAATTGTGCAATTAAAATTTTTAAGTAGAAAAACTACCTTTGAAAGTCTTCTCAGGGGAGACTTTCTTCTGCCAGAGTATCCAGAGAGTCAGCTAATGGGCCAGACCCCAAGAGCAAGTCCACAGAAGAGGGAGGACGTACTACCACACAGTGTTAACAGCATGAAGATGATGTAGACGCCATTCACAATCGTGAAACCTGTAAAGGAAACCGGGTACACTGGGTGTTAATGACAGCAATGCAAGATGTTTCTGGCTTTTCTTTCTTCTGCCTTGTCAGTTAATGACCAGGGCTTTTTGTAACTAACCCTTCAAGTGTCCTCCTGCCTTTTGAACAAAAGAGAAATACCTAACAGACAATAGCAGGAACTGCTTTTCCGGAATCCTGTATAGTTTCTAATTTTCCTTAATGCCGGAGAAATTAAAAATGCCATTAGTTCTCAGAATAGCTACAACCGTAATTACCTGGACATCACAGAACAGTTCTTCTCAAACTTCAATGCTGTCTGTCCTAGGAAGCTTGTTAAAAAGCAAATTCTGATTCAAATCGGTCTTAGGTAAATCTTGATTCTTTGCATTTCTAACATGCCCCCAGATCATGCCAATGCCATACAGAAGACATTACTGCTTTCATCCTGAATGATGTCAGGTTCTACACACACATTATCTTGTTATAATTAAAACTTTGATAGGACAAGATGTGTTTAATGGGAATTAATTCATAATTTACGAGTTTAAAACCACTACGACTTTCAAGGGGGATATTTCCCTTATTATCAGTAATTGCTATTAATGATAATACTAATGGCTGCTACTGTCCTATGTTGGTCTCAATCTCTGTTATTTCAGTCTTCTGAAGAGTTAGCATAGGCGAACAATTCTTCGGGGCTGAAGGCTCCTATGTAAGATAAGTCAACTCCCTTCATAATAATCCTATAAATCATGCCTTTGAAAAAAATCATTTTTTGCCATTCTCATCTGAGAGTAATTTTTTTCTTACCCTAGTTTCCAATGACATGTAGTACAGGGATATAATAATAGAAAAATAAATCTTATCTATAGGTCGCTCAGAAGCCGTCTATCAACTGATGGGAAGTGAAGACTCACACAGACCACCACGCAGAATATTACAGAGGAGAGAGAGGAGAGGTTAAGATGAAAGGGAGATCCCAAATGCCGATAGAGGAATTGGAGGATTCTAGTAAGAATTAGAGTGCACTGAATTGCAAGCACTCTAGGTGGCATTTAAGCAGGAAGCTGGGACTGAGATGCTGTGCGCCCGGAAGAGACGTACGTGAACACGTACCTGGTCCAATGTCAGGAATCTCTTAGATTCACCACCTAGCATGACATCGAAGCTCAAAGACACTTACTTCTTTTCCTAAGGGTCTCCTTTTCCCACACTTCCATTCCGCCTCAATCTTGGGGCTCTTTTCTGATCACTCAAAACTTAGAGTGGAGCCAGATCTTAGAAATACTTGCTTCATCCTATAGGTTTGCTCTTAGGTGACAGCAGAAGATCGTACGCCTCATAAAGGCAGAAAGTTATCCATCTGCTAGTGAAGTGAGGGAGAAGCTACAATCAGGGGTTTTAATGTGGGCTTCCCACAAATGGTAGACAGTACAACTTGGGCTGCTGAAACCGGGCGCAGAGGGAATTTTCACCACAAGAGTCATCCTTATTGGAAGTTTCGTATGTGCAAATTGTGTTTCTTTCAGACACTAAGAGTTTTTCCTGCACTGCCCACTTTTAGCAGAACTGTAAAATTCTGGGAAACAGGAACTGAGGAGCAAACCCAGTATCCAGGAATGGAAGTTATTGTGCACTGAATAGATGCCTCTTATTTCCCTTAAGGAAAAAAAAAAAAAAAAGGCAGAAAACAAGATGCTACAAGTATAGCCCAAACCAAAGGTCAGGACACAGAGAGAAATTATTGGTCATTTCCTCGTATTTTCTTTTTAATGTTTATTTATTTTGAGAGAGAGAGAGAGAGACAGAGCGTGAGTGGGAGAGGGGCAGCGAGAGACGAAGACATGGAATCCGAAGCAGGCTTCAGGCTCTGAGCTGTCAGCACGGAGCCCGACGTGGGGCTCGAACTCACAAACCGCGAGATCATGCCTCGTGCTGAAGTCGGACACTTAACTCACGGAGCCACCCAGTAGCCCCATCCTTTGTGTTTTCATATTACCACCTTGTGCCTGGGTCTTATTTCCTTTGCAGGTGATTTTCCTGCTGCAGAGAATTCCTAGCTCAGGACTTGATTCGTTGAATCCTCAATGGGAGATCAGAATCTGACCATATCAGATTCTGACCATATCAGAATCACTTGGGGACCTATTCCAAAATATATACCCACCCTGATCTCAAGATTCTGATTATTACTCCTCAGCCCAAATATGGGAGATCAGTATTGTTTAAAGCTTTTTTTTTTTAATATAAAAAGGAATATGTCAAATCTCTTGATTGTACTGAAAGAAAGAAAATCAGGATTACTGCTTTAAGGAGCTATACAACTTCTCTTTTGGTCTCTATAGAAAAAAAAATTTTTTTTAAGTATTATCTGGGCCTGGAACCTTTCCTCCATGGGCTTAAAATGCCCAGACTATAGAAGGGGCCAGGTTGAGTTACAGGAGATGAAATGGGGAAATGAGAGCCACAAGAACACATGCAATAAAAATGTTTACTTCGACCAGAAAGTGCCTGCACAGTCCACTGTGACTACCATGCCTGATGGATTCTTTTAAGAATTAAGGTATCTTGGGAACACCTGCGTCCCTTAGTTGGTCCTGTGACCAACTCTTGATTTTGTCTCAGGTCATGATCTCACAGTTCGTGGGTTCGAGCCCTGCATTGGGCTCTGGGTGGACAGCACCAGATCCTGCTTGGAATTCTCTCTCTCTCCCTGTCTCTCTCTGCCCCTCCCCTGTTCATTCTCTCTCTCTCTCTCTCTCCCTCTCTCTCTCTCTCAAAATAAATAAGCTTAAAAAAAAAGAATTAAGGTATTTTGGTGCATCAAAGTGATGCATTTTCTGGTGAATGCATTAGCCTGGATTAGTTCATCTCACTTAACACCTGCATTCACCAGCAGGGGGTTCTGAGGGAGCAGAACAAAAAGACATGCACGTTTTGATAATCAGGAAGAACTGAACACACAGTGGCTTTGTGCAATGTTGTAAGGGGTGCTAAGCAAGGAAGGGCCTTCAGGAGGTGCTGGGGGGAGAGGAGAGACCCGCCATCTTCAAAGAAGACACAAACTGTGACTAGTTTATAGTTATTGAATAGGACCTTCCTGATAAATCATAGGGTGTTAAGTTAATTGTACTTCATTAAGTGTTCTAATACAAGGTACAACATCAAATTAGTTTCAATATTTCATGATATTCTTTAAGAATATCATTTCCCCCAAAAACTTACATATGCTTTTGTATACAAAGAGATTTCATTGGTAAATGCAATGTTAAGTATAGTCTCCACAGAGGATTACCAATAGAAATAATATAAGGGAGCGGAAGATATAAGCAATGTAGAAAGTGAGAAAAGAGCGCACCTCGAGCCATCTCTCAGGGCATGGGGGCTCCCCTACGTTTGTCACTCAGAGAACGCTGCCTTTGAATCGATCCATGAGTCGTGCAAAAGGAGGAAAGTTGAACTTCCCCCACAGTTTCCTTAGAGCACCTTCATTGTCACAGCTGGTGGGGTCCAAGCCACCCAATCCTCCCTAGATGTCCAGCCTGAAGCCATGACAAAGAGCATGCCACCGTGTCTGCATTCACTGCAAGATCACTGCCCGGGAGACAGTGGCTGGAGTAATGGCTAGACATTTGGAAGGGGCAAACATCGGAGCAATTACGTCATGCATTGTCCTCATCTTTGTCTGGAATACTCCGCCTTGAAGTATTATAAAATACATAGTATGAACTATGATGTTGTAGCTCAGAAGCAGTGTATTTTAAAGGAGCGCAAAGGAAAAGGATTAGTGTTTTCCATTATTTACGTTTATCTTCAGCTAGAGCGCCCGGGTGGTTCAGTCATTAAGCATCTGTCGTTGGCTCAGGCCACGATCTCACGGTTTGTGAGTTCGAGCCTCATATCAGGTGAGCTCAAACCCTGCTTCAGGTAAGGATGATCCCCACCTCGGGTAAAACACGAGCCCTGTTTGGGGTGAGCCCCATTTCTCTCTCTCTCTCTCTCTGCCCCTCGTGGGATTCTCTCTCTCTCTCTCTCTCTGCCCTTTGCTCACTTGCGCGCTCTCTCTCTCTCAAAAAAAAAAAAAAAAAAGTATCTTCACCTGTAACAAACCTCATATAACCCATTCTGTCCTAATAGGTAAAGTGGCCATGGGTTTTCTGAACTGATAATCCCTCCCCACACATATCAACACACGTATGTCCTTTTAAGTGACTTCTTTCTCTTTAAAAATACTGTTAAAATGTTTATGGTTCTTCAGGATTACATGTTGAGCTAAGATAATAAATATGTATAAATATGCAGATACTCTACCGAATCATTCCTGATCCCATTTGTATTTTCCAAGTTGTATAAGATAACCTTTGTGGCTTTCAAAAACATCTTCTCACACCCTAGGGGGCAAATTACCTCTATTTTCATTTCCTTTAGAGTTAGATCATTTTATAATTAAGAACTTATTGAAGCAGATTCTCCCCACGTGTAAGTTACTCCCTGGGGAGTAATTTATGCAAAGAGCACCTCTGACTTAATATCATATAAGCTTAACAACTGTACAATGGATACCTGGTATTTTTAGTCAATTTTGTAATCATTGTAAAGAATCCACTGTGTGACAGGTTATCGCTAAAAAAAAAAAATACAAATTATGTATAGTGTCATTCATTTGTATTTTTTAAATAAGATTTTTAGTAAAGGAATAATAATGTGGCTTGTCATAATTCTCGTCCAATAGCATTAGAAGTACCAGTTAGCAATGATTCCGACGCTGTTAAAAACTGACATTTTGTAGCTCTTCACTATTTGCAAGGCAGTTCAACATAAAATATCTCATTAAACTTCACAAATCTATGAAGTTTGTCAGCTAACTTTATAAACCAGGAAACAAAATAAGACTTTTATCTTACCTATGGACCCAATCATTATCAGGTTCGGGACAGGAATCCAGGAAAACAGAATAGAAATTACATCAGATCTCGCATGTTTTCCCCATATCACAAAATCTTGAAAACAAATACTAGTTCATATAATCTGAAAGCTGAAAAAACAGAAGCACTAGAAATATTAGTCTAATAAGTATTTTAGTTGACTTTGTCTCGTCTCTTGATATTTTTATCATTGTCTCTTTAGCTGGCACTATTAGAATAATACAGAAATTTAAAACTGTATTCATGTTGTGTCTCTGTGGTAAGCAGGGAAAGGGTCACAGAACAAAATATCAGGAAAATTGGCTAATTTCTGGTTGCCATCTCCCAATTCAACTCAAAGGCATCATTAACCACTTGGATTCTGAGTTTTCTCATATGAAAAATAGGCCATAATGCTGAATTTTTTGCTTATAAAGATGATTTGAACATACCGTGAAATATTGAATTTCAAAAAAAATTTAAGATGCTCTCCTCAAACTAAGTATTATCTTTTTTAAAATGTAAAATAGTAAGACAATGAGGGTTATGTCTTGCATTTATCTGTGTTGTATATTCAAGGGTGAGAAACTGTAGAAAAGCATCCACATGGCAGATTGATGTACAAAGCACTTTGAGGCATATTTTGCATAATTATTTTAAATTGGGAACGGGAATAGCAGATCTTCCTGGTGTGTATAATTTTAACAACACTTAGAATACTACCAGAGACATAGGAATTACTACATTCTAAATAAAGTTTATCTCGTGGATTCATCCATAACCTCAATGCTGATGCCTTAAAATCATCTTTCCAGAGGGTTCTGTATACAGGTGCTTGCACATGCACACATGCAAACTGGAAATCCTGTCCCCCACCCCCACCATGTTCCATAAAGTGGTTGCCTTACCAACAATTCCGTTTGTATCAAACCAACTGTTGAACCTCATCCTAAGGGTGAAGCTAGAAGTCATCTTTGGAGGCTTCATCAGTTTCTACCTCTGTGTCCTTTCTTTCATTTATCTTCATAGAACTGTCCTTCTATTTGCTTCTCCCTCTCCCCTTATCCTGCCACTGACGTCTTCCACACTTCCATCTCCCGACACCGGGTTCGGAATAGCCTTTTAGTCTCCTGCCTGTTTCCAGTTAGCAGAGGTACCCAAACCACCACTTTGATCCTGTCGTCACCCCGTTCCTTCCCTTGAGCCCTTGTGGCCAGTGGTATCAGGTAGAAATTCCTCTGCCTAACTCCCAGGAGCTCCATAATCTCTTATCCCTCCCTCTACCCAACCATATGGCCCACGTCTCCAGTGGAGCCGAGGTGTTTGTCTCAACGATCACGAGCCACAGTCATTCCAGACGTCCTTCATTCCATTCTGCTTGCAGAAACAGCCTTTTCCTTTCACTACAGCCCAACAGTCTTCGGAATCAACCCTAATGTCTTCATCTCCACGAAATTATTTTCTTCGTATTGAAGTCATAGGAGCCACATTTTCTATCATTTTCTCCTGGTTTTTCCATGCATCGATTTTTTTTATGAATGAAATAATCTGTGTCACTAATATATCTGGTGTCAACAACTTTTATTATTTTAGCGGACGTATGGAGTGTGCTCAATAAATATTGTCACCACTGACATACTCGAAGTAAACATCCAGCCACGTTATTTAGAAAATCACGCCCTTCCATTTCAGCTTTGCTTTGTTTACTTATTTAAAATACTGTTGAAATAAAGCAGCATGATAACTCTCAGTGACTTGATGTTTGAAGTGCAAAATAAGAAAACCGAAGCCACTGGTTCAAGGGATTTTTTTAGTCTAATTAATAATCAGGTCAGGTTTATTTTTTGAATGTGCTTTTTTTTTTTAAATTTTTAAGTTTACTTGTCTATTTTGAGAGAGAGAGAGAGCAAGAGCATGTGCAAGTAGGGTAGGGGCAGAGAGAGAGAGAGAAGGAGAGAGACAGGATCCCAAGCAGGCTCCAGGCTCTGAGCTGTCAGTGCAGAGTCCGATGCGGGGCTCAAACTCACGAACCGTGAGATCATGACCTGAGCTTAAATCAAGAGTCGGACACTTAACTGACTGAGCCACCCAGGTGCCCCAATAACCGGGTCAGGTTTAAAAAGGAGAAAGCAGGGGTGCCTGGGTGGCTCAGTCGGTTGAGCGTGCGACTCTTGGTTTCGGCTCAGGTCATGATCTCATGGTTTGTGAGTTCGAGCCCCACATCAGGCTCTGCACGGACAGCGCAGAGCCTGCTTGGGATTCTCTTTCTCCCTCTCTCTATCTCTTCCACTCCCCCTCAGCCTCTCACTCTGTCTCTTTCTCTTTCTCTCTCTCTCAACAAGAAATAAAACAAACATTTTTAAAAAATAAATAAATAAAAAGGAGAAAGCAGTGAAGTAAGAGTTTAGAAGACTTCCGGTCCCTGGTTATATTTTGTAGTTTTCGAAAAGCAAAGCAAACCTTGGTAGATGGACAGATACCTTTTCACTTAGAAGAAGATTCAGGAAGCCGGGCCAATAGTGGTGGGTGAGCCCACGCCAGGGTCTTCCAACACTCAGGTCGTGCCAGGGGGAGGTGGGGAGGGAGCCAGGCAAGCAAAAGGAAGAAGCTCAAAATGTCTGTTTTCCCCTTGCAGCACAAATTGAAGTGATACCATGCAAAATTTGTGGCGATAAGTCCTCCGGGATCCACTACGGAGTCATCACGTGCGAAGGCTGCAAGGTAGGGGGACTTTGACAGGACACTGCCAACAGCGTCTGTGTTTGCCCCAGGCATCCGTGTATGTCACCGTGTGCGTGGTGACATCTTTTTAAAGAGGGCCTGCTAAAGGATTCTTGTGCTTTCTGCTGACACTCGGGAATCTCTGCTTGGTGTGTGGGTGGGTTGGCTTCCCGTTCTTGGCCTTTCAGCTTTTTGTGATCGTCTAACTGGTCAACCGTGACTGGAAAATGGATTGTTATTTAAGAGCTTGATGGGGCGCCTGGGTGGCGCAGTCGGTTAAGCGTCCGACTTCAGCCAGGTCACGATCTCGCGGTCCCTGAGTTCGAGCCCCGCGTCGGGCTCTGGGCTGATGGCTCAGAGCCTGGAGCCTGTTTCTGATTCTGTGTCTCCCTCTCCCTCTGCCCCTCCCCTGTTCATGCTCTGTCTCTCTGTGTCTCAAAAATAAATAAACGTTAAAAAAAAAAAAAAAATTAAGAGCTTGAATTATTCACATTTACAGAGATATAAATACTGCCTCCTGCTCTCTTTTAACTGTACTGCCTTCAGTAAACTCAAGGGCATTTATTACTGTATGAAACAACCAAAGGTTAAAGATGGCAAGCCAACGGCCTATGTTTCCTTATCTGCTTACAAAAGAAGTTCAAGGTAACAGTTGCAATATGCATATGTTCATCCTTTATTCTCACATTCCAGAAAAGAAGAAGTAGAGTCGTGGAATGTTAGAAGGATACCAGATAATCTCTGAAGTAATTAAAAATTATCTGCCCCAACCTCATTTTCAATGAGATAATGAAGTATAAACAAGATTATGTCATTTGGCCAACATCACTGATCTAATTAGTGAAAAAGTATGGCCAAAAACACAGGATTTTTCATTCTTGGTCCAGCGTTCCCCTCCAAGGACATTGAACCAATCCTTCCAAAAACAACCTAATTCCTATGAGCAAGATGCTCTTAAAATACAAAGTTGAAAATAGCAGTTAACGGAGACTTAATCTGAAATAAGGGAAACTTGAAACTTCACAGTGTTTAAAATTCTTCCTTAGAAGGAAAAACAAGAGACACTAAGTGTCAAGGGGGAAATAAGAAACAATTCCACACCTAATTTCAAAGGGCAACGTGTCACCGGAACAAAATGCAGTGTAATCTGGGAGTGAAAAGTGATATGTTGGCGAAGTTATTGATGAAAACAATCATATTTTTGATCAAAGATGCAAGCAGGGCAGGCGCCTGAGTGGCTCAGTCGGTTAAGCGTCTGACTTCAGCTCAGGTCATGATTACAGTCTGTGAGTTCGAGCCTCACGTTGGGCTCTTTGCTGACAGCTCAGAGCCTGGAGCCTGCTTCCGATTCTGTGTCTCCCTCTCTCTCTGCCCCTGCCCCACTTGTGTTCTCTCTGTATCTCTAATAAATAATTAAAACTTTTAAATTTTTTTTAAAAAGATGCAAGCAGAAAGAATTTAATATCAGTAGACTGTGGGCACTGGCTGACTCAGTCCATAGAGCATGTGTTGTGAGTTCAAGTCCCACATTGGGTGTAGAGATTACTTAAAACATTTTTTTAATTAAAAAAAACAGGGGCGCCTGGGTGGCGCAGTCGGTTAAGCGTCCGACTTCAGCCAGGTCACGATCTCGCGGTCCGGGAGTTCGAGCCCCGCGTCGGGCTCTGGGCTGATGGCTCAGAGCCTGGAGCCTGTTTCCGATTCTGTGTCTCCCTCTCTCTCTGCCCCTCCCCCGTTCATGCTCTGTCTCTCTCTGTCCCAAAAATAAATAAACGTTGAAAAAAAAATTTAAAAAAAAAAAAAAAAACAAAACAAATAAGTAGCCTGAAAGAGATGTAACACGATCACGGATTCTAAGGACTAATCTTAATCCTCACAGAGTCAAACATACATGAGACAAAACATACCATAACTCTCCAGTAGTCATGCTATGACAACACTTGACAAGGTCTTCATAATGGTCTCAAAAAGTATGAATTCTGAAATTGAAACTGAAGCAAAGAAAAGGAAAAGAAAGAAATGAAACTAAAGTGGGAAGAGGACACAGAGAAGGGAGAATAACGTGAACGTAACTCGCCCATCGACATCCTGACCTCGAAGGTGATTAGTGATAATCCATATTTGAACATCCTGAGATATTCCTTGTATTCCTCTGTTTGCTCTGCGGACCTATGATTAAGAACTGCATGTTATCCACCTTGATGCAAAGTTTTCAACTCATCAGAAGACACAATAAAGCAAAATTCCTAATCAGCAATTTTTTACCCTCGTTAGAGTAAGCTATTACTACCTCAAGGAGGTAGGCAAATAGTTTTCTTCATAAATGCTAATAATTTCGGAATCCAAACCCTCCAGAGAAAGCATTTACACTACTGTGTTGGTTTAGTAGGTATTTTTAAGGCCTCTGGTCTAGTTTATTAAGTACCCACCAAGCATATATATTTTTAGATCAGTGTCAAAGTGGAGATCTGTGTCCTTGTGAAAGCTCTCTTTGGAAAATGCCCGATTTCAAAATAGGAAGGTATGTTCCTGTTAAAAAGCAAAACATTTTACACAGAAGGTTTAACTAACCTTACAAATATATTCCATAGACCAACAGCTAAAACAAGTGTGTAGGGTACGGCCATCTTTTCTATTTAAAGCAGGAAACACAATCAAAGAAATTATGATGCTATTTTGAAGCATACTCTGAAGTTTTAGTCAAAATGACATTTTACGCGGCACTACTTTTTTTTTTTTTTTTTTCATGGAAAAACCCACATTTGTAAATATGCTGTGTTTTTCTCCAACTGGAAAACTCAAGAAATTCCGTTTAGAATAAGATGTCAGTGTCAGCGCATTCGGTATCAACCTCTGAATTTTCATAATACCATTCTGAGTCAACATGAACAACCCATTTTAAATAACATCAGTTCAGCTTGCGCACTTAATTCAAATTCCTATTCATTCAATAACATTTGAAACAGAATCTCTTTTTCGTGCCAAAAACCTCATTTGCAATAATGAGCAACAGATAAGCAAGAAATGCCTCGTAATTAATGTCAAATTGGCCTTAAATTAGGCCTGTAGCTGTGACTTTAGAAGTCTTCTCTGTCAGCTCTTTTGCTAAGTGGCACTGGAGTATCCGAAGATAAAAAACCACCAATTCTTTCTGAAAATGTAAATTCCCAAGTCATCTTTCACCAAGACTGATGGGCCAAAGTTTCGCTTTCTGACACCTTTGCTGGCACAGATCTTCCTTGACTTACATGGGGTCATGTCCCTATAAACTCACTGTGAGCGGAACACATCTTAAGTCAAAAATGCATTTAATACACTTAACCCAGTGGACATCATAGCTTTGCCTAGCCCACCTTAAATGTGCTCAGAACACTTGCTTTAGCCTACAATTGGGCAAAATCGCCTAACACAAAGCTCCTTGTGTAATAAAGCATGGAATGTCTTATGTAATTTATTGAATACTGTACAGAACATGAAAACCAGAATGGCTGTGAGCGCTATCGGTCGTTGACCCCCACAATCGCTGGGCTGACTGAAGCTGTGGCCGCAGCCCTGCCCAGCGTCACAAAAGAGCATCGTGCTGTCTCTCACTAGCCTGGGAAAAGATCCAGATTGAAAATTCGAAGTATGATTTCTACTGAATGTGTATTGCTTTCAGACCATCTGTAATGTCGAAAAATCGTAAATTGAACCATTGAAGTCAGGGACCGTTTGTATATGGAGTACGTCCTTTCAATCCCTGGCAGCTTGGATGGGATCTCTGTTTGAAAGGGCTCTGTGAACTCATTCACACTGGACAGTTGGATATCTCATCCTGCCACCACTGGTCCGTGGGGACCAAACTAGTCCTTGTTTTGAATGGCTTGGGGCTTACAACACAAAACCAGTTGGCATTTTTTTCTCTCTTGTCCCATTTCCGAGTTACCCATTTCCGAAGTTCTTCATAAGAGTGGCAAGCTCACAGGGCACCTGGGTGGCTCAGTCGGCTAAGCGTCGACTTTTGGTTTTGGCTCAGGTCATGATCTCGCAGTTTCTTGAGTTCAAGCCCTGAATCCGGCTCTGTGCTGGCAGTGCAGAGCCTGCTTGGGATTCTCTCTCTTCCTCTCTCTGCCCCTCCCCCACTCACACCATCTCTGTCTTTCTCAAAATAAATAAACTTAAAAAAAAGAAAAGAGTGGCAAGCTCTCTTTATAGTGACAGGCCATGTCTAGGAGAGCCCAAAACTAAAGGAAAATCGATGATCTTGATCCTCTTTAAACTTTTTGGGGTGTTTTGCATTAATGTTGATTCTTAATATATTGTGTTAAAATATTACTTACCCTGATTGACAGGTTTTTTGGCAATCCTTAAATTTTGCGGCCAAGATGGGTGCCTGACTAGCCACACCCTAGTCCCAGCCCTGCTCTGTCCTCCTGCTGATAATCGAGGAAACCCAGATTTTCCTCTTTAGGGTTTTCTTTTCTTTTTTTTAACATTTTCTTTAATTTTTTTAATGTTTATTTTTTCAGAAAGAGAGAGAGAGACAGAGCATGAGAGGGGGAGGGCAGAGAGGGAGGGAGACACAGAATCTGAAGCGGGATCCAGGCTCCAAACTGTCAACACAGAGCGTGACGTGGGGCTCGAACCCACAAACTGCGAGATCGTGCCTTGAGCTAAAGTTGGATGTGTAACTGATTGAGCCACCCAGGAGCCCCCTGCCCCACCTTCAGGGTTTTTTGTAAGATGGCTAAGGCACATGGTATCCAAAGAATTTTTTAATTAAAAAAATTTGTTTTAAGTTTATTTATTTTGAGAGAGAGAGAGAAAGCAGGAGTGGGGGAGGAACAGAGAGTGAGGAGAGAGAGAGAATCCCAAGCAGGCCCTTCACTGTCAGTGCAGAGCCTGATGTGGGGCTCGAACTCACAAATCACGAGATCATGACCTGAGCCGAAGTCAGACAACCAACTGAGCCACCTAGCCACCCCAAAGAAATTTTTTTAATAATTAACTCAGTTATGGATTTATTTAGAATGGTAATGTATGGTTCATGGCAGTTAACTGTGTACCAGAAAGAAACCTAACTTGCACGAAAACCTCCTACATCTCTATAGTCTATTTATTGCTTATTCTTTTTTTTTTTTTTTTTTTTTAATTTTTTTTTTTCAACGTTTATTTATTTTTGGGACAGAGAGAGACAGAGCATGAATGGGGGAGGGGCAGAGAGAGAGGGAGACACAGAATCGGAAACAGGCTCCAGGCTCTGAGCCATCAGCCCAGAGCCTGACGCGGGGCTCGAACTCCCGGACCGCGAGATCGTGACCTGGCTGAAGTCGGACGCTTAACCGACTGCGCCACCCAGGCGCCCCTATTTATTGCTTATTCTTATTGAACAGTTTATATATACCATATTTGCTTTATTTAAAAATATGGTTAATTATAAGGCACATCACTGGTTTAAAAAAAACAACCTTGCAGATGCCTTCTGGGCATATTTAAAGTTTTTCAAATGGGTAAAATGCTTCTTAGAAACCGGGAAGATATTGGCACATGCTGAACCCACCCTCCTCAGTACGGCTCTTGTGACCAATGTCCCCCACAGCACTTGACATAAGCCTGTGTTATTTTCCTCCTCAAGTTTTGTCATATTTGGCTTAGCAGTGACACTGTCCTCTGCCATTCCTTTGATGCCCGGAACCCTGTCCTGTTTTTCTTTGCAAAGAACACAGTGCACAAATGTCTTTAGTAAACGCTGATTAAATGAATGAATGAAAGATGCCTTCCTATCTCTGTAGATGGTACATATTTTCCCCCAGGCAAATCATCTGTAAGATATCCAAGGAGAAGTATCCAAAAAAAGTTGTTGTTTTTTTTTTATTAAACTCCATTACATTCACGGTAGAAAATATAGCAAATGTGTATGTTAATTGTCTCAAACATGTATGTTAATTATCTCCGTTTTCCTTCTTATAAATAATATCTCCCTCCCATTCTCTTTTCTTCTAGGGATTCTTCAGGAGGAGCCAACAAAACAATGCCTCTTACTCCTGCCCAAGGCAGAGAAACTGTTTAATCGACAGAACCAACAGAAACCGTTGCCAACACTGCCGACTGCAGAAGTGTCTTGCCCTCGGGATGTCGAGAGATGGTAAGACATGCCTTCCAGGTTCTTACTTAAAGGTTTTCACTTGGGGCGCTTGGGTGGCTCCGTTGGTTAAGCATCTGACCTCAGCTCAGGTTTTGGTCTTGTGGTTCATGAATTCAAGCTGTGCTGACAGCTCAGAGCCTGGAGCCTGCTTCAGATTCTGTGTCTCCCTCTCTCTTTGCCCCTCCCTTTCTGACATATTCTCCCCCCACTACACCCCCTCTCTCTCAAAAATAGATAAACATTGGTAAAAAAATTAAAGGCTTTCACATGGATGCTTTGCTGGAGTCTATATTCCATAGACCAACTGATAGCATGTGTATGCCCATCACATATTCTCCGCCATTGTAAGGATTTTAGACAAAGGGAATTGGGGATAAAAAGAAAAGAAAACGATGTGCTGGTAGAACTTGTAAAAACTTTGCATTGCCCATGAAATAGGAATACAGGAAAGACTTTGCTGGAGCTCATGGAGCAAGCTGTACTAATAAGGTTAGGTGAAAGCCACATTGGCCTAGGTTCAAAAGTTTGCATGTGCATGAGTGGTTCCTAGGATGTGAGATTTTTCAGAGCTAAAACCAGGGAACATGCCAGGCAAACCAGGACCATTTTGTCACTGGGTGAGTCTGACTAGTACATGAGTTGCTTGGTGTGTGGAGATATTAAGCAGCAGAACCTACTTCCATAGGAAGCCCAGAAGCCCTACTATTATTGGCCATGGACTTTCTAAAGCATCATGAAAATTTCAAAAGCCATTACATAAGTCCAAGCCTTAAAAGGGCTGTGTAACTGGTGTCCTTCTCAGAATATGACCCAAATGGGTGAGCTGGGCCCCCCACTGATTTTCTTAGATTAATTAAAGAAGACAAATAAACACACACAAAGAATTTTATCTAGTGTTGCTTCCATTTTTAAGCACTCGTCTAAACTCATTATCTCCCACCCTACCCCCACCCTCTCACCCCCGACACTGGCTACAGCACTTCTGTATCAGATTGTGAGCCACCCTGAGTCCTGAGGGCACTTCTGTCTTGTTCTCACTGTATCCTCAGGATCTGGTTAAAGGCAGGCACCTAAATGTTTGTTGAATGAACCATGGAATTCTCTTTTACCTAGAGCCTGAGACAGACAGTTCCCCTGGTACTTATTCTCTTTATGTGAATCATTGTAGATTCTCTACTCCTGGTCACATTCTTCTAATGAAGTTCAAGGTAGTGTGGACAAAAGGAAGGAAGGAAGGAAGGAAGGAAGGAAGGAAGGTAGGAAGAAAGGAGGGAGGGACAGAGAGATGGAGGGAGAGAGGGAGACTTCCAGATCTTAAAGAAATAGGGATAATTGGCATACACCATCTCTTGGTATATAGGGAGTTTTATGAGCTATTAAATTAAATGTGAGCCTTTTACTCATTTGGATAGAATCTGTTCTGCATAAGTCTTGATATCTAAACCTAAAAACTGCTTACTTCTTAGCTTGCATTCTCCAAATACTTATATCATAAAAGTTTACCTTTTTTTCTACTTCCCATCCCACCTAAACTTGTATTGCATAAAAGTATACCTATGAGGCAAATTGGATCCAGAAAATAAAAAGAATTTGACCTTGAGCCCTTCAGTTTAGAGGTAGCTTCTAAAACTGCAGAGATATGTTTCCAAGCTTTTCTATTAACTACCTGACTTTGTGTTTATTTGCTTTTCTAGACTTGCTAGCCATGTAAATATACTCCTAGGGTGTGTACTTTCACATAACTAAAGTGAAGAAAGTGGAAGGTGGGGATTTAGTGGTTTTAAGCACTTATTTAGTGCAATTCTACGGGAACTTTAGTTGGTGATTTTGTACTTTGTTTCTGCTATATGGAGGCAGCGTATTAATTGACAGTATATGAAAAACTCCACTAATTGTGCAAAGAGATTGAGCCATTGGTTATTTTTCTTTGTTACTTCTTCCTACAATAAAAGGAAGTGTCTCTTTTGGAAGGGCAGATCTTTGGTCTGTGCTGGTGAACAGAATCATAGACAAGAAATGGGCTTATGGTCCAATGTCTACAAAATCTAGGAGATTGTTTGAATACCATGGCAAAAAAAAAAAAGTGTGTTGGGAGGGAGGGTCATTTAATGGACAGAGCCATGATCTTTTCTCAAGGGGGGGGGGGGGGGGGGGAAGAAATGTAGTGTAGCATATAAACTTGCAAGTAAAAACAATACAGTGTCTGAAGATACTGGAGATTCAGGATAATGACCCATCTTGGTTTTAGATCCAGAGACCATTCTGAGGATGCCAGGGACATCCTCCAAAATACCTCCTGACTGTGTCTTATGTAAAACTAATGACAAGGAGAAATGCTCCAGGGTAGGAGCGGTGGTTGGAAATGAGGATAAGAGGTTCCAGCAGAAGGAAAAAAAAAAAAGGATTCTTCCTAAGGGAGAACAATTCTTCCTGTTACGCAAGAGGAAGTTTCGTCTGAACCTTGATTACAAAGAGTATTTCCTTTATACCAAATAAATTCTACTAATACCAGGGTAGCTGAATAGGTTTTATCTCCTGTTTGATATGTAATGTCTGGCCTGTGGTATTGATGGCTTAAAAATCCCTGAACTTATTGGTGATTACCTATTTGTAGTGAGGACCCAGCAATGAGAGCTGGGTCTTCCCCTGCCCTTAATTGATTATATTTACTTTCTACTGGTTGAGCAGGTATTTTCAAAGTGCTTTCACAGTAGTGCTAGTAACCAAGTTCAGATGCCCTCATACCTAGCTTCTTTCCACATACACCTTGCCCACGTTCCTTCAGACACAAAGTGGCATCCTCATTTTGATAATCGCATTTGTTTTCGGTCAGGGATGCATGGTACCAAGAATGTTTATTTCACCTACGTGGCCACTGAAAAACCATGGATGGCTACTTGTAGATAGCTTGATATAACTTTTAAAATCCCTGGACTTTCATTCTGTCCTGAATTTCCACTTTGATCATGGTTTATTAGCCATGATGGCACATAGATGAGTGGACAAAAAAATTCAGCAGTAACAGATTTGTTCAAATTTAGTTTGGGCAGAGAATCAAAAATCAAATCCACTTGGAATATATACGCGTGTGTTTATGTGTATAAAAAGGTGAAACCGGGACGCCTGAGTAGCTCAGTTGGTTAAGCGTCCGATTCTTGATTTCAGCTCAGGTCATGATCTCAGGGTCATGAGTTCAAGCCCCGCGTTGGCCTCCTCACTGGGCGTGAAGACTACTTAAAAAAAATTTTTAAAGGTGAAGACATGCATGTATTTATGTGTGAGAGCTGATAGCATGTATATGCCCATCACATATTCTCCACCATCATATTTACTTTTCTTTTTAACTGGAAGCTTCATAAATGTTAGTTGCAGGAATCTTTCGGATAAACTGTTTCCAATCGTACTACTACAAACAAACAAATAAAAACCAGAAAAATGTTTGGTGTCCGTAGGAAGATACTGAGCCCCAAAGAGAAAACATGATACTCACATTGCAATAATTGAATAGGTATCCTCCTAACGATATGTAAGTAGCTACCTTACGAGGACACATTTCACAAATTAGGTTTCTATTTATCCAGAACAGCATTGTCCGATATCCAGAATGGTAGCCACATGTCACTATTTAAATTTAAATTAATTAGAATTAAATACAACTTAAAATTCACTTCTTCAGTCACACTAGCTGTATTTCAAGCGCTCAATAGCCGCATGTGCCTGTGGCTACCATTTTGGAAAGCATAGATGACCTTCGATCATCACAGGAAGTTCTATTGGAAAAGGAGAGGGATGTGAGAGAATATTTTGAAATTAGGAATAAGGTTGGGTAGATTGAATCTGATCTTTTCTACAAAGCTCGGAGCACTATATTGGGGCGCCTGGGTAGCGCAGTCGGTTAAGCGTCCGACTTCAGCCAGGTCACGATCTCGCGGTCCGTGAGTTCGAGCCCCGCGTCGGGCTCTGGGCTGATGGCTCAGAGCCTGGAGCCTGTTTCTGATTCTGTGTCTCCCTCTCTCTCTGCCCCTCCCCCGTTCATGCTCTGTCTCTCTCTGTCCCAAAAATAAATAAACGTTCAAAGCTTAGAGCACTATAAAAAAAAGGCACATCCTTGAAACTGAAAAAAGTTAAATTAAGACCAGTTTACTTGGGAAGCAACAAGATACAAGCATGGTGAACTTTACAGCCAGAAGATTGTGAGATACAATAATTTCCAAAATGACTACAGAAAGTCACAGATGATAGTTCTACAATTGGGCTCTCTTGAAACCAACAGCATATATCTAGTTGTCGTGTGTTGGTAAGCAGAAATCTTCAAAGAAGCAATGACTTTGTTTTACAGTTACTCCAAAAACTTCCATTCCACTTAGAATGCCACAATCCAAATAAAAATGAAAAGATCCCCGATACTTTGCATAAAATCGTTCTTTGCTAGTATGAGATCAGAGTGAGTGATAAGAGCATATCATGAGTAAATACCACCATCACTGAATATTTATAAGGCACTTGCAATGTATACAGAATCGTGCAAGTTTCTTTGAGAGCTAGCAGTTTAACAAGAGGCTGCCTCTATACTCAAGTGAAAATCATTAACAGAATGATTCAAGTCTGAGAGGGGCAAACACTTAAAACATGTGCCATTCTGATTAATGGGTAGTGGTAAGAAGAATGCTAATCCTTGAAAATAGAACACTAATACAGCCTTTGTTAAAAATACCCCTATGGGGGCGCCTGGGTGGCGCAGTTGGTTAAGCGTCCGACTTCAGCCAGGTCACGATCTCGCGGTCCGGGAGTTCGAGCCCCGCATCGGGCTCTGGGCTGATGGCTCAGAGCCTGGAGCCTGTTTCCAGATTCTGTGTCTCCCTCTCTCTCTGCCCCTCCCCTGTTCATGCTCTGTCTCTCTCTGTCCCAAAAATAAATAAACGTTGAAAAAAAAAATTAAAAAAAAAAAAATACCCCTATGAATACAACAAATGTTTTTACAGGTAGTGACAAAGGGATTCTATACATGTCAGGAAAGTTGGGTAGATTTATTTGTTCCATGTACCGTAACTGTTTTCCCCAAATATGCCATTACTTTTATGATAGGAAAGGGGCACAAAACCACTAGGACATCACTGTTTCTGACATGAATGGAAAAATCTATTCTAAAATAATATTAGAGTAATTGCCAGCAAAGTTCTTTATTTAGAATGAAGTCTGTTAGTTCCAAAATGTAGTGGAGCTTTAGGTCGTCTCTGAAAATATTTCAGTTTGCTCAGTGACCTGATAAGTCAATACCTTGGAAAAGGCATCACTATTCACCATTGGGTTTTCAGATGTTTACCAGGACAGAGGTCTTGACAGCCTACTGATTTGACATTGTTTGCCTGGATTATGAGATCTATGGTCAACAGCAGATTTCTGGACCTAAAATTATTAAATGTAGAGTCTTAACTGGGTTCGCTCATTCATCAGCTGCCAGCTAGAGGTCAGTCTGTGCCTCTGCTGAGGGTAGATGGCCTTCTCTGGAAAGACCTTATCGTCTAGCAAGCTAGTGCAGGCACATCCTTTTTGTGGTGAGAGATTCAGTCACCTAAGAACTTTTGTAGCTTCTGTTTGTATCACGTATGTCAGTATCTCACTGGCCCAAAGCAGGTCACATTGATGAGGTTTTTGGGGGGTGACAGTGGGGCTCATGGGGTCCAGGGCTGACAACCAAGAAAGAATTCTTGAAAATGTCTTTTGGTGCAAAAAAGGTGATTTTACTGAAGCATGGGGACAGGACCCGTGGGCAGGAAGAGCTGCCAGGGAACCAGGGGAGACTGGTTATATACTGTGGGGTTGGGGGAGGTAAAGTCCCAGGGAAGTTTCCAGAGAGATTTTCATATGCTAAAGACTCACTGGTTACTGGAGGCTGAGCTGTTGTCAAGCTAACGTTGTTTTCCCTCTAGCAAAGCATTAACACGAAGACAGTAAGGAGTTAGTTCCTGGAGAAACATTTTACTCTGCCTGCCTCAGTATTTATCAATGCGCTGCAGGCCATAAGGAAATGGAGTTCTATATGCCATTTCCTTCAGCCTTTATTTCCCACAATCACTCTGGAGGGCTGATGGAGACTTTTAGGTCCTTCAGGACTATGATCTCTATCATTTTTCCCCCTTTCCTTTGTTCTTGGGCAGCCAGGAGTGCTTGAGGAATATCACACATATCCCACCTGGGGGTAGGGGTTGTGGGGGGGGGGGGTGTCGCCTGTCAGCTTGCCTTAAGCTCCCTCATCAACGTGCCCCTGAGGCAAGTGGTGAGGCAGGGTGCCTGCCTGGAATGAAAGGGCATTGCATATTTACACCAGGAAGGTCATCGAAATAGTTAAGAGGAATCAGGGTCATTAATGAAATCAATCTACCACAAGTATATTTCACCTAACTATAGAGTGCATGGAAATCTAAAGCAAGGTTTAAATGGAAAGGGTTTTAAAAGGAGGCACTGCATTTATGTCTCCATGATAGAAGAGCCTCCTCTTCTCAGTCTTTGCTCTCTAATAGATTTTAAACAAACAAATGCAAAAGCTCTTCTACTAAAGTAACTCAGAAAGTAATCTACTTCCACCAAAATCTTAATCTACCAATAGATAGAAATTTTGTATCATCCTCAGGAGTTCTGTAACAAATTGCTGTTCTGAACCTACCTGAATGCAAAAGACAGGTTAGCAAATAAAGAAGAATGTCGCATTCATATCTTGCTGGGGGTGGGGTGGGGGGGCGGGGGGGGGGGTGGTGGAAGTCCTTCCTGAATCAAAAGTTATCATGATTTATTTTTTTCTGATATAAAAAGTTTTTTCCCCAGAGAATTTATATTTATTTATTTATAAATTTATTTATTTAAAAATTATTATATTACATAATATATATAATATTTGTAAAGTTATAATAGAAAGGTACAAAGGAATGCTTTCCCTAAAATTTACTTTAGGATTTGCCCCATGGACAAACTGGAAATATCACGGCAATTAATAAGCAAATCCATGTGTCTCTGAGAAACAGAACCTAATAAAGATAGTATCTCTACCAACAAAGTTAAACACAATGATCTAAATGATTCGAGACTCTATTAAAATGACAGTAGAGGTAGAAAGGGGAGTTTGGTCTGAATTAAACAGATGAATTGTCTTCATTCAGAAAACTTACTGGATAAATCACCCCTTTGTTTTTCTATTTAGGCAGCGTCAGAATGCCTGCCTGAACATTATTTTTTTTTTTTTTTTTTTTTACTGAGGATTAAGGAAAAACAGGAAGTTTGGGCTGCTACAAATCCAGTCCTCATATCCACAATCCAGCAGGCAGGAAAGAAGAAAACAGTGAGCCCCAACACTGAGAAGTATATGCAGCATTTCTATTTACCTCCTCTTATCCAGAACTTAATCTCATAGCTGCACCTGGCAGTGAGGGAGGCTGGGAAATGTGGTCTCCATTCTGAACAGCCGATGCTCAGATAAAATTTGATAACTGTAGCCAACAGAAGGAGAAGACGAGCACTGATGGAACTCGGCCAGCGGGGAGGGGGGTGGCTCTTCCACAGTAGGAATCTCTTCTGTGGGCCCTCTGTGCTGGGGAGTCCTTAAGCACTTCACCATGTAGTTATTTTCAGAAATCATTCTCACGAACCCGACTAACTGAATCCAGGAACTGGACCTGTTCCTACCCTCCACTTCCTTCTTTCTACATTCCCTGGGCTTCCAAATACCAACAGGTGATGAGAACACTGTCACGAAAGAAAAGAAAATAGAAACTCAGGAGCCTCCAAGTTTGCCGTAGTCCCCACCGTTAACATGAACTGCAGGACATGGTGTTTGATGATGCAGACAAGGTGGCCTCTCACTTAAAATATTCACAGCCTAAACTGGGAGTTGACAGTTTGTGAGGGAGAATGTCAATATCCATAACAAACCAGGAGGTCAAACTCTACCAGTTAAGAAACAATGAATTCAGATCAAAGCATCCTCAGATTACTCTGTGACCTCTTAGAGACTTTTCCTCCTTTTTCCTCACGATGGCTAAGGATTTTGCCAGAAGAGAAGGGCAATATAAAACTTGGGGCTGGTAGAACAAGAAAGGAGGGGTGGCTGTGGGCTTCCTTGCTGAGTATTGGGCTTAACAAGATTGCTGTTTTCCAAATATTCTTTGAATTGGATCCCAAAAGCCAGCTGAAGACAAATACTTACTTAAAATTGCGTTTATCACCCTGCCCACAGGGTTGGCCTTACCCAACATGCTGTGTAGAAAATAGTGAGGGGGTGCCTGGGTGGCTCAGTCGATTAAGCGTCCCACTTCGGCTCAGGTCATGATCTCTCAGTTCGTGAGTTCGAGCCCCTCATCGGGCTCTGTGCCGACAGCTCGGAGCCTGGAGCCTGCTTCGGATTCTGTGTCTCCCTCTCTCTCTGTTCCTCCCCCGCTTGTGTTTCCCTCTCTCTTTCTGTGTCTCACTCAAAAATAAATAAACATTTATAATGAAAAGGTGAGGCATGTCCAGAGATTAAAAAAAATGAAAATGGTGAAATAATAGGGCCCTATCCAACAATCTAGGAACCCTAATGCTTAGTAGGGGAAGCTAATATTGAATGTTGGTTGACATTTTAACAGCAGGTACCATTTGTAGTTTTTGGTTTGTGGATTTTTTTCCCCCCACACGTAAGAAAGAACCAGGAAATATGCCTTCTAACTTCATGGCCATCAGAAATAAACTTAAGTCCTGGCATTCCTTCCTAGCTCACGGTTAGCTCTCGCTCTGCTCATAACACCAGCACAACACCCCTGAACATAGCCTTTCACCAAATGTGGGGTGCGAACGCACGGAGCCTTCCGCTATGGTGCTGGGATTTTGTGCGCTGGATGCCGAGGGGACAACCGTCCGTGACCCCTCGGATGGATCGGGAATGATAACCCCAAGTGCCCTCTTCTGCTTGTCTCTCCAACGCAGCTGTGAAGTTCGGGAGGATGTCCAAGAAGCAGAGGGACAGCCTGTACGCCGAGGTGCAGAAGCACCAGCAGCGGCTGCAGGAGCAGCGGCAGCAGCAGAGCGGGGAGGCGGAAGCCCTCGCCAGGGTCTACAGCGGCAGCATCAGCAACGGCCTGGGCAACCTGAGCAACGAGGCCGGCGGCGCCTACGCCAACGGACACGTCATCGACCTGCCCAAGTCCGAGGGCTATTACAGCGTGGATTCCGGCCAGCCGTCCCCTGATCAGTCAGGACTTGACATGACTGGAATCAAACAGATAAAGCAAGAACCTATCTATGACCTCACCTCCGTACCCAACTTGTTTACCTATAGCTCTTTCAACAACGGGCAGCTAGCACCCGGGATAACGATGACTGAAATCGGTAAGTGGCGGTCTCCTCCCCCACCTCGCTGTTGGCAATCGCGCTTTGAAGCTGCCATGGTCTTGTTTAGGCCGGGCATTTTCTCAGGTGTAGAGTCAATGACTTGCATTCGTGGCTTCTAAAGAAAAAAAAAAATGATAATAATAAGACTGTCTGATTTAAAAAGTGTGTTGTAATAAATGGCATTGTTCTCCAGCCCCATAAAAGTTTATGTCAAGCAAAGGAGGAGAGAAGAAATTGAAAACGGAAAGACGCTATCCTTAAAGAACAGAACCTATCTGTTGGATTTGGGCTCAATTTGGCATAAACACGGGAATTTCAGCAAGAATTCTGAGTGATACTATTTAAAATAAAATAGGGAAGGGATGTAGAACGGGTATGTGATAACTGAATGAGCAGGGCTCCGATTCTTGCTCTAAGATAACTTGGGACAAACCGTAAGCAAATGGGACCTCAGTTTGCTTCTTTTCAAAGGCAGAGGGGTAGACCAGAAAGATGGCTAAGCCTCTTGTAAATCTGAATTCATGAATTCTACATGGGAATAGAGTCTGAATCACTGGCAGTGAAAAGAGGGTAGTCTGGAATGTCACGGAACATACGAGCAACAAATGAGTTACAGCGAACAGGGCTAGTCACAGGCACGATGGCATGCTTGCTTCAGCAACCTGACCTTCCTTTGGTTGCAGTGAGCTTTGATCCCTTAAGGCGTGGTCCTCAAGAGTGCCCTGTCCCTAGGTATGCGCTCTCCCGACCTGTTACAACTTTGTTTTACCCTGTTAAGCTCAGGAGTCTATTAAATGTTTAACCAGTTGAGCTCATCAACTAACTGCTATAAAAATATTGATGGTTTAACACATGAGCCTCCTGGGTACCAAGGCTGCATGTCTCTATCAGGCTTCATTGTGGTATTTGGGTGCTGGGGGGTGGGGAGCAAGCTGGGTCTCAGGAACCTTGGAGCAACCTCCCCCTCTCATCCTGACCTCATCCTGGCCGAGCAGAGTCCTTAAGACCCAGGCCACCTGAGTTCAAATGCTGACTCTGGCTTCTTTCAGCTGGGATGAGTTGCTGGATCCCGGCTTCCTCCTCTTTAAAAAGAGAAAAGTGTTAGTTCCTAGATCACACGGTTGTAAGTAAGAATTTTTGAGTTCATACTCGCAAAGCAGAGGGATGTTGGACACTCGGCAAGTGTTCAATTGCTCTTAGCTGTTATTATTTGGATGCCAGTCACCTTCTCTGTCTAAACTGTGAGTAGGAGCCCGGAGCCTACGAGTGTTTTAAATAAAGTTGACGTGAACACATAATGAAGCACACGCCATATGTATCCTGGCTACTTCTGCCATCTGGGTGAGGAAGAAGTGATGTTACACAGTTATACAACCTGAAACGTTATTTCTCTCGTTCAGCAATTTAGCACGTGACCGTGACTGAAGAGGTGATTGACAAAGCCCCTGTAAAGACATTCACAACTGAGAGACACAGAAAACAGAACATCCGCTATCGCAACAAAAATTCATTATTCATTATTATTGCTCCCTTTAACCTTGTTTTTTAACGATGTCACAGGCACTTCACATACATTTAAATTTTACAAACACCTTATAAGTAAAAGTAGGATTCCCATTTTACAGACGTGGACACAGAGGCTTAGAGATGTCTCATGACCTTCCCAGGGTACCTTCGGGTCCACCAGGACAGTCTGATTCCAGAGTCCTTTTGCTTATCTATTACCCTGTTACCCGCTCTGGGTTTAATATCCACGAACTGCACTGTCAACCAATAGGGACAGTCTTTTAAGGTGGGCTCACTCAATTTCCAAGAGACATGTTAAAAAGAAAAAGAAATAGGTTCCATTTTCTCCTTAATAGCTAAGTGTCTGAGTCTGCTACTGATTTTGAACATCTGTATAAAACATAATGAGGCAAAAACTCGTCATCGTCGGGCAGTCTTCTGCCCCGTACAAAGACTTAGAAAGTCTTCCAAGAATTCAGAAAGCAGTTTCTCTGTGATTTAGAATCAGTTGGAAGTATTAGGGAAAGAGAACTACAGCCAAAGCCATCAAGTCTGGGTACCCTTCTCCCAAGTAACACTTCCTCTCTGGCCCTCAGTCTATTTATTTATGAACTGATGTGTTTGGACTACATGGTTTCAAAACGCCTCCAGATTTTCTGCAAACTTCGATGCTCAGAAAAAAGCCAGCATAGATTTTTCCTAACTAGTTCTCGGTACCACTAGTCTTTAGAGTTCTCTGGATATGCTGTCAAGTTTGGAGGTTTCTTCCATCAGACTGTCAGGCATGGAATTAGATTGTCGTGGCTGGTCTCAAATTTAGCTGGCTCCTAAGCCAAAGTGTTGACTTGGTTCTCGTTTCGTTAACACAACAACGCCATCTAGTGGACACAAGCTCCTGCCATGGGTATCAAAAGTAGGTACCTTTGACGAGCGGCAGTAATGGGATACACTGTTCTTTCCTGCACCATCCAGAAAACTGCCACTCATTTCACGAAAACATTAAGTCCGCAACAGCATCGCTGGGCAGAAAGGCATCGGTAGTGTGGGGTGGTGGTATGATTCTAGAGCTGAATTTTGCCTGAGTTCAAAACCGGGTGTGCCCTTTCCCATGAGCAAGTTACCTAATAGCCTCTTTGAGTCTCAGTTGTAAACCTGGAACAATAGTCCCACCAGTGTGTGTTGATGAAGTGAGTTAATATTCCTAAGTTCTTAGGACAGTACCAATCAAGCATTCGCCTTATTATAATAGAAATGGTATTGCAATTTTATTCATCTTGTGATAATTAATAACATTACCAGCTGTTACAGACAATATAATTACCTTTTATTGAGCACCTACATTGTGCTGAGCAACGTCCTATATTTAATTTTCGTAACAATTGTATTATGCCTATTATGGAAGTATGTTTATGTCCATTTTACAGATGGAAAAAAAGGCTCAGAAATTACAAAACTTTAAAAAAAAAAGCATAATAAACATATGAGCTCAGGTCTGAGTAACATTAAAAGCGATTCTTTGGACCATCATATTATATGCCCTCCCACCAGACAAAGGGAGCCCCTCGCAAGTTAGTTGGCGTTCCCATAGCAAAACATGCTTGGTGTTTGTTGCCTGCCTGTTGCTCTTCTAGGTGCTACAAAGGAGCTCTCAGAGTGGGAAAGCTGACCTTCTGACCTGGCTTGATTTTTTTTAATGTTGATTTTCATTTTGAGAGAGACACAGAGAGACCCTCAAGTGGGGGAGGGGCAGAGAGAGAGAGGGAGACACAGAATCTAAAGCAGGCTCCGGGCTCTGAGCTGTCAGCACAGAGCCTAATGAGAGGCTCGAACCCGTGAACTGTAAGATCATGACCCGAGCTGAAGTCAGACGCTTAACCGACTGAGCCACTCAGATTCCCCTGACCTGACTTGATTAATGAGCATCTATACTAATCTAGCTGGTGACAAGCTGTCACAGAACAAACCCTATGCAGACAAAAGAGACAATCTGATTTTAGCCACATTTTTGACTGGGTGAATTGAAGGCTGTAAGGGCGCTACAGGATTTCTGAACATCGTGCCTGGCTGTTAGAAATCCTGGTCTGCTTCCTCTGGTTTCTGAAGGAACAGTGAACTGTGTACAAGCAGGACACTATTCTGATACTGAATTATCATAAAAACAGCTGTAAAACCAGTTTTCGGACTAGTTCATGTAGAATATGGCCTTACAGCTTGGAATTGTTTAATAAAAATACATGTTTATGAACCATCAAACAGGGGTGCCTGGGTGGCTCAGTTGGTTAAGCGTCCGACTCTTGATTTGGGCTCAGGTCGAGATCTCACGTTTGGTGAGATTGAGCCCCACGTCGGGATCTAGACTGATGGTGTAGAGCCTGCTTGGGATTCTCTCTCTCCCTCTCTTTCCCTCCCCCCCACTCTCTCTCTCAAAATAAGTGAATAAATATTTTATAAAAAGCGTCAAACAAGTGTATAAGCAAAAGCAGGAGATCCCAAAAAGTAAGCTTAAGGAATATCATCAGAGTCAGGAATATCCCCCAGAAAATCCAAACTTGTCTTTCTAAAAATGTACCAAAGAAACTACAGACTTCTTAGGTTAAGGACCTAAGACCCAATGTAAGGAGAGAAGTGTAGAAAATGCATGTTGGCCATTTTGAACCTCATAGCAATGCCTTCAAGTGGGTAGTGACAAAATCATTCCATTGTGCAGATGAAGAAATTAGGGGATTTTCCTTGAACAGAGTGAGTTAAGTGGTAAAGCTTAAATTCCAACGTAGGTTACTACCTCAGACTGCCAGGCATTCTTTCAAAAACATATTTTTGAAATGTGCCAGGCACTCACAACCAGCAGACCGTGGCTCCTGCCCTCACCAGCTACGACGTGGACATGAAGAAAACTCATTGCAATTCAGTGCGTCCTTTACTGTAAGTCCTGGGCATGATGTTACCACAAACCCTCCTGGAGGTGAGGAAGAGGGGGGTATGGCTTGCCCCGAGCCATATCTCTTATCAGAGATGGCTTCCTCCCATGGTCTTGGTAAGGCAAAACAAAATGTGGATAAACAAACAAAAATATGAAACATGTCAAGAATTGTACCCTTGGGTTTCTCAAAATCCCATCGGAGGAAAAGCGATGAAATAACGCAGGGACAAAAGTAAGCTGCAGATGAATATTTAGGCAGGAGTATTAACTGGGTTTAGCTGGAATTTCACTGCAAGCTGGCATGAAGATGTGTTCTATCTTTCGGGGTAAAATTTTGCAGTGGTTGGTGGTAGGGAGGGGATGCTGGGGAAGGGGTACCCGGCAAGCAAGCAAAGAAGAAAGGGGAGACTCTTGTATGCCCTCCCCGCCGTCGCTCTCAGATGGGCTGGGGGATTCCGCAGGACTAATACTCTTAACGAAAGCCCATTTAAGTTCCAAGATGATTGATAATGTATCTGTGAGGAGCTAGACAATAAGATAGTCCAAATAACCAAACAAATGCTTTCATTTCTTTTTAATTTTTTTAAGTTTGTTGATTTGTTTGCTTGTTTTAATTTACATCCAAATTAGTTAGTGTATAGTGCAACAATGATTTCAGAAGTAGGTTCCTCAGTGCCCCTTACCCATTTAGCCCATCCCCCCTCCCACAACCCCTTCACTAACCCTCCATTTGTTCTCCATATCTCTTTTGTTCTCCATATCTCTTTTTTTCTCCATATCTCTTTTGTTCTCCATATCTCTTATGTTTTGTCCCCCTCCCTGTTTTTGTATTATTTTTGCTTCCCTTCCCTTATGTTCATCTGTTTTGTATCTTAAAGTCCTCATATGAGGGAAGTCATATGATATTTGTCTTTCGCTGACTAAATGCGCTCAGCATAATACCTTCCAGTTCCATCCACGTAGTTGCAAATGGCAAGATTTCATTCTTTTTGATTATTGAGTAATACTCCATTGTATATATATATATACCACACCTTCTAATCCATTCATCCATCGATGGACATGTGGGCTCTTTCCCTACTTTGGCTATTGTTGATAGCGCTGCTATGAACATTGGGGTGCATGTGCCGCTTCAAAACAGCATACCCGTATCCCTTGGATAAATACCTACTATTGCAATTGCTAGGTCATAGGGTAGTTCTATGTCTGATTTTTTGAGGAACCTCCATACTGTTTTCCAGAGTGGCTGCTGCACCAGTGTGCATTCCCACCAGCAGTGCAAAAGTGTTCCTCTTTCTCCTCATCCTCACCAACATCTGCTGCTGCCTGAGTTGTTCATGTTAGCCATTCTGACAGGTGTGAGGTGGTATCTCATTGTGGTTTTGTGTTGTATTTCCCTGATGATGAGTGGTGTTCAGTATTTTTTCATGTGTCGGTTGGCCATCTGGATGTCTACTTTGGAGAAGTGTCTATTCGTGTCTTTTGCCCGTTTCTTCACTGGATTATTTGTTTTTTGGGTGTTGAGTTTGATAAGTTCTTTATAGATTTTGGATACGAACCCTTTATCTGACATGTCGTTTGCAAGTACCTTCTCCCATTCCGTTGGTTGTCTTTTAGTTTTGCTGATTGTTTCCTTCGCTGTGCAGAAGCTGTTTATTTTGATGAGGTCCCAATAGTTTATTTTTGCTTTTGTTTCCCTTGCCTCTGGAGACGTGTTGAGTAAGAAGTTGCTGCGGGCAAGATCAAAGAGGTTTTTGCCTGCTTTCTCCTCGAGGATTTTGATGGCTTCCTGTCTTACATTTAGGTCTTTCATCCATTTTGAGTTTATTTTTGTGTATGGTATAAGAAAGTGATCCCGGTTCATTCTTATGCATGCCACTGTCCAGTTTTCCCAGCACCACTTGCTGAAGAGACTCTCTTTACCCCATTGAATATTCTTTCCTGCTTTGTCAAAGATTAGGTGGCCATACATTTGTGGGTAAGTTTATTTATTTTGAGAGAGAAAGAAAGCAAGTAAGTAAGGGAGGGACAGAGAGAGAGGGAAAGGGAGAGAGAGGGACAGGGAGAGAGAGAATCCCAAGCAGGCTCTGTGCTGACAGGCCCATGTGGGGCTCAAACTCACAAACCTTGAGATCGTGACCTGAGCTGAAACTAAGAGTCGGATGTTTAACAGACCAAGCCACCCAGGTGCCCTGCAAATATGCTTTTAAAAACAGTAGGGGAAATCCATCAAGGTAGCTGTGAGACTAAGGGGATAAACTGCCTTTTACACACATTACCTGAGTTGGCTGTTGTATTCAGTAATTTTCTCTCCAGATAAAGGCAAAGAAATATGAACTCCTTGGTCTCGCCTATATAATCTTAAATGTAGATTTAGTTTCATCTTTCTTGTGTGTTCTGTTTATGGAGCCTGAAATTTTAAGCATCAAAACTAGACGTAAACCTCTTTTTTGAAAAAAGTTACCTGTTCCAGATGCTGAGTATTAATAGAGGAGAGTACAAAAAGAGGGGAGTATGAAAGTGATCTAGTCCCTTCCACTACCACTTTATTCTATGAAGTCTACACAGAGACAGAGTGGATATCGCTAGTATGTTTTATTTGGGGGATTCGATCAAGATTGCTGTTTTAATCATTACTTATTAACACCAAGCAGGTGCTATGGTCTTAAGGCAGCACCTTTAATGACACATGCTTCTACAGATCAATCTTCTATAACTGCTTGAATCTCTCTATGCATATTCACATGTATATTTAATAAATATACATTTCTCTATGCATATTTAACTACTCGTTCAGATATGGTACAGGGAATAGAATTTAACTCTAGCTACGTATTTCCCTCGTCCCTCTCAAGGCACTGGTGGCAAAGACAGGTACGCACACGATTCCAGAACAACTGTCTGCTTAGTCATTGAAATGGATAAAAATAGACTAAATGAGAAAAATGATTCGAGCAATAGGGGAAAAGGAAAATGCAGTGTTGTTTGTTTTTCCTGTCGTGCTTTTGGAGAAGACACCTTGTGAGCTTCCACTGTTCTCTAATACCTCTTGCTCCCGTCCCCAACCACAGGCCCTTTGCAGGTAGTTTAGGGACCACATTGAAATTGAGAGTCCTTACTCTACATGCTCGCCATGTGACTTTGTTCAAACTTGGTTCAGCTTTCTGAGGCTCCGTCTCTTCATCTGAAAAATCAGGTGGATTGCATATAATGACTTTGAAAAACTATGACTCTCCCACCTTGTGGTGGGAGCTTTGATCCTATGTATAGACATTCCCTTTGTTACAGCCACTTCCCAAAGAGAAGGGTAGGGTGGTGGAGAGGGGGGCTTGCTGGCAACTAGACTGTCCTGAGAGAAGCTCAAACCCTAGCCTGAGACCATGGCCAGCCCTGCCTCCTTCACAGGGAGGAAGACCTTAGGGGGTGGGATGACCCTGTCCATGACGCAGTTAATAACCACAGTCAAACCAGAACTATGTACCAGCATCTTCTCTCCATTCCTGCTCCTGAAAAAACAAAACCAAACAAAAACAAGAAACCAGATTAAAATGAGCTTCAAGGATAACCAGAGGCAGCTGAAAAAGAAGGTGGCAACCAATCTCCAAATGCCCCAAGTTTAGTTACATTCAACGTAAAGGATGAAATGCTGTACAGACATAGCTTCAAGGTAAATCCACCTGTCCTCACCTCCCAGACCTACCCAGATCACCTTGGTCAGGTCTTCCTCGACTCCTCTGAAATTTTAACACCCCTTTGTTCTTTGCCACCTACAGGAGAGGCTGCTATTTCTGGAATCCTGCTTTCTATCTTAAAAGAAATTTCCTGAGTATGGGGACTGGGCTAATCAACTCCGTTTGTCACATTTCTGGGATCTCTACCGTGGTCACACTATTGTATTGACCAGTCCGTAGCCATGCATTATTCTAGAGTGTCCTAGGATCAGGGAACTATAGTTCTTTTCTAGGGTCATTCAAATCCATATCCTTATAGATTTTCTTCAATAACCTCTCAAAGATGATCTGAAATCACCCACTGATATGTTGCACCCACTTTAGTATGCTCAGTGCAGCAATTCTCCACAACTGGAGTAAATGGCATAATGGATACAAAAGTACTTTGTGACCAGCAAGGCTCTACAAACAAATATAAATATGGCTTACATTATAAGCAATACAAAGACATACGTGCAATTCAAGTATTTGTACGTGAATGCATATTAGTCCCTACATGCTTGTACCCCCACTAATACAGCTTTCCTAATGTGCTAGCATTCGCTATGTGAGGTAATTATTCCAACTCACCTTTTCGACTTTCAGTTGAAAATGTGCAAAATTGAGGCACCTGGGTGGCTCACTCAGTCAAGCGTCCGACTTCAGCTCAGGTCATGATCTCACAGTTGGTGGGTTCGAGCCCCACGTCAGGCTCTGTGCTGACAGCTCAGAGCCTGGAGCCTGCTTCAGATTCTGTGTCTCCCTCTCTCTCCGCCCCTCCCCTGCTCACACTCTGTGTCTCTCTCTCTCTCAAAAATAAACAAATATTAAATTTTCTTTTTTACAAAAATGCGCAAAATTGATCTTCCTCAGTAGACTTTTCCTAGAGATACGAGTTTGGGATTAATTTTGGATTCAGAATTCAGAACATTGTAAGAAAACTCTAAAATCCACCAGCCAATCAATCAATTAATCAATCAATATTGAGAAGCTGCCAGAAAACCAATTCCACTTTATAAACTCAATTTCAAAAGCCATAGTAGATATGAAATATTCCACAGTAAGGAAGAGGAAAGGAGAGAGAGATTCTGCCTATGGCTTGTGGAGGGAGGAAATGTCTATGCTTATAAGGTAGCCTCTGAAATAGCCCCCATGTCAGAAGAGCGTTTCAGGTCATTGAGAGCTTTGACACTGGCTCTTGGTGAGAGCCCTGAGTTGCTTTTCCACTGACTGGAGTGGATATGTACCACTTTCACCATAGTCTCAAGCACCTATTTTGGGAAAAACTGGTTAAGGTTAACCATGTGTTCCACATGGGCCATGGAACACAGACATGGCATTTGATGGCCAGGTGACTGGAGGTGAATACACTCGGGTTTTGTTGGCAGAAGATACAACCAACTTCAGAGGCTCTTCTGCTCAACAGGTACAGGATTTACCTCTGTGATGTTCACAAATGTGGGGAGATCTGTTGGAAGTGTTCCAAGCTGGAAAGACTTTTTGTTTGTTTGTTTGTTTGTTTTACTTTATTATTGCTTTGCTTTTATTTTTGGATATAAACTTTTTCCTGTGACAAAATGCCTTCAACGCTGAGGAGAAAAAATTTTGCTCTTTAAATTTGAGTCACATTTGTAAGACTCATTGTGGAACTGCTCTGTGGTTTTCAGACAGGTTTGTCGTAGGACGATTTGGTGCTAGATGACTTAGAAAAAACTTATTTTAAAACACTAGTCAATTAAAGGCCTTATTTAAGTAATCAAGTTACTTTTAAAATTTTAGATTAAATGTTTGAAAATGTAAAAGTTACCTCCAAAGATTTCCTCTGAATTAGTTTTTCCTTAAGGTCAGAAGTACATTGACTAAAGGGGAGGAGGAGGAAATTGACGGTCAATCCAGGGCACCTGGGTGGCTCAGTCAGTTAAGCATCCAGCTCTTTTTTTTTTTTCTAATATTTATTTATTTGTTTTGAGAGAGAGAGAGAGAGAGAGAGTGCGAGGAGGGGAGGGGCGAGAGGGAGACAAAGAATCCAAAGCAGTCTCCAGGCTCTGAGCTGTCAGCACAGAGCCCAAACGCGGGGCTCAAACTCACAAACCTGAGTTTGATCATGACCTGAGCCGAAGTTGGATGCTTAACTGACTGAGCCACCCACGCGCCCCAAGCATCCAACTCTTAAATTTTTTATTTTTTATTTTTTAACATTTATTCATTTTTTTGATAGAGAGAGACAGATTGTGAGTGGGGGCCGAAGCAAGCTGCAGGCTCTGAACTGACAGCACAGAGCCCAACGCGGGGCTCGAACTCACGGACCGTGAGATCATGACCTGAGCTGAAGTCAGATGCTTAACCGACTGAGCCACCCAGGTGCCCCCCCGCCAAGCATCCAATTCTTGATTTGATTTTGGCTCAGGTCATGATCTCACAGTTAGCGAGTTGGAGGCTTGCGTTGGGCTCCGTGCTGACAGTGTGGAGCCTGCTTGGGATTCTCTCTCTCTCAAAAATAAATAAATAAACTTTAAAATTAATTACCTAATGGTCAATCCGTATGCCAACAAAATCCAAATAGAAAAAGTCAATCCTAATGATGGCCCTGAGCAGTTTTCATAATTAGGTTTTCATCATTTGTGACCCACTAATTGTCCTTTGGGTAGGGTATGGAGGTGCAGTTTTTTTCAAGAGAGCAGGGAAGGATTTTAATGGGCTCTGACTTACCTTGTTCTTGTTTGTTCCATCTGAGACTCTTCAAATGCTTTTCAGACTGTGAGCTGTACCCTCACTGTCTGTAACTCTGAAAGACTTCCCCTTATGAATCAAAACAAAGAGAAATTCCCACATAGCCCCTCAGACTCAAGTCGCCATGCTTCACACAGCCCTTAGAAGATGTCTCTGCTGCTAAATCCTTCTGTAGATAGAAAATCAAACCCAAAGACACTAAGACTCTAAGATATTAAGTGACGTCCCAAAGGGCACAAAGGAGAAGTCTAAAGGGGTCCATATTGGCTTCTGCTGTTTTACAAGATAGCTCCCTTAGAACTCATCAACTCTAGGACATTGAAGTAAGTTGATGTTTTCTGATTGTTCTTTGAAGGAGATCTTTCACTGTGAAAGTTAACTTTGAAATGTAATGTTTTCATGATAGACTCTTTCTCAATTTTATCAGCTAGTTTGAAGAAAAGAAACTATAATTTCCCCCCAAGTTAGACATATACCATCGCAATAAAACAAAACACTTGGCGACTCCAAACAGCTTTCCGTTATTAAATTATTAAGAAAGCCGCCCCTTGGTGGTTCATTTCTTTTGCTGCTCATGATGCTTTTTTCATTTGGCTTTAACACAAATGCTGGATAGATTCTTTCAGTTTTTCTTTACGCTTTACTTTGTGCTTCCTTTCCTTCTATTAAAATGCTCTTACCTGAGCCTCCCGAAATTTGAGAAAATGTTCGCCATTTTATTAACCATCCATTCATTCAGTCTTTGCTCAGATAATACTATTACTTATCTTTTTCATTGTTTTTCTCTATGTTCCTATTTTGTTGAACTGTGTGGATCACCTTTTCATCATTTTTTAGAGTTAGGGACGTCGTCTCTTATTTTGTTAATGTATTGTTTCTGAAGAACTCTACGAACATTTTGGTTTCAGTCCACATGAAGTACAAATCTGTTATGCCAGTTTTTGATAAAGTAATTGGCAATAGAATTTGTACGAAAAGGAGACCAGAAGCTCTCTTAATTCACTGGTGAGGGAGTAATGGTGGTTAGACGGTGAAAGTGCGCCAACAAAGGGACTGTGGGTTATTCATGCCCCAGCTCCTTCTTAAAAGAATTTGAGAAACTTAAATGCTACAAATATACTACTTTCCTGTCGAGGCTATGCGTCACTAATAGGTGGCCGTTTTAATTAAGCTTAAAGGTTGTTGATGTTTTTATGCTGACAGCACAATTCTATTTATGCTAGAAAAACAATAATCACTAAGTAGAGATGAGAAAAACCAGAAAGGTCTTAAAATTGACATTGTCCTCTCTGACACTGTCTCCTAGTGCATCCTAACCAGTACACTTGTTCTATGTAATGACAGAAAATGTACAAACCTAGCGGTCTATGGTCAAAAAGCAAAATGCACACTTGGTTCAATGTTTCACTTTTCAACCAGTTGTTCTAATATATTATAGTCACTGCCTCGGAGCGTGGATTCTGAGGAATCGTGATATCCCAAAAACCTAACACAGGCACTTAAAACTCGCCTTGAGCAAGTCCGTAGAGATATCCTGGCATTCATTCAAAGTAAATCCCCTAAGAATTCCACTTTCACACTAGTAGTACAAACGAAACAGAGAATTGAGTGGTTCTCTAGATCCTTAAGGCAAGTGATAAATTAAAAATTCATTAATCATTTTGATGGAGGCTGAGATACAGTATTTTAGGGAGGATACTTCCAAGTTTAAAAGAAATCTCTTGTGGAGGAAAATGAATAGAGGGTATAGTTCACCAAGAAGAAGCCGTACTTTCTCATGAAAAAAAAAAAAAGGAGGGGGAGGAGAAAGAATTAGGAAGTTCAGATGCAACCCCCTCTAGTCCTATATATAGCGTGGAGTCTCAGCTTTCTCGCCTTGGTACAGTTGGGCCACGGTGCTCTTGGTAATAACACTGAAAGCAGCAGTTTTTAAAGATATACTCAACTTTCCCCGCTCCCAGGATGTGGGATTCTAATGAAACCACCTGTGTAATCCGTGTCAGAGATGCTGCAGCCTTTGGAGAGCACCGTTTGCTGAAATGTCTAGTGAGGGCTAAAATAAGCCCCTTTGGTGGAAAAAAACCCGCTGACTGGTTGAAATCAGAGTTGCAGAAGGTCACTTGCTATTTTAAAAGCTGCAAGCTGGTCCTCATTTTATAGCATCACAGTTATAAACAAGAAATTGTCACCTTGCTTGTCAGTTTATGTATTTCTCGCTGAAATAGACACACGTAGCCTTTTTTTCTGCAGAGAATTAATTAATTTGGACGACTTGTTTCCAAACTGCTTTGCTGTGCGGAGCAGTACATATGAAAAACTATTTTTCGTGTATTTCTTTAAGGGTTACTTCCAAATATTATTTTTGGCATTGTGCTATGATTAGCTTTTTAAAAATTTTTTAATGTTTATTTTACTTTTGAGAGAGAGAGAGCAAGCGCACATGCAAGTGGGAGAGAGGCAGACAGAGAGAGGGAGACACAGAATCTGAAGCAGGCTCCGAGCGATCCGCACAGAGCCTGACATACAGCTCAAACTTAGGAACTGTGAGATCATGACCCGAGCCGAAGTCAGACGCTTAACTGACTGAGGCACCCAGGCACCCCTTTCTTTTTTTTTTTAATGTTTTAATTTTGTTTAATGTTTATTTATTTTTGAGAGAGAGAGAGAGAGTGTGTGAGCAGGGGAGGGGCAGAGAGAGGGAAACAATCTGAAGCAGGCTCCAGGCTCTGAGCTGTCATCACAGAGCCCGACTTGGGGCTCAAACTCACGGACTCGAGATCATGACCTGAGCCGAAGTCAGACGCTTAACGGACTGAGCCACCCAAGAGCTCCAATGTTATGATTGATCTTTAAAACTCCCTTTACCTTTGTGAACTTTATCATATGCATCTCAACCATCTCTAAATGCTTTAAGAAAAGACTTCCTTCCTACTTTTTTGATTTATTCAACAGATCATGATGAACATTGATGTGGATGGGGGAGAGGTGTGCACAGAGACTAGGGAGCCAACTCACTTCTGGAATTATTTAGATACAGTCCATTTGGAAATGGAAGAAAGAGGTTAGCTCCAGCCCCAGGGTTCTGTAATTTTTGCACACACCACTGAGAATTACCGTCAATTTTATTCCAGCTTTCTCTGCAAAATTTTAATTTTTCTCTTCTTATCGCCCACATCATAAGTGGATTTAAGATTACCCCCTAAGAGTTCCAGAGAAGTGTGACAATTTTAAAAATATTTTTTTTAGAATTGTTTCATCAACGATGGTAATTTGCTTATATCAGTTACTTTCTTTATTATTTTATTTTTTTATATCGGTTACTTTCTCTTTATTGGGGGACAATTGGCATACAAAAATCTGTTCCTATTATTAAATATGCAACTCGGTGAGTTTGGAGATATGTGTACCAAAATCTGTGCCATAAACATTTCCCTATAACAGTTATTTTAAAGATTTCTAGGATGACTCCTACACTTGGCTCAGATGTTGTTATTTCTATCTCATAAAGAAAATTACTTAATATGTGAAGTTACCAACTCTATTAGTTGCTTGTAAGTCTTGTGTGCCAACAAGCCTTCCTTCAAGAAAAGTAGCAGGGTGGGGCGCCTGGGTGGCGCAGTCGGTTAAGTGTCCGACTTCAGCCACGTCACGATCTCGCGGTCCGTGAGTTCGAGCCTCGCGTCGGGCTCTGGGCTGACGGCTCAGAGCCTGGAGCCTGTTTCCGATTCTGTGTCTCCCTCTCTCTCTGCCCCTCCCCCGTTCATGCTCTGTCTCTCTCTGTCCCAAAAATAAATAAACGTTGGAAAAAAAATTAAAAAATAAAGAAAAGTAGCAGGGTCAAAGTCTAAAAACCAACAGCCATTTGGGGGGGGGGGGGCGGTGGGCGGTGGCAGGGGTAGAGAGAAAGTGAGAGCAAGCCATTTTTTCATACAATTTATAAACAGAAAATAAGGATCATAGACTTTAACCTGTAATTACACACCCAGTTTTCCCTTGCCAGCATCTATGTTTGCATTTCACCTCATGAGGATCGAAAAGAAGTGACTGAGCATATAAAATTGGTTTTTTCTCATTCCTTGACATCGTTTTATAAACTAGCAAAGCAGCTTGCGTACTCTCAGTGAGCGAGACAAACCACTATCTCACTGAACATGTACAGAACACATATACAATCTTAACTCCTGAGAAAATGTAGCTGCGTGTTCCTATCCACTTTCGAAATATCTAGCCTCATCCCTGATATCAGGAAGAGCAGAGGGTAGAGTTCATGGACATTGCTTCTCAGGGCGGGAAACTTTCCCCTTTGCCAGTCACCTGGGCCATACTGCTGTCGAACCCCTCATCCCAGCACCGTGCGGGCGGGCTCTGTCTGTAACATGTGCCACCCAGGGCCCACGCTGGTTAAAGAATCCGACGAGAACTGGGCCCTAACAAGCAACTGCAATCCAAGTCCGGGAAACGGATGAAGGGCGTGCGATTGCCCAGAAAGATTCTCTGTCCTCTACTCTTTTACCTCAGTCTCTTTGTCTGGGCTTCTCATGTGGTCGGTCCCTGGAGAGGACTGCGTTTACTATTACCTTTTCTGTTTTTCCAGGCAAGGACTCTTGAAAGTTCCTTTGGCTCCTAGCAGGAACTTTGTATACTGTGTTCTTTGTCTCTCCCTTTGTCCCCTTCCTCTTAAATCCTTCTCCCCTTTTCACAACTGCAGACTCTCAGTCCAGGCAGACCATCTCCTCTAATGGCCATGCATCTTTCTCAGCGACAGAACGTGCCCTCGGGCCCTGCTCCCGTGGGACCAAGTCTAGCTTTACCCTGTGTTTTATTGACCTGAGCCTTGAGAGGGCCGTCAGGTTTTGCATGTGGCTTGCCTCTGCATGGCAGACCCATGGAACAAAGTGGGGAAGGGCTGTCCTGCAGCTGCCACTACTGTGTCTTTACTGTCGCTGATAGTTATAAATCTTATGTCAAACAGAGATTTGCCTTCTATTTCTCGCCACAAGGGCATGGGAAATAATAGCGCACGTTCGATGTTTGACCTCAAAGCCATCGTGCGTGCTTAGGCTTTAAGATGTCACGGTTCGAGGGGCACCTGGGTGGCTCAGTCGATAAGCGTCCGACTTCAACTCATGAGGTCATGAGGTCATGATCTCACAGTTCGTGATTTCGAGCCCCGCATTGGGCTCTGTGCTGACAGCTCAGAGCCTAGAGCCTGCTTCGGATTCTGTGTCTCCCTCTCTCTCTCTGCTCCTCCCCCACTCACACTCTGTCTCTCTCTCAAAAATAAATAAATGTTAAAAAAAAAAAGATCTCACGGTGACAGTACAGAGCAAGTTACGTAATACAGTACAGAGCCTGCTTGGGATTCTCTTTCTCCCTCTCTCTCTCTGTCCCACCCCTGCTTGCACGCACACTCTCTCTCTCTCAAAATAAATTAAAAAATAAAAAAAGATTTTTGAACACAGGATCAGTATAAGCTTTCTAAAATCCTTGTGAAATAAAGCAGAAAATGGAAGAGTGGGTGGGTGGGTGGGTGGATGGATGGATAGATGGACATTTTCAATATTACCTTTATTAACTCAACATTGGTTGACCACCTTCCGTATTTAATGTTCTCTCCACCCCCTCTCAGCCACATCTTCTGGTCCTGTACATAATATTTCAGAACTGTCTTGAATCCAGAACCTCCTCGTATCTTGCTTGAATGATCACCAACCCTGATTAATCTCACGTACTCCCTAATGCCACTTCATCTTTCTGCCATGGCCAAGGTCACCTTTGTAAGACAAAAAACTGACCGTGTCATTCTCCTGCTTCACAGCTTCTACTAGCTCCCCGTTGCCTAAAGTTAAAATCCAGATTCCTCGGCGTGCCTTACTCAGCTGTTGGATCTCTAGTGACAATTTCTTTGCCTGGTCTCATTTCTCCCCATCTCTCCATGCACTCTGTGCCGTAAGCACGATAGTGTTCTTGCCGGGAAAGACAACCTGATTTCAAAACACCACTTGCTAGCTCTATAAAAATGGATCTAAAGTCACTCCCTCATTCCCTCAGTAAGAGGGAAATTGGTTGTAAAAGGTAAGGACTGTAAGGACGTGAAATGTAATATGAGAAATTATCTAGCTCCTAACTAGCTTTCTATCTGTACCTTTGTAATATCACTCCCTCTACCTGAGGTATACCTATCTCTTCTCCATGTGACAAACGTCTCCTCAGACCCAGATCAACAGGCATCTTCTCTGTGGTTGTATTCCAGCTTCCTCCAGACTGAGTTAGATACATTCTTATTTGAGCTCCCACAATAACTCAAGGGCATTTATTATATTATGATATGATGATACAATATGATATGATGATATGATATGATACATGATATTGTAAGATCCTTTTAAAAAAAGAGACAACGTCCTTTTTTAAAAAAACTATACTTTATAACCTGGTTCATAATAGCCTTTCAAAAAATATTTGTTGAACGAGTATATGAAGTCACTTGTGCTGGGCTCTACAGTCCAGCTCTTGAAGAATTCACACAACCTCGAAGGGTAAGAAACAAACAGACCCAAACAAATAACCACTGTGCAAGTCTGAGCGGAATAAGAGCTCTGGAGGTAGAATCAAGTGTAACAGCCGCCGACCCCTCTACCAAAGGGCCAGGGGAGGAGGGAAACCTTCACCAGTAATGGACATCTGAGCTGAGTCCTAAAGCCTGTGTGTGGATTTAACTTCCAATTTTGCCTTAACCTGTCCATGTATTTATTATGCCCACTCCTTCCTCCTTATGCCCTACATCCCCAAGCTTTCGTGGCAGAAGGCTAGAGAATTTTTAAACCTTGGCCAGTAGTTCCCAGGAGATGCCATAAAGGAACAGATAAAGAGTTTTTCATAATGCAGTTTTGAGTGTCTGCTGTAGTTTTGCTTATAAACCCTGAAGCCTGTAAATTACTGACAAATCAGCATATCTTTGAAGACGAAAACAGACTACACCAAGAAGATAAAGGTTTGAAAACTAGAAAGCCATAGAAATCTTATGTTTTCATTATATACTGACTGAGAAATAGATATGTTTTTTTTTAGCTTCTAAGTAATTAGACTGCCCAAGTGAAATTGAAAAATGATGAACCATGACATCTATTTTAATATGATGTATAAAGTAATTCCTGCCCTTTTTTTTTTAACAACATAGGAGGATATTCAATAAAATTTGCATATAGGATTTTTTAAAGAAAGGATTTTAGAATATGATAAGCAATGAAAGTCTAGAAATGCTAAATGAGGAACCCAATAGAGCATGACTATAATCCTAAGTTAGCATTTTGTAGCATCTTCTACATCTAGCGCTTGATGGTTCTGATTGAGAAACTCTAGTAAACATTGAAATGGCTTCCTTCAGTAGCACTGACTCCAAAATTAAATACCTCTGTTTTGTGCCAATTGGAGGCATCGCATTGCTTCCCTGATGACAAATTCTACAGAATGTCCTAATAATGATAATTATGGGTACCATTTATTCAGTGTTTGTAATATGCCAGGCAGTGCGCTCTACAAGATTTTTTTTTTTTTTTTGGAAAGTTCATTAGAGGTGCAAGCTTCCGTTTTTTTATTCTCTACATCACCAAAGCTCAATATATTTCATACCACATATACCAGAAGCTTAGCGAGATAAAAGGAAGGTACTTACAAGCACTGCTTTGAGAGTTATCCTGGAGAAATGAAATATGGCTATTTAGAAAGAACAGAAATTGCATTTGAAATGGCATGACCTAAAACACTAGAAAAAATCTATTTCTCTATTAGCCAAGAACAGTTATCAGGCAGACAATGTGGTCGTCTTCCTTTCTACTCAGGCCCCCCAGACAGAATCCCTGTGTCCTTTGGTTTCCCAAGATGTTGCCTTCTTCAAAGAGCGGGGGGATTTTGAGGGAACCTCCTCACAGCTGTATCTAACTTCAGGGAACTCGCTGCAGATTTTTGAGAAATCTGCCGTGTCTGGTTCTGTTGCTCAATTTCCATACCTCCAAATCAAGAATGTTCAGTATTGAAAGTTTAATACCGAATACAACTCATTTGAGGTAAACAGCCCCCAAAGACTTGATGGTGTTTGTTCCTGCTTTTTTGTGAATGTAATCATTTTCTCTTTTTAACCTTTTTAAAGAAAAGCTCTCGTGATTCTAAAGATATTTTAAAGTCTTTGGACCATACATGTCAAGACTGTTAGTGGAATTTTAGGCCACAGAGTAGGAAACGTGGTCGTTTGTATTTATTTTTAAAATAATTATTTGAACACTCTACAACTCATGAGCCCTCAGATTTGTGACCAAAAGGGGGAAGTAAAGGCAGTAAATTTTGATTAAAAGACTGAAAATTGGGAGAAAAAAAGAGGACAACAGCTTGGAGATTGTTAGATAGAGAGTAAGTAGTGTTAAAGACAGTCGAGTACAACTGAAGTGTCTCCAAAGGTATTCCGGTGGTAAACGTGAAGCGCTTGTTTCTTTGCAGAGCGAGAATGTATTCACGAGCCCTCAAACTGACATTCTTTCCCACAGATCGAATTGCACAGAACATCATTAAGTCCCACCTGGAGACGTGTCAGTACACCACGGAGGAGCTGCACCAGCTGGCATGGCAGACCCACACCTACGAGGAAATTAAAGCCTATCAGAGCAAGGTACTCTGGGAAACTATGACAATGTTTCTCCCTGTGATGTCTCTATTTCCGGCTTTCTCACTCAGCGTTATTGACATTTGGGGCTGGATAAGCCTTTGTGTAGGGACTTGTCCTGCACGCTGTAGGATGGTTAGCATCATCCCTCGTCTCTACCCACTAGATGCCAATAGCAGCCCCCTCACACACAGTTGTCACAATCAGGTGTCTCCAAATGTTCCCTGGAAGGCAAAACCGCCCCAAGTAAAAAAAAAAAAAAAAAAAAAAAAAAAAAAAAAAAAAAAAAACCACTGCCCTATTTAAGTGACCAGGGAGACTGTGCCCACATCAGATGACTTTAGAACCTTTTCACGGTGGCTTCCTGGGGCCAGGCAAGGAAGAGAAACGATTGAGAAACTATAGCAGTAATAATAGTTGTAAATCTATACTACAAAGATATGCAATAAAGTACCTTTAATGTTTCTCTTGCCCTACATGTTTAAAAAGGCCAAAGGGAAAAAAAAAAAGACAACTCACCTCATTATTATTACCATTATTCTTTTGATTGCTACTTTGTCCATTAGAGAAGTTTTTAAGAGAAGGAATTTGCTGCTGTTATATATTCACGTTACTTTCCTGTGGGGTTGATAGCCACAATTACAAGATCTACTAGTAAATGACTGGTATTATCATTTTATTTTAAATAAAATATATAAATGTGTCTACATCTGAACATATGATTACAAAATACTGATTTTTCTCCACGGGAACAATCATATCTTACCCCTTTTATGTAAATAAGGAAACAAAAGCATAGGTATTGTTATGGTCAATAAAAAGCAGAATCAATACACTTGGATTTATGTTTCCAGTTCCAAAGATAATAACCCCAGGATCAAAATACATTTCTGAGATTCTATATTACTTAAGAGAGTGATTTGATTTGAGGTCTTTTCCCGTGAAATTCTTTTTATACCAAAAAAGCAACCTCCGTAAGTTCCGGGAAAAGAACACAACGTAAAAATCTTACAGATATAGTGTCTGCTGGGCACACATAAAAGTGACCGTACAGAAGCCTGGGAACGAAATCACTAGTCCTCAGTGCAAAAGTTTGTTTTCACAAAACAGACTAAGAGCCTGAGTTTGTTTAGGTGAGCAGAAGGAGGAGAAAGAGAGTAAAGAAACCGTACATATCTATCTTTACATATTATTGCAGTGTTTCCATTATTTCGGTCTCAGTACATTGACATTTGTGCCGTAGCAAGGCTCAAACAGGGCAAAACAGTCTGTTCAAAAATACTGTCTTCCTCTTTGGAAGGAATGGGGTAGAGTCCCACCTTGGGCCCCAAGTGACGGGTGAGCTCCAGGAGGGAAACCCTGAATGTTGCATTGACTCTCCACGTTGCTTTTGCTCCATGTACGTTGTGTGTCTCGTCTCTTGAAGTCCAGGGAAGCACTATGGCAGCAATGCGCCATCCAGATCACTCACGCCATCCAGTATGTGGTAGAGTTTGCAAAGCGGATAACGGGCTTCATGGAGCTCTGTCAAAATGATCAGATTCTACTTCTGAAGTCAGGTAAGCGAGGAGAAGATTCATGGGTGGGGCACCTGTTTTAGCCCGGGGGGTGGTCAACCCTTTGCTCAGTGTTGGCTGTAGAAAAATCTTCCTTCCAGTATGTAGTTCATTTTTACCACCCACACTGTCAGCCAACTCCCAAAGGAAACTCTCAGTAATAAAAATGCCCTGATACTCATTCAGTTCCCCTTTGAAGTCAAACACAATTTTGCTTATTGAAAGTGGAGCTATTAATTGCGGAGGTTGAGATACCCAGCTTGACAGGCAGTGCAAGTAATTAGCGTGTCAAGGTGGCTGAATTGCTGAGCTGGCTCTAAAATGCACTACTTGCCTTCTGTTGGGGTGGGGGGGGGTGGGGATCCAGGCTAGCAGAGCTCTGCCTCTGTGGTCATCTCCAATCATTTTAATGAGGATAGCCTGCAGCCAGTATAGACCCGGAGAAACTCCCTGAGCTCTAATCCTTCCCTCCCCTTCTTCCAACACATGCTCTGTGACACACGCACACTTAGGAAGGAGCTCAAGAAATTCCGCACATGACTGACCTCGCAGATGGTATTACCCAAACAGGAAACAAATTTTCTTTCCCTGACCCCCAGCTTTGAAAGTAGAAAATAAGAGCCACCATGGTGTTTGTTAACCCTCATGGACCTGGGCCAGAGTACTAAGCATAATATGTATACGTGTGCGTGTGATAACGCACCTGCATATGTTAATGTTTGCCCATGACAGCTCATTTAGTCTCGTGACACCAGTATTATTTCCATCTTATAGAAGGAGGGGGAGATTCTCAGAAGTGAAGGGCTGTGTTCAATATCACAAAGCCAACGTATGGCAAAGCTGGCATTTGAACTTGGGCCAAATAGAATAGGTATAAGTCGCTGCTGCTTTCTCACCACGTGATTAAAGTTGATGCAGACCTTGACCCAAACATGAACTTGACCTATCAGTTATCTATTGCTGGCTAAAAACAACCCCAAAACTTAGTTAAGATGACAGTAATCATTTATTTTGCTCCCAAAGCTACAATGTGAGCAGGGCTCAGCGAGGAATGCTCCATGTGGTGTTCACTGAGGGACTTGACGGAAGGCAGGAGGATCCGCTTTTAAATTGTCTCCCTCACACGGCTGGCACTGTGTGCTGATTGACGATCCCGAGTTCGGCCAAGGCTCTGGGCCACAGGCCCCAGTTCCTATCCATGTCAGTCTCTCCATGGGCCTCTTGGACTTTCTCATAGCATGGTTGTGAGGTTTCAAAAGCTAGCACGCCAAGAGAACAAGGCCACAGTGCATCGCATTTTTCTGGCTTACCTTTAAAAGTCATGCAGTTCTATTTCCACCCCACTCTATTGGTCAAGGCAGCCATGACGGCTCACCTGGGCTCAAGGGTAGATGAACTGGATCTGCCCCCTTTTTTTTTTTAAGTTTATTTATTTATTTTGAGAGAGAGAGAGAGCAAGCAGGGGAGAGGCAGTGAGAGAAGGAGGCAGAGAGAATCCCAAGCAGGCTCTGCACCATCAGCACCGGGCCCGATGCAGGGCTCAAACTCACAAGCCGTGAGATCATGACCTGGGCCGAAACCAAGAGTCGGACGCTTAACCGACTGAGCCACCCAGGCGCCCTGAACATGGATCCTTCTTGATGGGGGAGTGGTAAGGCTCTTAAAAAGCATGTGGGATGGAACATATTTTTGCAGCTCTCCTTGGGAAAAAAAAAAAAAAATCTGCCACATTTGATACATGACCTTGAGCTAACCTCTGTAGATGGCAGCTTCCTCATTTGCAAAATGAAGAGATGGACCAGAAGTAATGAATTCCAAACTTACAATTGCATCAGCAGCATCAGAGGAGAATATTGACTGCTCTGAGTCGGAGGCCCCATCTGAGGCCCATGGGTCTGAATCTCCTAGAAGAGAACCCAGAACCCACTTCACTGTCTTTCCAGCCAAGTCTCAGATATAACCAGTCCATAGACTGACATTGGAGAACCACTGCACCATATAATCGTTTAACATCCCTGCTGCTGTAAAAATGTTGACTCTAGTATAAAAGGCAGAGTACGTAACCTCCTTAAGCCTCCTGTAACTCACCTATAAGAAAGGGCTAATAAAAGTCACCCAGGAGGCACCTGGGTGGCTCAGTCGGTTAGGCATCTGACTTCAGCTCAGAGCATGATTTCACGGTTCGTGAGTTCGAGCCCCACGTCGGGCTCGCTGCTGTCAGTGTGGAGCTTGCTTCAGATCCTCTCTCTCTCTCTCTGTCTCGACAAATAAATAAACATTTAAAAATTCACCTGAAATGGTATTGTAAGGAGCAAATAAAATAATGTAAGGGGCCAAGGAAAGTGACTTCCACCCTATAAATACTCAATAAACGGTACCTATTATTGTTTTTGTCAGAAAAACACTGTTTTAATTAATATTGACAAGTCCCCTTCGATGTGTAAGCCCCTGTGCTAGGTGGCATATAAGGGAAAGCAAGGAGAAATCAGCAGATCAAAAAAAGAAGACAGAGACATAAATATTAAGTGGCAGCATAAGAAAGGCACCACGGGTCCCTTGGGAACACCATGGATGTAACCAAAGCACCCGTATCATGCTCTCCTGCAAATTTGTGGCTTCTGAGTCTGGCCGTCACCTTCCAACACACTTCGGGGCAAAAGCCCATTTGTCCATAATGTGGAGAAACTGCACAGCGCTGGTTCCTCAGAACATCAATAAATGTTCAGAGGGAAAAACAAAGGTGGCAAACTAATTCACTCACTAAATATTTATTTATTTACGTGCCAGGAACTTTTCGAGGTCCTGGAGCTATACTAGTGAATGAAATAAGCACCACTACCTGTGGCTGCGGACAAAGGTCCCACCCTCACCGGGCTAACAGTGAACTCAGAGAAATGCTGGGTCGAGGTTGAACAAGTTCCTTCATGTTGGGACTTTCCCAAGCCTTTGATCTGTGAATGTGGATTATAACTCTCTGAAGTGAGATAATATTCAGTATTTTGCCAAAACTCATTTGACCAAGAAAACTTCATTTCCAAGACATCAGATGTAAATGGTGCCCTCAAGAAACACCCTCAAGGGGTTCCTGTGTAAAGTCATCCTGTGCTGAAATGTACATGGAGGATGTTCAAAACTGAAACAGAGAGCAAGTTTTCCCAACAGCAAAACTTCTACAAAAGTTAACCAACTGCAAAGCTCCTTGTGAATTCATGAGTGGAAAATACCTTTAATACTAGTCCAGAAAACAAAAACCAAAAACTATGTATGCTTCCCCAACACGTGCTGTTGCTGCCCTGCATTTTAGCCACCTTTAAGGTATCTTAAATTTAATTTAATTTAAGGTATCTTATCTTTAATTCCTCACGTAAGCATGTAGAGAGATCTCTTTCTAATATAGTTATCTTTTACTTGGGAAGACATCTTGATGCATTTCTGAATGTGTGTGTCTGTGCATCTGCATGGGTGTGTTTTAAAGTTTTTTAAGTCTGTTGACCTAAATACAGTAAGAATTGCTTTACTATTGCACATATATACCTATTTTCTCTCTTTTTTTTTTTTTTTATACATAGGTTGCCTGGAAGTGGTTTTAGTGAGAATGTGCCGTGCCTTCAACCCATTAAACAACACTGTTCTGTTTGAAGGAAAATATGGAGGAATGCAGATGTTCAAGGCCTTAGGTAAGTTTACCTTTGGTGGTGACATAATTTTCTTAGCTGCCTTCAGTTTCTCCACTCAGATCGAAGTGGGTAAATGAGATGCCTTGATTCTTTAATGTCAACTGGTATCTCATTTGATAAGGTCTGGACCAGGTGAGCCTCCAATATTTTATCCAACCTGTGAGATGCACAATCGTGCATCCTAATATGAAAGGCAGGAGCGAACCACAGACCCCATTGAGATCGACCACACCTCATTCAGAAATCAATGAAGAGCTGAGATGTGTTCTAGATCATTCTTTGAAGGATCAATTTTTATTTTCCTTGTAGCTTACTGCCCCACAGAGTATATTAGGTAGACCTCTGGTGGTCCATGGGTGATCTCTTAAGTTTCTTATGTAAATCCATAATCGTTAGTTAAGATATTTAATTAAAACAAGAGCTTCTTCACTGGCTTCTCGCTAAGAGCACTGACATTCTTCCTGTTAAGTCATGCAGCTCTGGAAGCACAGATAGAGTGGGTGCCAACCTGCCCCAAATGATCCCCAGACCTTTCCTGTGGGTGGGCACGGGCAGAGTCAATCTTCGGGAGTGTTGTGTACCATTCACATCCAGTCATCAGTACACGGTGCAGATAAGAAGAACGTTAGCAGATGGGCCCATGCCAGGAAAGGTTTTCACGATGACGGTGCCACTTGTTCCATACCCGGCCCACGGGCATCACGGAAGGCCAGTGCCCTTTCACCTTTTGTGCTGTTAGCTGATATGGTAGCTAACAGCAAGTCCATCCGACAGGCAGCGTTTCCCTTCTGCAGTTGATACACATCCATGTCATCTACAAGGCTAGACTTTCAAGAAAGGAGGAAAAGTCTTGGCAGGCAACTTGGCTGTATTTCCAGCTTCATAAAATAAACATTTACCAAGGATCAGTGTAGGGATGAAGCATTATTATGCCAAAATTCACAATTGCTAAGCGACTGACCTGAAGCATCCATCAGAAAGCAGAAAGCAAGAACGCCTGCCCCCTCCATAAGATTTCCAGGGAAGTTACCAAATTGAAAGGTACCTCATCTTCCATCTGTAAGACGTTTTTAACATCTCAGTTTGAGGCCTCTTGGCGTTCTAAATTGCCAGGTTCAAGTGCCACTAAGACTGACAGCCCTTGGCCCCTCATACATCATGTTTTAGGTTTTCTGTGAATGCTGTCTCTATACCAAAGGATCCCGAAATCATGTATTAAATTTTTTCTAGTTGGAACTCATCTCAACATTACAAGATTAGATTTAGTTTATATCTTCCCAGGGGAATATGGCAATGAGCATACACCATTTCTGTCAGCCCCTCATTGGTGACGTCAACACTCCGTACTTGATCAAGACGTTTCCCAATTTCTTCATTCTATAATTATTAGGAACTTGGAAATATTGTTGCCTCGTGTGCAAGTCCTTGAGTAACTTTTCGACTGTGGGACTTTCTTACTCTTGCCCCATTCCATTCAAGTGTTCTCACTTAATCCGCCTTCTCTTACAGGTTCTGATGACCTAGTGAATGAAGCATTTGACTTTGCAAAGAATTTGTGTTCCTTGCAGCTGACTGAGGAGGAGATTGCTTTGTTCTCATCTGCTGTTCTGATATCTCCAGGTAAGGAGGTGTGAGGCTCTGTCTTAAAAAAAAAAGAAAGTCCTATCTTTAACGTGGATTATCCCCACTAAACCTAGGTAGTCAGCAGAAATTTGAAAGAACTGTGTTTACTTTGACAAGCTTGTGATATTTATGGACCACTCAAAGGAATGTAGCCTTAAATTAATTAAAATGACCGATTTTGCCCCACAAGCAAGAGTAGGATGTGTGCTAAGGGTCACTCCAGATTCAGACAAGCGAAAGCATTTCTTAACAGATAAATGAGGACACACGGCGGCCTGAGTTACAGCTAAGTCCTATTTTGATTCTGAGAATGAAAGACATCGCAAAAAAAAAAAAAAAAAAAAAAAAAAATGCCCAGGAAGAAAAGTGAGACTTAGTAGAAATGTATTTAAATGAGAGATCCAGCATGAGGACAAAAGTAAATAAAACGTACACCTTCTCCTCTTTAAATACCTCTTGTGTTGGCTTCTCCACCTAAATTAGTGATATTAGGGGCTTTAAAAGGAGGTACGGACAACAGAGGGGAAAATGACTCCCTCTAAAGACTGGAAAAGGAAGAGTCTCTGATGTGCCAGTGGACATTCCAGAACGGGGATCTATCATTTATCTGTGGGACCCTACATGCTCAACCTCCCAGACCCGCAGTTTCCTCGCCTATAAATAGGGTTTGACTTCATTGTAATGAAGATCATTTCTACCTAGCTCTAAAATGCAATAAAATACCAAAATTTTCAGAGAAGGTAAGGGGTGACGGTTATAGGCCACACAGAATCGTAGCAATTGAAATGCTGCTTAAACGTATATGCCAGCTCGAAAATGTATAGATTGCTAATGAATACGTGGCTCCTTCAGCCAGAAGGAGAACTCAGTCTCTCAGCTGTCTGCTCGGTTAGAATTCGGTGAGGAGACGGCAGTGCCATTTACAGTTCTCTATTGGAACCCATTCCTAATAATTTTTACGGCCAAGAGCCTCATTCTTTCTATAAAATCCACCTTAGAGACGAGATTCCTTCTGATACCTTAGCATAGTTTTCAGTGGGGCTGGAAGAAATTAATCTCACCGGTGACGGTACATTGACGTGTCATTCTAGTGATATCTACCGATAACCCCAGCCTCTACCCTTCCTATCAGTGAAGCTTTATCTATTTATTTTTAAGTCTTATGAAGGTTTTTTTTAATGTGCTTCTGTTTTTTATTTAACCACATTATCAAAAATGGAAATTACCACTTGGCATGTTATCACTAACAGTTTCTTTTGTGGCTCTGTCTACAATCAAGCTGTTCCTCTAGGCCTCTTTTGGTTTTACTTTTTTTCTTTTTTTTTTTTGAACCTGACCAAGTTTCCCAGGCCTAGAAGCACAAAGATAAATGGGAGAAGTGACAAGAAAGATTTATATCTGATAGCAACCGCATGCCAAATAATTTTCCTTGCTACCACTTTCTTATTGCATTTGACTGTTTTTATGGAATATAGTTCAGCGTTAGATTCATTCTAAGCCTGTGTTTCTAAGATGAGGGAGGAGGCTTCATTCGGGTTCCTGCTTGCTCAAAGAACGTGTTGCCGAAGTTCACTGTCCTTGTTAGGTACGTTTGTAATAAGCCAGTAAATTCCTAGCAGCAAATACTTACGACATGGTGTTATTAAGCCTAAATAATCCATGAAGATAATTGCCCGAGATGTAAGGCAAGCCTGTTGTTTATAGGTCAGAACTCAGTTGGATTATAAGCCTTTTTCCAAACAGAACATAGTATAGCCATCAAATTCTGCTGGGTTTGGAAACAGGACATTTCTTACTCTACCTAGTGGAAAATCTTCCAGTCCTTGTAGCAGACCCACACTCAGAGGCTTCTGAAACTCTCAAATACCTCGTCTGCCACCCTGGCCTAGTGTCACATTCAAAAAGAGAGGAAAGACAGATAGATGTCTTGCTCTATCTCATGCCAGACCCCACCCTTCCCCCAGTTCTTACCCTAATAGCCACGCTCTGTTCAGCTCCAGATAGTTTAGGGAAGGGAGAGGGAAGGAAACTTAATTTATTCTGATTGACAATTGTCACTGAAGGCTTTTGTGCTCACTTACGTAAGGGTTTGCTTAACTCTTGGCTAGACTTGTCCTTACCCTGTCTAGGATTACAGAATTGAGTTTCTTGCCTGACCTGAACTGTGTTCAGATGGATCATTTCCAAGTTCTTTTCCATGAGTATTTGTTCATCATTTGGAGACTCTAGATGTCTCTTCATTGAAGCGCCAACCTGAGGCATTGATGTTGGGCTGAATTTTGTCACCATGGCATATAAAGCTCCTTGGAAGAAAGGAAGGGAGGAGGGAGGGGGTGGGAGGGAATGAGGAGAGGGATGTTGGAAGGAAAAAAGAAAAGAAGGTAGGATGGGAAGAAGGAAAGGAGGGATTATCTTATCCACCATTTTAAAATTCCATGTAGAAAAACAGCTTAGTTAAATTTGGGGGATTGAATTTTTGAAACTGATACATGCAGATTCTATGAATTATAGCATAGTTTAAAAAGGGAAGGGGAATTATAGTTTAAAAAGGGAAGGGGAATCCTGAATACAAAAAACAGTCCTGTGCAGATTTTCTTACTTCTATAATTCATTTTCTTCGTAAGTCACTGACTTCTACTTTGAAAGAATCTAAGGATATGTCCCCCAAAAAGAGTGAGAGATGTAAATGGTCACAGGCAATAAAAAAAAAAAAAATACTGGTGTTTATTGGAACCATTGGGTTCTAACTACTTCCATCCTCATGTCCTGTGTCAGTGTATCTGGCATTACTGTCATCAGGGTATTTCTTATAAAATATGTGCGGTTATGTAAACGGAAACTAAGCACTTATATACGTAGGTAAAAGGTTACATCCCCTCCCTTCTTACCTAATTCTTTTCCTTTGTCAGACCGAGCCTGGCTGATAGAACCAAGGAAGGTCCAGAAGCTTCAGGAAAAAATTTATTTTGCACTTCAACATGTGATTCAGAAGAATCACCTGGATGACGAGACCTTGGCAAAGGTACGTCCTCAGATCGTAGAGCTGTGGCCACTCAAAGCACTATGGCCAAAAAGGGCTAGTTATAAAGCAAAGGCATTTATCAGCAGCAACAATTTCTGGAAGTTACCAAAGGTGCATAAATGTCGAGGTGGCCATTTTAAAAGGGAGACTAGTAAATTATAATAGATTGAGAGGAGAATGCCTTTCTTAGGAAAGGATGATACTGATGGATCTGAACCCCAGGCATAGGAAGACAAGCAAAGAAACCTAGAGCGTTTTATCTGAAAAACAAAAGCATGAAGCAGGGAATCAAGCCTTCAAAATTGACATGTGATGAAGGAGGAGACTTTGTGTCACTTTAGAAGTCAGATGCGGGCCAAAGTTAAGAGCAAGTAGATATTTATTCAAAATAAGAGAACTATAAAATGATAAGAGGGGCGCCTGGGTGGCTCAGTCGGTTAAGCGGCCAACTTTGGCTCAGATCATGATCTTGTGGTTCGAGAGTTCGAGCCCCACGTCAGGCTCTGTGCTGACAGCTCAGAGCCTGGAGCCTGCTTCGGGTTCTGCATCTCCCTGTCTCTCTGCCCCTCCCCCTCTCACGCTCTGTCTCTCTCTCAAAAATAAATAAACATTAAAAATTTTTTTTTTAATGATTAAAATTGCTGACCAGAGGGGTACACCATGGTGAGGTTGTGAGCTCCCTGGCATTGGTCATAGTCGAATAGATACCGCTTGGTTTCCTCTCAGGTGTCTTGTAAGTCAGAGTCCTTCCCAGAGTAGAACACTAGACTGATTACTTGTACATTTTCCTTCAGTTCTAATCTTTTCACACAAGATATGCCCTGGGGTCCCTTCAAAATGGTGAAGAATCCCAGGGGCAAAATGCCATCAATTTCTTGGTTCAGCTTAATTAACAATAGTGATCTTTAAGAAGAGATGTTTACCGGAGTAGAATCCTCATAAGAGGAAGTATATTCTCATGATTGATACTCAGCATTATTTTAGATCATAAAGTATCTTTGATTTCTTAAGAACTGGACTTTTTTAGCCGGTAAGCAACTAGGAAATGGGGCATATTCTTGGTTAAAGATGATAAGAATCCTAGTCTATATTTATAAACATTAAAACCCTCCCACTTTGCTCTTAAAGTTCTTTATTTTTAAAAAAGGGGGAAGACTCTCTCAGAGATATTATCAGATATGACTTCACACATACAGAGGCTCCTTTAAAAAAAAAAAAACCTCTATGAATCAAATATGCTGTTTCATTATGGTGACATTTTTATTCAAATGAACACCTCATTTTACAGTGAAGAATGATAGTTATCTTTGGTAGAACTTTCTACTTTTTATGTGAGCAAGGACAAATCACCTGGTCTCTGCACCTCAGTTTTCTTTGGGTCTAAGGCAAACCTTCCACATGCTTGCAGATCTCCTGGGCAGAAAAGACGGTTATAGAAATATATGCATCTGTTTCTATAATCGCTCTGCAGAATATACCATAAATACATCTGGCCACTTAATGGAAGGGGATGTTTCCTGCATTTCGGATGTCCCAAAGACCTCCCCATATTTGCCGTCTTAAAATTAAGGCCTTGATGTGAGGATAATGAGGATTATCATTTTTTGCTTTTGTACAGATGTTTTGAGGTTTAAGATATTACAGTGCATAAATTCTCACGCTTACACCATCTTTTACCTCCTGGTGTTCTAAGGGTGGCAGTCGGAGGTATTTGCTATAGAAAGGAGACAGAAATTAAAGCATGAAAGATATTTAATGGCAACAAAAAATAAAAATAAAACACTGACTGTGGGTCACCTCCCCTCTCCACTCGCCATCTTTCAGGGGAGAAGTACACAGTTCAGTCCTATTCTTATAAAGTGTTGTAAAACTGGGGAGCAGAGAAAGAGTTAGGAGAGGATTATTTCTTGTATAAGGTTCACTGGAGCCAGATGACAAAGCATTGCTTCCACAGGTCATGTGTAGGTATAGGGGTTTGTGTGGCCCCTCCTTGTAAGCCAGCATTTTAATAGGATGCTCTGTGGAGGGACCATGAAACTAAGGAGGGACCACCAGCTAAGGTGGAGGGACCATGAAACAGAATGAGCCCTGGATTCTAGTTTATCCCAGTCCTGAACTTTGTGGCTTTGGCTGAGTCATTCTATTTGTCTAAGTCTCAGATTCCTCAGCTGTCAAGGGCTGGGGGTGGCAGGAGGGATGGGTAAGTGTCTCAGGTTCCTGACTGCTTTAACCCTGTGAGGACCCTGTGCGATCGATGTATAGGCACGCCCTCTCATCGTGCCCGCTAAAAGAAATCATTTTATTTGTCTATCCTACCACAAATTCTCATCTTTGCAGAAATTCCCCTTCTGCCTTCATAGCCGTGGAACTCTTCGGCCTCTACAGTGCCTCTATTAACAGTGCCAACCGTTCTTAATATTTGTTATTTATAGACCCCTTGGGGAGCCTGGCAAACATCATGAAACCCATCTCTAGAAAAATGTGCGCATACCCGACTGTGGTATTCAAGTCTGCGGTAGTTGGGGTACATCTGCCTTCTGGGTGATGTGCAAAGACTTTTTATAGTGCCGACCAGGTTGCCCCTGAAGGAATGTAACGGACATCAGGTGAGAGAGGCAGGGCTCGGATGCAGTCACTGGGCTTCATCCCGAAAGAACAGTCTCCACCACACTTCAGCCGTGCTCACTTCCTGAAATGAAAGTTCAAGTAGCCGTGCCTTATCCTTTCAACCAAACTTGGACCTAGGGACGGTATGAGAATTCAGGAATTCTGTATCCACTCACTAGACGATTTCAATCCCAATATAGTAATCATTTTGCTGATTTAGTTATTTATATTTAAAAAAAAAAAAACCTTTTGGAGAACTTATTTTCCTTTCCTTATCAGCATCGTGATGGTATGTAGCATATTTATAATAAACCATCAGAACCATTGCCTAGCTGAGTGACCCTGCAAAAGTGGCTTAACTTCTCTGTGCCTCAGTTTCCTCATTTGTAAAATGTGACTAAGGGTAGTGTCAAGGTCATGTGGTTATTGTGAGGACCGAGTGGTATTACGTGCAAGCAAGCTGCACGTCCATAATAGGTACGGTATGTAAGTGCTATTGTTGTAGCTGTGGACGGAAGAAATTCTGTTTCGGCAGGGACATTTTTATTGGAAGTGGTATTTTTGAGTTAATCACGAATGGATGAAAACGCAAAAAATGGAAGCTGGGGGCGCCTGGGTGGCTCAGTTGGTTAAGCACCCAGCTCTTGATTTCGGCTCAGGTCATGATCTCACAGTTTGGGGGATGGAGCCCCACGTTGGGCTCTGGGCCGACAGCACAGAGCCTACTTGGGATGCTCTCATTCTCCCTCTCTCTGCCCCTCCCCTGCTCATGCTTCCTCTCTCTGTGTGTCTCTCAAAATAAATAAACAAACATTTTTAAAAAATGCAAGTTGGAGGGCTGAGGAGATGGGGTTTGGCATTCTAAGTGATGGGGAAATGATAAGAGGTAAGAAAGTACAAGGTATGTTTGAACTCATAAGTGATGGTTAGATCTGTCTGCATCCTGGATTTGAAAAGCCAGGAAACAAGAGGACACTGGTCACTTTCGCTAAGCTCATAAAAATAAAAAATGAAAAAAAAAAACCCACAACATATATATTTTTAAGCTCCCATCTGTTCTCTGAATTTCACTTTCCCTGTCTAGGAAATGAGTAGGTTGGATTGGCTGGTCATTAAGGTCCCTTCTGTAGAATGTTCTTTGACTCCAAGAGAGAAAAACAAAGCTTGCTCCTGACATCTTCATTCATCCTCTAATACTCAGTGCAACGGACTCATTTTAAGGACTTTTTCGTAATTCTACCATTACAGCTAATAAAGAAATAGACTGCTCTCACCAGGTCTTAAAGCTTCAAAGTCTTGAAGCTACAGTGATCTAGCTCAGGATGATATTCTGGCCCCAAAGCTGCAAAGAGCACAGTGTTTTCGAAGCCCCCGGCCGGAGCTCAGCATTCCTGTCAGGCCTTCAGCCGGGGCTCCATCACCTTGTGCTTTGGGTGCCGTGGTGGCTCAGTCTGAGGTGTTTACTTCCTGGGAGAGGAGCGTGCTGGGGGAGTTCCTGTTCCTGTGGTTCTTTCTCCACTCAGCTGAGACCAGCATGACCACTGCCAGGGTGCAGTGACTATTTCAGCTGCAGACTGGTGACAATTCCATTCTCTGGCCTCTGGGCTTCCTTTATGACAAGTCACTAAATCTGCCATTTTTGTTGCTCAGACCAGAGGACAGAGGGTGAAGGAAACAAAGGAGCCAAGTTAGTTCGGGCCAGGTTGTGGCAGCACACTCATGGCCAAAGGCAGGGCTTTGATCCGGACGACTTGCTCACATCCCAGCCCTACCCTAAGTGCAGCCTCTGGGTCAGGCCATAGCTGGAGGCTTGTTTGGTAAAGTCTTCAGCCCCTACTGTTGAGTCTCCTGGATAATCAGACTCGTGAGATACTAGGCAGTATATTTACTTTGCCTAGCACTCCTGTAAAGACACGCAGCCCTCCTGAAGGTATGTTCTTGCCCCAGGCTGTACTGAGAAGTTTACAAGTAGCAAACTCCATAACAACACATATCCAATGGAAAGGCGTGGAGAGCTTGTAGGGCAAGTCGGACCCCCAAGCTCACTCATCTCGCCATAGGCAGGGACTGGAGGGAGTGCCATTTTATTTTACCACAACTTCAGCGACGACCATGCCTTCAATTCACTTCTCCAAACAGTGTTCAATTGCTCATGCCTTGTCATGCCCTATAGATGGGCCACGCCACCCTTCTGGGTGTTTTTAAACATACAGCTCTGTGCCAACGGAACTTCTAATTCTTCTAGAATATGGAGGAGTCTAGTTATTATGCTAAAGCTCAGAATGTCTCTCACTCCTCTCTTTCCTCCTATTCCTGGATGGCCAAAAAGTTCTTACCTGCCCCTGTGGCTTTCTCTCTTCCACTCTTTTTAAGCCTTTGCTGCCAGGGAAGGTGTTCCACCACAACCCTTCAATCCATAAGGTAGTCGTCTAAGTTTGCACCATGTTAATGAAAACACAGGAGAGAGCTCAGGTAAACTGTGGAAAGAGATTGTCCTGAACAAGAACAATGTTTGCACCATGTGGTGACAAATCTGTTTCCTTGAGGTTCATTTTCTCAGATCTGGAAGGCTCTAGCCTTCCCAGAGAGAACTGTGAGGGGTTGAGCTGGGAGAGGTACAAGCCAACAGATACACTAACGTCTTAAATCCCGAGGCCCTTTCTAGCATAACAGCAGCAAAACTGTACTGTCAACATAGAGAGGGAAGCCTCTCTTTCTGCTGTAACAGAACCAAGATAGTAAATAAAACCTTACAAGATGGAAGGCTTAGACAGCTCTATTTCACATGTTAACAAATTGAAATTTTACCTGAAAGGAGTCATTCCTGGTCACTCTCACATTAATGGTGTGCTTCTGATTTAGATTTAGAAAGAAAAAAAAAAAAAACAACCATGTTGATTCACAGAGTCTATGGAGCAAATCCTGAGAGATGGATGAGAACCGCACAGCGTCATTTACATTGACCTTCGTTGTTTTCTCAATGAGGTCAAAACAGACTATGTCCTGACTAATAATGGAATGTTGCTATCTAAAGTCTGCTTTCTTCTTGGAAGACACTAGGTGTTATACTAGAATTCTTAATAGGTGGCTTTAGGGATTTGGGGTCACTTTAATCTTAAAGAGCAGTCTGTCCAGCAAGTACTTGGGAGCCCCTACCTAAATGATGAGCCTCCTCATTCCTCTTTCTATTTGGCTAGGGCTTTTTTCACACTTGAAAATTCCTGTGCTTTCTGGGGCACCTGGGTGGCTCACTCGATTAAGCATCCAACTCTTGATTTCAGCTCAAGTCATGATCTCATGGTTCGTGGGATTGAGCCCCATGTTGGGCTCTGCACTGAGAGTGCGGAGCCTGCTTGGGATTCTCTCTCCCTCCCTGTCTCTGCCCCTCCCCTGCTTGTGCAGTTGCTCCGTGCATGCTCTTTCTTTCTCTCTCTCTCAGAATAAATAGACGTTAAAAAAATTCTCATGGGGGCACCTGGGTGGCTCAGTCGGTTGAGCGTCCGACTTCGGCTCAGGTCACGATCTCACGGACTGTGAGTTCGAGCCCCACATCAGGCTCTGTGCTGATGGCTCAGAGCCTGGAGCCTGTTTCCGATTCTTTGTCTCCCTCTCTCTCTGCCACTCCCCCGTTCATGCTCTGTCTCTCTCTGTCTCAAAAATAAATAAAAACATTAAGAAAAAAATTTTTTTAAAAATCCCATGCTTTTTAAAGTATAACACATGCTGAAAAGCTCTTAAATGATAAGTAGATAGCGCAGTGAATGATCACAAAGGTAACATACCCACATAACCACTTCCCTGGGTGAAACCGGGCACCCCAGAAGGCCTACTTAGGCTTCTCCGGCTTCCTCACAATGGTATTTATGCTTTAAAATAACCCATGCATAGGCAAAACTATAGAAAGAAATTCAGCACGTCGCTCAAGATTTCAAATTCTGAATCCATACTCAAGAAATACAGCTTTCTTCTGGGGTAGTTTTCCACCTCAGCATATGTTTATTAGGAGCATGTGCTCTGTGCCAGATGCAAGGGAGAAAGTGGTGATGACACATGGTGGTGTTCCTGAGCGGTTCCCCTGCAGAATTCCTGTGAAGGATCAGATTATTTTGGTCCATTTTAGCCGTCCAGAGTTTGCTGACGTGCGCCACATGTCTAACACCCAGACATCCCAGAGGTTCTCCATTAGACTAACGGTCCGTAAATGAAAAGAGAGGTCTTGATGCAACTTCCCACACGTCAAGTTGGAAGTTGGTGCATTCATTAGAAGTCTGTAATAACAAGTAATAGGAACCAACTCACACTAGCTTAAGCAAAAAGAAAAAAATAAAACAACGGAGAGAGATCTCGTGGAACCTAAGGATGAAAACTCGGCCACCATTCAGGGTGGCCCTGGAACGAGGAATCGGAAAGCCTTCCTTCTTCTCCCCCGCCCTGAATACCAGCTGAGTCTGCTTCCCTGGTCCGCGTGGTGAAATACAGCTAGCTCTCAGCTTCTTCACTTACTGGAAGTTTCTGCTACATTTAGAAAGTAAGCTGCTGGCTCTCGGTCCAATTCCAGATTTCGACCGCAGATGAATCAATGTCCACTGCCACTTTAGTTGGCCAGCTCCACATGGATGCCAAGGATAGGGTGAGGACGGGCAGGGAAGGCTTATGACCTGATGAATATTTCAAATCCGATATTCCAATTCTTTTTTTTTTTTTTAATTTTTTTTTCAACGTTTATTTATTTTGGGGACAGAGAGAGACAGAGCATGAACGGGCGAGGGGCAGAGAGAGAGGGAGACACAGAATTGGAAACAGGCTCCAGGCTCTGAGCCATCAGCCCAGAGCCCGACGCGGGGCTCGAACTCACGGACCGCAAGATCGTGACCTGGCTGAAGTCGGACACTTAACCGACTGCGCCACCCAGGCGCCCCAACCGATATTCCAATTCTAATCCACGTGTCTAGGTCTAGCTAAACATAAAGAAATAAGGAAATAGCAAAATAAAAAATATAGAAAAGCGAGTGAGCAAGTGAAATGGATATAGTTAGCCTCACTTGATGTGCCCTGTGTTTATCAGTGATTTTGAAGTTTCTTCCACTTTGGTCAAACCATCGTTGGCTTCCTGCTTCAGGTTGGAGGGCATCGCAATGGCCGGGAAGCCCGTATGAACAAAATCACTAGTTTTACCCTCTGCATGTTCCATTTTCCATATCGAATGTACTAGTTATAAAATTGTGGATTTTCTAATAAAACCACTCCCTAGAAAGAAGCATAGGATTATTGGCCCTTCTCCAACAGCTGCTTTTTCTTCTGGTCAACCCCTGTAGGTATAAGCTAAAGCTTCCTTATAGGAAATGCTTGGTCATAAGAGAAAGAGGAGGGTGAAAATGCCTTTTTCTAGACCCTCTGTCTACTCCTGCTATGGGGATTATTTAAACATGAAGACATTTCATGATGATTTGAAATTGACTACCCCCTCCATCTCCAAATGCTTCTGGATCACCTCCCCAGCTGTTTAAAAAGTTGTTGAGCCATTAACTGCTGCGGAGGCTGCTCTAAACTCCCTTTGAAATGGGGGTCCCCCAGCTGCGGTACATAATATTAATGAGCAAGTAAGTGACTGCCTGCTGCTTCCTCCACCAGGCCCTTCTGGGCTCTGACAAGTGCTGCTGCTGTGTCCACATGGCCTCCTGGCCCTTCCCGCCTCCGGAGTGATGGATGCCCCTGTCAGAACTTCTATTTCCACAGCTGACTGGAGGCTTCTAAAACAGCCTCTTCCAAGAGCACGCAGGTTAGGGTGCTCTTTGCTCAAGCAGCCCCATTGCCCTTAAGAAAAAGTTATCCTCACCATCTCGGCCCATTATACAGATGAGCAGCAGGGATAAGATCCAAATCCCATAAAAGAGGGAGGAGCTAGGACCCGAACCAGACGTTTCTTAAACCCCAGTTTGGAGCAGGAAGGAAGAGTCCATATTCATTTTCCAAAGCCGAACTCATGGCTAAATATTACCAGTGCAAATGAGCAACTACAGAAGGGTCATCCTCTTATGCATCTAATTTCTCATATCTCCCCTTCACTAAAGGAAAAAAAAAAGTTTTAAGAATTATATAGGATGCTACAGAGGGTTACTGGAGGGGTTGTGGGAGGGGGTATGGGCTAAATGGGTAAGGGGCATCAAGGAATCTACTCCTGAAATCATTGTTGCACTATGTGCTAACTAACTTGGATGTAAATTTAAAAAAATAATTAAATTAAAAAAAAGAATTCTATAGGCTTCTACTTTATACATCACAGTTTATTAGATCAGCAAGTTACTTTAATTGCTCCAAAAAAATGATCATCCATATGATGTTGCTTTTTCATTTCAACAAAAGTAAATGGCTGATTTCCCCATACATTAATACGTGACTCCATTTTCGGTGCTCAGTTAAGGGTTACGTTGGGTTCTTGCCCCCTGATCGAGCATAGCCTTGACTGTTCCTCTCTTTGAAGGAAACATTATGTGGAAACGGAAGCATAACACCTAACACGTATATGGCCACCATGTCCCAGGCACCGCTATAGACAGTTTGGATTGACCCAGGTAACCCTGACAACAATCCTCTGAGGTAGGGACCGTCTGATGGATAAGGAAGCTGAGAAGTTAACTGACTTGCCCAAGATCACACAGCTGTAAATAGCAGGTCCGCGATTCAAACCCAACAGTTGGGCTTTCTAACCCATAGCTTTTGTTTTTGTTTTTGTTTTTATCACTAGGCTAATCTTCTCTATGTTGTATTTGTGTGTCATAGGGAACTCAGGGAATCCCATTACCTGTCCCCCCAGCAAACTAATAGAGCTAAGCAAATGGAACCTCCCTTCTCTGGGAATGATGATTCTGTCTCTGCCTCCTGAGAAGGAGCTGACTTTCCATTTGGCTCCCAGGACTGTTTCAAATTCGATACAGAATTTACTTTTCAATTTTGAAAATTAGTTGTAAATTTATATGATTTGAACCTCTGTAATAGTTTTTTTTTTAAGTTTATTTATTTTGAGAGAGACAGAGACAGTGCAAGTGGGGGAGGGGCAAAGAGGGAGGGAGAGAGAGAATCCCAAGCAGGTCCCGTGCTGCCAGCAGAGCCCCACACGGGGCTCGAACTCACGAAACTGTGAGATCATGACCCGAGCCAAAACCAAGAGTCAGATGCTTAACCGACTGAGTCCCCCAGAAGCCCCTATAATAGTGTCTTTTAATGTCCATTCCATGGACCGAGTCCATCAGTATCCCAGGAGATGTTTGTTTCAAACGTGGAGTCTCAGCTCCACCCAGACTTACTGAAATAGAGTCCCTAGGGGTAGATCCCAGGAATCTGCATTTTTAGGAAGCACCCCAGTGATTCTTATGCAGAGTAAAGGTTGGCAGTCATTATAGAATCACATCTGGAAGTTTCAGGAGCTCTGCATAGCATCAGTTCAACTGCAGATGATTATAGAAAGCTTTCAAAACCTCCCTGCATTCAATAGCTATTTCAGGGAGACCGTCATGTATAAGAAGTGTTCCAAATTGTAGTCTCCGTCTGTGTGAACCAGTTGGTTGAGAGAGCTTGGATGATTTCCCAAGGGACCTTAGCTATGTGGACACTGGGATAATCTTTACCTGTGAAAATACGGAAAAGACACCATTTTCTACCCTGGAACCAAAGTGACTCTTCGATCGTGTGATTCTTATCATCTTTCTTGCTTGCCCGAAACCCTTCCGAAGCATCTTAACATAGACTTGCGGATTCTGGTCACGTCCATCTCTCCCGCTTTTCCCTTAGACCTGCTCACCCATACTGCTCAATTCTTCCAGTGCGCTAAGCACGACGCCATCTTTATGCCTGGCCCTGCGGCATATCATGGACGCCAACATCTGTTTGGCTCTTGCTTTTACTTCAGAGCTCAGCTTAAATGGCACTTTCTCGGGGAGGCCTTCCCTGGCCTGACAGAAGAAGTCAGAACGTCCTTTTACCTACCACTTCTAGATCATTCCTGCATGGCACCCACCGCAGGTTTTCAGTCTGCTTTCGAGTGTGTGGTAACGTTACTCACATCTGTCTTCACAAGGTGGTTGTAAGCAGAGAACCGTACTGTCTTAAGCATTTTGGCAGCTAGCAGAGTGCCTGCTATGAGTTTAAGTAACTCATAATGTTGGAAAGAAAGTCTGGATTCTCAGTCTAAAACTTAACATCCATTCCATAAACAAAGATTTCACATTTCTTCTTGCTACCCCTATCGTTAAATAGCCCTGGAAATGGAAAGTCCACACCCCAAATTTCTTTATGTGTTCTAGATCCCTTTAAGAATATTTCAACAGCTCTAATCCTTATGGTATTTTGAATTGCTCATAGTGTGGTTACATAGTCATGAGTTGTTAAAAGGAAAGTTAATGAATGTGAAAATTTCTGATTTTGAAGAGCCACAAAGTAACTAATTATTTGCTCTTTTACTCCAAAGGCTGAAAATTGCTTCTTATTACCGAATAGGGGAGGGGGCACAATGAGCCTAGCTGATGACTAGATGGGGTTTATTTCATTTTATTTTTATCGTCACTTTCAAGTGTTCCTATGGTCAGCTATATAAACTATCAGGCTTATCTTTTCTGACAGTGTTCTCTATATGAGAACACATCTGATTCCAACAGTAATTTGATCACAATGATACTTGGTTTTAAGCTAATTTTGACATGAAATGATGAATTCTACATGTTCCTAAATTATAAATATGTGAAAAGCTAGAGCTGTTCATCTTCTAAGAACGTTATAGCATTTTGCAAACCGTGGACATTTTAAAATGTCTTCTGGGTATTTGAACTCAAAAAAAATAAAATAAAATCACGTCCTGCATGATACATATGCAATAAAACCTACCAATGGTAAGTGGATATTCCCCCACGAGTTTTTTAAATGCCTCAAGGAAGCAAGTGCCAGTGACCTCTGAAATTCTCTCTTGATTAAATATAGGCTTCATTCTATGCGTTACAGTGGGAAAGAACTAGAAAGATTCAGGCAGGCTAGTCCTGACAGTTATGGATCACGCCTCGTACAGTTTAGGTCCTACCTTTCCTAACAACGTCGCCTTCCAAAACCGAGAATCTCGTGTTCATATCATAAAAATCTTTGGGAAATAATAGATAATATTAGCTCCCAATTGCGTTTCACACCTATAGTGTTCTTACCACTTTTATATGAATTACCTCAGTGCACACAACAATATGAGTAGGCCCATTTTACAAATAAGAAAGCTGAGACCGAGTATTTCACAGCCAAACAGCCATTTAGCTATTTTGGAACCAGGATTCTGACTCAGTCAGCCTGGCTGCAAAGCACCCACTCGTATCGATTAAACTCGACTACCTCCCATACACATTTTATTTAAGAGCAGTGACTCAGGAAGCTTGGCCCCGCTGGCTTGCCTTCTCTATTCTCCCGAGGGGGGTAGGAGGTGCGTTTTGTTTTGTTTTGTTGGGAAGGAGAAGCTGAAAGTGAGCCTTCTTTCTTTGTGAACGTCTTTTCCCAAAACCATTTTCCTTCATCCCAGGCCAGGAAGGACCCTGATTCAGAAGCCAGAGCACTAATGAGCTTCCCCTTTTGTTTCTCCCCACCTCCCTACTCCCCGTCCCCCGCCCCCCCAACAACAACACCCGACCCTGGTCTCCCGACTCCGCAGTTAATAGCCAAGATACCAACCATCACGGCGGTCTGCAACTTGCACGGGGAGAAGCTGCAGGTATTTAAACAATCACATCCAGACATAGTGAATACACTCTTTCCTCCATTGTACAAGGAGCTCTTTAATCCTGACTGTGCCACCGTCTGCAAGTGAAGGCAACGAGAGAACTGTCTCCTAGTCGTGGAATGCGTCACCATTAAGACAAAAGCAATGTGTTCATGAAGACTTAAGAAAAATGTCACTACTGCAACATTAGGAATGTCCTGCACTTAATAGAATTATTTTTCACCGCTACAGTTTGAAGAATGTAAATACGCACCTGAGTGGGGCTCTTTTATTTGTTTGTTTTTGAAATGACCATAAATATACAAATATAGGACACTGGGTGTTATCTTTTTTTTTTTTTAATTTTATTTTATTCGGGTATGTTTTGGGAGACAACTGTTTATAGAATTTTATTGTAGATACGTACAAGAACAGAGCGGTACTTTACATGATTACTTTTCCTGTTAATTGTTCAAATATAATTTAAGAAAATTCCACTTAATAGGCTTACCTATTTCTATGTTTTTAGATAGCTGATGCATGTGTAAATTTGTAGCTGTCTTGGAAAGCACTGTGCATGTATGTAATAAGCATATAATATCTGAGAATATTATATATGACTATTACTTATACATGCACATGCACTGTGACCTAAAATCCCATACATACTAACAAAGGAGGTTCAGTCAGGCTCTCTTATATTATTTACCTTCTGTGTTATATGTTACCTTTATGTTAGACAATCAGGATTTTGTTTTCCCAGCCAGAATCTTCAACTATCGTCGATGGCAGGATGGTACCAATTCAGAGATAACGTCTACAAAGGAATAAATATAATGCACGGCCTCTGTATAAGAACTCTGTTTCTATCAATGACATCAAAGCCTTGTCAGGATGGTAAATATCGGCGGGTGGGGGGGTGGGGGGAATATTTGGAGCCATTTTCCTGTTTTAAGAATTCGGCCACAGATAACGTTGTGGAGTCCAGGACTTTTTTGACCAATCACTATTTCCTATTTTTCACCAGGACACATAAAACACTTTTTTTTTTTCCTTTGGATTTCAGGTGGGTAAAGAAACTGATTTTGGTGCTCACTGTGTTGTCACCAGAGAAATGCAGTCTGTAGGTTTGACCACCAGCAATTTTTTTCTAATAAAATTAGAGTCACAGAGGAAACCAGAACCCAGGGCCCCGATGCCATTTCATGTAGACATTTTTTCTCTAACCTGTTGTGTCTGGGTTTGATATTTTTTGTTTTTTGAGGGGTTTTTTTTGTTTTGGGGGGCTTTTTTTGGCAACGAAGAGGTAGAAAGAGCTTGGTTCTTTATATTCACTCTCTTTGCTACATTTGTTAGAAAAAGCAGCAATAAAAGGGGAGGCAGGATGTGATATGTCCTTCTAGCGGGGGGGGGGGGTCCTCTAATTTCTCTCAACTCCAAAGTGCTGTACTATAAACACAGAGCAAGAACTTGACAGATAATGAAAACACATCGGAGTTATTCCGTAGAACTAATACACCCCAAAGCCCAAACTATTTCCTATGCAGTTTGCAATTAGATCATCCGTCTGGCCTGGGATTCTTTCTTTTAGCAACTTGTCAAAAACACAGAATACAAGAGGGGATATGAGGCTTGGAGTATTAAGACTTCCTAGTATAAGTCTCACCTCTCCACCTGCTCCCCAAGCAAACTGAATACCAGAAAAGCATAAATCCCAAGCAGCTTGTTCTGCCTGTGCTCCAGAGGCCCTATGCCTTTGGTCTTAGCCGATCCAAAATTAAGAGTTTTTAAAAAGGAAGCCGGAGCAGAGCCTCATGTAACTCAGTGACATTCACGCTCTCCTGTGAGTAAAGCCCAGCAGCCAGCTCCCGAGGACCCGCCCTTTTCTCCTCGTCAAACACACACACGCACACCTGCTCGGTAAAGTTTCCATCGGTGGAAACCTTGATTTCCTTTTAATCTCTGACGCTCTCCTGAAGTTACGTGGTCTTGAGAGCTGTCTCCGCAAGGCCACAAAACCCCTCGTTGATGATCAGACAGTAGTGCTAGTCTTTTCTCTAGAAAACAGAGCCTTTTCCCACCGCATGATTGATGAATGCTAAACCAATGGGGAAAAACAAAAAGGCTTTAAAATAATGACTCTCTTTCTCAACTACTGTTATATTCAATTAATTTAACTACATTGAACCAAATTACCTTCGGTGTCTAAGAAGACAGCTGCAGACTGCTTATTATGTGGCTGTAGAGACTCAGTTCTTTTTGGTGTAAATGTCACTCCTGCTAGCTCTTTGTATAAAGAATTAATTCCAAGAGTCATATTTCCTTCTAATGGAAAGATTACTTTACTGATTGCTAGGAAAACAGGGTAATGGAAGGCGCTCGATTAAACCAAGCCGTTTCCAAATGCAATGTATGTTTTATGATTGGCTTGTGATAGGCAATGCTCAACGTGTCTGCTTGGTGTTTCCCTTTGAGCTTTGAACTTATGTCAAACTTTGTTTTCATTGTTCTGTTGGCCTAGTGTTTTCCATCGTCCGCCTGCAATTCCCGCTCAGTTGCAAAGGGAATCGTTTGTTTCCTCCAATTTACCTTAGAGGGTTTAAATTGGTTCTGTTGATGAAGTGGCTGAGAATTTTTTCCTCCCTGCCCCATGGGTGGTGTAGGAAAAGGATTGCTCCCCACATTTGCCTCAGGAGGTACTCGATTTGAATGTGTTTGTCGTTTCTACTAGTGCAAGCATTTCACTGGGACCGCATGAACCTTTTGAAGCTAGGGGACAGGAAACAGCTAGCGACCGAACCAGAACAAAACAGTGGAAACGAGTACACGCTCAGCCCACTTCGGTTGAGAAAAGAGATTGCCATCTTCGCCACAGTTGCCAAATCTGTCCGTTAAAAGACCACCAGTCACATTTTCAGTGGTAACGACAAACGCCTTGAAAAGCTGCCTTTTTGAACATCTCCTGTGACTACATCCCGAGGCGTTTTGAAATTTTGCTAAGATCGCCTTTCCTTACCACATGCAATCTCTGTCCCTTCCCTACGAAGACTCACAAATGTTCACCACACCTTCATGGTAAAACGGGCACTGGAAGAAAGAACCCGTGACCTGTACATTTCACTTCTTGCTTCGTAAATGACAATCACTGCTTGGCACAGATATTGCACTGTAACCACTCAGGGATGTTTCATTAAAAAAAAAGAAAAAGAAAAAAAAAAGGAGGGGAAAAAAAAAAACAGGAAAATGACAACAAAACGTAAATGGCACAAATTAAATACGCCAGGGAGAGAACCTCTCTGACAAGGCTTTCAGAACAGTAGGCAGTAACTTTGTGTTGTTAACTGTTTGGACTTGTTGAAAAGTTGCACATGAATAAGGACAACTTAGTCTCATTTTCTGAAATCTGCTAAGAGCCAAATAATCCAGCTACCCTATTAATAGGAATATGTCTCTCCCAAGCAGCCCCAAGCTTCCTGTACAAGTCCTGAGCAAGGAAAATAAGAAATCTGAGTGGCATTACCTGAATCTGACAAGGGAGGTAAAGCTGTGTGAATTCAAATTCCACTGTGATTCTGGAGGGAATGCAGGAGAAGAAGGGATTCCAGATTTGGTTTAATTTGCCACACAAACTCCTACTGTCCGTGACTTGGGTCATCTTTGTGTCCCTTATTCTGTGGCTCTTTTTTCCCCAGAGACTGAAAGCTGAGAGTAGAGGTGTCCCTTACAAGCATACCCTTTCTGGATTTCCCTTGTTGAAATACTGGTCTTCAGGACTCTGGAATAAAGGACCACAGTGTAGGCATAAACGGAGAATGTGGTGGTCTCTTGGGTAATTCAACTTCTTGGACACAATCTGTGACACCCTAAATCACAGTCAACTCTGGACATGAATAAGAGATTCCGGGGAGACACCCATACATTTCCTATCGTAGCTGCCTTGTTCGACACATAACTTCACAGCAGTCAAGCTAAATTGTAGAAAACCACGCACATGGCTAGTCAACTCACGCTCACTCTCTACAGTCCCAAGCGTACCAGGCTTGAATGCAAAAGCGATTCTTCCGTCCCAAGGACAACCTAAAACTTAACCAGCTTTTTTCAAAAACATCAGTCAGATGCAAATGATATCAGTTCTGTTCCATGTTCTTTTTTTCCATTTATTATAGAAGCAAGGAAAAATTCCACTGCTATTGGAAATTAGAAGAAATAACTTTTCCCTGACTCTCTTTTTCCATACACTTTCACTTCCAATGAAGTTACTGCAATTGGCAGTGAATTCAGGCAAGGATGCCTGTGCCCTGACAGAGCCACCGTTCAATAGAACAGCAATAACTTGAAAGTATGCATCTGTAGTGAAACTTTGCACAAAGCCCCCTGTATAAAGAAGACAAAAAAGCCCACCATCTGCTTTAGACGAAGTAGTATTTAATTTTCTGTTTCCAGCTGTTAATGAAAGCAGCAACCTGATATGGGAAACCACATGGGCCTTTAGACAAGAGTTGACCACCTATTTTTGGAGGGGCAGGCAGGGGCCAGGTCTCAGGACCAGAGGCACGTGTTCCCTTAAAGCAAGGGTTAAAAATCCAAGAGCCTAAAAGGGCCAGGGAGCCGATGCAAATGAGCGCAAGTGGTCCAATGGCCAGCTGGCAAGGAAATGCCCCATCTGAAAAGGGACATCCGATCGTCAGCTAAAGCACAAGTGTGGCTAAAGCTTCTGAATCTTATAACATCTGTCTGGTTGTAAGTGATGTCAGCTGATTCAGAGCCTAATGCAGACCAGACAAATACATCTCTGTGCAGAAAAAGGTTCACAGTTTGCAACCTCTGGTTTAGCACAAAATTGAATCCAAGGGCCTGTTTCCTGGCAGCAAGTCTGGCCAGACAGGACTCAGAATGAATTAGAGTGGGGGGTGGGGGGGTGGGAGGGAGCAGAACTCTTGCCCACTGATACTCAATTTGGTTTCCATATTTGACTATCACTACCGGAGGACATAGTAAGAGTTCCGTTGAAAACACAGCAGTCTAAAAATGAAGACAATTCATTTAACGATGGCATATAAAGGACATTTCTATTTGCCTTGCCCAAACTCTTAGCTTCGCAGAGCCAGGTGGTTAGATTTCTTGCCACTTTTTTCTGAACGTCAAATGCACGACTTTTACGTTTTTGAGTCTCGGTGTGTCTCTTTAAATGTGTGGCTTCACTATCTGTGACAAGTTTCATTTTTCCCTTAGTCGTATCTGCAGAATTTATCCTATAGTCGTGATAACGTAGTCCCCTCCGTGTTCTGAAGTGCGGGACCTCAGATTCCTATGCAACAGATGGAGGTCATCTGTCTGTGCACTTTTTGCCTAAGCTGCTGAGATCCCTTCGAAGTGAATTGGCCATAGTAATCTTTGCCTCCTGCATGACTGTAAGCACGACCTCCAGTGGGTCAGAAGAAGCAGCTCAGTGATTGTTCTCATGGCCAAAACTAAAGCACAAGGTTACCAGAATTGAAAAAGCCCCCAGTTGAGGGAGGCACGGGGTGTCTACACCCCAGCTGGGCAGCGCGATCCGTGTATGAAACCGTACTCTTCTGGCGGTAGCTGACGGAGGACATCTGCGTGCCTCTGTCGTGACACACGTTAGGTATGTCTGAAGAGCTACAGACCCCACACCCAAGCACAGTCCTGTCTCCTCCACCCGAGGAACCACACACACAAGAATGAAAACCACACCCACAGAAAACTGAGTATGTATTGTAGAAATGTAGAGGAAAAATAAAAATATTTTTTCAAATGTAATTACTTTTAATATATGCTTGTGGAAGGTCTAATACAATGTATGCTGTCTCTGTAATTTTTGCTGTAAATAACTGGAGACAGTGAATACACTGATTTTTCTATGTCTCTGTTTAAGCTTAAGACTTTGTAACAATTTTTTTAGAGGGGGAAAACCAACAAAGAGCAAATATGTACTTGCTTCCTTTCTGCGTGTTATGTACTTCTCAGAAACTGGTTGTAAACAGGTTAAGCATCTTGACGGGCCATTGGTGTCATGTGTACACTTCTTTTTGTAATACAGCTGAGAAAGGGACAGGGCTGTCGATTAGATGTGCTCCAAAGAATTTGTACTGAAGATTGGCCTCTAAGACCTGCAAACGCTATCTGAACTAGACAACGTGAAAAAGGAAAGTTAAAAAGAAAACAAAAACAAAAGCAAAACAAAACAAAACAAAAAAAACACATCGCCTGAATAAGTCATCTTTCCTTGTAGCAAATGGCTTTGTCCAAATCCCTTCTGCATGGACTAGCTTAAGGAACACAAACTCTGCTTTCTGATGAACAAAATATTTTTATACACGTTTATTTCGTATTAGTAGCCTGAGGTCAGATCACTCATTTGCTGAAGCCATAACTGACCTTCACCAAATAAATGTTGTAAAGAACCTGGGGGAGGGTTGGGGGAGAGCCCAAGAGGGAGGAAGATCGAAGGTGATATGAGCTCTAACAACACAGGCAGGAGCAAGTCCGATGAACCTGATGCTTTTCCTGCATCCCAAATAGGACTTTAAAAGGCTAGTATTTTATGATGATCAATTTATAATAAAAAAAAAAGATATTTAGATTTAAATGAGACTTTCCAGTATTTTTTAAATCCCTGACAATGCTTCCCTGCTTTTAGGATTGAGAGAAATGATTTTCATATGCTTCCAACATTCAGAAATTTAATTTTTATGTTAGCTCCAACCTGCACGTCTAAAGTGAAGAACGACTCCAAGTCCCCCAGCGGTTGGGGAACCGGGGACTGTCGGGGGCTCGGCTGTACCTACCAACCAGGATCGCACCTTGAGGGGCGGCCGTGAGGTGCACCTGACATCTCTTGTTAGCATGCACACCGTTGCTGGCAATGCACAAGAGTTGCATTGCCAAACATACATAAAAATAAAAGCATTCACTCTAAAAAGCATATTAATTGTACCTTTTTAAAAAGAATAATGCCTCCCATAGTCACCATTGATTTTTCTGGAGCTTAATTACACTATTACCGTATATTACTATTATTATTGGCCTATAGAGGCAAAAGGCAAACCACAAATAAACCCAGTGACATATAGTTTTAAAATCTACAATTTTCTGATCTCTCTCTCCTTGTTTAATATATAAGCCCTAATTTCTGTGTACGTGAGTAAAACTGCAGCCTGAGTCATTTAGGAAGTAAGCATTGAGTTGTTGTTTTGGGTTTTTTTTATTATAAATATACTAGAATAAAACAGCACTCCCTAACAATTAAAAAAAAGAGTTTTATATTACTTTAGAATGTAATAGGTTTTTGTCCTTATTTTATGTCCTGTAAATTATTAGTTGAATACTGTTAGCATTCCCTGATAATGCACACATGATTTCTGAATGTTTTCTGTAAATGACAATCAATGTTTATGAAGTTCCCTCCTTTAATGCTGAACAAAATTAAAAGAAGAAAAAGATGAAAATCTTGCCTAGTCGTTTTCTTTCCCCTGACAGGGAACAAGGAGGGAATGAAAAAGATAAATTTGGCTTTCGAAACATTATCCCATGGGCCCTCACCTACAGAGTTGCCCCTTTTCCAAGAAATCGTGGGTAATTTCTTTCTGGCAATTCTTCTGCCCTCATGGACCTGGCCTGAGTTAGAAGTGCTCATTGAGAGAAGACCCACACTTCACTGTAAGTTACAATTAAAATTAAAGCAGCAGCGGGGCACCTGGGTGGCCCAGTCGGTTGAGCGTCCAACTCTTGATTTTGGTTCGGGTCATGATCCCAAGGTCATGGAATTGAGCCCATGCTGAGCATGGAGACTGCTTAAGGTTCTCTCTCTCTCCCCCCCCACCTCTGTCCCTGCCCCCTGCTCATTCTCTCTCCCCCCCTGCTCTCTCTCAAAAATAAAAATAAATAAATAAATAATGAAATTTAAAGAAATAAGAACAGCAGCTCTCAAAGACGGTGGCCGTCCTTTTCTAGAATTTTCATGAAAGAAAGCCCCAACTAGCAAAGCCATAGCAACGCCTCTGCAAACACTTTGTTGGAACCTCTTGCCACAGGTTTACAATAAATGTGACAATCCCTATGTCTGATGAAAGCTTTCAGATAATAACTAATGATGAAATCTCTCGGTCTGATTTTTTCTAACAAAGCAAGACCACGCTGCTCCATCACCAAATTCAATGCTCCGACATATGAACACCCTGAGTTTTATGCGGAGATGTGGTAGAAAGTAATTGAGGATAATCACAGACTCTCAGAGATGCTGAAAAAGGCAATTCTGAGAGAGGCTGGTGATTGTTCAGGTGCTTGGAGTTTGTTGCATGTTGGCGTCGCTAGAGCTGAAATGCTCCAAGAATAATAGCTTAAAGCAAGATTTAACAGATTTTAAAACTGAAGGCACTGACCCACACAACAAGATGAGCCTTAGAGAGGCTTCGGTAACGTTCCTCCCAACTTCAGTCTTTGGAAACAGTGGAAATCCTTGCAGAATGTTTCAAGCAACATCTCTTTTCCAGACCTCCAGATTGCATGGGGCCCTGATCAGAGGACACAAAAACAGAACCTCCCCGATCTTTCTGTTAGAGCACCATGTCTGTCCCTTGGTTTCTGATCAGGTCTTCAAATGACTGGTCGGAGACAGCACATATATTATCTCCACCTATCCCAGGCTCATGCCAATTGGCACCAACAATTGATCAAAAAACTCTTTACTGTAAAATCTTTTTTTTTTTTTTCCAGAAACCTAGATCGAGGGAGCAGTGAAACACAAAATGAAACTTCACCCTTTTCAACTCCGGTTGGACCACACAGGATGACAGTTTCTAACCTTTGATAGCATTATCAAAAATTATGAAGTAAGCCATTTTTTGTGCGCACAGCTTTGTTCCATCCATAGATTCTCTTCTCTATTTAAGAGTAAGAACTGGCGACATGTCCCCAGCGTCACACCACACTAGTGTGCATGAGACATTTGGGAGAGCAAAGCAGTGGCCAGGGTTTGTCACCATACTCTACATGGCAGCAGATGCCTGACCCAATCAGAGAAGCCAAAGTGAAGCGGACCCCTAATGCCAACTTGGTGGGAGGCAGGGGGTGTCTCACATGACCAAGCCACCGGGCTACACACCGGGCTACACTCTCTCACTGTTTTCAGAACTTGACCTTGGTAAGCATAACTGGTTGAATAACTATTACTATAAAATAAGATACTGTAAAAATTTTTTACAGCTATGTCTCACAGATCTTTAAATCTCCCGAGTTCATGAAGCAGGGCATGGCATTGTGTAAGCACTGAATACATGTGTCCACTACATGTATTGAAGTCCATTTTCCTTTTGTAATTTTAGCTTCCCAGCTACTTGCTGCCATGTCACTGGTTTTACCCTTGAGCAAATCACCTTCTTGCAGAGGCACCCCATTTAGACATGTTTTTTACCATAAGCAGGGAAAGTGTAAATGGCAGTCCCTCGGCAAAGGGCACCAGAAGAATGTTCTTTCCCCTCTTTTCTCGAAAGATTTAACCAAAAGCAATAAGAGAAGGAGCCTGAGTGGCTATTAGAGGTTAGACATACGACTCAGCTGTGCAAGAAACAAAAACAAAAACAAAAACAAAAAAACAAAAACAGAAAAACCAGGGAGCCCAATTTGTAAAACAAATTGGACATAATAGCCCGGGCTTGGTATACCCCTCTCAAATCCCCCAGTCTGGTCTGATCAAATCACAAAGTCTCGGTCAAAAAGAAGAGAATCTGGGGCACCTGGGTGGCTCAGTCGGTTAAGCGTCTGACTTCAGTTCGGGTCATGGTCTCGCGGTTTGTGGGTTCAAGCCCCATGTCAGGCTCCGTGCTGACAGCTCGGAGCCTGGAGTCTGCTTCGGATTCTGTGTCTCCCTTTATCTCTCTGCCCCTCCCCTGCTTGTGCTCTCTCTCTCTCTCTCTCTCTCAAAAATAAATAAACATTATAAAACATTATTTAAAAAAAAGAGGGAAAGAGGATCTGGAGAACAGATCACTTATTTAGCTATTTCACGGTACAAGTAAGAAATTTTAGCGGAGTTACTGCTTTTTAAGAGATGGAAATTATTACAGTTGTAATCCTGCATTCCCGTTGCAGCAAAGTGGTAAGCCACTTCTTAGTCATTGGCTACTTTGCGTGTGGCCAGGAGATGTGGAAAGCAAGAGAGAGCATTCAAGATTACCCAGTAGGTTTGGATGGACCTGGTCTACCCACATTCCACCAATCAGATTTAGGCCCCTGGCTTAACAACAGTAAAGGTTGTGGGGAATGCTGTCCACTCGTATGGCCACAGGATAAAGGAAACCGGGGTTTAGAAACACTTAGCAGTCCCGACACCAATGTGAAAGGCATCCAAGAAAGTCTCTCATTTCATTTCCTACCAGGTACTGCAACAAACATTTATTCAACAAATATTTATTTCCGCTACTATATGCCGGGCACTGTTCACCAGAAATAACAAATCATGAAATACGACAGATAGAGATTAGACTCTGCTCTTAGGGTCCAAGAGAGGTGGATATACAAGAGGACACCGACATAATACAAATAACTATAAATGATCAATTTTATTACAACCAATCTACTAACTACAAAAACAACTACAGGATACTCCTACAGATGGTCATTTATTCTCTATTTAACTCTACTCTTGAAGTCATTATCACTCGTCATTCATTCATCATTGCCATTCTGGTTTTTTTGTTTTCTTTTTTTTTAAAAACACTGTTAATTATTTAATAAATTTCTTAATAGTGAGACAAAAGCAGGGGCACCTGGGTGGCTCAGTTAGTCAAGCGTCCAACTTCACCTCCGGTCACGGTCTCATGGTCAGTGAGTTCGAGCCCCATGTCAGGCTCCACGCTGACAGCTCAGCGCCTGGAGCCTGCTTCAGATTCTGTGTGTATGTGTGTGTTATGTGTGTGTGTGTGTGTGTGTGTGTGTGTGTGTGTGTCTGCCCCTTCCCTACTCACCCTCTCTCTCTGACTCTCAAAAATGAATAAACGTTAAAAAAATAATAATAATTTTAAAAAATAGACAAAATCTTCTTTGTCCTATCTTTTATCCCAGTAAAAAAGCTGGTTTGGCTTATTGAGACTAAGCCGAGCACTGTGTGACCAAACCTCTTTACCATATCAATGCCTTAAATAAAATACATCTCTCACTTCCGACCCCCAGTCTTCCTTTGCACACATTAAAAATTCACAGTTATCCCAGAGATCTCTCACAACATAACCTGCTCATAATGACAAGTATTGTTCATTTGAAGAACCTCTTCAGAACAACCAGTAACGCTTATCAGTGACAAGAGGGGCAACTGGGGATTCTGTCCATATCAATGGTATCAGTCATATGTGCATTTAGAACATGGCGTTTGTAGACACCTGTGTTTTAAAACCTATGTTTTGTTATTATTCAGGTACAGTGAGGCCAACTGATCAGGAGATAGTGACCATTGAAGAGTTTGTTGCCAAGTCCCCAAGAGAGGGGGGCACCCATTCCATGCCATGCCATGTGGGGAAGCACCAGGTTGGTCAGAAGGCAGAAGGAATGGGGGAGAAACCAGGAAAGAGCTTTTCTTGTGGTTTCCGTGGCAAGGAACTGATGAGGCAAGATGAGCAGGTTTAGGATTGACTAATTTAGAACATTGGATCTGGATAATCTCAGCAGGCTCTGGGGTATAGGACCCGTCTCTAGTCCTCCTCCATACCTGGCCCCTGGATAATTAGGGGGGGGGGACAGTAAGCAGATTGTGAGAACCCAGTAAAAGAAGTGGTTGGCGCAGGGGCTCCGACTGGCCACTAGACATTTGGAAGGGATCGCTTCCGGGAATCATTTACTATCCTAGGAATTGGTTAGCCCTGGGAGGGGGGAGTCTTTAGTCTTTGCAGGGGCAGCAAGGCCCCAAATGTCAAAGCATCACAATAAAAAGACATACTTAATACACATTGATTTGTGCTATTGACCCACAGGAGAGAAGACCTGATCCCAAACCTTTTATGTGAAGAATTGAACAATTTCTGGCTATTGTGGAAAGACTGTTCTTGAGAAATTCATCTGTGTTTTTCCATTTTCCCTCCTCGGCTTCAAACTCACACCTTAGGCTCTCAATTCCTTACTTCAAGGATTTTTACAAAGTAGAAAGCTGAGTCCCAGGCTCCTGCGTCCCGGTCCCAGCAAGGATGATTCTGTCTCACACAGAACACCAAAGAAGAGAATGTTCATCTTCGAGGTTTGGATCATGAAGATATACACAGTGATTATGTTGACTAGAACACAGGCACTTAGTCCCAATTTCTAGGCCTGGCAGAGACCTCCCCTGTGAGGGGGACAGCAGTTATTAATTCATCCAGCTCTTACTTATTAAGAACCTACCATGGCCAGCCAGTGTGTCAATCGTTACAATAATAGTTCACTAGGGCTGCTGTAATAAAGAGCCACAGACTGGGTGGTTTAATGACAGAGATGTATTGTCTCACAGTTCTGGAGGCTATAAATCCAAGATCAACATGGCGGCAGGGTTGGTTTCCTCTGAGGGCTGTGAGAAGGAATCTGTTCCATGCCTCTCACTTAACCTCTCAGGTTTTCTGGAAATCTTTGGCATATAGAAGCATCATCCCAATCTCTGCTTTCACCTTCACCTGGCATGCACCCTGTGCATGTATCTGTGTCCAAATTTCCCCTTTTTATATGTCATATGGGATTGGGAACCACCCTAATGAGCTCAATTTAACTCAATAACCACTATAAAGCCCCTATATCTAAGGATCACATTCTGAGGTACCGGGGGTTAAGAAGCCAAAATATTTTGTGGTTTGTTTTTTAAGAGACACGATTCAGCTGATAAAAACTAGGGAAGAAGTAATGAACAAACAGACAAGTTACTTCCTCTCATATAGTGTTCATTCCAATGATATTTTGTAGTTTCCCACCCACTCAATGAGATGACACTCAAAATTGATCTCAAGAAAATAAAGGTTTTTCTTGAACACCTCTGTGAACCAATAATCCACACATCACACAACTTGTTCATAATGCAAAGGAAAGAGGGTGAAGCAGCATGAGAAAATAACGGGGTAGAGGGAAGAAATAAAGTTGTTTAAAGAATGCTATAGGAGGCATTTAAGAGGTAAGTGAATTAAGTGTGAATTCCGAGATTCAAGTATGGCTGGCCAATCCCAAACCCTCCGTCATCCTTCCATGTACTTTTCCCAGATATGAGATGTCCCACTTCTCTATCCAAACATGAACCGAGAATTTATACTTCCTCACAGCCAGCTAAAAATATTTAACCAGCAGGATGGAGAAGGGAATTAACAATCCTTTCCATCTGCCAAGTGGCAGGAAAGTTTTACCTGAGCTGTGATCCATACTGATACTATTTAGTATCATCTAGAACGTGTTAACAACTTCCTCCTTGGTACTTTCCATCCTCACCACACTTTACAAACCTGAAGCCCTGCAGCTCTCTGACATCTTGGGGAGTTGGGGAATGCCATTTTAAGGTGGGATGGAGCTGACTGAGGGTTGGGGGGTAGATAAGTGGGGGAAGCAGAGTCAGGAAAGACTCTCCCCAAATAAATAGTAACTCTCATGACCCTCAGTCTGTAGAAACTCTCCCTCCACAAGCCCCACATCCACATCATTAGGGAATTCTTGCTCATTACACAGTGAAACTCCCTGTGCACATACTAGACAAGATAAAAACAAGATACACACATGGAAACTGTTGCTTTTGTTTTGTTCTTAAAGCAACTGAGCCCTAAGATGTTTTGAGTCTTGGAGGAACCAGTCATAAAAATATTAATTATTAAAATAATATTCCCCTGTAAAAAATCCCCTGGTGTATAACTTAATTCTACATCATCCAACTACAATAAAATTTCATCCTTATTGATTTTTTTAAATTAAAATTGATTATTCCAGGTTAGTGAGGAGATGGGGGTTTTAAGTTTTCTCTCTCCAAATTCTCCTTTCCAAAATACTGTCCCCCCCCCGAAATTAAGAATTACATTCCTACAAGTAATGTTATATGAACTCGTGGAGACTCAACCCTCAGCTAGTTAAATGGAATCGCTCTATGGGAAATACTTCTCTATTTCTTAGATTTTAAATCTCTTATCCAGACAGATTCAAGGTAGCAGTCAGATTACTCTTTCTAATTCACATTTTGGAGAGGAGTCCCGGGTGCTATCTAGACTGTTCTGTCCAATATCCAGCTTTTACCTCACTCACACATTCCCCTTCACCCTGGCAAGAACAAACGTTTGCCCAATTGCCCTCAATGGACTGTGCAGTAAAATACTCTTTAAAGATAAACTCTTCAACGAAAGAGCCCAGACATTTGCTCAAAACAACTAGCAAATTGTTTTTCCACACTAGTTTTTCACATAGATTGTATTAGCTATTTTTATGCTTTTCCCTAGAGGTCAGGGATAACAACTGCCAAAAGGCAAGGCATTGTGATCAACAAAACAAAACAAACTAAAATAACGTATAAAAGTTAAGCAGAAAAAAGCTGAGCTCAGGCCTCACATCCCGAAGTCATGTCTATTTCCTTCATGCATTCAAAAAAACACTGAGTGCTTACTATGCACTAAGCATTATACCAGATCCAGAGGATAAAAAGGCAGTTAGCATGGCCCCTGTCCTTGAGATTTTCATGGCATAGCACTGTGGGGTGGATAGACCAGCTAACAAAAGCAGTGACACATTTCAAACAAAGTGTTTAAACAGAGGGTTCGGATAACCGGAAAGAAGGAGTAATTATATCTATTTGGGAATCGCTGTAGGAGAAAATGGGGCGATCCAGAGAAAGAGTGCCATTTGAACTGAGCCCTGAGCTGTGTGACATGATGTTTGTCAGAAGAAGGAATATTTCCAGTTGGGGGAAAAGAACGTGCAAAAACAGAGTGAGAAGTCTATAACATGGAGCACTGGTAGCTGTGATCTGAATATGACCCTCAGACACATTTTGTTTGGGCTTTTCTTAAATAGTAAATTTCATATGAAATCAGAATCTCCAGATCCTTTTATACAAAACAGAAGATCTAACAACAATGTTCCCATATTCTCATCTGGAAAATTTGTCCCTTTAGACAAGACGGGTTTTCTCTAGTTTTGCTCTCTACTCATTTCCTAACTTGCCTGGCTCCTTAGACAATTGAATTGATGGTGAGCAATGGTGGAAGATTAGTAGAAAAAAAGTCAAAAGTAGGCTGGTTACAAAAGATCTGGAATGCCTAATAGAAAGCTTATTTTTATTTTTGTGGTTTGATTCAAGTTGTGATTTAAATTCTAGTTAGTTTACATATTGGGTAATCTTGGTTTCAGGAGAATTTAGTGATTCATCATTTACCTATAACACCCAGTGCTCATCATAACAAGTGCCCTCCTTAACACTCACTACCCATCTAGCCCATCCCCCAGCCACCTCCCTCCATCAATACTCAGTTTGTTCTCTATAGTTAAGAGCGTCTTGTGGTTTGCTTCTCTTTCTCTTTCTCTTTTTCATTCCTCTATGTTCATCTGTTTTGTTCTTAAGTTCCTCGTATGAGTGAAATCATATGGTATTTGTCTTTTTCTGACTGACTTTATTTCACCTACAATAATACATTCTAGCTCCATCCATGTCATTGCAAATGGCAAGACTTTATTCTTTTCTGATGGCTAATATTCCATTATATATATATACCACATCTTCTTTATCCATTCATCAATCGATGCACATTTGGGATCCTTCATAGTTTGGCTATTGTTGATAGTGCTGCTGTAAACATCAGGGTGCATGTATCCCTTCAAATTGGTATTTTTGTATCATTTGGGTAAATACCTAGTGGTGCAATTTCTGGGTTGTAAGGTAGTTCTATTTTTAACTTTCTGAGGAAACTCCATACTGTTTTCCAGAGTGGCTGCACCAGTTTGCATTCCCACCTACAGTGCAAAATAGTTCCTCTTTCTCCTCATCCTCACCAACATCTGTTGTTTCCTGTGTTGTTAACTTTAGCCATTCTGACAAGTGTGAGGTGCTATCTTACCACGGTTTTGATTTGCATTTCCCTGTGACAAGTGATGTCAAACAACTTTTCATGTGTCTATTAGCCATCCAGATGTCTCCTTTAGAAAAGTGTCTATTTATGTCTTCTGCCCGTTTCTTAACTGGATTATTTGTTTTTTGCGTGTTGAGTTTGGTAAGTTCTTTCTAGATTTTGGATAGTAACCCTTTATCAGATATGTCATTTGCAACTATCTTCTCGCACTCCATAGGCCACTTTTACTTTTGCTGATTGTTTCCTTTGCTTTACAGAAGCTTTTTTGGGACCTTGATGAGGTCCCAACAGTTCATTTGTTTTTATTTTCCCTGCCTTTGGAGACATGTCTAGTAAGAAGTTGCTGGGGCCAAGCTCAAAGAGGTTGCTGATTCTATTCTCCTCCTCTAGGATTTTAATGGTTTCCTATCTCACATTTAGGTCTTTCATCCATTTTGAATTTATTTTTGTGTATGGTATAAGAAAGTGGTCCAGTTTTATTCTTCTGCATATTGCTGTCCAGTTTTCCCATTGCCATTTGTTGAAGAGACTGTCTTTTTTCCATTGGATATTCTTTCCGCTTTGTCAAAGATTAGTTGGCCATATGGTTGTGGGTCTGTTTCTGGGTTTTCTATTCTGTTCCATTGATCTATGTGTCTGTTTTAGTGCCAGTACCATACTGTCTTGATTGCTGCAACTAATATAGCTTGAAGTCCAGAAATGTGATGCCTCCAGCTTTGCTTTGCTTTTTCTATTTCTATTTCTTTTTGCTATTCAGGGACTTTTGTGATTCCATACAAATTTTAGGATTGTTTGCTCTAGCTTTGTGACAAATGCTGGTGATATTTTGATAAGGATTGTATTAAATGTGTAGATTGCTTTGTGCAGTATAGACATTTTAATAATATTTGTTCCCCCAATCCGTGAGCATGGAATATTTTTCCTTTTCTTTGTGTCATCTTCAATTTCTTTCATAAGTTTTCAGAGTACAGATCTTTTACCTCTTTGATTAGGTTTATTCTTAGGTATCTTATGGTTGTTGGTGCAATTGTAAATGGGATCCATTCCTTGATTTATCTTGCTGCTGCTTCATTATTGGTGTACAGAAATTCAACAGATTTCTGTACATTTCCTATGACTTTGCTGACTTCACATATCAGTTCTAGAGATTTCTTGGTGGAGACTTTTGGGTTTTCTACATAGAGTATCATGTCATCTGCAAAGAATGAAAGTTTGACTTCTTCCTTGCTGGTTTGGATGTATTTCTTTTTGTCGTCTGATTGCTGAGGCTGACTTCTAGTACTATGTTGAACAACAATGGTGAGAGTGGCCATCCTGTCATTTTCCTGACCATAGAAGAAAAGCTCTCCGTTTTTCCCCATTGAGGGTGATATTAGCTGGGGTCTTTTGTATATAGTCTATGTGATATTAAGGTATGTTCCCTTTATGCCTACTTTGCTGAGCATTCTTAGCAAGAATGGATGCTGTATTTTGTCAAATGCTTTGTCTGCATGATTGACATGATCTTATGGTTCTTATCTTTCCTTGATTAACGTAGTATGTCACGTTGATTGATTTATGAATATTGAACCATCTGTGTAGCCCAGGAATAAACGCCACTTGATCGTGGTGAATAATTCTCTTAATGTACTGTTGGATTCAATTTGCTAGTATCCTGTTGAGAATTTTCGCATTCATCTTCATCAAGGACACTGGCTTGTAATTTTCCTTTATAGTGGGGTCTTTGTCTAGTTTTGGAATCAAGATAATTCTGGCCTCATAGAATGAGTTTGGAAGTTTTCCTTCCTTTTTTTTTGGAACAGTTTGAGAAGAATAGTTATTAACTCTTCTTTAAATGTTTGGTAAAATCCCCCTGGGAAGTCATCTGGCCCTGGACTTTTGTTTGTTGGAAGAATTTTGATTCAATTTCTTTGCTGATTATGGGTCTGTTAAAATTTTCTATTTCTCCCTGTTTCAATTTTGGTAGTTTGTATGTTTCTAGAAATTTGTCCATTTCTTCCAGATTGTTCAATTTGGTGGTGTATGATTTTTCATAATATTATAGTTGTTTGTATTTCTGTTGTATTAGCTGTGATCTCTCCTCTTTCATTCATGATTTCATTTATTTGGGTCCTTACTCTTTTCCTTTTGGTAAGTCTGGCTAGGGGTTTATCAATTTTACTAATTCTTTCAAAGAACCAGCTCTTAGTTTGGTTGATGTGTTCTACTGTGGTGTTTGTTTGTTTGTTTCTATATCCATTTACTTCTGCTGTAATCTTTATTATTTTCCTTCTGCTGGCTTTAGGCTTTATTTTCTGTTCCTCTTCTAGCTCCTTTAGGTGTAAGATTAGGTTGTATATTTGATATTTTTCTTGCTTCTTAATGTAAACCTGCAGTGCTATATACTTCCCTCTTATGACTGATTTCACTGCACCCCAAAGGTTCTGGACAGTCATGTTTTCATTTTCATTTGCTTCCATGTATTTTTTTTTCTTGACTTTGCTGTCTAACCGATTCATTCTTTAGCAGGATGTTCTTTAACTTTCATGTTTTTGTGGTCTTTCTAAATTTTTTCTTGCCGTTGAGTTCCAGTTTCATAATGTTGTATTCTGAAAATATTCATGGTATGATCTCATTCTTTTTGAATTTGTTGAGGCCTGATTTGTGACCCAGTATGTGATCTATTCTGGAGAATGCTCCATGTGCACTTGAAAAGAATGTGTATTTTGCTGTTTTAGGATGAAATGTTCTGAATATATCTGTTAAGTCCACCGGATCCAGTGTGTCATTCAAAGCTGTTTCCTTGTTGATTTTCTGCTTAGACGATCTGTCCATTGCTATAAGTGGGGTGTTAAAGTCCCCTGCTCTTCTTGTATTATTATCGAGTTTCTCTGTTATTAATTGATTTCTATATTTGGGTTCTCTCAAGTTGGGGGCATAAATATTTACAATTGTTAGATCTTCTTATTGGAAAGCCTGCTTTATTATGATATAGTGCCCTTCATCTTTTGTGACAGTCTTTGGTTTAAAATCTAGTTTGTGTGACGTGAGTATGGCTACTCTGGCTTTGACATCCATTGGCATGACAAATAGTTGTCCATCCCCACTTTCAATCTGCAGGTGTCTTTAGTTCTACAATGAGTTTCTTGTTTGTTTGTTTGTTTGTTTGTTTATCCGATACCCTATGTCTTTTGATTGGAGCATTTACTCCATTTACATTCAGAGTGATTATTGATAGATATTAATTTAGTGTCATTGTATTACCTATAAAGTCAGTGTTTCTGGAGATGTTCTCTATTCCTATCTAGCTTTATTGCTTTTGGTATTTCTTTCCCACTCAAAGAGCACCCCTTAATATTTCTTGCAGGGCTGGGTTAGTGGTCACAAACTCCTTTAGCTTTTCTTTGTCTGGGAAACTCTTTATCTCTCCTTCTATTCTGAATAACAATCTTGCTGGATAAAGTATTCTTGGCTGCATATTTTTCCCATTCAGCGCATTGAATATATCATGCCATTCCCTTCTAGCTTGCCAAGTTTATGTGGTGAGATCTGCTGCAAGCCTGATTTGTCTTCCCTTGTAAGTTAGGGACTTCTTTTCCCTGGCTGCTTTCAGGATTTTTTCCTTATCTCTGTATTTTTCCAAATTTTACTACAATATGTTTTGGTGTTAGCCTACTTTTATTGATTTTGATAGGAGTTATTTTGCCTCCTGGATTTGGATGTCTGTTCCTTTTCCCACATTAGGGAAGTTTTCAGCTATAATTTGCTCAAATAAACCTTCTGCCCCCGTTTCCATCTTTTCCTTTTCTGGGACTCCTATGATACAAGTGTAATTATGCTTTATAGAGTCACTGAGTTCCCTAAGTCTACCTTCATGATCCAATTTTTTTTCCTCTTCTTTTCAGCTTCATTATTTTCCATAATTGTATCTTCTGTATCACTTATTCATTCTTTTGTTTCTTCCATTCTTATTGTCATTACATCCAGTCAATTTGTATCTTGGTTATAGCATTCTTTATTTCAACCTAACTAGTTTTTAGATCTTTCATCACTATGGTAAGGGATTCCGTGGTGTCTTCTATGCTTTTCTGAAACCTGGCTAGTATCCTTATAATTGTTGTTTTAAATTCTGATTTAGGCACATTGCTTATATTTGTTTTTATTAGATCCTTGGCCACGACCTCTTTTGTTCTTTCTTTGGAAGATTCCTTCATCTTGGCATTTTGTCTAGGTCTCTGTCTTCTGTGTGTTAGGATAATACCAGATTATGTTTCCTCCTCCAATAGTTTTTGTGAATATTTTTCTTATGCAATCCTTTGCATATTGCTTTCTTTACTTCTCTCTCTCTCTCTCTCTCTCTCTCTCCCCTCACCGTGATCAGGACTACTTCCCCTCTACAGCACCTGTGATTCTTTTTTTCCCTAAATCACATCTCTGTACCTCCTACCTTCCACACTACAATGTGTCATCTTTTCTTCCTCTAGTTGTTCAGTTTGTTCTCTCAGTCCTCAGATTTCTTGGGTGTTAAGAATAATTTGATATGTATATCTGTAGTCAAGGGATGAGGCAAACATGATTATTATTTCATGAATAATCTTAATATTTGATAATAATGTATTATTTTTGTGTAAGGAGCAACACGAGTCACAGCAGCTTTGACACCTGAACATATCTGATGAGCACAAAGCAGAAGAAGACTCTCAGAGGCTCTCCAGTTCTCTAGTTAGGAAATAGTTCATGGAACTCAACCTAGGAGAAGCCAGGGGATATTTTCTCCAAGTTTCCACTTGTCTCGTGGGAATCTAGGGCTCTTCTAGGCCAACACCCTAGCCCTTGTAGGCAAGGTCTGTGTCAGCTTGCCTAATTGCCCTTTGTAATGAACACAACTTTACCTGCATTGGAATTCAATCACAAAGTCTCACCAGCTGGTGAAACAGCTTTGGTCTATTATTCACCTCTTGGCTCCTGGTCCTTGTGCCCGATGGATGCAAATCCCCAAGCTTTCCATTCCAAACGGTGCCTATAGTAAAGCTTGGGTCTCACAGTAAATCATCAGATCATAGTCCTGCCTTCAGCTGGAATGAAATGTGTCCTTGGATTTCCTAGTCTAGAGACTCTTGCTGAGACAACAAAGTCCTGCCAGGTGGTTGGGGCTCAAGCAAGCATTTGCTCAGCTTTGTATTTGACCAAATGACCACAGGGATGCATGTGTTAGACAGATGTGTTGTCAGAATCAACAGAAGAACAAAACAAAATGAAAAACCAAAAAACCTAATGTCTGCCTCTAAAAGGAAGCTTTATGTTGTAATTCATTTCTGAATAAGTAATTCCCACAGAACCTACTAAGTCTCTGGGCACAGGATCCCATATGCCTTTTGGAAAGGTCACAGATAATTGAAAAAGGAAACATGTGGTAAAGGTGGCCAAGTCAGGTATCAGACTGAATCAGCACATATTGACTGAGGGCCCACTCTGATAATAGTGACCAACCATGGCAGACTTCTTTACACCTTACAATGCTTTTCACATATATCCCTCATCTGAGCATCACAACAGCCCATTAGGGGAAAAACGGGTGCTAAGAAGATCATCAATATTTGTAATCAGCACTTGAAAAATCCAGCTGTAGAATGCAAAATCATCCTTATAGTCTAAACAATATCTAGAAAATCCAAAAGACTACTTTTCAAAAATCTATTCAAAGTAAAAAGATAATTTCATTAGCTTCATGGATGATAAATATGCAGAAACCTAAATTTTAAATTATATCACTAAGAAATGAAATGGAAAAAAATCTCATTCACTACATTAATAATACTATAAAGTTCAGTGACAAATTAACAATAAAAGTACAGAGCCCATATGAACAAACTTTCTCATAAAGCAGAAAAAGAGTCAACACAATGAATTCCTAGAGGAAAAATGAGAAAAACAACAATACCAACAACAACAACAACAGAAAGCATAATACGTAGAAAATGTAATGAAATGACTCAAAAAGAAGTTTATGCATAGTAATAATTTAAAACAGATGTGTTAATTCTCCCTTTTAAAGGTAGAGGCACAAATCAGGTTTTTGTAAAAATTTAAATATGTCTTGTTTTAAGAGAGCCTCAAAACAAATTGACACATGAACATTGCAAATAAAGAAATTTAAAAATATGCCCTAGATAATTGCTAACAAAAATACCATTTAAGTATATACAAAGATAGACAAAACAGAATTTAAGAACATTATAATATGGACTATTTAGCATTTTTTTAAGTTTCAAATCCACCTAAAAGATTGAGCAGTCATCTTTTTTTTTTTTTTCGAGAGACAGAGAGAGAGAGAGAGAGAGAGAGAGAGAGAGAGAGAGAATCCCAAGCAGGTTCCACACTCAGCACAGAGCCCAATGAAGGGCTTAGTCTCACAACATTGGGATCATGAACTGAGCTGAAATCAAGAGTACGACACTCAGCTGACTGAACCACCCAGGCACCCAACAGTCATCTACTTTTTAATGTACCTATCAATGTAGTTTTAAAATATATAAATCAAAATCCATCAGAGTTCCCAGGAGAAATTGAAAAAGCTACAATAGATCACACAGATCACAGATCCTAGAAGATAAAATTAATTGTTTTTCAAGAAAATTTAGACAGTTAACAACTTTGATCTAAGAGATAAATATTTAGCTCTGTACCCAATAAACAAAGAATGCACATTATTTTCAAACACACGGAACATTTGTAAACATGGACTGTGTATTGAGTCACAAAGAAACTCTCAATGAATTCCGAAAAGAAGAAATTACTCACCACAATGGAAAAAAATTAGAAGTTAAAGGACAAAATAAAAACACCACTACCACCAAAAAAAAAAGCACCCAGAAATTTAAAAATAAACTTCTAAGTAATTTCTGAATAAAGAGGAAATCAAAACTTCTTAAATTAAAAATTGTTTAGAAATAAAAGTAATCTGAGGTGCCTCGGTGGCTCGGTCAGTTAAGCACCCAACTCCTGGTTTTCAGCTCAGGTCATGACCTCATGATTCATGGGTTCAAGCCCTGCTTTGGGCTCTGTGCTGTCAGCGCAAAGCCTGCTTGAGAGTCTCTCTCTCCCTCTCTGCCCATCTCCGACTCGCATTCTCTCTCTCTCTTTCAAGATAAATAAACTTAAAAAAAAAAAGAAATGAAATGAAAGTAATCTAAGCTCTAAATACCAATACTTAATGGGATGCAATATGTATATGTGTGAACCAATAAATATATATGTGAATATATATTCTTATGTTTTAAAAAACAAAACTAAGCTTTCAGCTCAAGAATAAAATAAACACAAAGTAGACAGATATAATGTAGACAAAAGCAGAAATTAATCAAAATTAAGTAGATTTATCAAGAAGACAAAAAGTTAATTATGAAAAAAGCGATGTAACAGACAACTTCAAGAGAGACTTCTCTTGCCACCCCATCTACAAGAAAAAGCACCTCCACTGCTCTCTCTACCCCCCTTACTATGCTTTGTTACTCTTCACTGCATTTGTTGTATACATACTGGTGTGCAGTGAAGAATTAACCTCACCCAAAAGGAGGTCTGGGTTTTGCCCTTGGCTCCTCGAGATGAACTACAGCTCCCTGGAATGTCCTAATAGGAGTGTCTTAATCTAGATGTTTTGGTCACCGGATCCAACAAAATCTAACAACGTGAGTTATGATGGGGGCTTTCGGCCATGCCACATCAGTTCCAACTTCCAGAGAGATAGGAGACTAAAAGTAGGAGCCCAACCTCCAGGAGGGGCTAGAGACTAAAATACAGCAAGGCAGGTTACATATGCAATTGAGCCCAGTAAAAAATAGATGAGCCTCCTGGCTCGGCAATTGTTACACAACATGATCAAGAGGAGGTAATGCCACCATGACTCCATGGAGAGAGGCCAACCAGAAGCTTTGTACTCCTCTAAGTATCTACCCTATGATTCTCTTTCTTTGGCTGCTTCTAATGTGTATCTTTTCCCTGTAATAACCCATATCCATGAGCATAAAAGCCTGTAGCAAGTTCTGTGAGACCTTCTAGTGAATCATCAAATCTGAAGGTGGTTTTGTGAATACCCCAAGCTTGTAATTGGTGTCAGAAGTGAGAGCAGTCTTGTGGGAACTGTTCCCTCAGACGCTGGAGTTTAGCTAATTAATTATTACCCAATTACCCAGAGTTAGCTAATTCCTCCTCCCACCCTATACCTCAATGAGGTGGTCAGCTTCACAAGGTTTGGTTTGCTGTTATATACCTAAAGCATATAACTACATCTCATACACAGAAACAGCATAATAAATATTTATCGAATTGATTAATTAATCCAAGAAGATAAAACAATTCACCTTCAAGGGACAAAAATTGCATTGACTTTTGCAACAGTAAATGCTAAAAGACAATAAAACACTATTTACTAGCTTTCAGAGAAAAAGAATTATTATCCAAGATTCCTACTCCACCAATTTCTTGTTCCTGTGTGAAGATGCAAAAATAAATAAATAAATACATAAAAATAAATTGTATTCAAATATGCAAGATTGCAGAATAATAGTAACTATATACTTTTTCTGGATAAAGTAGAAGACACGTCCCCAAAACACTTACCAAAACACTGAAGGATGAGCCAAACACAAAGAAAAGAGAAAATAATACTAGTTAATAGCGCTTGCTATATGCTAGGCACTCTCCTGGGTGCTTATAGTCATTCATTCCAATCTTTTTGTGCAAATCAATGAGGAAGCTACTACTATTATTCTCCATTTCCAGTGAGGAGCCTGAGACAGAGAGAGGTTTGCTTTTCTGCTCAAAATCATACAGTCAACAAGAAGGGGCACCAGGATTTGAACTGCAGCACTATGGATTCAAATTTGAAACTTGCTGACCTTACACTATACTGCCTTTAATGAAGCTTTAAAGAATCACAAGAGGTGACTGATGAATCTAAATCCTTACTTCAGTTATTACAAAATTGAACACTAAAAAAAGAGTTTTTGTCTCAAATGATACAATGCAGAACTCCAGACAAAAATTATGAAGATTAAAAAGTGGAGAATACATCTTTAAAGCAAAGACAGTAAACTCATTGCCTATAAAGAATTGAAATTAAGTGTTATGATTTGGTATTGATAAATATAGGCTCAAGAATGTTCTTTTGAAAAATAATTTTTTTGCATTTGTTTTTGAGAGACAGAGAGAGACAGCGCACAAGTGGTGTAGGGGCAGAGAGAGAGGGAGACACAGAATCCGAAGCAGGCTCCAGGCTCCGAGCCGTCAGCACAGAGCCTGACACGGGGCTCGAACTCACAAACGTGACATCATGACCTGAGCCGAAAGTCGGACATTCAACTGACTGAGCCACCCAGGTGTCCCAAGAATGTTCTTTAAAAAAAAAAAAAGCTTTAATGTAATCACTGATAACCAGCTATGGTTCAAATCAAGCTTCCGTGGAAGGCATCTAAAACTGCTAAACAGCGGTAGGTCAGGAGATTCAGGGCAGCAGACGGACCCTTGGCCCAGGATTCCTGGAACATGGGGAACAGTCTGTCCTGCCTCTCCTCTGCCTTGACCTCCCAAGGAGAAAAGACTCAAAAAAATAAACCACTTCAAGTTCTGGTCCAAGATGGTGACATAGGAGGCTCCTGAGCTCCCCTCCTCGCGTGGACATATGAAATGCACAACTATATACAAGCAAACAATTTCTTTTGAAATAAATCCAAAAGGAGCTGAGCAACACCTATGCATCAAAATAGTGGCTGACTACTCTCAACAATAGCCAAATTATGGAAAGAGCCTAAATGTCCATCAACTGATGAATGGATAAAGAAATTGTGGTTTATATACACAATGGAGTACTACATGGCAATGAGAAAGAACAAAATACGGCTCTTTGTAGCAACGTGGATGGAACTGGAGAGTGTGACACTAAGTGAAATAAGCCATACAGAGAAAGACAGATATCATATGTTTTCACTCTTAGGTGGATCCTGAGAAACTTAACAGAAACCCATGGGGGAGGGGAAGGGAAAAAAGAAAAAGAGGTTAGAGTGGGAGAGAGCCAAAGCATAAGAGACTCTTAAAAACTGAGAACAAACTGAGGGCTGATGGGGGGAGGGAGGGAGGGGAGGGTGGGTGATGGGTATTGAGGAGGGCACCTGTTGGGATGAGCACTGGGTGTTGTATGGAAACCAATTTGACAATAAATTTCATATATTGAAAAAAAAAATAGTGGCTGACTGCTATTCTCCCCAGAGACTGGGGAGACAGGTGGATGCCTCCCCCACCTCTCCCTCTAGCCCAGTCACCAGTATTTACCTGGAAGGAGCTTAAACACAGGCCCGGGCCCCAGTTTTTGCAGCTTCTGACCAGAGGATTTTTTTTTTTTTTGAGGTGAGGAGGGACAAATCAAGAGTTTAGGTATTAAATCGTGTTAGATGTCTGCTGGAGTCCAGGGCTAGCAGTCTGTGTCAAGCAAACATTTAAACATAGGGGACTGATATCCCAGGGGTGTTTTTATGTTTAAATGTGTGTGTTGTGTGTGTTCATTTTACAGACACTGGATCACATTTTCCACACTGTTCTAACTATATTTACATTCTTACAGATGCAAAATGAATGAATGAAACAATCCATCAGTGTACATTTACAGAGATGTCTGAAGTTTTGATAATCAGAATCTCTCAGTGGTAAGATAGTGGATTACTTATACAATCTTTTTGGATTCTCTGCTGCACTGTTTGAATTTTATGTATTTATTTTTTTACAATGAGCATTGGATTGTTCTTGTCTATACAATAACGTAATTTTCAAAAGACATTAGAAGAAATTTGTTTTGGGTTTTTTTTTTTTAATGTTTAATGTTTATTTTTGAGAGAGACAGAGAGAGACAAAGTGTGAACAGGGGAGGGGCAGAGAGAGAGAGAGAGAGAGAGAGAGACAGAATCTAAAGCGGGCTCCAGGCTCCAAACTGTCAGTACAGAGCCAGACACGGGGCCCGAACTCACAAACTGCGAGATTGTGACCCGAGCCGAAGTCGGACACTCAACCTCAACTGACTGAGCCCTCCAGGTGCCTCTAGAGGAAATTTGTTTTACATGTAATAAATCCTGAAAGTAAATATGGTCTCTGATACAGAAAATTTACAAGATCTAAACCTTAGCACTTCTCTTCAGTTTCACACAAAGAGCTAGAATGAGTATACACTGCCGTGAGTTGTAAACATTGCCAATTACCCATTTTCAGACTGTGACTGGACCGGATGCCCTTTTTTGACAATGCTAAGTTAAGCCTGAGCCAGTGTATGGAGCAGGTAGGTACAGAGCGTTATGCACGTAAGTTTCTAAGTGTGCGTGTCAACAACCTGCATCGGGACCTGGCGGGTGCCTTCCACACCCGTGCTAGAAGACTCCTTGCTAAAGAACCCTGCCTTTTAATGAGTTTACCATTAAAAACAAAAATTGGGACACTGCCTAGTTCCACAGTGTTAAATGAAAATAACATTCGGAGCTGAGTTAATCGGATTGCGTGGGATCTGTTTTTCCCCTTGCTGCAAATCAGAAGAGTTTTCAGCTAACAAGAATGGGTGCCCTACTTGAACGGGCAGCGGGCACCGCTGCTAGGCAGGGCAGCCCTTAGCATGGCATTGCCATCATTACATCCCCGGGTTCGCGGCAGTGAAACTCCGGGAGTGGCAAAGTCAAATCAGTTCAATTGTCTGATTGTTCATACTCATAAAGTGGGGAAGCTGGCAGGGGTCCGGCATAAAACTTGGGAGTTCGGCAGTGGAGCTCCTTTAAGGTAATTCATTGCCCTCTGCAGTAGCTTAAATCAGAAGGGCCAGCATGGTCACAGAAAATGCAGCTCCCCACACTGCTTGAGAGCAATATCGCACATAGCCGGCTGCTCTGCCAGATGTCAAAGGTGCACTAAAAGCACTTGTTTTTGATCTACCCCATTCCCGAGAAGTACAATGGATGGGCCTTTAAGTACGGCCATAAAAAAAGATTGTGATTAATGAGGCAGCACAACTTAATAAACCAAGCTGACTCCCGCTTCTTTCTCCTAGGCATTTTCACTGTCCACAAAGCAGTTCTTTTACTTAGCAGCAGGGACATGTAAAATGTTAATCATCAATCTGTGGGCCATTAAAGAAGTTGCTTTCCCTTTCTCAACTTGAAACCAAGGGGGAAAGATAATAGGTTTGGTTAACAGAGCTGTTCACATAATGGAGATGTGCGGAGGAAAGCTTTGATAGAGTCAGCGTGGGAGCCCTGAGCGCTAATCCATCCTGCTCTTGGGACCACGAGTTCAAGTCCTTGGTGGGGCCGGAAGGCTCAGTGTGGAGGCTGGGGTGAGTTTCTTGATCTCGCTGGACACAGGGGAGGGAACTGTACCTGAGTGGGGCCAAAAATAAGATCAGAAGGCATGGGTGCTCTCTGTGTCAGAAGAGAGGAACAAAGATACTGCTCATTTATCTGGCTTCCTTCTTCCCAGAAGAGAGGGCCAAAGTAGCCTTCCCAGGTAGGCGAGCAGCTGTGAGGGGAGGTCCACACAGTAGAATCCCCCTTTGCCCAGCGACCGACAGAGCTTTCTGCTAATTCTCCAAAATCTAATGAAATACTTCCTCTGCAGGAGTTGGAGGTACATCAGAGATATCCAACGGGAAGACTTTCTCATGATATAAGAATTACTTTCAACAGGGGCAGGAGTCAGAGATGCAAGGATCAGGCACACGGCCCACAGATGTTTAAAACAGGCAATCAGTTAATACCGGTAGAAAAAGAGAAGATACTGGAAGGCAGCACCAGATGAGGGCATTTTTGAAATGGCCACAGCTGGGAAAGTTGATGCTAAAGTTAAGAACAGTTCACGAAACTTTTCTCCTTCCTTCCAGTAAACCCTTGGTCTTGTCTTGCTAAAGAAAACTTAGACTGCACTGTGGCCAGAGCATGTATCAGGAGATTCCTCCAACTCCTGGAGAATGTGGAGCCGATGACCCCAATGAGGAGGACCAATGGTCCATGGCCTTTTGAGAAACTCTACCTGGTCAGCTGAAATGCTCCTTCCCTGCTAGAGGATTTACCCCTCCGTTATCATTACTTCCTCTAAAAATGAAACAGGGCAAGGACATTTTTTATTGTTTAAAATCATGGGCACCTACAGTTCTTTGTGTGTTTTGCTCAGGAAGCTTCTCCTGAATCCCAAGTTAAGACCCTGAGGTACAATGAAATTGGTCTCTTACTAAACCAGTAGTTGAGGAATACCAACCAGGCTCAAATATGCAACACTCACTTCTCAGACCAGGACACGCAGACCATGAGAGAGGTGCCAACAACCTTGAAAAGTAGACTGTGGCCAAAGAAATCTTTGGCAGTTTATACCGGGGCCACGATGTTCATTGTTTTATGAGGTTTCTTGGAGCAAGAGAATGAATTTATGGGACAGCTATGCTGAGTCAATAAAAGTGGGCTTCCTTCCTTGCTCCCTCTCTCCCTACACATCTCACTTAAATTATTATATAGTTATCAAGGAATAGATCTTGGTCAAACAAGCCTGAACACTTTCTTCAAGACCTTTCACTTATCAAGGCGACCATATCATTTCCCACTCTCAACCTCCGCTCTCTCCTCCACAAGGCAACCACAGCAGTTGGTCCAAAACACTGATGCTCCTGTTCCCCGCCACGCCCTCTGCTGGGCATGCCCTTCTCCCTGCCTTTCCCTAGTTTTCTCATTTCCCCAGGACTCAGCGCAAGCTTGAGCCCCTCCAGGAAGCCTCCTCTTGCTAAGCACATTAAGCACCCATAGGAGATCCCCTGCATGTACTTGCTCTCTCTCTCGACCCTGGGCTATGACAATTGATTTGGGTCTGTGTGTCCCTCAGTATACACCTCATAGAATACCCTGTGACAGTAAAACCTGTCATTGTTGCTGCTTCAGACTTCCTATACACAACAGGTATCAACAAAATAGCAGTATTTTCTAAAAATGTGCTTGACATAGATTGAGAAAAACTTCTTTCAGACACATCAAAGAAATAATGGTGGTAATGGTGATATGAAGTGAAGTTGGAAGGAGTCGTTGGGATGAGCAATTAAAGGGCTTCCCAAAAAACCCTAAGAGCCATCTCTCCTGGTTGTAATCACTCACCAAACCGCAACTTGCTTATGGGCAGGGTCTACATCATATTCAGTGTCCTACTTCTAAGGCCAAGAAGTTTATACTCAGTGTATAATTAATAAATGTTTGCTCAATTAATTAATTAAGTCAGTATTAACTATATGTGGAGAACAGTTCCTAACTTCCCTAGCCTGCATGGTAAAACTTAACTCCTTAGAATTACATGGAAGACGTTTTTAACAAATTTCCCCCCAAATTCTCCTGTTTGAAAGGAGAATAAATAGACATTTGTTTCTTGCTTACTTAACAGTCTAGGGCCCAGGCTGACAGCGGTTCTTCCGTGTTCAACAGATGAATCTCAAGATTGCCCTTGGGTATCCACAGTCCAGTCGCTGGGAGGGGAGAAGAACACTGAGGAGAACACATGGGAGGCTTTATGAGTCATCCCTAGAAGTGAAACACATCTTTTTGTTCATACCATTGGCTAGAACTCAGTCAATTACAGGGTCATGCCTACTTGCACTTCCTACCACCTCCTACCTTATTCCATGATGTGCCCTAGGAATAGCCACACAACTACTCATCAGTTCCGAAGCATCTCTTCTGGCTGCCATTCCCTTCTCCAGGTAAAATTCTTATCATTCTCTGTGAAGCCCTCCCTTCCTTCTCGAGGGAGTGTGTCCCTCCTTCACTTGACTTTAAAAGCATTTTGCAAATGGCTCAATTGTAGCTTGCGGTAGAGTGAGGTTTTTAAACATGTGTCTTCCCACAGACCTGTGAGTAGCCACCTTGCTAATCTTGGCACAGTGAATAAATCTTAGTTAAATCAATGAATCAATGACTAACCAATAAAGTAATTGAGCAGCTGCTATGGGGCAGGGGAAGGAGAGGGTCACAAAAGATAACATCTAGTCCAGTCTACGCTCTATCAGCCGTGGTTCTTAGGCAGCTTAAAAAAGAGATCATAAATTTTCATAATAGTACTGTAGAAATGGGTTCACTTTTAAAATCTGATAAAATGAAATATTTTATTAAAATGTTTCAATTCCCTACTCACTGCTCTTCAAGAAATGATCCAAGAGAACTCTTAAAAATTATTCCCAAGCTTATGCACCCAAGCTTTGAAGTCAAAGCACCCTTTAAGTCCCTCTACTTTGTGGAAATGGTAGGTGATAATTAACTTTCTTCACAAAATGTAGTCAATTCCCATCTCTTAGGTATATCCCAAGTTTTCCCCCTCCATCTTAGCTCTTGCCGTGATGAAAATTTACAGTGATCATGGCCATTCAGTGTAAGAAATGAATTAACATTCTCCACAGGACCCTCATTTGTATAGTATATTAATAGGCTCCTTATGTAAATTTCTACTCTTACCTCACTGCTTATATGCCTGCTAGCTGGTTGTAGGCAATTGAGAAATGAGGGCAAGACATGTTTGATTTCACATGATGTTGCTTAGAGGGATGGTAAGGGGGAAAATGGGTGGGGTTCAAGCAGCGAAAGAAAAGTTACAATGGACATATTTTGTAGCTGTTACCAAACTAGCAGTGCTCAGTAAAGCCTACTTTCATTTAATTACATCTTTCTTTTTGTGTCAGATTTTGCCATTGTAAGTGAATAATGGGAAAATAAAAGAGAATATATCTGATGATATTTTGAAGATGCCTGGTGCAAGATATGGACAGCTAGTCAAAAGTGTGCCCTTTCCTAAATAAGGAGAATTTTTTATTAAAGATTTCTAAAGAAAGGGTCTCCTAGGTGGCTCGGCAGGTTAAGAATCTGACTCTTGATTTCGGCTCAGGTCATGATCTCATGTTTGGTGACATCAAGCCCCATGTCGGGCTCTGTGTTGACAGTGCGGAGCCTACTTGGGATTCTCTCTCCTGCTCTCTCTCTGTCCCACCCCTGTTTGTGCTCTCTCATGAAATAAACTTTTTTTTTTTTAATGTTAAGTCACCACATTTTGGTGTCTACCGTTGTTGCTTAGTATTCCCTAATATAGGACTCCTTCAATTTTGGCATTCTAGGATCAATCTCATGAACTATCATATTACTCTTCTGTTTGAAAAGAGGAGTAGATGGGGAAGGTTATGTATGGCAAGGAGTGTATGGGAAATCTCTGTATCTTTTGTTCAATTTTCCTGTGAACCCAAAACTGTTCTAAAAAAATAAAGTCAATTTTTTTTAAAAAGAGAGAAGTAGCTTTAGTTCCACCAATCTTGAGTTGGGGGTTGCTTTGATGACAAAATAAAAATATCTTAAATAATAATTATTAATAATTGCTCAGCATGTCTATTTTGTGCCAGAAACTGCCCTAAGTGCTCTAGGCATGTTATCTCTAATTCTCAGAATAATCCTATTTGACAGAGATTAGGTTGCAGAGATAATGTTCTCCACAACATTCAGGTACAAGAAATGGCACATTTCCTTATTTTTCTAAATCTAGATAGAAGTCCCCTCTCTCTAAAATAGTAAGGGTCAATCTTAGCCATATTATAAAACAATTATAAAACATGTAATAACAAAGGTAGTTTACTGGGCACTTGGAAAGTAGGGAAGGGTTTCTAACCTTTAGGCCATCAGGCCCAGGGTCCCAGCCCATGTGATTCACTGACAGGCAAGAGGCTCCATTTGGTCCATGACTAGCATGGACATACATTTCTCCCTATGACTTCTCAGGCCATGGTTCTCAGTCACTCCTCCTAATATCCATGAACTAGCCCTTTCACAAGCCCTATACCTCTTACCAAAAACACCACCATCTTTCCTATCTCTAGGAATGAATTCCTCTTTTCTTTCCCGGGGTAGATTTCCTCTGCTTCATCAACTCCGAGTTCCAGCCCTCATCAATGTTCCAGAAATCTTAGTAAGGGGTTAGCATATTGGGACCTTGCAACTTCTGAATGAAGCCATTAATGCTCTGAGACAAGTGCATCCACCTATGTTCTTGGGATGGAAAATAGCAAGAAGAAACACAAGTCAGTTTATGAACAGATTATCCTGCCATATTCAGAGGATCAACTGGCTTCGGAAAGGTTCAACAAGTTGCCCAAGCTCACAAACTATTCAGTGGTAAAGCTTCAGTTCAAACCTAAGTCCATCTGGCTCCAAAGCCTAGAGAATTTTCTACCATTCCCTGTAACCCGTTCTGGGAAAACTCAAGGTATACCATAGGGCTAAGAGGCTTTTTGTGGTAATAGGAAATGATCATAAATCATCCTCAATAAATGAAATATCTTACAGATTCACTGAACTCCAAGTGTTAGAGAATCTTTTCACTTGATATCTTCAATGGTTACCCAAGCCTGGTATTCAAATAACTACTTTCCACTTATACAAACACACATACATACATATACACATACAAATAAGTAAAGAGAATTGTTAAAAGCATTAATTTGCAGTATCATTTTGCAACTAGAATTCTGCAATCACATATCTCATGAATTATCATTATGGAAAAGCATAGACAATTAAATCTTATTGGACTCATCTTAATGACAGCCATATAAATATTTCCAAGTTAAAAACTTAGTCTCAGAAACCTCTGCATATTTTCCAGGAAAATAGAGAAATATTTTAATACAACAAGAGACCACTATTTGCCTTAACACAAATTTGGCCATTATTAAGATAAATGATGGTGACTTAGAAGGCTTGAGTTCTAGTCTCTCTTCTGAAAATAGTTATATTAACTTTGGGCAAAGCACAGTCTCTTTGGATCTCATTACTTCATCTATCTTTGTTGCTCTCACATTTTCTAATTCTACATTTCTGGAAAAAATTGGTGCCTTGCTTGTAAAATTAATGATGTTTCTTGGTCCACATTTGCAGTCAGGGAAGGAAAGGGAAGAGGAGGGGAGGGGAGAGGAGGTGAGAAAATATTTCCACATTTTCCATAAGAAATTTCCATAAGAAATTATGGTCCATATTTCTTAAGGCTAATCTAAGAGTCCAACTGAAATCCTGTCGCATCCTCTGGAATCAGTCTGGAGTTTTATAGACTTTGGTATTGCACTCCCCCTAGCAGGCCCATCCCTTTGGACGAGATGGGTTGAAACAGGATGTCTTAGTCAGACACCATTAAATAATTGATTTATCTAACTCTCTTTGTTCTAATTCCATGTACTTCAAGCAACCCTCTGATTATAATCCATCTTCCAAGGCCTCCCGGGACACAGTGTGATGGTCAGGCTGATTAAGTTTTTGTAGTTTTCATAGATTCTACTTTTCACTGTAATTTGAGAAACTGGAATGTCATGAGATGCTATCCAATAGTTAGTTGCCGTGTTCACCAAAAAATATTTAATTGTCTAGGAAGGCAAAAAAAAAAAAAAAAGAGCATAGTAGAGGCAGAAAATTTCACTGGCATACACAATGCCAGACTTAAAAGAACCCGCTCATCCTCTTGCACTTACATTGTGATGATGTCAAAAGGGAGTGGCTTTACCATGGACTCACATAGTCTATAAATGGCCATTAACTGTGCAGGAAAGATCCCCCCCCCCCACCCTTGAAATGGACAGATGCCGAAGATACAAGGTAACATTTCACAGAGGACAGTTTGGATTTTCTCATCTGATGGCCTAAATTAGGTCCTGACATTCAAATATGCATTTCAGCCTATTCAGGAATGCATGCTTTAGCAATTCTTTTGTTTTTCTGGTTGTTTTTTGTTTGTTTGTTTCAGGTGTAGAATTTAGTGATTCATCACATACATACAACACCCAGTGCTCATCACAAGTCCCCTCCTTAATACCCATCACCTATTTAACTCATCCCTCCACCCATCTCCCCGCTCCAGTAACCTTCAGTTTGTTCTCTATAGTTAAGATTCTGTTTTATGGTTTGCCTTTTTTTTTTTCTGCTATGTTCGCCTGGTTTCTTTTTTTTCTAATGTTTATTTATTTTTGAGAGAGCAAGAGCACACGCTTGAGCACAGGAGGGGCAGGGAGAGAGGGGGACAAAGGATCTAGAGCAGGCTCTGTGCTGACAACAGAGAGCCTGATGTGGGGCTCAAGCTCACGAACCATGAGATCATGACCTGAGCTGAAGTCAGACACCTAACGGACTAAGCCACCCCAGTGCCCCATCTGTTTTGTTTCTTAAATTCTGCAAATGAGTGAAATCATATGATATTTGCCTTTCTCTGACTGACTTATTTCACTTAGTATAATATGCTCTAGCTCCACCCACATCATTGCAAATGGCAAGCTTTCATTCTTTTTGATGCCTGAGTAATACTCCACTGTGTACACATACTACATCTTCTTTATCCGTTCATTAGTCATTGCACATTTGGGCTCTTTCCACAATGTGGCTATTGTTGATAATGCTTCTATAAATATCAGGGTGCATGTATACCTTCAAATCGGTATTTTTGTGTCCTTTGGGTAAATAACTGGTAGCACCTTGCTGGGTCATAAGGTATTTTTAACTTTTTAAGGACCCTCCATACTGTTTTCCAGAGTGGCTGCACCAGTTTGCATTCCCACCAACAGCACAAGAGCGTTCCCCTTTTTCCACATCCTTGCCAACATGTGTTATTTCCCGGGTTGTTGACTTTAGCCATTCTGACAGGTGTGAGGTAGTATCTCATAATGATTTTGATCTGTATTTCCCTGATGATGAGTGATGTTGAGCATATTTTCATGTGTCTGTTAGCCATCTGGATGTCTCCTTTGGAAAAATGTCTGTTCATGTCTTCTGCCCATTTCTTAACTGGATTATTTGTTTTTTGGGTGTTGAGTTTGGTAAGTTCTTTATAGATTTTGGATACTAATCCTTTATATGATATATCATTTGCAAATATCTTCTCCCATTCTATAGGCTACCATTTACTTTTATTGTTTCCTTTGCTTTGCAGAAGCTTTTTATCCTGAAGAGGCCCCAATAGTTCGTTTTTGCTTTTGCTTCCATTGCCTCAGGAGATGTATCTAGTAAGAAGTTGCTAGGGCTGAGGTCAAGGAGGTTGCTGCCTGTGTTTTTGATGGTTTCCTATCTCGCATTTAGGTCTTTCACCCATTTTGAATTTATTTTTGCGTATAAGAAAGTGGTCCAGTTTCATTCTTTTGCATGTTGCTGTCCAGTTTTCTTAACACCATTTATTGAAGAGACTATCATTTTTCCCTTGGATATTGTTTCTTGCTTTGTCAAAGATTAGTTGGTCATATGGTGGCGGGTCCGTTTCTGAACTTTCTATTCTGTTCCATTGATCTATGTGTCTGTTTTTGTGCCAGTACCATACTGTCTTCATCACTATAGCTTTCTAATATAACTTGAGGTCCGAAGTTGTGATGCCTCCAGCTTCACTTTTCTTTTTCAAGATGGCTTTGACTCTTCAGTGTTTTTTATGGTCCCATAAAAATTTTAGGATTGTTTGTTCTAGTTCTGTGAAAAATGCTGGTGGTATTTTGACAGGGATGGTATGAAATGTATAGATTGCTTTGGGTAGTATAGCCATTTTTAACAGTATTTGTTCTTCTAATCCATGAGCCCAGAATGATTTTCCTTTTCTTTTTTTAATCTTCAATTTCTTTCATAAGTGTTTTATAGTTTTCAGGCATGCTCTAGTAATTCCAAGTATGCTGGCTAGTATTGCCTAGTCTTCTTTGTTACTGATTTGATCTAGCTTTAACTCCCAGCTCTCCCTTGGGTGGCTGATTTAATTAAGTCACTTAACTTACAACCAGCATTTTCAAATCTTTATAATGGGCATAGCCATCACGTTGGGGTTCAGATAAGTGAAATTGCACATAGTATACATTTAGCACAATGCCTTAAACACAATGAGTGCTCAACACGTTACCTATAATAATAGTATTAATAAGTTATCATTATAATTATTGCTGCTCAGCAATAATTATCAGCATTTTGTAAACTCTTTATTTGTCCTGGAGACCCCTGAAGACAGAAATGGGTCTTATCTAATAAGGCTAACCTCAGTGTCAGGGCATAAGATATGGCAAGGCTCTATAAATATTTCTTGAGTAGGATATACACTGAACAGTGGTACAAAACTAAGGAGTGTACCTCCCCCCACCCATCCCCTAAGATATCCCCAGAAGCCCTTCAGCAGTCATCATCCCGTCTCAGGAAGCCCCAGCCCATGTTTGTCTTCGTCTGTCGCATTCATGTGAACTTCCAGAACACACCGCCCTCTACTCCCTCAATAAAACAATTTACAATCCTACCACCATCCATGAGGACTCTCTGTGCTCTCCCCCAGCAGATGAATGCATCCAACAATCATCTCTCCTCCTCCTCCTCTTTGTTGTTACCAGTCTCTCTGCTCTTCAAGTCCTTATCTACAAAATTTCGAAAGTAAGTAAGGAGTTCCCAAATATGGCGACAAACTACAACAGTTTTCTAAGGTTGCCATAACAAAGTAGTGCAGAGTGGGTGGCTTAAACAAAAGGAATTAATTCCCTCACAGTTCTGGAGGCTGGAAGTCCCAGAGGAAGGTGTTGGCATGTCTAGTTTCCTTTGAGGTACCTCTCCTCGGTTTGCAGGTGGCCACTTTCTCTCTGTGTCTTCACATGATCTTTCCTGAGTGTGTCCATGCTCTAATCTCCTCTCCTTATAAGGACATCAGTAATACGGATCAGGGTTCACCTTAATGACCTCATTTAACCTGATTACCTCTTTAAAGACCTTATCTCCAAATACAGTCACATTCTGAGGTACTGGGAGTTAGGATTTCAACCCATGAATCTGGGGGGAGGTGCGAAGGAAGGGAAGGCATATTTTAGCCTATAACACACACTAAGAGTTTCTTTTGGTTACCAAAGCATCCTGAGGCTCTGTAACCTCTTACTTGGTGACCGACAGGGAAACAGAGAAAAAAGACTCGTTAGTAGCTGAAATGCAACCACATGATATCAATGATGATTCCCCCAAATACATGCAAGGAAAGGCAATTGTTATGTCCACATTTGGACAGTCATTAGTCATAGGGTTTCTACCATAATACTTGTAAGGCCTCTGGGATACTAATATAGCAAATGGAATGTCTAAAGTTTCACAATGAAAAAAAAAAATCACTGGGAGAAGATGAGAATTCTAAAAGAGGTTACAGTTGACCTTTGAACAATGCAGAGGGATTGGGAGCGTCAACCCCCCCCCCCATAGCTGAAAATCTGTACATAGCTTTTAGCTCCCCCGAAACTTAACTACCAATAACCTACCATTGACTAGAAGTCTTACCAATAACATAAACAGTGATTAGCATATATTTTGTATGTTATATGTGTGATGAACTCTGTTTTCACAGCAAAGTAAGCTAGAGAACAGAATATGTTATTAAGAAAATCAAGGGCAATATATCTACAGTACAGTGCTATAAACAATGCTCATATAAGTGGACGTGCGCGGTTCAAACTCATGTTGTTCAACGGTTGCTAAAAGATGCTGGCAAGCTAGAGGCCAGAATTTTGTTAATAAACAGACCCCTACAGGCAAAATTTAATCACCATTATTTAAAATTTTTGTAAAACATCAGGCTTTACAAGCATCAAGATTCTAAACCTGCTCTCCTTTTATTCCCCAAAACATCACCCACGATAGTGCCCAGTTTGGGCTTTACTTGTTATGGGAGGCTTTCTTTGGGCAGAAGATGGACAAAGAAATTAGCTGCATAAACCTAAATTCATCGGAAAACAAAATAAACAGAAGACACTGTGAAATGGTGAACTTCCTGATTTTGAACTATTTAATTAAGCTTCAAAACAATAAGGGAGCAATGAGCTTTTTCCCCTTGGAAAGGGAGAAATAGCAAAGACCACTTTTGTGTTTATACTGAAACAGGTCCACTGAGCATCCTCTGTAAACATTAAATAATGATCACATAATATCAAAAATGAAAAACCCTTATTATTTATTGAACTGGATCCCATGCTCACAAGAAGCCTGTTAAATGAGATTCTCAAAGGGCTTGATAAATGCCCTCTCATTATTGTTCACCTTTTTTTTAAAAAAAGGTAAGTATCTCATCTCCATTTCAGAGTTAGGGGTTAAGAGAAAGGTTAAACAAATTATACAAAGTTATACCAAAGTCTGCCAACGATACAGACCAAGGGCTGTTACCCCTTGAGGACTGAAAAATCTCGCTTTGAAAAATTAAGCAACTTACTAATTATTTTTAGGAGGGCATTTCACAAAAATATATTTTATCTGCACATCATGGTCTAGAAAGAAAAGTCACAAAGTATTAACTGTGCTAAATAAAAAAAAAAAAAAAAACAGTGTGGTTTCCAGAACGCTTTCTATTCTATGTACCCACCCACGTGACTGGAGATTTGAAATGCTATTTAAGCCTCATTTTCCTTCAGAAGCTAACCTCTGTGGAATAAAAGACTGTTAAGGGGGGAAAAAATCTTTTCTGTCATTTGACTTTAACTTATGATAAATTAGCTTCAACTAGTTTCTTAGAAAATTGCCCAAGAAATGACTACAGAAAATTAAATACCAAGACTTCAAAGAGGCGAACACACAGACTTCAAATTCCGACCTCAGAGAATAATCCTCCCTTTCTCATGCTTTGGAGAGATGTGAGTAAAGAAATCGTACTAGGGCATGGTAATGAACCATCTTTCAAATGACTTTTCTATCAATCTTCTTTTCAAAGGGTAATAAAGTGATGATTATTTCTAGGCAGTTTCTGGGAACTTATCATCTCATTTCAATTGTCACCAGTAAGAAGGACTGTACTCTGTATCACAACGGTGATAAGGGCAAGAACTGGTGGAAAATTCAATAGACAAGGTGTAGGTTGTTAAAAGCTATTTCCTGGAAAATTAAAACAGAGAGAGATCAAAAGAATTGTGTTGGGTCTTAAGGAATTGGTAATCATTCCCTTCTAGATTAAAAATGCAAATCTGATTTATTACCTAGTGAATGAAATCCATGATCATTTGCAGGTTTTATTATTTCTTTCAATAAATAATGTCAAAAGCTCATAATGTGCCATGTTTAGTGCTAGATGCTGGTGACCATCGGAGAAAGACAACAAACCAGGACAGGGGCTTCTGTGTCATGACTTCTAGAACCTTAGTGATCCATCTCATCTAAAACAGTAACAAACAACCACCACCAAGAAAATACAATTGTGTTTTAAACATTCAGTGAATGGTTGTTTAGGAAGTCTTAGTCACCCAGAACTTGTTTTGCAAAGCCACAGAAAATAGTAACAGGGTGAGGAACACCCAAAACTATATCTGATCTCATTCCCCAGAGCACTCAGAGGCTTTAAGATGTCATGGGCAGAAGTCACTCCAGGAACACACAGCCTCGCTGAAAGGAAAACATGTCCATAGGGTACCTGCAGGAAGGATTCCTGGGAACCTGGCTGCCTCTCTGATCCCCTGATTCAGATCCCATCTGTGACATGGGCTTTGTGCTCATGTGAGAATTGGGCAGTTCATTTTTCCTCAGTGGTTCCTAAAACCAGCCCTAGCCAGGTCTTCTTGCTTTCCCCAATTCTCTTATACAAGTCAGACCTACACCCACTGTCAGATGAAACATGGGACACATCACTGCCTCCAATATTCCCCCCAGGAGTCTTTTTGTTTTTGTTTTTTAGTATTAACCAGAAATCCCAACTTGGTACCAAAGGGGAAACAAAAAACAAAACAGAAAGAAACATGACACATAAAGCTTTTTAAGGGTGAAGAAATGCTCTGTTCATTGCATCCTCGTCACTCACACAGTACAGAGAAGGCACTTAGTAAGTATCTGTTGAATAAAACTGACCGAATGAATGAATGAATATCCACCCTTCTGTGATCATGAATCGCTCAAAAGTCATGACTGTCACATCGGTATTTGCATGCAGTGATCTTTGCCCAGCATTTCATCTTTTTAAGATATTATTCTGGTGATTTTTCTGAAAAAAAAAAAAAAAGGAAGAGAAGGGGAGGGAAGGGAAGGGAAGGGAAGGGAAGGAAAGAGAAAGGAAGGGAAGGGAAGAAAACGAGAGAGGAGGGGAGGGGAGGGAAGGGAAGAGCATAACAGAAATTTGAAATCAAAATGCATTTGTTTTCAAGTTCCATTCCAGATAACAAATATTTGACCAATCAATTAATGCCTGCCTCTTTCCACAGTTGAACACAGCACTGAGGTACTCGTAGATCCCTTACTGATTTTCAGAATAGGGTAAAGCAGGTAAGCTCTGAAAAAAGCATGAACATTTTATCCCCATTGACAATCAAGAAACCGCCCAATCTCCTGCCCACCGCCACTCTCAAGACTAGAGTAAAATGGGTAGAAATTAGTCCTTTGCAAGCCACACAAGAATTGTGTGTTGTGTCTACAACCCTTGGCAACCTGAACGTGTAGCTCTCCAGCCCTGAATGCCTGGGCAACTTTTCCCCTGAAGCATAACCTAGAAATGCAGGCATGTCAGTTAAAAAGCAAACCAGCTAATGTAAGGGCTAGAGATAAAGAGGAGTTGACATTTTCCAAACTCTCCATTCCCTCCTTGTGTAAAAGGCTCATGCTAGTTCTGAGGTGGGGTGACCCCGATCAGTACAACAGTGATGGCTGATCCCCCAAAGGTTCTGTGCAGTGCAGTGTCCTGGCAGCCTTCCTTTCAGCCTCTGAAACTGATACCATGTTCTCGGGCCATACTTTAAATGTACACTGTGGCCCTCTATAAGCCACCAGCACTCTGCACTGGGACGGAGCAAACACCTTCGAAGTGCGTTTTCAGTCAGAAACATCATCTTTCCCCCGAGGACCTGACAGAGTAACTTAGCCCGTAATATTATATATGAAGCTTTGGAAAAGGGAGTCATGTTTTAGAGGTTGGCTTAGCCAACTCTAACTGACGGTACTCCTGAGCTTAAGGGAAGGGAAAATATTTCTTGGCAACTTCTACTTCTACATATCCCTGTTCCCCTTTAAAAAAAAAAATGAAGAAGGATGCAGGAGCATTTGTTTCAGATTTCCCTTTTCCTTACTTTCAGAGGAAACTGAAGTGTCCAGGCATCGTGTGATTCACTGACAAAACCTCAGCCCCATCTAGATTTCACCAGGATCCTAACTTTTTTAACCGGTGAGACTGCGCGGGAGTGTGCTCCCGTCTATGCAAATACACCCATTCCACCGTTTTCCTTGTGGTTGCTCTTTAAAGCCCTACGCTTCAGGAAAGGAGAGAGGAGAAGTCAAATGCCTTTTTAATGTGCGTGTCCCTACAGAAACACAACGTGTGGGTGAGGTAATGAATCGCGGTGGGGGCTAGAGTCGGCATACACAGTGCAGCTAGGAAATAAATTAAATTCATCTCCCTGGTCCTTCAGTGCCCACCGTCCTGCTCCAAGGGTTCTAAGCAACCAGCTAAAGCAATGAGGTATGAAGGAGCAGCATCCCCAGGGGCTCGTCCGAGTGTCTTCCTTCCCAACTACAGGAGGATGAACACGTGCAAAGCACTGCACACACAGGGCCGCATCCGGGGGAGCCCAGCCATCTACACCAATGAGGTCTTGAGGCAGGACAACACTTGAGGCTCGGAAGGCACGTCTCAAGGAGGGCCGCGGGGTAAGGCCGTCCTGACAGAGGCTCCGGTGTCATGGATGTTACTCCGGTCGGTCTTTGTTCCCAGAGTCCACCGAAGGGAGGGCAAGTACTGGTGTCCTCTTGCCTCTCCTTCCCCTTTTTCACAGTCGTGTGAGGTCTTCTGGAGAATTCCCACCCCCTTCCCTCGCCGGAGGCCCCTCGGCTGGTTCTAGTTTGGTATCAAGTCCAAAAGTGGAATTGAGCCTTCCAGGGGAATAGTCATTTCTTTTTAAATCTGCAAGGAAAGCAATTAAGACAGTTATAGGGGGACCCTCGAGAAGGTAGTGTTCACACGGATGAATTGAACTTCAGGTCTGGCCACGTGCTCAGAAAGGACCCTGCCTCCTCGGGTCACAGATACGTGAAACTCGCACCCTCCACCGTGTCCAAACCACCCCCCCTCCCGCCGTGTCCACGTGTCAGTCTAACTCCCCAGTGCTGTCGTAGGTTTGCGTTCACTGGGGCAAGTGAAGAAAGATTTGGTTGCTGGATTCAATATGCAGCACCCTAGAAGGCACGGCCTGGATGGAGGTAAGCGAGGCCAACCTGGAAACGGGGCATTTTCGCTGCTGAATGGTGTGCAGGACCAGGGAGCTCAGCCAAAAAGGTAGACTCGAGATTTCAGTGCTCAGTGTTCTACAACAAAGCTGTCTGTAGGTTTGATGCTGCCTGGGAAGGCTTCATCCAGTTACTGGATCCTATGCTCCCTAGAGCCTCCTTCTTCCATTTGAAAAAGAAATTATTGGGGCGCCTGGGTGGCTCAGTCGGTAAAGCATCCAACTTCGGCTCAGGTCATGATCTCACGGTGTGTGAGTTTGAGCCCTGCGTTGAGCTCTGTGCTGACAGCTCGGAGGAGCCTGGAGCCTGCTTCCGATTCTGGGTCTCCCTCTCTCTCTGCCCCTCCCCCACTCGTGCTCTGTCTCAAAAATAAACATTAAAAAAAAAAAAAAGAAAAGGAAATTATCAAAAGAAAGCACTGATAGGAGTGTAATCTCTAGGGAGAAGCTTATGGAGGAGGGTGGGCTTTTGGTGTTTATGTAGCATTTACTGCTGTATTGATTAAGATTAACCTTAAATATGTACTCCTTACTTTCCTTTTTAATGTTATGCGGGGATTATCTGGACATTAAATGAATACATATTTTAGTTTATTGATAACCAGCACTTATGGAACATATGCGTATATTACTTCGATCCTCACATCAATTTTATGAGCTATGTGCTATTATACTCAGTTTGTGGATGAGAAAATCAAGGCCCAAGGTCACATAGCTAGTAAAAAGCATTACTGGGATATGAGCTCAACCTATCTGGCTCTGAATTCTATGCTCTTACATACTATCTTAAATTACTTTTCCTTTAAAAAAAAAAAAAGGTAAATCATAATCAAGGCCAAAGAAAAATCACCTATAATTCTATTTTCCTAATTAAGACTTTTTTATACTCATATTACCAAATGTCTGAATACATGAGGGTACTCCTTATTTCCACTGAAATGTGTTAACTAAGGTTTTGAAAGAAAACAAATATTAAGCCTAGAATTGGAAGAATTACTGAATGACTCAAAACCCACCATGGTGGGTTTAAAAAAAAACACAATCTCAACCTTAATCATGCAGAAGAGCCAACTGGACTCAAAGACAGAAGCAGTTAGTTACGTCTCTGGTCTCCTGTTCTCTTAGCCGATCAGATGCAGTCCCTGTGTCTGCCAGAGAGAGGAGGCCACTGGGGAGCGTGGTCACCATGCTGTGAACTGATCTCTTTGCTCAAGTCTGCCGTGTGGCTGTGAGACAGAATCCCGAGCAGCTACAAGATGAGAGTGAGAGCCCCCCTCCCTGCTGTTCCAGTCTGATCTCTCCCCCGACCCAACCATCCATCACCCCTGGCTGCCAGGCTATTTCCCACTGGAACTAGAAGCCTGATCCCAATCCCAGTCTTCTGCCATGCCATGCCATGCCATGCCTACACGAGCTTCTCAACCTCCTACCTCTATCTCCAACGAGATTACAAGTTGCCCTTCTTTGTTGTAAATTGACACCTACTCCACCCTAAGCTACGACGGATGATGATGATCTTTTACCAATTTCCAATTCAGGGCATGCTCACTTATTCTAAGGCAGGAAGGACTACTCCGCTTAAAATATGTGAGATGCCAGTCTAAGGACAAGTTTGGTATGACCTAAGGAAAAGAGGGAACAAGCTGAGACAGACATGAAGCATCCCTTCTGAGATCAAAGAAAAGAATTCGACAGAGTAGGACTGCCAGTCTGGAGGACACAGACCTCCTGCTGCTTGCTTTTCTGTTAAGAATATTTTTCTATGGAGACTATGTCAGTTTTGGACAAAGTGTGCCACATTATCAAATCAACTTTTTTTTTTTAATTTTTTTTTTCAACGTTTATTTATTTTTGGGACAGAGAGAGACAGAGCATGAACGGGCGAGGGGCAGAGAGAGAGGGAGACACAGAATCGGAAACAGGCTCCAGGCTCTGAGCCATCAGCCCAGAGCCCGACGCGGGGCTCGAACTCACGGACCGCGAGATCGTCACGGACCGCGAGCTTGTGACCTGGCTGAAGTCGGACGCTTAACCGACTGCGCCACCCAGGCGCCCCTCAAATCAACTTTTTAAAAATACACATTGCAATATATGTTTAACGTGGCCGGTTTTTGTAGTGAAAAGCACTATTTTAATTGACAGCTGTTGTTTCCCTAGATACTCCACGGTCCCGAGCGTCCAATGGGTAAATAAGGATTGAAATCCTGTGGACACCACACAGGACTCAACGAGGGAGGGGTCGGGGGAGACCTGCCTCAGTTCAATTTTACCCCAATTAAGTTGGTAAACCTTTCCCCTTGGAGAGACTGTGACAAGTATTGGGCCCAATGTTGTTTTATCACATTTTGGCAGAACCTGAAGTAAATCCCTGTCCTTTTAATCCCTTCAGAGACTTGAAAAATTTGCAGTCAGAAAGTCAGGACTCGACTGTGAATGAGATAAAAATGTGATTGAGATTTTCGACTCCATCCCAGGTTACAAAGGATGTTGTTCTAGGAGAGATTTACTAAGAGAGAAATAGAATTGTTCGGAGCATACCCGGGAGTTTGAGCTTCCGGCAGCAGGAGTTGCAACGATGTTTTGCAATGAAGTTTCTAATTGCATCTTCCCCTAAATTGGCTGGTCCAAACACCATTCCTCTTGATCTAGAGGAAATATCAGAATATCAATGAGATCACAGTGAAGGAAAAGGGCTCAGCTAGGATTCTCTGAGATACCGAACAGTATCCCGTAGTAACCCAGTAAACTTGAAGGAGCCCACAAAGAATAGAGCACTTTGGGGAAGCAACAATGTTAGGTTTGCAAATTTAAAATTCAAATGCACTTAAATCTTTGTACCCAACTCCAAGACCTACTGTGAAACTCATTTCAACGCTAATCTGATAGAAGAAGAGTGAATTTTCTATGTACCGCATTAAAACAAAATACAGTGACACCCTTTTTTAATGCCTATGGGGTGAGAGTGAGTGACATTCGTGACCAAATGTTCTACTCAAATACTCGAAAGGTGAGGTACAAAGTAAAATAAACGTACTAGGGGAACACACCTTCTGAAAAGATCCATAAACATTGTTTCAAACCCAAATGCTTTTCTGAAAATAATTGATATCCTCAAAAATAAATGCCTGACAAGACCCTACTTCCAGCACTCACGGCGCTTCGGACACATGGATTTTATCCTGCAAACTGCTATAGCTGGGCTCTTTGTGGAAAGACAAGACCACGGGGAGGCATTGACTTTGTGGAAGTGAACTACGTACACTAATTGTAAGTGACAAACTTACAGACAGAACCAGCGTAGATGAGGCACCTTCTGAATACTCCATAAAGCAGATCCCTGGCAGATTCCAGCCTCAAAGTTTGTCCATGATAAGGTCACAGACAACGATTTCTGTAGGCGGATGCTCTGCGCACCGTGAAACAGAGTACACCAGGAGCACATCCAAAGCAACTTTAGGGAAGCTAACACTTTAATGACATGCAGAGTGGAAACGGCACATTTTAAAATCTGAACTCAATTACCACTCTTAAATGCCACGTCTTAAGGAAAAAAGAAAAGCAAACTATCACACAAGGAAACAATAAACTCCGCTTCTAAGGAATGTGGTTTTTCAAAAAGGGACGTGGTGTAAAAAAACTTTTTTTTTCCATCTGAGTATTGAAACATTTATCTCAATTTCCACTTCCTTTTGGCAGAACAACAGTAGCTGCTCTGAAGATGTGCCAAGCTCAGAATGAGGGCTGATGTCAGTTTGATCTCAGATTGCCTCGTTGCTCTGAGGCTGGGAGGTGGAGGAAATCTCTTGGGAAGACAACGTGAACAGACACCCAGGATTAACTTTCCTGGTCACTCGATCGCCCTCACAAAGTGCGGCTCTGGTGGTATTTACCCGGCTGCGTAAGCTACCTCTAGTTAACTATTCCTCTCTTTCAGTACATCTGGTGAAATCAAATGTGGGAGAAAAAAAAAAAGAAAAAGTAGAATCGCTCGATATTTTGTACCAAATCTCTTACGATGCCAATAGAGTGAAAAACGAAAGTGTTACTTCAGTCATTCCTCGTATATTCTGTCAAGCGGGACCCTGTTGGGAATACTTCATTCTTGGATTCCTTACTGCCATTCCTTTCCTCCCAGTAAAGCAGAACGCACCCCCGCCCACTTAGGGAGGTAACATTGATTCTCAGATAAAAGCTTTAAGCTAAACAATTTCCCTCGATGAGCTTTGTGAAAGTTAACGCAAAAGAATCAAAGTTACTCTAAAATGCCTGTATGAGGGGTCTGGCCACTCCCTGTACAGAGGAGAGGGGAAGGGGGTCGTAGAAACACTCACATGCATCTATTGCATGTACAATCCTACCGCATGCCGACAGCCTTGAGGTCTTGGCAAAGTTTAAAAACAGCAACAACAACAACAAACTGTTTTCCAGATCTTTCACAGCCCAGCAAAAGCAAGTGGTAGTTTGGTTCCACAAGTGAGAGAATGCCAATTAGCACCATGTACACACAGATTTAGTAAAGAACATCTAATGACCACCGTCGTCATTTCGGACTTGTCAAATGCCCCAAGCCATCAAGGCAGTGAGTAGAAAACAATCCCTAACTGCCAATGACTGAGGCAGCCTCCAGCGAGGCTTGGTGACCCCAGGAAGCACACCAAGTGGCCAGACAGGCTTCGGGGGAGAAGCCCCCTGACTGTGCCCTCACATGCGCAAGTCTGGCGAGAGAGCAGAGACAAGAGGCACTATAGATTAGAGTAGAAGCTGTACCACAAAAAATCTTCTCCTTTGGTAGAGGGTTTTCCCCTTTCATTGGCCCCTCATCCTCGTAGGCAAGTTAAGCGTCTTCACCAGGGTTTAGCTTTCTCATTTGGGAACGGGAAGGAGGACGCCTACTTCCAAGGTTGTTGTGAAGGGCAAAGCAAGTGTCACGTGAAGGCACTTGCTTCAACAGGCACTTCTCAAACTTCCAGTTCCACCAAATCGCCTGCAGATCTTGTCAAAGTTCAGACTCTGATTCGGTAGCTCTAGGGAGGGTCCTGAGGGTTTGCATGTCTGACCACCTCCCAGGTGCTGCTGTCACTGGGCTGTGGCAGGTTGGTCACACAAGGCGCTCAAAAACGTGTGCCTCGTTGAACCAATTACACGCGACCTGCCACCACTGTGAGAAAATAGTTACCTTCACCAGGAAAACCCACTGCACCCAAAATGAGGTAACCCCACCAAACCAGGCAGGCTACAGTGACACCATCCGATCAGTTTCCAAAGTTCCTACCTTCAAGTCATAAACAATAGAGTCTGCCGTAAGACAAGAGGTCCCTACCCTTGGTTGCCCAGCAGAATCACATAGGTGACTTCTCAAAAAATACAAACATCAGGACTCCATCCCCATAAATTTTGATTTGATACTCATTCTGAGAAGCATTTTTTTTTTTTTTTTTTTTTTAGTTTCCTAGGTGACCTTAATAGAAACCGAGACCCCCTGGCCTACAGAATGCAATTAAATACTCAACTGTCAAGTGGGATAATATAAGCTTCTTAAATTCTAGAAGTTGGAAATATTCAGGTCACTTTAAATGACATACATATCAAGGTCAAAAATGTAATAGATGATGAAGTATACATAAACTTGGTTCATTCTTTATGCAAAAAGTTTTTCACTGCAAACTTATCAAGGAAGTACTATGTATAGTACAAGGTCCGCACTCTAAACCCTTGGGCACATGGTGCTATGGAAGAAATAATATCCTAAAATAGTATCTGCTGAAATAAAAAAGAATAAAGCCTTTATCTGTACCCTAAAGGTTACAATATGCATTCTATGCTCAAATATCATAGAAACTGTATGCATAGGAGCATTATGGTGACCTTTATCTTCTCTAACTCACCTAGTCCAAAGAAATAGCTAAAACACTTTTAGATGAACCTCTTGGCATAGATGCCTACACATGAGAATCTATTTAGAGTAAATAGTTGAGGGAGAGAAAAATAGCGCATTAAAGCAACAAATGTTTACAATATGAGTGTTATGGGAGAGAGGTAAAAATTTCAGATGTTATTGTATGAAGACTGACCACATAGATCATTTCATATCTATTTTCTACAACCCAGGGGCCAAGTACAGACATTTAGGACAACTGAGAGGTCAAGCTACCATATGCTAGCAGTTCTCAAAGTGTCGTCTCCAGGCCAGCAGCATCAGAATCGTCTGGAAACTTGTTACCTTATTTGACCTCACCCCAAACCCACTGAATCACAACCAGCTCTCCTGGTGATTGATTGTGAGGGAAGCTCATGTTTGGGAAGCACTGTTGTCGGCCATTTTGATCAGTCCTTAACCATTTTGATCAAAGTCCCTTTGATCACCTTTAACAGAAGAATAAAACCTCAGACCCTCCGCTGCCAAACTTTCCCCAAAGCCTACTTCCGGGACCAAATGCCCATGGGAATTCAAAGGACAGGCAGATGACTCATTCTTCTGTGGAATTTAAACTGCACCCCTGAATTTAGTCAGACAGTCTGATGCTTCATATTTAAGCCCTGTTTTCTTGGCCTCTTGTAGATTTGCTGTGACTGAATAGCACACTCGATGCCTTTCAATTTATAGGCATGTGATCGAAGACGTGAGATGCAGTGACTCCAATGAGAAGACAACAACGAAATCTTTGCTTCTCCTATGACACTAACTGTTTTCGTGTCAAAGCCTATAGAAGCTGAACCTACCCATATTTCTCTTTTGTTTGGGCCACCAGAAAACTCAAGAGTTAAATTTGCATTGGTTACGGCATTGGTCTTTATATTTTCCATTTATGTGTATTAACTCCAAATTTCATCTTATTTCCATATGTTCTTTTTGTTCCCATTTCCTAAGTTCTGCATTAAAAAAAAAATCTTATGGTATTAGACAGAGGTAGATATAGATAGATATATATCCAATACAGATATCCAGCTTCTATGAAAACATAAGCTGCCTCAAAATCTTTCTAGGAGCTAGGCAAGAAATATAAATGTTTAAAAATTATTTTGATAAAACCATGTACAATGTGTTAAGTGCGATTTTCAAAATGAGAACATCATAAATTAACTTACTGTTTGTCTTCAGGTTTTATAACAGATGGATCAGTCAAATTTTCCCCAACACCTCCAAAGAAAAAAGAAAATGCGTTTAGCAAATGGGGATTTCACTTCCTCAGAAACTCAAGAAAACAATAACCAGAATCTTAATTTCTTTCTTTAAACTTGCATTCACCCTGTAGTAAGTTCAACATTATGTGAATTAAATGTACCGTAAAAACTGTCCAGGTGGGCTTGAAAATTTTAGTAAATTCACTGTCTCCCGCAACGCCCTCTGTTATGCTATTATAAACTTTGAGGCCACAAATGAATGTCTTAGCGGTGTGTTCACAGTCACTGATGGTGGTATCCATCATTCATTTACCATTTGTCTATACTAGACATTCTAATGATATTTTCTCTAATTCTCAGCTACCATAAAGGGAAAGCATGAGCATCCTCACAGCCTCATTTTGCCAATAAGTACATTGATGTTTGAGACGATGAAGCAATTTGTCAGAGTCTGCACAGTTCACGAGTGATGACGACAGGATTCCAATTGAGCTAAAGCCTGTGTCCCTCACATGAGGCCACGGTCTCTGTAGGTGGAGTCCGTCAGTGCTCAGCAGGGCACCAGGTGCTGTGTGGTTCTGCAGATACAACCACTGCTCCATCAAAGGCACCCGTTAAATGCTATATACGCAGCATTTATATCCAATAGAATATACATGCTCCCAAATTCTTGATCTGGATGTTGGTTACACATATGTCTCGGTTGTGAAAATTCCTTGAAAGATATGCTTATGTCGTGTGCACTTTTCTGAAATGGTTTTCTTCAGTAAAATTTACTTTTTAAAAAACTGACACCAAAGCATAAAAGGATAGCGTTAAGTGTAATTTCGTGCTAACACTGATCAAAACGGCAACTGACACTCAGAGTGACTCTGTTACAAAATGGGTGAGGGGGCGCCTGGGTGGCTCAGATGGTTAAGTGTCCAACTTCGGCTCAGGTCGTGATCTCGTGGTTCATGGGTTCAAGCCCCATGTCGGGCTCTGCTGACAGCCCGGAGCCTGGAACCTGCTTCAGATTCTGTGCCTCCCTCTCTCTCTACCCCTCCCCCGCTCACACTCTGTGTCTCTCTCTCTCTCTCTCTCTCTCAAAATAATAAACATTAAAAAAAAATTTTTAAAGGGTGAGGGAGATGTTTATGATGGTAGTAATATTTGCCATGCTGGGTATGTTTTACCATATGTTAAATCTTTCACAAGAAAATGTAACCCTTATAGTTTATAGGTCTTTCCTCCAAGAAACTGACTTCCTTAGGAAAATAACCTGTTTTTGGAGTTTCCAAGCATTTTTGTGTCAGGACCCTCTTTGCCGGACTGGGGAAACAAAACGGACCCCCTTCTCAGAATAACGTTTTAAAATGCATAATTTAAATACATAAGATTACAGAGGAAACCAATGATACTGAAATACAGTCATCAAAATATCTGTTTAAATTATACTGCAATACATGTGCTTCTTTATTAACACATTACATAACAGAATCTAGTGCAAGTCTATAACTACCGTAACATCAAGTAATACATAGTATAACAGTGTTTCGAGATATCTGCCAACATCATAAAGTGCTATGTTAATATCAGTAATTGCGTTGCAAACAGTCATGGGTGCTCCTAATACCACTGTGGTTTGTGGTCTCCATTATAATCAAAGGAAATGATGAATTTCAGTTGTAGGTTAGTGAAAATAATAGTGTAATTTGTTGTCTCATCAAAGTTCACAGACCCTCTGAATTTTCTTTAAGAGCCTCTGGCTTAGACTCTCTTTGTACACGGATTTTGTACAGGGAAAGTAACAGTAAGGCTGAAACTCAGGCTCAAGGGGAAGTGTGTAAAATGTGATTTGCTCGGTCTTTGTTCTTTTCAAAGAAAAAGTCATAGGAAGCTCTTTGTACCTTTTCTTATTATAGATACAAGAATGAACAGCCTAGAGAGGCCCTGCTTTTCTAATGATGTAGGACATCAACAGAACAACAGACAGAAAGTGTGAATACCATCAACAGAGACTAAAGGCTACAGATCCTTTTCATGTTTAAGCTCAGACCTAACTTTAAGCCTGAACCTTTCTAGCAATGACGAAAGCTTTAGGCTGATGGCTGAGGAAACTGTAAATTTAAGCTGGGAATATGCAGAGTACTTAAAGAGGTCATATAGATGGGAGAAAAGGAGGTTTATAGGGGAGAAAACGTCTTATCAAAATCACATCGGCTCCCGTTTACTTTAAACCTTGTTGCGTGTTAGATAGGCAGGAGTCAAAGGGATTGGGTCCCACTCATGGGCTCTGTCGTCTTCTAGTTATGTGACCTGAACACCTTCTCTAATCTCTCTGAATCTCAATGTTCTCATCTGAAAGTGTGCGGAATAATGGGCCTCATCTTATACACTTACTGAGGATTCAGTAAACTATTGTATACAAGCTGCTTAGCAAAGTGACCCAGAGAAAGCTAAAACATGCCAACTGCTATTTTTATTATCTTTTTTCTATCAAGACCTCTTGTGAAGTAAAACTGTATTTTCTTACCACTGGTAAAATCATGTTCTGATGATCTCATTTACCTAATGAATAAATCCCACAAGGAGAATGAGAGTGGAATTTCCACAAACCTTTATATCCCTAAATCCAGTCTGATGATTCAAAGTGTAACTACTAAATACATACTTTGGGGCCTTCCAATGGCAGAAGGAACGTTCTAGTGAGTGAGAAAATATGGAAGAAAACTAGCCATTTCAACGTCTAAAAATCCCAATCGCACGTGTTTACCGAACTTTGAATAGGGTAAATGCCCATGTGCACGTAGTACGCAGCACGGCCTTGTGAGAAACCCAGACATGCACATTCTGATCCCAACCACGTTGGGATGCATTGGTGAGCTTCTACATCTTGGAAATAAGTTACCTTCTTTATAACAGCAGGATTCATTATGACAGTGTTAATGCAAATGCTTACTCTGGAAAGTGCTTTGCTGAATATAAAAACCTATACTTCCAAAGTTCTTTGAAAAATATAATGAGCTTTAAAAAAAGAATGCTCTAGACCACTGTAATTTGAAGTATCATTGTTTTTCATTGCCATTGCTAGGGATTAAATGTTGGATTTCACATCTAATGATGATGAGGCAGGCCTTCGTATATAGGATTTTTAAATAGAAAGAAACTGGAAAACTACAGTATAATTGCAAGTGATCAGAAATTGGTCAAGCCTTGGGCCACCTGGGTGGCTCAGTCGGCTGGCCGTCTGACTTTGGCTCAGGACATGATCTCACGGTTCATGAGTTTGAGCTCCACATTGGGCTCACTGCTATCAAACCTATCAGCACAGAGCCAGCTTCAGATCCTCTGTCTCCCTCTCTCTTTCCCTCCTCTGCTTGCACTCTCCCAAAAATAAATAAATATTAGAAAGAAGGAAAGAAAGAAAGAAAGAAAGAAAGAAAGAAAGAAAGAAAGAAAGAAAAAGAAATTGGTCAAGCCTTTCCTTAGAGTTCAGCATCCAAGCCCAGTGTGGCAACTCCTGGGTTAGTGATTGGCACTCCTTTGGAAGAAAGTAGAAAAGAGAAGAGAAAAAGAAAAACTGCCAGAGTGTTCCTCATTCCTTCTTTCTCCCAAAGCAATAGGGAGCCACAGCAAGCTGATGACAATTCACTTCCATTTAAAAAAATGTTTTTATGTTTATTTATTTTTGAAACAGAGAGAAACAGAGCATGAGTGGGGAAGGGGCAGAGAGAGAGGGAGACACAGAACCCGAAGCAGACTCTAGGCTCTGAGCTGTCAGCTCGAGCCCACCAATCATGAGATCATGACCTGAGCCGAAGTCAGACACTTAACCAACTGAGCCACCCAGACGCCCTGATTCGCTTCCATTTTAAAAAGCCGAACAGAGATTTGGAGTGCCTGGGTAGCTCAGTCGGTTAAGCGTCCGAATCTTGATTTTCGGCTCAGGTCATGATTTCACGGCTGGTGAGTCATTGGGCTCCATGCTAACAGCACAGAGCCTGCTTGGGATTCTCTGTCTCTGCACACACACTCATGCATACACTCTCTATCAAAAACAAAACAAAACAAAACAAAACAAAAAAACACATAAGTAAGAAATAAATAAACAAATAAATAAATATAAAGAGTCACACAAAGATTACTACTAACAACAATAAATGACATTACTGAGGACTCACTATGTGTCAAGAACTTGCCTCATTTCAGCTCCTTAACATAAGGGGTTAACAATGAGTTAAGTATATAATATTATCTCTCCCATTACAAATGAGGAAAGTGGGACTCAAGGTGGCTGCCCCCTGGTCACACAGCTAATTCATGGTGAAGCCAGGAGTCAGACCCTAACACTGTCAACCTAGGGCTCTTTCTCCAAACTGCTGCCAGTAGGTCTCTCAATCTCTACCCACTCCGAACCCATCTGAACAAGGTACCATCATCTCTCCAAAGACTACAATACTAACCAATCAAATACAAAACTGAACCAAAAACCATTAAGGTATTCTAAGAATACATATATTCTTCCCATTTCTCCTTTCCAACTTGGTGTGGATTAAATATCGTAATACATGAAGTCTTTACCCAAGTGCCTGTCGGAAAATAAATACTTGGTAGATGTCAGCTGTTGGTAGTAGTAATGTAACTGCTTATAGTTACTATTATAGGACTCATATTCTTCCATAAATTCAGGCCTCCCCAACTGACCAAAACTCTCCAATAAGTATCTCAACTTCTTCATGCTTGTTCTATGATGTCCACTCTCCTCTTCTTTGAAGGTCAGTGTTTTGACATCGTTTATTTGGAGTGGCCTAGTTCTGCAATTCACATAATTGCCCAGTAAAAGAATAAAGTTAATTCCATTTCCCCCCCCAAGACTATCAACGCAGCATTTGTTCTGTTTAATGTCACTTTGGATTACTTAGAGACATAAAAATCCCCAAACATAAACATCATTAAAGAAAAACCTATTCAAGTGGAATACAAAACACACTAAAGAGTCATCATTAATTCCTTAAAGTTTTTCTTTGGTTGTTTTTTTTTTGTTGTTGTTGTTTGTTTGTTTTTGTTTTTTCTTTTTAAACAACTCCACCCAAAACTCAAAGCAGAGACACTCAAATACAGATGAAAACAATCAACCTCTCTTCAACATGAGCTACAAAAGCAGATGCCTTGGGCATCAGCATGCTGAGTTTACATGGATCACGTACTTGCTGGTTTAAAAGCTGACTCATGTTGACTGTTTTAACTTTTGTTTATATTGCTTCCTAAAATATTGTGTTTGAGGGTTAGAAATATAACTCAACTCTGCAAACAGTACAGATCTGAAAAGACAGCAGGACTTATGTGTACTTTAAAAAGTCTATACACATCCTTGAGCACATGGTACAAATTTCAATCAAAATGTATTGGATGTTGCTCACGATGCCTCGGGATTATTTATCTTGACTGTGCCCAGCCTCCAAGCCTGGCTTCCGGTGCAGAATCCCAGGATTGGAGGGGTGGGGAAGTCAGAGAGCACAAGGGATAAGCCCAATCTGTTTAAATGAACCATAACATGGTTATGTCCTCTGAAACTCGTAAAGAAACAAAAGACAGTACCATGAGAAGAAAAGAACATAGATGGTCAAAACAGCTTCAGTCTGCATCCTGGCTCCCTCTTTAGGAGCTGTGCAACTTTGTGCAAGTTATTTAAACTTTTTGGGCCTATCAGGTCATGATCTCACGGTTCGTGAGTTCAAGCCCCACGTCAGGCTCTGCGATGGCAGCACAGAGCCTGCTTGGGATTCTCTCTCCCTCTCTGTGCCCTTCCCCACTCATGCTGTCTCTAACTCTCTCAAAATAAATAAGTAAAAACTTAACATTTATAAACCTCCTGGGCCTAAATTCCCCCATAATATCTACCTTGAGGTGCTGCTTCTAGGATTAAGTCAGATTACTTCTATGAAATTTCCTGGACTAAATCCCCTATTTAAAACCAAAGCCCCAGTGAGTGAGCCCAAGGACTAAACTTTGACCTTAATACATATTTTGTTCTATGTCTGCAAGGAAAGCCTGCTGGAAATACTCAGTTTTGTCCTGCAGGACTTTAAGTCACACGGGAGGTTGACAGTGGAGAGACTCGCTGATCAGAGGCTTCCATGAAATATGAGTGTACTGTGTCGCCTCTCTCAGACTGAGTTTGCACTTTCATGAACTGTCATATCAAGGTACACAGCAAAGAGAGCAAGGGAAACTATAAACTACTAAAGCATTGAGCTCAAAATCATGAAAAATGCCCCCAGAAATTACTTTCCTGTGTGTATAAACACACGTCTAAGTGCTGTTATGAATGTTAAGTCCCAGCCATAAAGCATTAAAACTAGAAAATCTGGTACAAAATTCATTCCCCGTTGAGATCAAAGTTTCAGACGTACTTAAATTTTAGGCAGCTAATCACCAGCCTATATTTTTCTCTGGAGCTAAATGGGAAGCAACATAGTAGGGGCTCATGATCACCACTGTCCAAAGTCTCTGAAATAAATGGTCCTACCTCCCTTCAAAGCCAGGTAGGGCAACTCAATACATTGTCCATCCCGGTTCTTGCAAGATTTCTTGGGACACCTGCCTGGTTTCTCACCCTTTGCACAGTTTCACAAATAATAAATACACTCAGAAAACTGATATCATCTTTCAGTGTTCAAATCAAGGGGAAGAAAGCATTCACTATCAGGGAATGTCTCCACTGAAAGACCTTAACTGTGGCTTTGAGCAAAGAAAGAGCCAGGGTCAAATGTAGCTGACAACGACATGCAGAAAGGATCCCTGGTCAATGGTTCCTGAACTGTGCCTCAGGCTTGTCTTATCAAGTCCTCAGCGATCAATCACCTTGCAGATCTAAAACCAGCAGCTCTCCCCGGGTATACTCATAGGTCCAGTGAGAGAAAGCCAACAACAGCTCCTCCAAGGTGTTGCTGGGGGCAATTTCATCACCATTGTTATTGTTGTACTTCCGGAACTCTCCCGTCATATACTTCTCAATGGTCAACCACTGGTTAGCCGAATGGCAGTAGATTAAGAAAACTTCCAGAAACCTGTGAGGGTGAAAAGGAGGCCAGTGAGTCCCCACAAGGCAGCAAAGGTGAAACTCACGTTACCAGACAGTCAGCAGCAGGGAAGATTATCTAACTCTCGCTCGAGGCAGCCTCAATGAACATGCCCTTGCCTTTCTGTGGCAGGGACAGAATGCAAAGATTGAGAGATTTTCCCATGCCGACCGACCTCTCTTCTCTTTGAGGAAACCTTCCAAATCCCTTATGAGTACTGGACTCAACTTTTTTTTTTTTTGCCATGCTCTATAGAGGTCCTTATAAACGAAACAATAAAACTTGACCATAATCCCCAGCACCGAATTATGATCCGTCTCGCTAACGCAAGCGTCTTGAGACACTCAAGCAAAAGTAACAAGAGTTCATTCTCATAAAGTTCCCTAATTTCTCTAAGATATTAGGGGAAGAAACTGCTTAAAATAGAAAGGTTTTTCTTCCATAATATTCCCGGACCTTAGTAACGACATCTAGGGTCTCCCTGTTTCATGTAACTGAGAAGTTAGTCATGGTCTCTGCCTGAACTTCTGTCTTCCACTCACATAACTTCAGTGTTTAAGCCAAGATATTCCTGGGACACCTAACTTTCTTTTTACCAGTCTCTGGGACTGTAGAAGGAATAACCCAAAAAGAAGATTGTGGAGAACTACCCTGTGGGTCTGGCATTTCTCATGACTAACAGGGCTCAGAAGAAATTGAGAGAAGTTCTTATTTAAAATGAAGGACTGGGGCGCCCTTATTCCCTATACTCACCTTGGCGTGTAGGGAATGGTTTGTGGTTTCACTTGGTTGAAAGTATAGATAAGCTTTTGAGCAGCTCTTTGTTGTTGAATTTCCTACAAAATTGGGAGCATTGGCAAAAATATTAGTTTGCTATCATATGCATGCTGATCAATGATCACAGAAACACTCAAGGCCTCCCCAGTGTGATTTTTAGCCTCATTCAGCTCCGACCGCACTCTATTCCAAAAGGAAAAGCTCTACAAAACAAAAATAATGAAATGCCACCACTTCCAGAACAGAACTTCCAGGCTGTCCTCTGGGTTGAGGATAACGGTCTCCAATCAGGATGTAGCCAGAACGCCACTCTTTGACCTATCCAGCTGGGCTCTGGGTCTCGGACTTACCCTGAGGCAAAGATGAAGCACAGTACTCTCCTGGAAGATTCTGTGCCATGACTGCACAACCTCAGGAAGAAAGGACTTCACGATGAAAACCTGCCCTGGCCGGAGAACATCATCCTCGGACCAGGTGCTGACGACCCTCATGGCTTTGCGGAGCCCGCCGCCCATCTCCTCTCGGGACAGCACCTGGATCATTGCGGCTCTCCCTCGCTGGGACCAAGAAGACATGCTTTTCCCAAGATTCAAAGGGGAACTCTCCTCCAGCCTGTAGACAGTTACCTCTTCTCCTGCTACAAAAAGAAGTACAGGTGAGAAGTTCAATGGCAGCTCGTGTCTGACAGGGACGGCGTCCCAAATAACAACTCAGAATTCATTCCGTTTCCCAATGAACAGAAGAGAATGGGAATTTCACCTCTGCAGGAACAAGTACAGAACAGAAGCATGGATTTTGGCCACATTAGTGTCTCATAAAGGACAGGGGTAGAGAGAGGGAGGGAGGAGGAAGGGACAAAGCATCAGCTGATATATAAGAATTAAATTGTTCTTATTATAAACTATAACCAGACAAAACGAAAATCAAAGTAGCAGAGCTATGCTTCTTTTGTTAAATACAAATACTTCCAAAGAGATAGTTTAATCCTGTGTTTTCATTACCATCCCCTTTAAAGCCTTATTAGATTTTTTTCCCTAATTCCCCCTTCCATGACATTTTAATACTAAAAATACACTGTGTGTATGTACCTGTACTGATACATGCATGTACTGTACGTGTGTGTGTGTGTATAATGGCATGTACATACAATATATACATAGAAATATACATACATATATACATACATATACAGATATATACAGATATAGAGATAGAGATACCTGTGCTTTATACATAAAAAGAAGTTTCTGCTCCCTTAGGGGTGATGTTACCCCCGCTGAGAACTCATGGTTTAAACACAGCTAGAGTTAGCACCAAGGTCATATCCCAGAGCCTCCCCCTCCTTCCTTTGTGCCCTTAGACAAGTTCCTGAAAGCCTCACTTTCCTCAGCAGTAAAATGAAGGTGAAAATAATGCTCACCTCACTGGGTGGCTGTAAAGATTAAATATGTTAACTTCACTAACGTGAACTAGAACCTCAGATACCAACTCAAGCTCACTTAATAGATTTTAGACACAAAATGCTCTTTATAACTGCTAGATAACTTCCACTTTTAATGGAACCTAATACAGTGTTCCTGTATTAGGAGTCCTAGACTCCACCTAATACAGTGTTTAATGCTTCATAACAGAAGGAACATATTCTTGACACAGTTTCTGCCCAACCTGCGTTTGATTTTCTCCTTATACCTCTGCTTTAAATGCCCATTTTGTTTTGTTTTGTTTTGTTGCTAACACGATACTGATTTACCAAGAAAGGAATCTATTTACTCACTCTTGCATTGAATTGCTTACCAAAAAAATATGTCTAGGTAATTCTTATTCAATACTCAATAAATAATTCAAATACTTATTGTTGGTACCCAGATAAACGCCACTGACGGTCTCTTTAGACTTCTAAATACTTAAATACTTAGAGGATTTAGAGCAGAGCTCCTAAGTTGCAGAACTAGCCATGGAGTCATGAGGAAGGAGAAGGCTTTTGCGTCCCTGATCAGAAGCCACCTGATCTGTCCCCATATGAAGAGAACTAAGATCTAGGACAGAGTTGTTACATTGTCAGCTGGCTGGACAGCAAGACTCGTGGTAGTCTTGGCTTAATGCGAGCTTGTTTTTCCTTACTACTTCAGCCTTTAAAAGTGACATTTACTCTCTGAGCTAAGAGCAATTAGTTTACATGAAACAAAACAAACAAAAAAACAATACACAAAGCATTTCCCTTCAGATGCCTGTTAGTTTTTACCGTATTGACATTTATCTCTTTCTTCTGTGTTTATTACACATGGTCGGATGGTTCTTTTCTCTCCTACTTCCAGCCTTACATCAGTGAATGCCAGGTGCAACATTATTGCTTTTTTCCCAACTGCCGTTCATTATCGGTCCCATCCCTACAGCATTAGATTTTGACCCTAGATGCTGGCTAGGCAGTTAACAAGAATTTCCATTTTAGGAAATTAGTCTCACTAAACCGCAACCACTAGCAAAGCAAAATCTTCAGCTAAAACGATGCAAAATGGTTTCTGCTTCTCAGATGTTACGCCTCTGCCCTGGCACGGCCTCAAGAAGGTAGAAATGGCACTCACCAAACAGTTGGATTGGTGTAAATGGTATAGTCTGAGAAAGCCTCATTAAATTATTCCTTTCAATGGCTGCAAACAAAAAGAGATTTACTATTTTAAGTATGCGTCAGTGGATTGAATGCACAGCAAGCCTCCCCCACATCAATCTACTCATATAACACAGAAAATGTTCATTTCAAAGACCCCTCACTTTTGCTCTCATCAAAAATATTATCCACAACCCAGTTTTAAAAAGAAACTATGCCTTCAACAGGAAGTATACCCCAGTCTTACGAACTATGTGAGATTATATAACATCGTCCGAGGTAGGGCTATCACTTCCACTCTCCCGAACATCAAATCAGAGACTAATCCATACATATGTGGAACTTTCCTTTAGAGAGCATTCTGTGGTCTTCCTTCTCTGGTCGGTCTTTTCCAGAGCAAATCTAATGCACAGTGGACTGTGGGGACATCTACTGTTGACTTTGCACAGTTCACCTTCTTTTCCCAGAGAGAACTGAAGACCAGTTTTAATTAGAAGCAAGTGATCTGCATTTTCCTGTTAAGAGCCGTATCCTAACAGATCAGAGTCAATATGAGTTCCAGTATTCTTCACCAGACTTTCTAGAGTTGACAGCTGGAGTCAAAATATTGGATTATTACTGCTGAGCTGAAAGACCCAGTTATAAGAGCCTAGAATGTGGAGTCTGGAATCCACTGAAACACTATTCACTACAGAGGAGAATTTAGGAAAAGGCAATCTATTAGTGGACCTTGAACACATGACCTTGATATGATAGTAACGGTAACTGTCACACCAATAAACTCTCACTCATGTGCTGAGCTGTGTAAAAAAGACTGTGTAAAAGGCTTGCCTGTGTATCATCTCATCCAATGCTGACAGCAATGACATGCAGAAGACCAACCAATGGCACAAGTCCAGTTGGTTGTTACATCGCTTTGCATTTCAAAGTGTTTCCCTCTTAATTCTTACTAGCCCTTTGGCAGATTGTTCCTCAGGAAGGGCAAGTACAATTACTCCCACTCTGAAAGAAAGACAACTGAAGCACTGTGAAGCAATGTTGCTTATGAGAGTCAAGACCCTTGACATCTTGTTTAATAACATCCTTGTAAGGTATTTTTGTTGAACTTACTCAGTGGGGTTGGCATTCATTCAGTGGTTATGTTCACTTGAGAGCCAGGGAGGGTATAAAATCCTCCTTCAAAGAGCTAGTTTTAGGCCCCATCCAAAATATGGAGATCTCTGGCTTCGGACTTGTAAGGACTTTTTAAATCTCAAGGTCACCCTTCTCCTTCACCATTTGGAACTTGCAAATACAGACAAAAATGCTTTTTAATTCCATATTCTCTTAAATCCTAACAACTTGTTTTCCCAAGTAAATGGCAAGATAAGAAATCTGAATGCTCTTCTCATGAGAGTGAATAACATCTTGTTGGGAGTCGTATCAATACTTCAAAATTCATCAATACTCCTGTTCACGAGTGCAGAATCACAGACGTTTAGCTCAGTTGACATGTCTAGGTGCACGTGTCCTACCTGAATAATGATGGTGAGGCTCTTGAGGGCTTTTTAAGGAGGCTGAGATTTCTGAAATTGTAGAGAAGATTGGCATTTTAATTACGTGGCTGGTGATAAATACATGCTTATGAATATATTGCCTTCAGAGTTATTATTGAACAGGTTAATCACAATGGCTTCTCAGTCTTTGAGAAAGATGGCCTAATATCCTTTAACCATGTTATTGGGCATGGTATCCTGACAGCTTCCAATCATCAATGTAATATCTCCAAACATGTTTATATAGGGAATTGGAGAAAGACAGGTAATATTAGCCTCAAAGATGTATTTCCTCTGAACCAATTACACCTCTGGGTTGTGGAAGACACTCAGCTGCCCATCACACTTCATGACATCCCCAGAGCACAATTCTCTGAGCTCCCACCAAGACGCAGTGCCCATATAGAGACAATATTAATACCAAGTTATTAGCAGTCCACTTCACTGACCTAAAATGACAACAAACTGATGAAAACAAATTAAGAGGCATACACCAGAAACAAAGAAGTGGGTGGAGAACACGATGCCAAGGGACTTCATTGTTGGGAACACCTCCCGCAAGTTTAACTGGTTCCCTTCTACCTTCTCAAGTCCTAAATTACAAGGCTCTAGAGAAATCCTTTGCAACAGTTCTGCCATTTCATAAAATTAAAATTAAACTGGAGAACTTTAGTCTCACGGTGGCAACTTCTTTATACCTAGTAGAGTAAGCAGCATAATGAGCCCAATTTCACAGATCTCTCTGGCTTCTTGTTGCTGGATAAGGAAAGGAACAAAAATCCCTTCCTCTGGGGGTGCTTAGTAAAAAGTAACATCAGCAAAGAAAAGACTTTCTTTCTTTCTCAGTTCACTCAATAATAAAAATTAAAAAGTGTCCAGCTGCCACTATAGGTCATGCTGGGCAAGACAGATGTGAATAAGTTATGGCTTCTGCCCTTGAAAAAAGAAACTGTGAAATACTGAGAGCAAAAGACATGTAAACTATGGTCACAACACGGTTGGCTAAGTAACGTAATAGAGGTGTATACAGAGACTTATGGAACCTTCATAGACAAGCAATGTGATACTCTTTTTTTTTTTTTTTGAGAGAGAGAGAGAGAGAGGGAATGCAAGTGGGGGAGAGGGGCAGAGGGAGAGAGAGAGCAAATCACGCTCAGCACGGAGCCCGATACGGGCTTGATCCCACAACCCTGAGACCATGACCTGAGCCAAAATCAGAAGTCAGACACTCAAGCGACTGAGCCACCCAGGAGCTCCTCGATGCGATATTCTTTTTTTGATTTAATTTTTAAATTTATTTTGAGAGGGAGAGAGCACACACGAGTGAGGGAGGGACACACAGAGAGAGAGAGAGAGAGAGAAAGAGAGAGAGAGAGAGAGAGAGAGAGAGAGAGAGAGAGAGAGAATCCCAAGCAGGCTCCACACTATCAGCACAGGGCCCTTTGCGGGGCTCGAACTCACAAACCATAAGGCAATGACCTGGGCTGAAACAAAGTCAGACACTTAACCGACTGAGCCACCCAGGCATGCCAATGTGATATTCTTCAAGAGTATGGACATCTGAATCTGAGAAAGCTGAGTTTCAGTTCTGGCTCCACCATTTAAGGAACTGTGGGAAGGAACTGTTCACATTCATTCAAAACATATTTATTCCACACCTACCATGTGCTTGAGAGAGAGCAGTAAAAACAACAACAACAAAAAAACAAAAACAAAAACAAAAGAAAAAGAAAAAACAGGTAAAATCTCTGGCTACATTCTAGTAAAAGGAAAATAAATAAACAAGCAAATACATAGTGCATACAGTATTACATATATTCAAGCTACAGGGTTAGAAAGTGTGGGAGACAGGGAGGCTATTATTTTAAGGGTGGCAAAGGCAAGGCCTCTGTGATAAGGTAAAATGTGAGCAGAGATGTGAAGGAAGAGAGGGATAGTCATATGGCAAAACGAAAAATATTCCAGGTAGAGGCAACAGCAAGTGCAAATGCCCAGAGGCAGGACCACAGGGAATGTGGCCAGAGTGGACTGTGCTGAGAGGAAACGGGTTTGGAGAGTGGGAGGAGGGGCAGCAGATCCGTAGGGCCTTGTAGAGCCTGTTTGGACTTCGAGTTTACAGAGTGCGATGAGATGCCATTGGAGAAGAGTGACTTGATTAGAATTTCGGTTTAAAAGGGTTATTCTGGCTACACTCTGGAAATTGACTGTCAGAGAGCAATAGTTTGGAGGCCATCCTGTAACCCAGGATCAAGATGAAGAGTGGTACGTGGGGGTAGCAAAGTGATCAGATTCTTGATATACTTTGAGGGATGGGTTGGAAGCGGGGATGTGGGAAAACAGGAGTGAAATACGATGGCAAGACTTTGACCTCGGCAACTGGAAGGATGGAGTTGTCATTTCCAGAGATGAGTGAGGAAGGAGAGGGTGCATTTTGCCTGAGATGTCTTCTAGACGCTCAAGTGGAGGGGGTGCATAGGAAGGTGGTCATATTCTATGTGGCAGAAATGTTGACCTAAAGAATGAACTTGAGCCTGGAAATTTGGATGAGGGCCAGGCTGTCGAAAGCACTGAGAAGACTAAGGAATTTGCAGCCAATCCTGTAGGTAACGGGAAGTCCCTGGAAGCTTCGACATAAGTGATGGTTCATCTTTCAGAAGGTAATTCCAGGGTGAACACGGGAAGGTGCAAAGGGAGAGAAACCACCAGAACGCTAACATGAAATAAAGGGCAAAACTTTTTTACTTAGGAAAATAAATGTTGGAGGCTGTAAGGCAGAAGCAGTGGGGTAGGGCAAAACAGACACCTTCTAAGGATGGGGAGCAGGAGGTGGGGGTAGTACGGAGTTAGAAAACAAAGTTGATGGCTAAGAGGAGTGGGCTGGGAAAGGCAGTATACATGAGTAAGAGGCCCAGTTTGGGCAGAGGAAGAGTAAGTGATCGGAAACGCCAGGCAATAAAGTAATACAATTAATAGCCCAGGAAGAACAGCCTCCAAGAAACTTTGAAAATGGATAAAATGGTCAACATCAAATGCTACAAGTTCCATGAAGACTAAAAAAAAAAAAAAAAAAAAAAAAAGGTTGTGTGATTTGGCATCTAGAACGCAGCTTCAGTAGAGTGGTGGGGACAGGCACTATGCAGAGCAGATGCTAATGCTTTCTCATTAATTTCGAGGTGGATAGGAGTGGCAGTTTGGAAGCTCGGTAACATCGAGAAAACAGTTATTGTTTCTTTGGTACAGAAAATGACTTAAATATGTATGCAGTTGAAGGAGAAGGAAGCAACTTGAAGAGCTACTGAAAACCAGAGAAAGTGGGATGGAACAAGGCCGTGGAAGAGAAGGAACCCCATCTGCATCAAGAGGTCAAGAAAGGAGGGGGCGCCTGGGTGGCGCAGTCGGTTAAGCGTCCGACTTCAGCCAGGTCACGATCTCGCGGTCTGTGAGTTCGAGCCCCGCGTCAGGCTCTGGGCTGATGGCTCGGAGCCTGGAGCCTGTTTCCGATTCTGTGTCTCCCTCTCTCTGACCTTCCCCTGTTCGTGCTCTGTCTCTCTCTGTCTCAAAAATAAATAAACGTTGAAAAAAAAAATTAAAAAAAAAAAAAAAAAAAAAGAGGTCAAGAAAGGAGCTTGTAGGCTGTGGTGAAGTTTGAGAACAGCCTTGAGAGTGGTTTTGCTAGGGAGTTGTCTCCCATGACCTAGCCCTACGCAGCCACTTGGGGCACAGAGTCCTACAGGAACCATACGGAAAGGGTATCCACATATAAGATGAATAGCTCTTAATGAGCTATATGTAAAAGCTCATTAATTGACAGGAAGAGTTGTCGAACAGTTGAAATGAGCTCAGTGGAAACACTCTCACTCACAGAGGAAATTGGAAAATCACTGTCAAAAATAGGCAGTTCAAAAGAAAACTTTAAACCATACATCAATCCTGATTTATGTGGAGAAAGACAATCAACTTTCTACTTTTCTACTGAACTTTCTACTTCATGTAATAGGCAAAATCATAAATAGAACTTCAGGAACTACAAAAATCTCAGCAGGGCAGTGAACTTCACCATGAATAAAATGAAAAATAACATGTTTAAATACAAAAACTTACTGTCAACTCCATTTGAACTTCTCAACCTGTTTGAAAAACGAAAATTGTTTAGATAATTCTTTAAATCTGTCAATGACCAGAAAAAGGAAAAGTGTGTGCAACAGTAACAATACAGAGTCTATATGTCTATATATATGTATGTGTGTGTGTGTGTTTTCTTTGAAAGACGTGTCGTTTGACCCCTATCTCTATCAATAGAGAAATGGTTTGCAACCCTGTGATTATTTTCATAGAAAAATGAATACCACATATGTGTGTGATTCATTTACTGCACACGCTCTAAGCTAACCAATATAAGACTTCACTGTGTTTGTTTGTGTTGTTCTGGATCAATTAAACGAAAGGGTTCCTGAACTGTGCAAAGCAGATGCCTACAAATGAGTCTGTGAATGTCTCCGGACAAGCCTACAAATCAGTTTCATTAGCCCACGTGGCCCCTAAATGCTCATGGACTGAAATTAACTCTCTGTAAATTGTTACTTGCCCTGCTCAAGTGCACAAGTGGCCACAGGCAAGTCTGAATAGACGCATTCAAAGAATATCTCCAGTATTGAAGGTCCTTAGGGAAGAAAGTACAATTACAATTATTGTTTAATTTCATGCTGCAATAACCCAGTACTCTGCATGAGCACAAACTACTGAACCTCTGGGAGGAGAAAGTCATGTGCACTTGGAGTCTAGAGGCAGGCTTGCACACAGAGACCTTGATGGCAGTTCCAGAAAAAAAGGCCATCTCAAATAGCGCTGGCTCAAAACTGCAAGTCACATTCCAGTGCTTAGGATCAACTGGCCTTCACACGTTAGATGGTTTAGAATTCTGTTCCCCCAGCTGTACAGACAATTTGATGATGTAACTAGAGAAGTCCAGAAAACACTACAAATGAAATACAATAATTTTGCTTGGCTGGTTTTCAAACTTTATTTCTCGGAATAAATAAAATTCCAGGAAAATACTCAAGCCTACACCCATGTGACTTCTCTATCTCCTCCCTCTCTCTCTCTCTCTCTCTCTCTCTTTCTCTCTGTCTCTCTCCCGACCCCTATCTTCCCTTTGCTACGTCTCCATCCTTCTCAAAGAGTTACTGCTTTGATAGACACTTAGGATGTTCATGAGAAACCAAAAATAAAAATGATAAACCTCATAAACTAAAATTAACAATCTGAAAAAAAAAATCTAAAGAGAAAACTACCAGGTTTTCAGTCTTTTTCTTTAGGCCAGACAGATTTGTCCTTACTCTTGAACGCAAATTTCACAATCTTATCTGTCAGAGAAGTTAGGATACTCATTATTCTGCATGTGCTTTTTTTGACACTGAAAAGGCAAATGTTTAATCTGCTGTGGTAATATGTGTTCCATTATATTCTTAAAAGGCACTGAGGTGAGATCTTAGTGCCAGAAATGGGAAAACTTGGAGAATAAGTGATTTTCCTTCTTGCTACCAAGAGAAAAATACTATCGTTGCAAACACATTTTCCCCCTCTTTTCCTGACCCAATGAAACCTTTGTTCCCAATCATGTTAAAGAAAAAAGAAGCCAAAGATGCTTTAAAAACATACATTTAGAAATACTCACAGGGAGTTCCTATTGAAGCTGGTGCTCCTGGAGTTCCACAAGGAGTTTTTGCTCAGATCCTGAGTGGAAGGGAAAGGTCATTGCACATTCACCCAGCATTCTCCTTACCAAGCTTCTGGTAATACCTTTGCAATACACATGCCTTGGAGGGCATAGTTCTTTACCGCCCCCCCCCCCATTCTCTAGCTCAATACTTCCCTTTTACTGGATGCACTAAATTCAAGTTAGAAAGATGCATAATGTTAGCACAATATCTGAATAACTCAATGTGTTGACTGACTTAAGCAGAATGAAATTATTTTTGTGGGGACATCGTAGAGAGAATGTAATGTATTAAAGGTTTTCACAGAAATGAGAGTGAAGGGGCGCCTGGGTGGCATAGTCGGTTAAGCGTCCGACTTCAGCCAGGTCACGATCTCGCGGTCCGGGAGTTCGAGCCCCGCGTCAGGCTCTGGGCTGATGGCTCAGAGCCTGGAGCCTGTTTCCGATTCTGTGTCTCCCTCTCTCTCTGCCCCTCCCCCGTTCATGCTCTGTCTCTCTCTGTCCCAAAAAATAAATAAATGTTGAAAAAAAAATTAAAAAAAAAAAAAAAAAGAAATGAGAGTGAAGGGTCAATGATGTGGAAGAAGGAACGAAGATTGAAGTTGACAAGAAACGTCAATCATTACATCATTATGTCTTCTATCAGGATATTATTGTTTCAGTTGATGATTATTTAGAATAACATTACCTTGAACTTAATCATTCTATTTCCTACTTAGATTCATCTATTACTTCTTGAAACCTGGTACGCTCCAGGCATTACTCCAGGTGTTTCCACTGGTGTTATTTTTGTTATCCACTGCCAATAATCTCATAAGAATGGCATTAACCCCATTTTAGAGACATAGCTAACAGAGCTCAGAGGTTAATTAATATACGTAGCTCTGAAACCCAGGAAGTAGCAAAGTAGGATTTGATATGGCAGGCATGTTCTTGCCTCCAATCACCTACCTCCAAGCAGTCTTACGTTTTATTTTCAAAACCGTCTACAAATTACATTCATGAGCTCGTTAGCATACATTCCTACAGGTATTGTGGATACGGTTCCCAAGTTCATAGAAATGACATGCAAACCAAGAGCAAAATTAGATTTCTTGCATTAGTCTAACGAGATCACACTTCCCACATGGTGGATGGTAGTAAAACAGAAACATATCTGCAGATGTGAGAAACACAAGACCACAATCAGAGAACCTCAGTGTTGGAGAAAGACAAAGGGCCCTTTACCCCTCAACACCCAAATCCCCCCCCTCCCCCCGCCCCAACACATCTGCAAAAATGTTTGCTCAGCCTGGTTGACTAACCACACTCAGTAAGGAACTTACTGCTTCCAGAAATAAACCATTCCATCCTTAGAAAGCTCCAATTGCTAAAAATTCCTCCTCAGAGTGGGCTGAAATCTGCCTCCCGGTACCTTCTATATGTTGACTCTAGCTCCACCTTTTAAAGCGTATTGAAAATACCTTATTTTTCTTCCACGTGGCAACATTCATGTATTTCAAAACAATTACAAAAATTCCTGAATTATTTATCTTTCATGTTAAAAATGCCCAGGATAAATTACTGGAGGGACAGATACATTGAATGGAGAAGAAGGAAAGAATGGCAGGCGTTGGGGGCAGAGTGAACAACCTGAGCATATATTCAAAGCAAAGATTTAAATGTAATACCAATAAAAAGAGGAAGCCAATTATGGGGAATAAAGGTAAAACAGACACAGTCAGGGAGTTAGAGAGCATGTGCACACATTTTTTTAAATACCGAATAAGATGTTTTTACCTCGTGAGACTGCTTTAGATAATCA